>NC_139454.1:21126195-22326195 GCF_963924565.1 Ascidiella aspersa
TTTTTAAACTGTTTGCCACTAGTGTACCTCGAGGTAGTGTATATAGCGCGCCTTTTTTAATTTTGAAAATATCAAAACATGGAAAACAGTTCGTATAATTGGCGGCGAATGGCGAGCGTGCTTGGCAACAGTAAAACATAATTTCTTACTCCAAAAAGTGGCACATGATTGTGATTCAAAGGTAAAAGATAAAAATTCGCAAGTCTTGCCAGCTATATAAGGGTTTGCGTATGGGTTTTTTTAAGTTGCGACATGCAACACCTTTTGCAACAGACACATTTAAGCCCGTCTTAAAAAAACGTAAAAATAAACATGCCTAGGCCTGCTCTCTGCTTACAACTGTGCTCTCCTAAATTATTTATCCAAGACAGTTTGGTCCCGGTTTAAGTGGTTGGTACTGCTCGAAAAATTAGTTAAGCACGACTGTTGGGTGTCATATTAGGCTTAAACGTGACTAATATTCTGTTGTTATTTTGCGGTTAAAACCAGCTTCCTCTGTAATGCCGTTATTCTTCCGAGTTATTGAGGTGCCTTTTAAAACAGCCTGCAAGACATTAGATTTGCGTTTAAGTATTTCCGTCGCACACTTTTCTTGTCTATGTGAAATGTTGGTTCAACTATAACTGTCCTTGTCAAAAGCCTATATTTTAGTCACTTTCACGTGTTTTGACACCTGATCTAAATACTCGCCAAATTTGAATCTGCCCTGTAACTGAGCTCGAATTATATATCGCCAACTCTAACAGACTGGGGACATTTTCAACAAGTGGTTGGAAATTTTAAAGACTGTAAATTCGTGCGAAAGACCGTCACGATCTCGCTGGCCTATTAGTTGGATGACGTAACTGCGACTGACGCAATAAAGTTTGACGTAAAATCTGCAAGTTTAATTCATCAAAACCAAATAGCAAAATAAACGTTGCGTATATAAGCGGCACATAACATAAATGCGAAACTGTATATTACGTATCATACCAATAAGAAAATCCCGTAAAAATATATAGTTGAAGAAGGTATGTGCAAACATGTTGCTTCAGCAGGGGTTGGCAACCTTTTTCTAGTAGCGGGCTTTTTCTAGTAGCGGGCTGAAAACTCAGTGTCTGGCGGGCTATCATAAATTTCCACTATCAACTTTGTCGTGAAAACGTGTAGATTTTGAGAATTTTAATATGATATCTCTCAATCAGAGACTGACCCTGGATTTTTATGCAAATAAAAATAAGGGTAATTTTACAAAAAAAATGCTTAGTTTTAGTTTAAGTTAACAAAACTTTCTCCTAATACAGAAGAGGCGTGAAGAATAACATATTGCTTATACTTTTGTTATATACATTTTATAAACTATTGAATGCACCCGCGAAAAAAAAATAGAGAAAGTTTCATTTTAGAGAATTCCATGCCTCCAACAATAACCACTTAAAAAGCTTCCATTTTTACGGCACCTTTGAACTGAGAAAAAAACTTACTTAAAACATAAAATTAGTTCAGTTAGTTGAGAAAAAAAACAAGATTCGCGTGCAGCGCGTTTTTTTACATTTACGTATAGATAAAATATCCAAAATATATGGGGATGGACGTCATGTCCAATTTGCAAAAGGTGGTGGGCCGGATAAAATACAATAGCGCTGATTATAAGGTGTCGGCCCTGCTTCAAAGGTTTGGTCACTCGAAGGAAAATGTTTCGTCACAGACATGACACACGAAAATTATACCGTTTCCTGTTTTTTGCCCTGTTAGATAACAGCTGATTATTAGCGCAGGATAATTTTCTAATCTATCAACATGAAATTTGCCCGGCGTTTTCCGGCGAACCCGTGTTTGATTGAAACGAGAAACTGCCTGCAGAGAGTTGTTTAAAAATACACAGTGTCGTAAGCCGGGACCGACATGAGTATTTTTTCGTAAAACCTGGGGGATCAAATTAAGGAAAAAAATTAAGTCGCGTTGACATAAAGTGAAAAAGAAACAGTTATAAGATAAAGTTCAGTGGATCTTTGCCGCACAACCGTTGGTAACTTAGTAAACCAACCTATTCGTAATAATATAGAGCAAAGAATGCGAAACTTTAATGCACACAATCCTTACTGCTGGTAACACTATGGTATTAACCGATTACATCGCCGTATCGAAAAAGTGATACACAATTAAAATAAATACTGGATTGTTTAGGTGAAAAAAACAGAAAAAAATATTTTTCTTAGGTACACTATGCACCGATCTGTAATGTAGCCTGATAATGAATTACAAAGTCAAAAGGGTCGAGTAGATCGACATCATACAAGCTTGCATCATCTTCAGTCAGTGTCAATGTTTTTTAAATGGAGATAATACAAGTTCGTTTTGAAACGTCTTAATCAAGATGATGTTGATCTCTACTCGACCTGTTTTGCGAATCACTATCAAGTTATTTTCTTAGTTTTAGGAAACCACTGACATCAACGACACATAATTATAAATAAACATAAAGCCAAATCAGTCTTCCTTGTCTGTCTTCTTGCCTTCCTCTTTACCTCCTCCCTGGCCGTACACATCAGGTCCATCAACAACGGACAGGGCGATTCCAAGCTGGGCGACGTAGTAGGTGCCCATCACCAAGAAGGTCTCGTAGGGCACCGGGAACTTGAACTTGTTGATAGCCAGAATGGCGTCGGACACCAGAAAGTTGACGGCGCCCAGCGAGCCCATGAACTCGTACCAACGACCTGACGACGTAATCACATAATATTTTCGTGGCCGTTCAGTTGTAAACAAGTGTGGTCAGGAATTCGAGTCCTGGTGCATTCGATTTCTAGTCGAAATATTTAAAAAATTGTTTTCCTTATCGTTTTCCGGTAACGGTGAGTTGTTCAGACGCGACCAAAATAATGTGACCAATTTTTATTTGGCCCTAATATCATAACGTTTTTTATTTTTGTCTTTTAATATTGCGAAAATGCGATATGATTTGAACATAGTGCCGCGTCCAAAGCAAACGATAGCCAAGCATTGACTTTGAAAGTTCCAGCATGTTACCCCGAATTCTTTAGGAAGGTTGCTTCTACGTTTATTTAGAAAATTGTGGGGCAAATTTAACACTTGTTACTGCGCCCTTTGCGGCTAAGTTGTAATTTCTACATTTCACATCATCAGTTGATTTCAAAAAAATTACAAACTGATATTGATTCAAGTCGTCCTACATATTTGTGTTCTCTTTGAGCAATTGCCTTATGCTGTTTTTTTGTCTTTTTTACTCGTTTTTCACGACAAATCAAGAATACAGATTTCACACCTACCGTCGGTAAAATCTTGGTAGCTTAGCCTAGCCCAGCTTCTCCAGTTCATTGCAGCGTTAATGGCTGAGTAGAATCCCACTCCTATCTTCATCACCAGAGGTTGATCCTTGAGTCCGTTGTCTCCCTCCCAAAGATATCTTTGTTCAGGAAATTATTAAAGGTAATGCCAAGAAGATAACATGTTAAACAAGGGTTTAGCATAAAGCCAGCGTTAAATTTGTAACCTCGATTTAAGTACAAGTGCATACTTATTTAAAGACACAGTTAAATATCAAGTGTTATGTTATACATATTTGAAAGTGAATAGCTTTTAAGAACTGATTTTATGTTTTATACCTAATTTTACAAAAAGTCTAAACCAGGGATGTCCAACATTTTATTATAGTGGGCCGCATTGACACTTGAAATAATTTAATGGGCCGCAGAACCTATTACGTTTCAAGATAAAGTATTGCACTTTAGAGTTATAACAGGCTTTTTGAGTTATATATATATTTTTTACCCATACTATACTATTAGTGCGCCCCTAAAAGCTGACTGGAACATTTTAATTAGGCTAATATTGAACATTTAAAATACTACTTGGGAGTGAAAATGACTAGCGGGCCGCTCACAAATTTCAGACGGGCCGCAGGTTGGACATCCCTGGTCTAAACATCATCTGATGCGAAAGGGAGAGCAAGAATCTTTTTTAACATTTTTTTGTCTGCGGGAGATTACTTACATTCGAAAGTGATTTTGCCTATCGATAAAAACAGTATAGAGACTTGTCAGTTGCACATCTAATTTTAAATAGCCTTATTAAGGCCGTATCTACAAAAGGGGGGCATTAGCAAAAAGGCATTAGCAACGATAACAGGTACAAAAGTATTCTAAAAACTATTCGTTTTATAACTAAACGGTTAAAATTTCAACGCGCTCACCCCAGCAATAGTGCAGCGATAAGAAGGTACTTGACAAGCAGCATGGGATTGAACGGGGTCCAAGAAAAGGCGAAAATGTACATGCAGTGACCGATGGCAAACGATATCATGCCTGCGAAACAGTAAGGGTGAATCTTTAACATTAATTAGGCTATACCATGAACTTGTATCAGTGAAAATTTTCCGAAACTATTCCAGTATATTTACGTTATCCTGCCAAGGCTTAAAAAATCCATTTATTAAATGTATTTTATAAGTTAGCTTTTATTTTGCTTTTATGTTTACCGGCTTTGTTGAATTTGTTTGTTCAATTATATTGGTGATAGTTAACTTTTAGGAAAGACATCGGATTTTTTTTCGGTTTTCCTAAGCAGTGCCAGCATATTTGCGTTCCCCAATGATTTAACTTATTCTAAGTAAGGTTTAATTAACGATAAATAGTTAGTATATTAATTTAGATTTATATTGATCAATTAGCGTCTACTTTAGTTTAATGTTGGCTTTTTTATTTAATTGCTCTCCATAATTATTCCTTCCTATTAGTCTCTCCACTTCCTGCGGGATCGGCCATCTTTTGACCCTTGTATAAGATTTATAACGGAAACCATCGCATATAACTGGTATTTCAAGCACCGCAGAGTCCGAACCATTAAATCAAGATTTAGAAGGAAGTGTACCCGCTCGGCCCCATAACCAAATACTTGTAAACAGCGGCAACTTACCTAGGAGGAAATAAATCGTGCTGACTTCCTGGTAGATGAGCAGCGCGTCTCCCAGCATCGAAAAGCAAAGGCCTAAGAAGACACAGCGCGAGAAGAAACAGCGCCACATAGCGGAAAAGTCGCCCCCGTGCTGGTTGATGACGAAATTCATGAGAGTGAAAATCGGCAGGATCTACGATTAGATAACAATGGTCAATATCGTTTTTTGTTCGTTTTTTTGGCGTTTAGGAGCCAAAAGTAATGTATACCACACTTCAGAATCAAAAAAGAGATTTTTTAACGTTTGTTATGGAAAATATTACTCTGATTTGTATAACTTTTTCGTTACTTAGAAAAAATAATAACGACTTTTTCAGTATGGTCGACATAATTACGATCTTACGAACTTACCTGACATTTATCTCTCCTCTTTTAAATGAAACTAATACATAAGCTTGTTTATAACTTAAAGATGACATGCTCGTAAATTTGTTTAAACAGAACGTTAAATAGAGTTTCTACCGCTGGATACATTTCAAACAACAAAAATTAGTTAACCTATATGGATGTAAGTTCATTTCGATATTTACCTTTATCTTACTGCCATTTCAATTCCAGAAATTTCAATGCAGTTACATTTGGCGAATTTGTTTTACTTTTTTTTTTTTTTTTTTTTTTACTGAAATAAACCAAATAAATGTGCCTCGACAAATACTCAAGAGTGTCGCTCACTATTTGGTTATTTTGGAAAAGAAAGCACACGTAGGATTTTAGGCAATCATGCCAGCAGACGTAAACTAAGAATATTAAGATACTTAGCTGTTGCCTTTACGTGTAATAAAAGTGAGTTATAATTGTATTTAATTGTAATTTAATGGTGTTTTTTATGTTTAGTGTGCCACAAACTCAAGAGGTTTTAGAACTAATGAACTAGACGAGTGGCTCCCAACCTTTTGTGGCTTACGGCACCCCACATAATTCTAAATAGTTCGCGGCACCTTTGCTCGTATTTTTGCTCGTATTAGTGCTGAGTGTAACGTTACTGTAACGTTACAATAAACGACATTGAAACAGTACATTAACGTAGCCAGGTTGAAAAAACCTATAACTATTGGGCACTTTTATCGTACACAGAACTTGTAAAAGAAGCTTACCAATAGAGCAAAAAATGGAACCCTAAACAATTTGAAATATCTCTCGGCACCCTTGAGCGTTAATAATGGCACCCCAGAGAGCCGCGGCACCACGGTTTAGAACCACCAAACTAGACAATACCTTTGCGATCATTTCTCCCCACAAGGGAAGCACCAAGTTCTGCGATGAAAGTATCGTTGTGAAGATAAAGTAGATGATGCAGGTTGGCACGAAGCTTCCGAGCTCGAAGAACTTTTGCTTCACGTCCTGCGCAAAACAAAACAGAACGACATCGATTTAAATGAGCAAGTGGGTGAGATTAACTCCGTTTATTGATATCGTTAACATCGTATTTTGGGAGTTAAATATTGGTGATGCATCCCCTGATGCAAACCTAATGCTGCCAATAACTTGCAAACTAGCCTAAACGTAGGTGGTGTTTTTCACTTAAGCAACAACATCTTATCCACTGGCGCATATTTATCGGTGTTAATTCGCTTCCTGCTTTTGTCTTTCTATCACGTCAGGAAGGCAGCTCTAATTTGTGCTACACTGATCCACATACAGTACAAGGTATAAACCCAGGACGGTACACGAACGGTTATGTGACGTCAAAAACGGGGCTATTGAAAGGCTGACTGAGGCGAAATATTATTAATATTTGACCCTAAACCGCTGCAGCTGAAGGTCAGAGGAAATAGGAACACCAATCATTTGTATTTCCACAGGAATACTCACACACGTTACACTCTCACACACACACACACACACACACACACACACACACACACACACACGCACACGCACACGCACGCACACACAAACACACACAAACGCACACGTAAGCCCGGCTTACTTGGTGCCACGTCCAAAGCATCAACAAACGACAGCCAAGCATTGGCTTTAAAATTTCTAGCATGTTGCTACCTCGAATTCATGGAACCCGCAATATGGGAATTGCCTCTATACGTTTTCTTAGAAAATTCTGCTCAAAAGTTAACACTTGTTGCTGCGTCCTCGCGGCTTATTGTATTTTTACGTGTCACTTTTATACCTATTATATATGATTATAAAAATAGTGCAAAAAATGGCACTTCACATAAAACGAGCAGCTAGGCGGACAACTTATAGTGCTATACACCTTACCCGACTTATTACTTTCTTCGGCGGCGGATATTTCCTTGCCTGCTGCACATTTTCGTCCATGTTACGTCTTCTTTACGTGGCAAATATGTATTACACGACCTGACAAAAATCCAACTTTACCTGAAGAAATACTTTAAAAAACATACAGCCATTAAATAATATTTTACTAAACAACAGCCGTTGAATAACTGAGCTATTCCCGATTGCCATCCATGTGTTCTCGCCTGTTACATCAAACTTCAGTACAACAGTAATTAACGCTACGCCTCGGTGAATCGAAGTCTGGTCTCGGTTACAGGAATGTTAACGTAATAGACTTTTGGGGCCGCAGACAAAACGAACGCTACTAAACAATGCTACTGCAACGTTTGACAAGCTACAATGCTAACGCCTGTGAGAACAACAATCGCTATTCGTGACCTGACGCAGCCCCTTGATTGTTCCTTTGCCTGTGTTTTCAGTTTAGGGCAAACCAAGCCATGGCTACTGCTGCCTGTTTGCGTCTCCTTTTCAAGCCTGAAAATTGTGTTGCTCTAGCAGCTGTTCTCTAAGATGCACAAAGATTGAACAAAGTATTTGCCCGATGAAAAGCAACAGTATAGACCTGCGATGCGTTATTCAGCAGTACCTATAAAACCGAAATCTATATTAAAGTGTTTTTATGTCACTAAAATAATTAATTTCTCGTTTGAACGTTCAGACCAGAAGATTTCGAAGCCTGAACCTGAGCAACCTGATCAATAACCATCATATCCTAAATGACACATTTACATCCTCTGGTATAAGCTTTGCCTCGTCATTAATCATAGGCGAAGGTTTGAAACAGTCACTGGCATCAAGCAGTGTCCAATGCTTTGACAATACGATAGTAAAATATTAGAAAAGCCCGACTGTAAGATTTGCTTATTTAATCGCGCTAACCTTTCTTACACTCTTCCCATATTGTTATCATTACGAAATTGATTGCCCTGAGGGCAAAATGCCGATGGACTAAGTTTCATAGTAAGTAAGCAAGTAAGTAACGTTTATTTCCTGTTGGCGCTGAAATTAAAATAGGCCTACACAAAATATATGAAGAAACAAAGTCATGCGCGTTACGGCCGAAACAGCAATGGGCTTCCATAGCTAGTTTTGTTTTAACTCTACAGTAAAAATATTTGCCACACAACCCTAATCAACTTTGATTTAGCACTGCGTCTTTAAAATTAATCTAGAGGCGAATAAAAAAAGAAAGAGAGAAGACACAAAGCACAAAAGTATTCTATTACAAACAATGCTGGCTTCAATGAACAGCAGCGTAGCCTAACGCAAGGAATATCAACAGATATAGTTATTGTTTGCCGCGATGGACATTGATTTTCGGCGAAAAATTGCGCTGTATCTGTTCATTCTATGCTCCGTAAAATACACGTGAACAAATTATTATCCCGAGGCCGCCATATAAACAGCACGCCAGTAGACTACGGTCTTCCGTTCTACGCTAAGGACAATCAACAAGCCATTAGAGCAGCGTTTCTCAACCGGTGCGCCGCGAGCAAAAGAAAAAAGCATGTCGAAATAAGTCCAAGATTATTCGAAATAAGACTTTAATGGATAAAATAACGTTTTTTGTCTCAAAGGCTGGAAGTCCCTTTAAAGATAGGCAACTATAAAACCAATATAATAAAAAATGCAGGCAATTTAAGAGAAATATCGGTAGATCTTAAAAATTTTGCGCTCGCTTCGCTTGCAAGTTGCGCCGCGTCTCTAGGTGCGCCTCCAAGTAAAAAAGGTTAAGAAACACTGCATTAGAGGAACAAGTAACCACTACAAGGTTTAATAAACCGGGAAGTAAAATATCGCTTCCTGTTGAGTAAGTCCTTAAATTTAAAAACACGTCAGGTTTTTTTAATGCAAAAAATTACTATACTAAAATCACCCGCTAAAGATGGAGTAATTGTTTGACGTTTTGTTTTAAATTTAATAGAAATACTGTGCCTGTCCTCTATTTTATATTTTTTTAACTTTATTGCGCACAGTAATACAACAGTATAGTTCAGTGGTTCTCAACCTGGGTGCCGGATCCCGTTTTTTTTGTAATGTAGGCTTTTTTTGTTCAAGTGGGAAAATATCTTGTTACACAAAATTTATTTATGTTTAAAGATTGATGACAAAGAGTTTTATAGAGTGTCTCAAAACGTTCCGATGAATCGCAGAAGTCTGCTAAAAAGTGTCTTATAAATTTCCTCAAACCGGTTCTTTGGTTGGCGGACAAGCATCAAGAAATAATCTCAAGCAATTTTATAATTTTCTTTATAAATTTGGAAATAAAGTTAACATAAAATTTACTGTCAGTTTTCGCATTTGATTTTAGTAGACTATTACATTTATTTAGTTTTATCCTATATTTACACTTAATAATCCTGAAAATCTCCTGAAAAAAGTAAAATTACTCAACCGGAACATTGCGAAGTATGAAAGACTACAACGAGGAAAGTTGTTACACTTTTCTTTTAATGCTTATAAAATGTTGTCTTAAATTGCTAATGTTGTAGTGTCGCGCTGTAATTTCGAACTAACATGGTGTCCAGCATGCGGTTAACACTTGCCTGTTGACGTTTAGTGCCCAATTAAAATCATCAATCAATTCAAGGACTGACTACCAACCATCACGGTTGCCAAGGCAACCGGTGTCATGTTACGCTGTCTGTCGCCGGGCTCCCTGTAGACCACATGGCCTTATAGCGACCCGCTCGTATCTCATTATATTACTGTAAAACTTAATAATTAATTCCGCGTTCGCATATACATCAGTCAAACACCGACTTAAATGACCTATCGTTCAGAAAAGTTAAGTTTGGAGTTGGGGTGGGTCAGGTAGGAATATATTTATTAATAATAAGGCTTAACACATCCAAACCCAAATGCTAACCCGTACCCTAATCCAACTATTGTGCGTTGTGATAGGATTCTAGACCAGCGCCTTAAATTGTAACGATATTTTTAAATTTATTTTTAAATGAATACCATATGTAGCAAATAGAATTTTGAATTTTAACCTCAATTTCGAATGACCGTGTTCTAGGAGTTTCTTTATTAATAATTAATTTAAGCAACTCGTAGATTCAATAGTGGCCTATCCAACTTCATGGTTTAAAGTGCCCGTACATTGCTGGACGACATGAACAATACGTTTAGGCTCGACATTGACAGTTGACTAGCACGTTGTGAAAACGTGAGGGGTGTCACTTTTGGCAACTGTGTATACATTCGACGCTGCTGGAGCTATTTGCCCATTTCGAGTGGCAGAAAATCCTGTCGAAAATTGGTAAAGTGTCACTAGTTTACAAATCGAACCTCACAGCTACTGGTAGACAAACTTTAAGTGTTCTGAAAGTGCTTTAAAGGGTTAATGGGATTTGCTATTTTAAATGATCAAACTGTAGTTAAAAAAATACTTACAAGACATTTAGAATAAATTGAAACATTGTAGAATGGGATAAATTCAATGCGCGAAATTTATAGACCGTTGCCAGTTGCACCATTGGTTTTCAACCCAAAACCAATCAGCCGACTCTGTTCGTCAATCTAAGTGCGTGAAATCTAAGTGCGTCCAAGCTTTTTGCCAATTAAGTGGCCATTTAATTCGCGCGAATGGCTTGTATAGTCTGTGTCTGTCAAAAACGCGAGCGCACCGATTGGGAAAACGGGGGTGCCTTGCGTGCGCCGAGCTGCCTCTTGACAAACGAGCAACAATGGGCTTCTCCGCGGAATTCGCGCAGTAGTCGAACAGCGCCATTCAGGCCCGGGTCCCGCAGGACAGCGTAGGCTATTGTTTCAGACAAGCTGTGTAACTTGCGACCGGCTTAATGACCTTTAATGAGGTGGATCAGTCGACGAGGCTTCGCAGCTGCAGTTAGCTAGCACATGGAAGTTTCCGCGACGTCGCTAGGGATTCTCGAAAGTTTTAGATAAGGAGTTTTGCAGCTTACAGTTGTGTTTGCCGAGAATGGCGTTTCTTTCGTAAGCATTATGAGTGTTATGCATATTCAAGCACTAAATGAAGGGCTTGTTTCTGTTCTACTAGCGTTTATTAGTGGATTATACGATTTTGTAACCAAACACGTCTAAAGCCTATATTACCTGGTGTTCTTAAGTTTATTTTGCAGGTAATATATACTTTATGCAAACATGAATGTATACATTTTGTACGCAGATAAAAAAAAATTAAAAATCCAGTTGTATTTTCTTGCAACCAATCTAATAAAAATCGAATTTTCTATTAGTTTATTTTGCCCTATTGGGAATATAGAGTAAAATTAGCATATAGGCGTGTATCACGCGCAATGCGGGTTCGTCAAGCACTCGACTCGCACCAATAGATGGGTTAGATGGGTATTCGAACAGAGATTTTTCTGTATTCGTATTTAAGTGCGCCGAAATTGATCTTTTCGAGGGTTTCTCAAAGTCTGCAGTGGGCGGTCGCTCCAAAGAAGCTCTGAACGAGCACAAAGTGTTACTTCGTAGGGCGCCGTATTGTGTGAAAGGCCTGCTTTTTCCACTAGCACAAAGCATAACCTTGAAGTTTGCCATATAAGCTCTCTATAGTGTTTGGCCAGCCTGTTTACTACGCTTCTCAGAAGGTGTGGGCGTTTTCAAGACCGACTGACAATGATCTCGCTTTTACTGGGCGGGTATTCGGCGTGGAAATTTGCCGTTGCACTTACTGTATAAATTTCACATTAATTAGTATCCTTTCAAACTTGCTATTTTCTGAATTTTTGTCTGTATCTTTTGCCACACGTTTCGTACTAAAAAAATTCAATTGTTATCATGCATTTTTGATTTTCAAGCAACTTGGTATTCCCTGTATATCTTAAAGAGAGCTTTACTTATAACTCTTGTATTGATTGCATAAAAGTGTTGAGTTTACTGTAAAATATACTGATGTTCAGTTTAAAGAAATGTATTGAAAAACTTTTCAAAGTGAACATGAGCAACATATGACGATTTTATTACTGTTGTTATAGGCACCTTAGAACAACGACTGCTTTTTGTAATAGATGACCATGGCCCCAAACATGGCGCAGAAGTTTCCATCTATTTCCCACCCATTGTCACGCCTAGGAAGTAGAGATTCCCTCTCAGTCAGTGGGTAAGTATGTGTGAGGTATTTTCTTGCAAAGCAGAACCCCTGATGCACCCCTGTCTCGTTGTTGTATGAGCGTTTGACGTAATTCACCCCGAAGAAGGCGACGTGAAAAAGTTGCCGAAAGTTATTTATCAGCATGTTATCGTATTTTTTAACAACATCAAAGTTTTTCTAAACATAAGTCGTTATATAAATCAAAAACAGCTCCTCTGGTAATTGTAATTGTTAACCAACGTTTTGGCAACCTATACAAGCCGCCTTCGTCAAGGTGAATGACACTGAACGCTCGTACAATAAATGGAAAGCAAAAAAAAGGAAAAAAAGCAGAAATAAACGCGAGCAACAAAACGATAAGAAAATAATTAGCGACTGCCTCTAGTCCTTCAGCAGGTGCTTGTAGCATGCAGAAAGCATCACGTCAGTTTTGCCGTTCATGGTGTTACCCTTCTTATGGATGTTCCAAGATTCCAAAAATAATATTTTCCTGTAGTCTGATTCTCGTGCTATTATTGAAGCGCCACCAAAATCAATTTGGTGGCTTCGGGAAAAAACTGCTGTTTCCCGAAAACAGTGGTTCTTAACCAGGGTTCGATCGAACCCTTGGGTTTCGACGAAGCTGTTTCAAGTGTTCGGCGAGAACGTACTCTGAAACATAAATGCTGTTATTTCAAGATAAATTCGAATCTCTCTTATGTGCCAAGGTGTCATGTAACGTTATAATTTCAAAGTTTGGCCAATTTAACCTACATAAATGTAAGTTTATAATTTGATTATATCCAGCTTCAGTTGCTAGAAGGAAGAAACGAATACTGAGCGAAAATTTGGGGTTCGATGAACCAGAATAACATAGGGGTTTGACAGGTTGCCAAAGGTTAAAAACCACTGTCCTAATAGGTCAAAAAAAATGAATTTTGGAAGTTCGATACTGTATATAGTATTTAAGTTGCGGACTAAGTTTTTTGTCAAAATGAGACCAAACATGATTTAACGCCGAATATTACGTTGTACCTTTGCAAATAACTGCGGCTATTTATAAACTCTAGGCAACTAACAGCAACTTGCAACTGTTAATGACAGGTCCTTCTCTATCTATTTCACGAAATTGACCATTGGCGCCCCTAACTGGTCGCTATACGTTTTAAAAAACTTGATGATCTTGGATTTTTGGCAGGCAATCACGTGATGGCGCCCAGTCTGTTGATTGGTCGTTCGGTTCTCCCTCCCCGCTCCCGTTCAGCCACGTTCGGGCCCAGAGCGTCGCCGGTTCGATTCCTAGTCAGCCGTCGGGCGTCACATCGAACCAGTCGACTCGGCGAATGTCCACTGACGAGGTGAGAGTTTATAACTTAAAAATCGTATTTTTTTACGTACATTTTTGCGTATGAATCTTGTTCAGCATGGTTGTATCTCGGCGTATGGTATCGTCGTGGATTTTCATTATTATCCAAAAAAAAACCACTAAGGTTACAAAAAGTGTAAAACAACTTTATTTTAAAAAATACAGAAGATTATAGTTCAAATTAAGATATTAGCTTGTAGTGTACGATAAAAGTCAGGTAACTGTTCGAAAGGGGTTATTGGGAACTAATAATGCAAGCGATGCCCAATAATTTTCCTCTTTTACTTTGAAAATGTTATAGAGCGCAAATAACCCTGTTTATGAAGAATTGTAACAGAAACTAAACATCCTGTAACGACCACAGTTATGTGACAAATGTATTTTCGCGCTGCGTTCGACAGAATAATAATTCCGTTTTGGTGTATAACTGTAGTATTCTGTTTTTTCAATTTAAGTTGTTTCTTAATTTTTTAATTTTTTTGGTTCTATGTGGATCTTACAATATGGATAAAATATCAACAACTGGCAATGTTGGAACAGGCTTAGATCCGAATATCAACCCCCAAAATAAAAAAATATTTTTGTATTTTTATTTTATCAACTGGATTTTAATTAATTATTTCTCTTAAAAAAATGGGGTCGTAAAATTTGTATGCGAAAAATTAACTCTGGCTAGAATAAAAAACCTTGTTTACAGAACTGAAAGTAGCTGCTGGTAACAAAACGTTTTATTAAAACGCGAAACAATGTCTCTATACATATGCGTGGTTAATTAATTCAAGTCGTATCAACACCTTTTCATCCTAAACAATGGGATTCATTGAAACTGGCTTGAAAGCCACACATCAGAACAATATTTTTTAAATGAAATGCCTTGTAAAAAACTTACAACATGATTGAACGTGCTTTGGTTTATTTCATTAACACATGATTCTCAGATTCAGTTTCCACTCTTATTTACAGCTATACCCCGTTTTGTTTCACCGAAGAACTTTAGATGTCTTGGCCGCTAATCGCCGTATACCATATATCTAAATAAAGCGTTTTTTTAAACAGAAAATAAGCCAAAAATCTGTTAAAAGTTTTATGTGTTATTAACCAACTAATAAAATTTAAAAGTGTGGTCACCAAAATCACAGAAAATTCATAACAGATGGTGCTGTAACAAACTAAGTCACTGACTTGACTTAAGTGCACCAAACTCACTATTTCACAAATGACTAATTGACTCAAGTGACCTTTATGAAATGCCACAACACTAATAACATAATGGAAACTATACTTTTTTAGGTATAATGGAAACTTTACTTTTTAATAAAGCCATACAAAAAAATACCTTCGAATTTAATATTTTTGTTGGAAATAGTGAAGTGTAGTTATTTGAAAGCTACGCTAGTATTTGCTTTGATGATTAGTTTTCGAAGTTTTAGGAGCTAGTAACCTGTACAGTACACGATTTGTGTTACACAGTGTCACGCAAGGTTTCCAATTCGTCGCCAGACATGCGAAAGACAAAGCGGATTTATTGACAATCGGGAGATTTAAATTGTTGTCGGTAAACAGAAGCGGGAAACAATGCGCTACCTGAATTCTAGATTTCACATCAAACACGAGAACAATGGCTTGGGGTTTAATAGTTTTGTGACATCACAATAGCTGAGTCGCAGGTCGGTTGTGAGTGGGACGCTTGTCTTTGACTTTTGTACCTGTGTTGGTATATTACGGTGCACAAAACACAGCGTTTCGATTCGGTTGTACAGCTACAACTTTGCTGTCCGAAAATCAGCTGTGAACAATATTTAGGACAAAACTCATGGATAAATAGCAGCGTAAGTGATTGGGCTGGGTCTATGGTACACGGCACGCATCTAAATACATTTTATGGCTATTTTAACTTCGTTAAATATATATTTATTTGCGCGATCTTTCTTTTGCTATAATAGGTGCAGTTTGTTTGAGGGTAAAAGCTATCCCTTCGTCTCCTTAAAAAAGTTAAAAAAAAAAAGAAAAAAAGTTTGAACTCGGTTTTCTGCGTGTAACACATAGCAGCAGGGTTTTCTTAAGGTCACTTGTTTCATTATGCCACGATTTTTCGTAATTCTGTGTGGTAATCTACAATTTTTTATCGCCCTATACTCCTAAGGACCTAATCAAAAAGTATGGGTCCACTTTGACTAAATAAAAGGCTTATTTTTATTTAAGTTAATATCTAATGCCAAATATTTAGGTTTGTAGCGTTTGTGTGATGGCTGCATAAAAAAAATCCTGTATCCGCCCCTGGACTGACAAACCAAATCGTTTTATTTTTAATGATTGTGGTTAGCTTATGTAGCAATTTAAGCTATAACTTACAACTATAAACTTTCACAGAATCAGTTATGAGTGCTGGTTGTTTTCATTGTGCTGCGTGCCGTGCTTTTTAATTTGGGACAAAACAAACCCAAAATTGTACTTATAGTTAGACACAAACTCGAAGAACTAAAAGACTTGCAAAATTGCGAAAAATATTCTGCGTCTCATGAGTCAACAAAACCTTTTTAGATTTTTCTGATCTTGGAGAGTAAGCTGCGCTCATCCAGTCTGCACTCGGTGAGGAACATCTTTAAATCCAATGACCCGAACGGCGAGGGCAAAGTGTCCAAAGAGGCCTTCTCGCGCATCCTTTGGCAACTGTGTGGCTATTTGTCTCCAAGACAAATTACTCATGTACTACGCAGGTAGGCTAACTTCTTTAGCGAAATTGTGTTAATGTTAAAGGCATGTCAGTGCAACTAATGCACAAAAACGTCAAAGTAAATCACAGCTAAAAATGCAAAAATGTCGTTATAGGTCTTGCCTTCTTATAAAAAATGCAATTCTGACGTTGAGAGGTCAAAACTTAAATATCTTTCCAGAATCTTTACTAGATGAACTAAGCCTGGGGTTTACAACCTCAAAAAAAAAATCTGTATGCAGGGCACATATGAGAATCCAGGTTAGAACACCAAATGCATTCTTTGTCGACCAGAATTACCCCAACTGATATGCTACACTCATTACTGCAGTATAGTGTCTCGGCCCAAAAACTAATCGGAATTCGGAACACATATTTTTACTCTGCGACCCACAGGTTACAGACCGCTGAACTATATATTGGCTATATCCGCACTAAAACTTGTTTAACAAAAAACATGTTGGCGTTTTAGTTTCATTTTGTGTTAGTACACCTGCCCGACAAAAAAAATTCCGTTACGTATGTGATAGCTTTACAATTTTAAATTCAATTTACGGTATCTTAAAACAGTCAAATTTAAGCTAGCAAATCTGTAGACTTGGAGTGGACAAGCGCAATTACGTCACCTTCGATGACCTCATAACTTTCTTCCGCCGACCCGCGACCCACGGGGGAACCGAAGAGGCCCATACTACCCTCATAAAATCATCGCAGTGCATGCAACCCCCTAACTCGGCACCGGAACGGATTTCGAATGCGTTCCAAGCAGACACTGTAAGTTCTCGTAATAAAACTACTCAAAATGTGTCAGAATATAATGTAATTTTGAATTCGTTTTAAAATCTTCGCTTGGTTTTTATTTTGCGTCACCGACGCGTATTGTAACAGTACCAATTGAGGGTTTTAACTTAAGCCAGGGGTGTCCAACTCGAACATTCCGGCGTGCCAATTTTTATCCAATAACTTTCCTCCCGCGCCAAAGTTTAGTAACTAATTCTGTCTGATAATAAAAGTTTTTTTTTTACAAATAATAAAAACGTGTAGTAGCAGTGCGCATTACTGCATCTAAGTGTCCGTCGGTGAACTTTGGCTTCTTGTTTCTTCACACCAAACTTAATAGTCATGCCGCAGCGAATGCTAGCCTCCACTGCAATATAATGTTTTAGTATTAGAATTAATTGTTAGTTGTCGTGATTGTGTAATATCGTGAATAAACAATAACAATTTACTGTATAAAAAATAAGCATTTTTTGACAATTGGCTGTATTACAAATTAAGTATTTTAGGGGGGGCTTGCGCTTGTGAGCCATTTTTATTAGGTCGGAAGCTGCTTGTTGGATACCTCTTACTTAAGCAGAAACCGGATTAGACATACGTTTTCTTCCTATGCCACCTAAGCGAAATCCGTGTGATGCTCTTTTCAGTCGTGGTTAAAACCCAATTTCTTGACGTACGCTGCATGTTAAAGTAAACTGTAGAACAATATTTTGCAGATGAAACAGCAGCGTTCATCTAAGACGTCGCGTGAGCCAATTTTGAGCGAGGCTGAAATCGCCACACGTTCGTGGGAAGCCCTCAAATCAAAAGCATCGACCGGGTAAATTCAACAACAAATCAAAATTTCTAACATATCAACAATAAAAGGCTGATTACCATGCTTACATCGGTTTTTGTAATCGAAAAAAAAACACTTATATGGTTTAATCTCGGTTAACAATGCTATGGTCTAATCTCGGTTAAGTTATTTTAAAATATACGTTCTAAAGTTTAAATTAAAAGGTATTATTAATGCCTTATACCATTGAGATATGCAACCGTCCTAATGGTTTCGCCTGGCGTTTCAATTTTCGAAAGATTGCATTTCTATTAAAACGTTTTGTTTTGCTGTAGCGAATTGGATTTCCACTCTCTGTTTCCACCAATGGCGTTCGGTGAGGGTGCCTACGTCATACCCGGGCAACTAAGGGAATGTCTTCACAGGTTACAGATCACTTCGTCCGACAATATTGTCGCAAAGATATTCAGAAGGTAATTGATAAAAATGAACGTTGCAAAGACACTTCTATTCAAAAGTATTGGCGGTGGAATAAAGCAATCTTTATTCTCATTTTGGAAATGCGTATCAATCCCGTAACTTTAGTTTGCTGTTGTGTTTTAATGTTTGTTGGTAATCAGCATACCTAATTCGGGAAATTACAGGATGGCTGTGTTAGAATAATTCTCATACATGTCGTGTTTACACCCTTTTGTTAACAATAGCCGCTAGTTAATTATTAAATTAAACAACTGGTTTGCATAATGAAGGGTTCTACATATTGTTTACCATATTTTGTTTAAAGAAATAAAGAGATTCGCCTTTACTTTTCAATGAAGAACAAACCCGTTTGGTATACATTTTATACTTGGCTGCGGTATATGTTGCATCTAAACCGCTCAAATTATACAGCCACCATAAATGGACTTCGTTTAGATTGAACGCCGGAAGTCCGTTTGCAGTCCGGAGTAAAGCCTTCTTTGAAGCGCTGGGCTTGGACCAAGAAGGGAAACGACCGATCGCGAACGAATCGTCTCGAAAACGGGAAACTCCTAGGCCCGAAACGTAGGTTTCAAAAACAGTGTCTTAAACTTTTTTAGTTTTGTTCACCCCTAGCATCTATCTCCAGATTTCATTCACCCTTGTCTCATAATATGATAAAACTATCTCGTCTATATATAACAGCACAAAATGACTTAGGTTGTTTCGAAATTTGTTAAGTTCAACTCAAGCTAAGTTTTACCATTGAAAATTTACAAGTTTTCAAGTCCAGAAATAGGAAGCTACAAAAGCACAAAACACAGTCACCAAATTTTTGTACTTATACACTCAGTGCAAACCAACTTCACTATTACAATAAGCAAAAAACACCAAAAAACAACAGTTCAGTAGTCGATTTATGCAGAGCCATGATCCATTTCTGACGGTTTACCCTTATTTACCCCTTTTGGTTGGTTCAAATTTTATTCACCCTGGGGTGAACCATTCACCTGTTTCAGACACTGCTCTAAACATTGTGTATGGAATAAAATGAAACATAACTATGTTTCTGTGTTTTAGCGTTGCAACAAAACTTCTAACACCAGATCCGACTCCCAGGCAGCGTTCTGTGACTTCACTCGGCATAGGTTGGTCGTTTAACATTAAAATAAAAATAATTGATAGACACAAGGTAGAAACATTGAATTACTCAAAAACAAGTTTTTTTTTTTTTTTTTTTTTTTGACGTCGGTAATTATGAAAAATCAAAAATCAAAATTATGAAAATTTTTTTTTCAATTTTAATTTTTTAAAGATGGCGCTCCGCACGTTTTGACCGCGGCACGCGCCGCGACCGCATGCGGCGCTGCGGCGCCAAACAGTCGGCCCCTAACTGTTAGTGACGTGAAAATGACCGGCCGAACGTTCGACGGTGATGTGGCTGATTTCATATCGAAAAAGGTGAGCAGTTTTTAAAAAATTATTTCAAAATAAACTATATTTGAAGCATATTGTTGGAGGTTGTAGTTAAATTTTTTCAGAATATTAAAGCCCCTACAGAAGTAGATATCACTTTAAACGTTTCGAAAATCTCTTTTCCATATTCATTGTTATCCATATTCATTATCAAAACTATTTGAGTTAGTTAAAAAATGTTTAAATCGATTTATGTTTTAAAATCAATTGACTAGAAATCAGGTCACTTTAAATTGGTATTTCGCAGCACCGCCAATAAAATGCATTTGACGCGGCACTCTAAAGGGGGTTTTAATTCATTTGTAACGCTCAAGGGTGTAGAGAGATATTTCAAATTCTTATTTTTGCTCTAATGGTAAGCCTCCTGATACAATTTTTTGTGTACGATAAAAGTGTCAAAAAGTTAAAAGTTTTTTTCAACCTTGTTGCACAGTTAATATGCTGTTTCAATCTCGTTTATTGTAACGTTACAGTTAACCACTCAGCAAAAATACGAGCAAGGTTGCCGCGAACTATTTATAATTTCTGTAGGGTGCCGCAAGCCAAAAAAGGTTGCGAAACACTGCTTTAATAGTGTCACTGTCTTTGTTTCACCTGCCCAATATTATTGTCAAACAGCTTGAGGAGGGGCAGGCGCATGTACAACGCGCCTTGGAGACCAAAGACCCCAATTCGAGTGGATATATGACCAGACCGGATCTACGAGACGTTCTAAGCATACTCGGCATCCACATTAAGGCGACCAACCTTGAACATTTCTTGGCGCGGTAAGTAACTGTTGATGGTTCGAACCTCTTTGTGAAAAATGCAGGAAAAATTATATAAAATTGTTGGTAGTTTTCGTTTATCGATTTGATATTTGTCTTGAGTATGAATTTAAGCTTTCCTTTAAATAACCACTTGTGCTAAAACTTAAAATATAACTTGTGCTAAAACTTTATTAGAGATTAAATAACCACTTGTGCTAAAACTTTATTAGAGATAGGGCGTCATAATCAGTGTTCTGTGATATAAGTCAATGAACTGAGTGCACCAGTTTATACTAATTGACTTGACTTGACTTAACTTAATTTTTTCGTACAAAACAACTTGATTTGACTTCAGTCTTATAACGTGACTTCGATTTTTTGAGTTATTGGGGTGTTTTAATTAAAGATATTTGTGAAATTTGTTTTGTGCTTACCACAATTTATGCCTGTGAAATAGTTTACTTGCAATATGATAGATACGTTTTAGATGCAAAACCAATCTTTGCTTCGCCAATCGCTTGACTTAGACTTAGGTTATGTTGAAAATGACTTAACTTTTGGTCGTATTTTCAAATAACTGTTTACAACACTGCGGATTACTCTCTGCTTTGAAATGTTGTTAAGTTTTAAAACACTCTCTTCACGTCTATATTTTGGTCCTAAGAAACCTTACAGTTTGTTTACGTAATCTACTATTCGTAGAAACGGTCTGCGCAGAGGCGACGGTCTGGTGAATTACCGGCTCTTGCTCCGAAGACTCCAGAGCAGATCAAACAGAAGCATGCTCAACAAGATTATGAGGAACCCCGATCACATGTGAGTGCTTGTTTACCTGGAAAGCTCATTTTTAGGCAATACGGGATTTGTTGAGAAACCGAATAGACACCAAAAAAAGATGATTATTCTATATACAGTGCCTGGTCGCTGTGATGACCTAGGGATAGGATTTAATTAATAATGTTTTAAGTAACCATTACATGCAACACAACAAGCACTAGTAAACAGAGAATGATGGACAGCATAAATAGCATTAAAAAAATTAACACAATATTTAAAATGTTTAGTAGCAAAGTAAGGGTGGTTGGTTGGTGGGGTTTTAATAACAAATAAGGTAAAACAAAACGTCAGACCATATGCTTAGAATGTTTAGATACTTCGACAAGATTTCATTTTTCGAGAGTTTTTATTTTCCGGGAACAAATACATAAATGTGAGGCGCAAAATAAAGTCTATCCGCGCCTAACTCAATGGGCTATACGTATGGATGAATCTTATAAACTAGGAACGACAAGGGCCATTTGTAATCTCCTTGTTTTTAAAAAAATAAGTCGATTTCTTTGCGAAGGTTTCACGACGCCGCCCCGCCGAAAACGCCGTCGGATGGCGCTAGTGCGTCGCTGCTGGAGATGAAGTTGCTGGAAGTTTTCCAGAGCGAGTTCCTAGCCTTTCTCACTTCTTGTCGACAGTACGACCCGAACGGGACCGGATTTCTCACGCTGGTGGGTTTAAACCATCCAAATCGAGAAAGTGTATGTGACAAATCAGTCACATATTTTTGGCTTTTTTATTGGCAATATTCTAAATTTCATATCAGTTGACAGTGTTGTATTGACTTCAAAGACTTGACCTAAGCGCACAGTTTATCGGACAAGTGACTTGTCTCAAGTAAAGTATTTTAGACGAATGACTTGGGTTGGGAAGTAAAGTTTTTTCATGCAGCATTTTTTGTAAAATTAGGTCTTTTTTCTCAATTTTGCTCAAAGCAATTTACTTGCTATGTTGTTCTTTTAGTGAGAGTATTGCATAGTGAGACGAGTTTAGCAATTATATTAGTTTACCGTTTATTTGTACGACAAGGACTTGGAGTTGACATGCTCTAGCAATGACTTGACCAAGACTTTAGTTTGAAATGAGTAGTTTACAACACTGCCAAGAGACGAAATATTATAAAAACTCTTTCCAAAGCTCGTTTGTAGTTTCACAGCCTTTTGGTCTTTCTTTTTCTTCAATTTTTCTAATCATACTTTTGCAAATAATCGATCAGGACGAGTTTCGACGTGCCATTGAGGCACGCTACGTCATCAAAATCACCGACGACGCCTGGAATCGATTTACGTCATCGGGTGACGTCGGATTGGTGAATCCCCCGAACAACGCCACCCAAGATCAGAAAGGTTACGTGCCTTACAACGACTTTCTCGCCAAATTTGACGTCATGCTGAGGTAAAATGGTCGTTATTGTTTTTTAATTGGTTGAATTCGCTTTGTGCAAGAAGTCATTCGGATTAAATGTTAAAAAATTCTCCTAGATTAAACTTAACCCGTCTGTAGGCGTGCAGTCACGTCTAATAGACATAATATGTCTATTTGAAATTAATTTAGAGCAAACTATTAAATTAAATTTAAATTTCATTGCAGAAAAAAAGGTAAGTTAACTCTCATGAAGGCCTGCAAATTAGAATAGACAGATAACGATTTAAACTTGATTTATTAATTCGTATAAACGGCTTACCAATACCTTATTTTTTAATCTGATAAACTTTGGAACACAAAACACGTTTTTTTAGTAATTTCAATAAAAATATCAAAGCCATAATATTCGATAAAATCGACATTTCGCTGTTACAAACGTTTCGGCAATACCTTATGCCATCTTCAGTGTAGAAATACAAGTTAATATGATAAGTTTTCTGTAACAACTTGTTGCAACATATCGGAGTGCGAAAGGTTGATAATAGCAACAACGTTAGTTAAATTGTCACTTCAGGCCCGCCACTGCAGACGCTGACGATCCGTGGGTGGAGGAGATTGTGGATGCTAGCTACCTCCGGGAGCACAAGGATCGCTATCTGAAGAGCATGGATGTCGACCCAGCAGATCACACTCACAGGTGAGTGGGAATCCAATTTTAATTTTATCGTTTAATCCCCACCCTTTCTTGGCTAGCGGCACCCTACATAAATTATAAATAGTTCGCAGCACCCTAGCTCGTATTTTTGCTGAGCGGTTAACTGTAACGTTATAGTAAACGTGATTGAAATTGCACATTAACTGTGCAACAAGGTTGAAAAAAACGTTTCCATTGTTTTCGCACTTTTATCGTGCACAAAAAATTGTATCACGAAACTTACCAATCGAGCAAAAAATGGAATCCAAAAGAATTTGAAATATCTCTCGGCACCGGTTGAGAACCACTGGTTTAATCTGTTTCTCCCAAATTATATTTACTTGGCATTGTTGGGTCGATACTTTGTTAACAGCGAGTTGATCATGCTGGCATCGTAAAAAAGTCATCAGTTGCATCCATCCAAGTAATCTTATCATTCATTCAAGAAAAATACATTTTTTTGGTTAGTTATGATCCACATGTTATTACCTACAGTAACAATGTTAAGTCAAGCTGGTTTTAAACAGACAAGTCAATCCTTAGCCCAAACTATCCTTTATCCAAATCAATTCACGGCATTAAAATAATATTCCATCCATTTTAGAAGTGTTTGGAAATTAAATTAAAAAAAATTGTTTGATACTTTACGCAACAAACACCCAAAGCTAATCGCACGTGAAGCATACTTTGTTACGTTGACGTGAACGCAATTTGACAAAATGTAATCAAAGACACCAACTCGAAGTTATTGATTTAAATGATAAAAAGCAAATCATCTCTTGTGTTGAATGATTAAAGTCGAACAGAATTTATTTGTGACTTTATTGCATTTGATCCATTTAAACAAGTCTTTGCAACTGTAATTTTTCGTTTTGTAGGCACGAACCACGTCCCTTGGATCAGCTGGAAGCCACTCTGGTGGACGTCCTGCTCTACAAGTTCCACAACTTTAAGAAAGAATACGACCTCATTGTGCGGGAGGACTTCTGCAGAGTTGACAAGGAGAAGTTCGACTACATCTTATTCAAGTAACTATACATATATATATAAACTTTGCTAACAGGCATGGTAATATAAATCAAAAACAGCTCCTCTGCTGGTAATTGTAATTAACTGTACATCTGTTCCACGTATAAATCTTCTATTGAACTGTCGTAAGAAGAGAGTGGTAAAACAAATTACTCAATTATACATTTCGACCGAAGCTGTTCTTTGGGTGTGGGCAACTCTTGTGCATCTCTTTGTCGTTATTTCTGTCTTTTACAGATCGTGTTGTGGTAAAGCTAATAGCCTGGCGTTAAGTACGTGTTTAAAAAGGCTTAACATAATTTTTGGCTTAAAATTAGGACGCTTCCAATCAGTTCCTAGATCCAAAACATTTTGTGGTCATTCAAGTTCGACGTTAAAAATACGTCATAGCGTGACGTCACAAAACATGTAACCTTGAAAAGACCTGTTGTTCCTGGTCGAACTCTCGCGCGGATGTGCAATGAAAATAAAATGTGAATGTATTGAGATTGTTTGGTAAGTTGCTAAAATACATCCTACTTCAGCATACTATTACTGAACGAGCTGATGAGATAAGATTTAACCCACCACGAGCAATTACACGGTATACTGACTTAGCAGTTAAACTCACATTTAACGAATAAAAATAAAAACAAAGTTTACCAAACAGACCAATCACAACAAGCTAATACCCGTGTAACGCGAAGACAAATGTTGGCTAACTGATTTTTCCGTTTTTTTTTTTGGGGGGGGGGGGGCGGGTAGGGGGAGAAACGTAATAGAAAATTCAATAACATTTCGTACGAAATATTAACTGCACTAACTTTTATAAAAAAATACTTACTTTCATCATAATATCGAG
Source organism: Ascidiella aspersa (assembly GCF_963924565.1). NCBI lineage: Eukaryota > Metazoa > Chordata > Ascidiacea > Phlebobranchia > Ascidiidae > Ascidiella > Ascidiella aspersa. Next base: position 21,151,551 of record NC_139454.1, read on the forward strand.
ATCAATTGACACCTATACTTGTCCTACTACCATGGGTGGTAAACATAATGGTTTAATAACACACTCAGGTGTGGCTTTGTCCTGACACCGAGTGAGCTGTCTGCGCTTTGGCTAAGCATGCCAATTACAAGGCCGATGGAGTCGCTTTCGATGCCAACCATACTGCAGCAGGTCATGAGACTCTACTACGCTTCCATCAAACCAAGTAAGAACTTTTGCACATGGTTCGAGCTTTGTTTGTCTGATTTTATTCAAAGCAATTTCGCAGAATACAAAAAAATACTTTCTATGAATTATAAGGCATGTAGATGCAACGTTGCAACTTATTTAAAGCGTTTTTTGTGACATTGTCTGTTTTGTCTGTTTTCATTTACAGTTAGAAAAGTCAGATATTTAGATTGCTTGTTGCTTTGTTTATTCGAAAACTTCATGTGCATGCCCTTCTTTAACTTAGACGTGTGCATAGCAGTCGTAAACTAAAAAGTAAACCTTGAGTAGAATTAGTTGATTAATTAATAAAGTTTTCGGCCCTGGTCTTAGAACCCTACCACAGGGTTGAAACAATTATTAAGCAACGAACAAATATTTGAGTTAGGGTGACGGGTTTGGGTGAGGGTGGGTCAAGTTTATTATTTAAGAATATTACTTAACCTACCCGAACCGAAACGCTAACACCTAACCTAAGTAATGTTCGTTGTGGTAGGATTCTAGACCAGCGCCAAGTTTTGTCCTGAATGAAAAATACTATATTTAAGCAGTAAAAAGATTTAGGAACAGAGATAACTTTCTAAGAACATAGATAAAATGTTTGGTCCATTGGCACAATATATTCACAATTATTTTCTTTGGACTTACACCAAAAAAAACTTTTTTTAATTGTTTTTGGCTGCTCACCCGCAGGCAAGTTCAACAAGCAGTCACGTGACAGCGCTATTGTGACGCACGTACTGGAGAAGATCAGAGTTCCCGTCGTGAGCCACTGGAAAATTATCAAGAAGAAGTTGCGCTTCCTCGATCCCATGGGAACATCCAGGGTCCCGAAGGTTGGTTGATCGTATACTGGTCGTTAAAGTTGGAGTTCATTTATTTGTTTCGCTTGCTTTGAATATGGTGGAAGTGACACTAGACTAATTCCGTGAATGCCTGTGACTGAAAAAAAGTACATATGGGTCTGTTTAAAGAGCAGTGTTGTAATGACGCAAGTCATTGGCTTGACTTAAGTGCACTTAGGTCACTGACTTCAAATGACTTGACTTGACTCAAGACTTTTTATCAAATACCATGACTTTTTATCAAATTAATATTTATCTCAGGTTTTGCACGTTCAACAATTTAATTGCTGTATTATGCGTTTGTGTTTTTTTTAGTTGAATTGTTGCTCATAATCGGATGAGTTACCACTTTAATTGTTTAACGAGTCAATAATATGACTTAAAGTTGACTTGCTGTTATAATTACTTGACTTTGGACTTAAGTTTTTTTTTTTTTTTCAAACTGACTTGTTCACAACACTGGTAAAAAGACTTTCAACAAACGCTAAAAAACACTTAAAATTGAGGACACTTTTAACTGGCAACTTTCAGGAAATAAAGAAAAACGGTTTCAAATGAATGTGCAATAAAAACAATAATTATAAGAACAAAGTTGACGTTATTTGTATACGCATTTAATGTCGTCTATTTAAAAAGTTCGTTAAACAAATGAAATGAGGTAATACCGCAAATGGGAGAATTTCGATTTAATTCATAATTTTTTCTTATTATTCGCAAGAATATTGGTAGAGAAAACAATAACTGCGGGAACAAATTTGACGTTATTTGTATATATACGTAGTTAATGTCGCTTATTTAAACAGTAGGTTAAACAAATTAAATTAATGACTTAATACCGCAAACGGAGGGAATTTTGATTGAATTCATCATTTTTCTTTATTATTGGCAAGAGTATATGTTAAACAATAATTAATAAGCGCCAAATTATTAAGAAAAATCCCATGCAAGATGGATTTTCATTCAATACATGTTTTATCTTCTCTTTTGCAGGAGGACATGCTCCAGATCATGCACGGCCTGCGTCCGGACATCACCGAAATGGAGCTTCACTACCTCATCGAGATGCTGGAATCCCGGATTCCGGGCAAGACCAATTACTTCCGCATGATGGAGTACTTCACCAAGAACCCCAGGCGCAAGGTGTCGCAACAGAGTTCGCGCCCGCCCCTTCTCTCATCTGATTCTGCACGAGGTACGTCGGATGACTGGTGCGAAATTTCAATATAATTGACCACGGATGGGCTAACTTTTCAGCACGGAAACCATATTTTGAAATTATTGATTTTAAAGAGCCACAGATAATAGATAAAGAGCCACAGATAATAGATAAAGAGCCACAGATAATAGATAAAGAGCCACAGAAAAAAATATAAGTTTATTTTGTGCAGCTACACGAAAATGGGCTTGAGCCATTGCAACACCCGGTAAACGTTTTGGTTCGATTCTCTAAAGCAGCAGCATTATCATTTTGTATGAACTAGTTTAATCGGGGTTTTTTAAGCAACATAACTGTGCCTGTCCCAAAGTAATACGTCATTAAACGAAAAGCAGTCTAAATTTAAAGTACACCTATATTTTAATATTTTGCTTATTTATATACATTACCTGGAAAAGCCACAAAATCGTGTCAATGAGCCGCAGTTTGACCACCTTTAAAATAGGAGCTAGTGGTTCGATAAAACTTCCTGTTGAAACAAAGATAGGCGTCATCGACAACGTTAAACTAACAAACAGCTTATTAATATCGCCCTATTCTGTCGTCAACATAGGGTTATATAGACTAAAATTTAAGTTCGAAAGATATTGAGATCGCCTTTGTATCACGGTATATGATTAGAGTAGAGTTGTTGTATTGTAAAGGATTGTTGTGGGTGAGCTTTATAACGTAATCCGGTGCCTGTATATAAGCGCAAGTTTCGCAGGAGTGCGGCATCCATTACTTGTGTCCTAAAACGCCGTGGTGTGTTAAGTGCGACGCTGCCCTACCAGTAAATTCTATACTTAGAACGCGAATGTCAGTATTTTCCAAATCAGTGATTCTTAACCTTTTATGGTTTACGGCACCCCTCAAAAATAATAAATAAATTTTCGTCCTTTACTGAAATGTCACTATAAATGAAACGGAAACAACACAATCAATCTAAAGCATAGAACATGTCATTTGACATAATGATCTCTAATCGTACACAAATAGTTGTATTAAGAAGCTTATCATTTACAAAAATAAGATTCGTAAAAATATTCTCAAATATTTATCGGCACCCTTAAGCATTAGAAATGGCACACCAGGGCGCAGTGGCGCTCCGGTTGAGAACCACTGGCCTAAATGAGAAACCAAGTTTTCGATCTGACTGGTAAGGTATTCGAATCGCATTCGTCCACTTACAGTTGTTGCTTTTATAGTGATAAAGCAGGACCCCAAATACCCCCTGCCCCAACAGCACAGCTATCGTCATCCCACGCCCCCCAAACCGGAGTTCATCAGCATCCGCAACGCTCCATCGGTTTCGCCATTCAAGCGTGTCACAAAGCAGCCAGTCGTATCGAAAACCTACCCTCCTGTCAGCGTAAAGCACAACGTCCAAGGTGCTACTTGAATAACCTTACTAGTGTTGTAAGCAAGTCATTTTTTAAAGTTTCAGTTAAATCAATCTTAAAATAACATGATGCCCAGTCAATCAATTTGTAAAATAACTTAAGTCCAAGTCAAGCCATTTTCAATAAATCCTTGTCAAGTGATAAATCTAGCAACTAAAGAGTAATTTGTTTATTAAGAATTAGTTTCGTCTCATGTTAACCTAATTGTTTGGTTCTTTGCTTCATGCTACCACCCGAATTATATTGTTTATGAATAAACAGCAGCAGCTAAGCGGGTCACAAAGCCAGTTAACAAGATGTCCTCCAGCAATTCGAGCAATCTCTTCCGAGGCAAACTTGAAGCCCAACAGCGCCACCCACCGTCCACTGTGTCCAGTAAGTAGCATAAGGTCGCACTTGTTTTTTATTGGGAACCACACCACGCGAATTTTTATACGATCAGTCTGACCGTCTTACCATTAGTTGATCATACGACTGAATACTCAGTTTTCCTTTTAGGATTTTGTGCAGTGACGACTTCGTAGTAAATGATGTTTATCCGAGGCGCGATTATTGCTAGTTGAGGCGATATTTGATTAAAAAAGTCGTGTATTTGATTTTTTATAACTCGTGTATTTTATATAGTGAGAGTTTTAATTTTACTTAACTTCAATTTTTTGGTTTGAATTTTTCTAAGGAAAGAAGTTCAGCAACAGACTATTTTGTATTTATTTATTTTATTATTATGATTTTTTTTAGATAAAATGGCTGAAAAGGCACAAGCAAAACAAATTATTAACGGAAAACTCTCATGCAGCTAACGACCACTAACTTTTGTGTATCGACATACTTCCTCTTTTAAAGCCGAATATTGCTTGGAAGTTCGCACAGAAGATAACATCGCGAAAAAGCGTAAAATATTCGGGGCACTTTTGGCATATTTACATTGATAAATGACATACCTTGCACATGACTTTTACATTTAGCAACAGATGAAAACAACAAACGCGCAAACACGTTATTTTCCAGGAGACAGCGGCTACTCGTCGCCTTTCGCAAAACCGCCGGTGGGCGCTAAAGATCTCTCGTCGCTGGGCCGAGCTTTGCGCAAAGAGGACACCGACGACTGCGGAAGAATATCGGTGGAGGCCTTCCGCAAGGTGATGTCCGCCTACGGAGTGTCCTTCCGCGACCCGGACCGGCTCTACAAGCTGCTGAGTACGTTCGACCGAAATCTGCGCGACCAGATTTCCTACGAGAAGTTCTTAAAGGCGATGTCGTGAACAAAAGGATTTTCGTAGAAATAATACTGGCCTCAGTATTTGGAGACGACCGGGCAGCCAGTTTTGTGTTTAATTTTTCTCTTACCAACGTTCCTAGGCACTTATAGGTCTTTTGTATTTTAAAATAGCACGTTTAAAGCTGTAATTATTAAACACGTACTTTTTCCATTGCTCTGATTGACATTTTTTATTTTTCAACAAAAGTGTATTTTTGTTTAACTTTTGGTGTAAGTGCACTGTTCGTCGCGCGGCCAGGAAATGCCTCATGTCCAGTATGCCCTACTGTCAGTTAAACATCGTCGAAATCCAACATTTTCCGAACTTGGCCATAAAATTCGCAACAGCGAGTACGATCTTAAGGCGCTTTGCGAAAAGTGCGCATTTTTTGAAAGACTGGCGAGAAGCGCTTGCCTTTCACTTCTCCCTCGGCATAAGCATACAAATCGCACTTATTTTAGATTCGCGAGCCCGTGTAGCCACTGAGTTCCTGTAATCTCTCTCGCAATCTTTACCCAAAGTAACGCATAAACAGAGCTTTATTTAGCGTTGTGTGTCCTTTGGCGTCCGCTTAAGTGACGTGAAACCTCGAGTTAAGGCGTTTCACGCTCCGCTAACTGAATGCGACGCTTTTACGTCCAGCTTTTTTCCGCTTGATGATTTTCTCTTCACTGAGTCGTATAGTCTAGGCAGCTTTTCCGTTTGGAATTCGATTTCCAACATACGATAATGTTCTGGTTTTCTTGCTTTACCGTTACTGCCCCTATCAAATCTTTTTCAACAACAATTCGTTCGATATCAAACGTAACTGTTGCCTTATTGAAGATGCAACCCATCCTTTTCAGCCCTTTTAAGATCTCGCATTGTCTAGCATGTTTGGGAATCTTTGTGTTTGTCAAACGGAACTCTTAATTGAGATTTTTTTACACCTTTCGTTGATAACTTATGCCATATAGTAAATTTGTGTTTCTTAGTAGTTGATAAATTGAATTTTATTTTCTTTAATCGCGTGTCTAAAACGAACAGCATGTATATCTGATTTTCTGTCCTAGTGTATTTCACATTCGTTGTGACACACAAGCAACCGTCTATATGTTTTTCAAGTATTTGTTTGGAAACCAACGTTTAATTTCTTTTTCGCCAAAAACACTGTGTCAGCTTTGTTTTTCTACCAACATTGTTTTGTTTCCAATAGTTTTTTGCCACCTTGGTACCAAACTTACAATAAAAGGTAACAAGTGCTTTGGCATTGCATGTTGCAGACGTGTTTGTTCGTGTAACTTTTACAAATGAAAGCGAAATCATCAATTAGAAAATTAAAAATTAGGAATTATAGGCACTGGCTTAGGTATATGATAATATTCTGCGGTGCTCGTCGTGTTACGAGAGACAAAAGTGAAGCTTGTATGCGAACCCACTCATCTTTTAATGTTAAGCTAATGTGTTACAAGTTGGCCGAAAATCGCTTAGAGAAATAAGTCGAACTTACATGGTCAATAAGTTGTTGGAATTAAAATTTACAGCAGTGTTGTAAACAAGTCATTTTAAAAGGATTTAATTTCCAGTAAAGTCATTGGTAACATAATACAAGTCCAACTCAAGTTCAAACATACTAAATCAAGTCCAAGTCCAAGTGTCAGTTGCCCAAGTGAAATCCAAGTCAAGTTATTATTATTAGAGAAAGTCAATTCCAGGTCAAGTCACAGATAAGTACCTCAATTTAATAATAAAATATTAAATAAAAACACTTAAATTCAAGTCATTTGACCAAATGCCAGGTCAAGGTACCTTAATTTTTATAATAAACTCTTAAACAAATATACTTAAATTCGAGTCATTTGACTCGATGACTTAATTCCATATCAAGTCATTGACTTAAGTCAACACTTATTCATATAGAATATAGATGTTTACCCCTTTGTCAAACGGTTATCGAACATTTATTTTTCCTGTATAGTATATGTATAAGCCAAATAAGCGTGAAGAATAATGTCGCATAGGGTTTTTCGAGGTAAAAAATAAATGTCGCAAATAGGGGAATCAAGGAGCTAAGGCGGAAAGACGGCAGATGCCGTGCAGGCCGCATGAGGAAAGCCATTCACCTGTCTGTAGTGTCTGTGCAAATGTCGTAAAGCGCATTATGGGCCGTTTCAACAATCGATAAAGCAGCACAAAGGCATAGTCGGGAAACATGCGAACCGTGTTTATTTCAATCCCCCGACCAAACAGGCACACAGGATATTCCATTTCGCGTTATTACATCTCGTTCTGCGTTTCTGCGTAATGTCTCACTGGCAAAAAAACAATAGACGCTAAATGTTGACAGGCGGGCGTCGATTAGATCATTTATCTCACCGTAAGGCGGTCGTTTTAGGATATCCGACGTTCCAAAGTGTGTTTGCGTTAGAGTAGGGCCTATACCTGTCCGTTTCAGCTTTGTTTTGTGCGAAGGAGATTTGATTTCTCGGAAAATGTCTGATGGAATCAGCAACTCCCACTGTCCTAAAGACTGAAGTCATTCAGTTTTGAAATGAGTTATTGTTTGGCAAACGACTTTAGAGCATCCATCCAATCATTTTTGGACAAAATGTCACGTTTCACCATTTTTGTAAACGTAAAACAGTTTTCCTATTTAAGATAAAATCGAAGCAGTGATTAAAGTAACCCGAAATGGTCGAAACAGCGTTCTGGTAAAAAAAGTGTTATCGTAGTACCGTTCTGATAAAAATGTGATTATTTTTAAGAGTCTAAGTGCCAAAACAATGTTTGAGTTCTTTAGTTGATGTCTGTTTGTGCACGACATCGAACGTGAAGTTAAACATTATTGGGATGCATACTTTATGTTGTCCGTTTAAGACGTAACTTTCTAACGCTAACCCTGGATATTTTCATGCGTTCTTGTAAACATTTTGTTTGTGGTTTTGGTAAGAAAATTATTCTAGTTTCACCCCTTGAATTTGGTAAGTGCTTTGGAAAAAAATTGGTCGCAATAGAAAGAGTTAAGCATTTTTAAAGTTTAAAACAAAATTTGACTTGACTTGAAATTGTACTTGACTCGTGTAACTATAATGGCTAGTACTTATTATTGGTATTTGTAGAAAACCATTGGACAAGTTATTTTGGAATTGTCTTGGTCGTTTTAAAGTTACCTGGTAAAACACACTGACACCATCATTCGTATATAGGCTGATTTCAAATAAATGCCCTTGTTAAACATTAAAATTGCGGTTACGGCAGCGCGGAATATAAAATTACAACTGTCAAAAAAACAAATCATTTAAAGAATGATTTTATGAAAGCCGTACACAAGTTTTTGTTTTGCTTCTACACAAGTGTTATATCACATTTCACGATCATCATATATATAAACCTCAATACTTTCTTGAGGGCCGTGCAAATCTAAAATCGCGAAAAAAAGAAAGTGCAGTTTTTCGAACGAAAGTGTTTACAACGAACAACAAAGCCAACGGCTGTGGGCCTTTCAGGTTCAAGGTGATGACGTTACCTCCCAATAGAGAAGATATTGTTTCAGCGCCAAGGCTCGGTTTCCCGTTATAGGAACAAAAGAGAAGTAAGATTCGAACGGTTGCCTGTCAAATTGCTGGTGCTTCGAGTCTTTTTGTTCAAATTTACCCTCAGGCGTCGCGGCCGATTGTGCTATCCATGAATTGCCATGAAGCAACCCCTTTCAAGCAGTTTAAATTTAATTTGCGCCCGGCCGCGAGGTATGTTTTTTTGTAGACCGGCGTGGTTGTTTACAAACAGCCCGTCGCCAACCGGCGATGTCTCGACAGCAATTTACGAACCTTAGATTGCCAAATACAGGTAAATTACACTGTAGTTCTATACTGAAAACAAAACTTCTCCCAATAACTTTGCGCAGTGCTAGTATAAGGTTTTTCTTAACATAAAAGTGTGAGTAGGACAAATATGTTGGTGTACAAATGTTTTGTGATTTTGGCTTGTAACAAGAGATTGTCGCCCCTTTGAATCAATCTGTGGTCCACTGATTCAAAGTAATATTTCACAAATATCTGAAAATAATTACCTGTAATATACATTGACTGTACGAAAAAAATCGGCCAACTTGTGGAATAAAGCAGTTTTATTTAAAACAATTTAGCTTAAAAAGCTTGTAGCCTATTTATTTGCAGCACAGTCTACTCTGGCATCATAAACTCGAGGAAGGAAATCAGGATTTACCATTTTATTTCCATCCAAATAAAAGATTATAAAAGATTTAAAGACGTGATGAATTACGCAACATGTGGCTTCTTTTTTGACATAAAACTGTGATATTGTCTTGCAAATTATACGCCCAAACTGACGCAAAAGACGTGAACTAGTTCCAGGCCCATCCGATTTATCTAATCCAAACGTTTTTCGACCTGAAACTGGCTGGGTTTTCTGGATTTTCTGAAACTGGCTGGGTTTTCAGTTTTCAAAAAAAGCTTCGGTTCGCTTGACTGCACTGCGCCGGCGACCGAGTTTGAATTTCGCGAGAAAAAGGCTGTGACGTCAAAAGGAACGTCTGTCTGGATTTCGAAATTCATTTCTGAATACAGTTTTATCAGGTTAGGCTGAAAGACGAGTTTTGCAGGTCGCTACAAAATAAAACAAAAAACAGATGATATGAAATATGAATCTATTATATGGTGCCCGAGTAAACTGGACATATATGATATGAAAAACTACAAAAAAATACTGTTAATTTGAAAATAAGTGACACAAGATGCAGGTTCAGGTTTAAATGGGCGCAAAAAGTGTTCGTTGAATTGACTAATAATACAAGTCTTCGTTGTTCTGTTTTAGCTATACTTGAATCAAGTCTTTGTGAAGTGGATTTGTTAAGCATAATCCTTAGTTTAACATCCTTGTTTGCAAATTAGGTTTCCTCAGCAGCCTAGCCAATGCACGTCTGCTTCAGCATCCGATTCCGCAGGCCAGCAGCATACGCAACTAGTACTACAGTAACTACGCTAGTGCAGTCTGGAAAAGTAAAACCATTACGGTTATGCCCAGTCTAACCAATATTATAACTCCTTTCTGTTTGGTTAAAAAGCAATATCATTGAGAATTGAAAATATAGAATAATTTTGTGCCATTAGTAGTTTCATTATACGAGTCTTCTGTTAGGCAGTATTCTCCAAAACGCATATATATATAAGCTTTAAAAGTAGGCCTATCGACTTGCAAAACTACCTTAAGTAATGTCATTGGTTTTTACCTTTCAGAATCAGCTAATGTAATTAAACGCAAAGGCTGAATAATTTCATTAGCAATTAGTTGATAAACTAAAATGATATATTAGTGCATTTTTGCCCTACCTTTCTGCTCTACCCTGACCCTTGGATTTTGACATTGGACTTGAATTGACAAAGATTTCTCGAGAAAACGCGAACCTGAGAAAAGATCTTGAAGAATGGAAGGAAATGTGTTTGACGACAAGTCGTCACTTGAGCTTGACTTTCTTGAATCGAACTACTATAAGCTGGTGAGTTATTTCCTATTTTGATTTAAACTTTAGTTTATTACTTTAACAGAACTGTATTAAGAGAAACTCCACTGGCCAGGTTTTCAAGGCTATATTGTGTTTGTTCAAAATCCTATAATTATGGTTTGTAACTAATTATTGTTGTTAACAAAATCTATTTTAAGCATGCTTGTAAACTCAAAGTTTCTATAAATTTGTTAGCCATTTAAAAAAGTCGACACCAAGTAAGTAAGTCAGTTGAAAGAAATTTAAATAATGTTTATTCACACACCTGAGAACAAAACATTCTATCTGCATTTAACAAGAGTGATGCAAGGTGAAGTTATACCAACAAGCTCTGAAATGCCCAGAGGATCAGTGTCCTTAAGAGACTGATCGATTGGTCAATGAGACCAAAGCGGCGTTTTTAGCGAAAATTATCCCACCCGGATCTTTTTGTGACAGCCTTGTTCAACAAAACAGCTATTAAACAAAGTGGTTTCTTTTCGAGCGAGTGTTTTTGGCCGTCTCGCATCAGAACTAGGATGTTTGCCTTGCCAGTGACGAGTGTGGCATAAAAAGCGTCTCTCCTTGATGCAAAAACAACACTTGTGTCACAAATCCTCAAAGCACTTCGCGCTACACTTTTTTTCGTGACGCAAACCGGTAGCGCTCGTGTGGTGGTTCTTTAATCAGCCAAGGCGCGGCTGGCTCATGCTTCAAGCAACCTCAAAGTCGCAATCCAAGTTAGCTTTATTATTAGAAAAAACGTCCGTTGTGTTTCGGCAAAAACGAATGCTTGGACCCAGTTTGCTTTAAATGGCCGTGTCGAATCTAATTTAATCGCCTCTGTTCGGCACCTGACCTGCATGTATATGAGAACGCACCAACGCCTCAAAACGCCCATCGCGCCCAGTTCACGTGTAGCGAGGCGTAAATTCGCGTCAAAAACACACGCCGCGTTGCCAAGGGCGCCTTTTAAAAGCGCATGTAATTGCGGGCGTCCAATTTGCTCGTAACTATAACAACCCCTAAGTCCGATACCTGGTTTTTTGCACACGCCGGCCGACCCCAGAGTGATAAAACGTCAACAGAAGTGGCGGTTTTGATCGCATCCGCTTTTTGGCGTGTTTTCTCTTTCATTGGTGACAAATGTTGGCGGCCAAGTGGTCGTCATTTCCTGAACTCTTTCGACTTGCAGTGATTTGATAAACAAGTGATTGCGCCAATCGCTAAGCAAGCACTTCGGCCTTGCTGCAGAACGGCCCTAAACTTTAATTGTCGCACACTTTATCGCTCCTGTTACTGTCGAATAATTTAAACTTCTTGATTCGACTGGGTAAAATCTAGTTGTTGTTCCTATTTGATCAACAAAGCATTAATTACACGCTTCTCGGAATCTGTATATACCCTGTATCGTGCGTAACATTTACCTGCCGACATGGATAGGGTCACTTGTTATTACATTGTGTATAGTCGATATTTTTGTAAGATAATTAATTTTTACCAAGGCACATTGTTCTACCGACTTTGGCGATCGTTTTTACTTTTAAAAAAGATTACAGACAGAATAATACGATAAAGGTTCACGTAATGGTCCGTATTTTATTATCGACTTGTACATAAAAAACCCTTCATAACAGTTCTTTGTACGCCCCCGTACGCTTACTACTTGGCCCGTTTGAATACATAGGCGAGCGTCAGAAAAGCATGTGCATCCCGCTTCAGTTTTCCCCACGCCAAAAACGGCGTCTGTGCATTTCGAAGCATGTGCCTGTGACGTCATAGAGCAAGCGCGCTGTCGACTAGCCGCGAGCGTCTTACTGTTTGCTCACTGGTTTGGAATGTTTTTTATCTCGCTTAATGTTATGTGCTGTAGTAAAACAATATGCTTTTATAATAACTTAAATTGATCTATTCTATAGGGTTTTATATCACCTTACGCTATAACACGAACATCTTTATGGCAAACTTCTAGTCGGCCTAACGAAGTAAGCTACTTGCTTCAATAAAAATTTATAAGGTCTTGGGTTATCACAGCGATTGTTTCCTTAAAGGGGCGGCGAGTACAGAGATGTCGTTTGTCACTCGGACATTCATGGCAAACTGCGACTTGCCCAAGCCAGCAAATTAGGAAGGAATTGTGCTTTTGGTAGTTTCCGGCTATCTACTGCTGGCACGCGGTCGTTATAACTTGCTTATACACAAAAATATGGCCCGCTTTGAGATGGCTTTGTTAAGGCTGTATTTGAATATTGGCGTGCATTTTGTGCGGCACTTAAAAAACTTTAAACCCTTTTAAACCGTTTTGAAAACGGATGAAATTACCTTAAAAGGGCTTGTTGCTGATTTTTGTAAAGTAGTCATGCAGACCCACTTCGCTAACCGGCAGTTATGGCAGTCGGCTCGGAAAGGAATAAATCATGCCCGTTGGAGAAACGTGGAGCGATTTGGGCGCAGGTAGCAATCGCGGCCTTTTTAATTATCACCGCCCGACTTGCTTACTCGTCATGCCCGTCGTGGAATGGCTCCCTGCGCAGTTTGCTCGCGAAGTGCGCTTCCTGTGTAGGCAATCTGTTATTAACCGATCGCGACAGTCGCGTATTGCTGGTGGAATTTTCTGCTGGGAGGCTGTCGTGCTGACCAAATTGAAAGTCATTACTTTTGAATGCAGTCTGTACTCTGTCTGTAGTGTCCCCTTTCCAGTGCTCGTATAACAGCCTTAGTGTATGTTAAATGTCGCCGGCGTTTGTATACCGACTGAGGTGCGCCAATATTGGGTTTTCCAACACCTACATTTGACCAACTATGTAAAAAATAGTCGCTTTCAATTATTGTTATTAGCGCAAAATGTTTGCGACAAAATAGGCAAGTTCAGGTTTCCAGAACGTCCACATAATCGTTTGACCTCGTGTTTACTACCAAACGCACTGGTGAACGCCTTTGACTTATAAAAGTTTACCATAGGCGTCGTGTGCCTTGTAAAACCCGGTGTATAACTACGGTAAACGCCCAGCACCTGTTCAGCCATACACACACAAGGATTACTGGCGTATAAGCACATTGTAGTCTTTTACAATTTCCATTGGCTGGCAGTCAGCCATTCTGAGGTCAAGCCCCGACGCGATGAACAGTTCAAACAGCGTTCGTACTGGGGAACGTTTGCTTTTTCGCAAATAACCAGTCGCGCTGTCGTTGTTTGGTGTGAGGTCCCCACTCCAACTGGCACCGCTATGCCAGTTTGTTTAATCAGTCACTTCTTTCTCACTACCGAATCACTCAAAATTTCACTGCCAATTGTGCTTTTTCTTATGGAAAAGACGGACGAATTGTCTGCGTAGTAGTAGCGTTGGACTTTTGTCTTCATTGTTACCTATTGTTAACTCTTCTATTTGACTTAAACTTACCTGGTCGCTATACAAATCTCAATATAAGCAATTGCTTTTTTCATTCCATTTTTAGGGCAAATTGGCTGGGGAAATTCAGCAACTAGCCCAGCTAGTCAAGTTTTCAGGAACCAGTTGAAGTTTTAAACTTACATGAGAATTGTATCTTTGGTTTTAACCTTGCTTACCAAACTGTTAAAATATGCTGACAAACTCTTTCAATCACCAGCTTTTCCTTTTCTTTTGCAGCCATTTTGTGATGAAGACGTGAAAGAGTTTAGCGATCTACCTGGACGTTACTGGGACAGCCACAACCTTGACTTGGACGAGTATGACATGCAGTACCCCAATAACGGCCTCGCATCCCCACTCTCACCCACCTACTCGCTATCACCCTCATCCAGCTCTGGCTCCTCTATTGGCCAGAATGTGCCCGAGCCTTCGCACTCACTGCTCAACGAACGGCCCGACACCCCACTGATGGCGGTCAAATTTGAAGATTTCTCGAACGGTGCGCATGTTTTTTCATTCTGTGTAGATTTACCCATCTTGCATCTAATAACTAAAAAATATTATTTTTTTTTCAAAATTAAAAGGATACTATTTAGTCTTAAACGGTTTAAAGTCACTAAATGGTTAAAAGAAAAAAAAAGGATACTAATAAAAAGGATAATACTTAGTCATAAACAATTTAAGGTCTCTAAATGGTTGAATGTTGTACATATGTGCATTACATTTTCTTTAGACTATGGACTCAATGATATCACCTATCCCGCCTTCCCATATGACACAGACGGAGATGCAAAATCAGAACTGGACGGTCGTACTGTGGATATGGCAACTGCTGACGATCTACAGAAGTACATTAACACTGACCATCCATTTGTGGAAGATGAAACTGGTAATGATTTGGAACTCTGTACATTAAAGGATCCTACGATTGCTATATTTAACTTAAGTATAAAAATTTTTAAGCATTTTTCATGGTTATTCATACATAAAATAAATATTCAAATCTTTTGTATTTAGCTTATTTTTCTTTGTGTGTGTTTTTACTATAATAAATAACATTGGATTTTTCATGTCTAGCTTATTTGACCACTGGATCCCACCGAACTGTCGATTGCTCTCTGTCGCCTGTTAGCAGCCCTTCTGTTGACCAACCACCGACCATCACAATTTTGAAAGCCCAAGATGGAAGCGCTTACGTTCGACCTGCCGCAGACACCACTGATGAACCCATGGACTTTAGGTATGCACAACTTAATATTTAATTTCATCAGAAAAAAAAACTGATAAATCAACTAGTCATTTGAACGCAAAATCTTGTTATTATACATTACATTACTTAAAATTAATGCAGCAATAATATTGCATTTAAAATCTGTAATGACAATTCTTTGGTGCATAGGCCTTGTAGTTTATACTGATTAGAGTTTCAGTTTTTACTGGAAAATATAAGTAATTTTTTATGGACATTGTTTCTTAGCTAAAAAGCAGCGTAAATTAATTGTCTAAATTGTTGCCAGCTTCAGCAAAGACCAGCGCATTTCCTCGTCGGTCTGCAACCCTGTGACAGTACAAGCTGCCGCCAGCAAGCCTTCCCAAATTTTCATTTGCGACCCGAAACCGTCCACTGCCGCCACAACTACCACCACCGCCAGTGCATCAGCGCCAAAAGACCAAAAACCAACTGTCGAAGAACTACTGGGCATCTCCGATCTGATCACACTTCCCGCTAACCAGAAAATCAAAGTCGCAATGCCCCAGGCCAAGATTACCACCAACACATTCACCCACAGGACTCAGATACAAATTCCAACCTCGGCGCTGCAGACCATTCTTAAAAATGGTCGTCTGGTAAGTTTTTGAATGTAATGTTGAACATTTGTGTGAAGCCTGTGTTAACAAGATCTGAACTGAATATATATATTTTTTTGCATTTGTAAATTAATTAAGTTTAGAACAGAGCTGTTAGTCAATTTAATTTTTAAATATTTATATGCAGAGTGAGAAATTAAACTGCAGATCATACTTGTTTTGGGTCATTTTGGTTCGGCTATTGTTGTAATATTAAATGGCAGCAGGTTTGAGTTACATCCTGTGTTTATTTCATTATTCCAAAGCATGGCTCTGTAGTTTTGCAGTTTAGCCCAAACCTGTTCAGCACTTTACATCAAAACACAGGTATTAACTAGACAGGCAGCTCAACAAACCATTGTTCCAATACAATCACACGAGAACCATCCGTTAGTTGAACACAATGGAGCTCTGATAACTGGCTATAATATATTGTATTGCCATGCACAGGACAAACTGACTGTTTTCTGAGTAAAATCCCATTGTCCTTTTAGTTGTACAATTTGCTCTATTGAAGTGGCTGTCATGCACCTGGTGTTCTGTGGACTAAGGACAGAGTGTGGCATTTTTTGTACTTCCCTTTAAAATTAAGAGGATGCCCGTTTGGTTTATTGCTTTATAGCCTATAGTTCAAAGTTGTTGATTTGTATGGCTGTTGAGTAAAAACTCATAAATCATTTATAAAATTTAAAACAATGGAAAAAATTACTTTTGATGAACCTTTAATTATCACAAATACTTCTTGTAAATACAATTCCTGGCTATAGTTTTACAAAAAAAGAATTAATGGCATTGGTTCACCCATAAAGCATTGCAATAAAATCAACTTGGTATCTTTGTTCTGTTCAGGTTACCAAGTTACAGCAGGACGGCCAGATCCTTTCCAAGATCAGGGTCATGACCGACAACCAGTCCGAAGAAAGCCCCCTAAAATACATGAAAATCGCCCAACCATCGGTAAGACCAATAATAACTTTCATTTACAAAAAAAATGTCATTTACAAAAAACAAATTTCACGATTAAAGAAACATATTTTTTTTTAATACAATCAAATTAAATTTTTTAGCTGAATCTTCCCCCAACCCCACCAAGTAGCAACAGCAGTGACACGGAGGGTTCTTCGAGCCCCCGATCACACGCCAGCAGCAGTGGGGGTCCTAACTCACCCATTCGCCAAAGCACCCACATCAGAGTTCAACCTTGCGTGCCTTCAATCGACGCCCAACTTCTTGGTTCCACCCAGGTACAAATCCGTTAAAGACTTTGTTCAAATGACTTGTTATATTTAAAGATAGATAGATAGATAGATTTAAATTTATTTCTGAACAACGGTACGGGTACATGCATGCAAAATTTGAAATCATAAAGAAGCGTCCATAGTTCCCAGGGGGCGGCGAAAGACTGTTAAGTCATCTAGTCAGCTGCCCCCTGGCTGTGATTCAATTCAAGTTCATTATTTTTTCATATAAAAGAAAGAAATACGAATCAAGATAGGCTACATTACAAAAAGACTATTTGTAAATACAAAACCAAATACATTACATTAAACACAATTAGCGTTACATTTGAAAACTTATTAAACATTTTACTGGTCGCAGCGAGTCTACTGTGGAAAGATAGTTAAATAAATTTGAAACTGTTTCGGCACTACGGTTTATACTACGATACACTTCGAAGACTTTTTATTAAAAAAAAATGTTATGTTTGCTTTGCACCCGACAGTGTATGGTTTTGCTAGGGGCCTTTACAAAGTCTAGTAAGTTTACACTGCATTTATAGTCCCAATGTAAAGATTTTAGGGTTATTTTTTCCAAATTTTGATTTGTTTCTCAATGTCATATTTTCATGTTAGAAAGTGTAATAATGAGCACAATCTTCTGTTAAGTCACCTTGAAGTACTAGTTACTTTATACAACTCCAGTCATAGCAGCCCGGCTATTCGCCGACCTAAGAAAACGTGCCCGAAGAATTGTTAATATCGAATAGCCCGGCAATCTGAAACCTATTTCCGATTCCCCGGAATGACGTCGGTCCTTCCATAAGCTGACAACAGCGTGTAGCATCTGCTGTTATTTCAAAAGCAATAGTTGTTATAAATAGCACTTGGGCGCCTACAAGAGAACTACACACTCAACGGAACTTGCAACATGGATGCTTCTATAGCCGCGCACACAGCAGCGCTTGAGCCTTTAAAGGGCGCCTGAGTTGTTTGCAATATTTGAAAACAATGCCCGGCGTTGCTGCTCCAGTAGGCTAACCACGCATAGCGTGTAGGGCCGCGTCAAGCACCATTCTCAAAACACACAAAGGCGCCAGGCCCTCATGGCTTCGGTACAACGCTGAGTGCGGTCGATGCCACTCCGAAATCGACCCGCTGCTGTCTGTTGTGTTTGTCCATCCGATAACTGCCTGATGCCCCTCCTCACTCTTTACTGTTCTTGGCAGCGGTATTGTAGTAAGCGGTTGTAAAGGATAAGGGTCCTGCGTGTACCAAATGACCGTGTGTGGTTTTTACTTACCCGATATTACGCGCCTAATTCCAATGATTCTTATGTTACTCTGTATATCACGTGTATGCCATGGCGGTATTTATTTGTCTAGTCCGGATATTTTCCTATTTTAAGCAGCAGGGCATATCGCTTTTCCAAAACTATAAAGTGACATTTTTAAATGCGTTTGTCGGCTTGTCCATCCTTTACGGTATATCCTAAAACTGTCAGTAGTCAGTACAGTGTATCCTATTTCTAATTTTAGAAAAGTTTCCCAACAATTCTAGAAAAAACCCTACAGCATCGTTGATCAAATTTACACGATCCTTTTTCGCACAAAATACCAAGTTTTTAAAATTAGTTCTTTGTGTATTTTTCAACCAAATTTAGGCCTGATGTTTTAACCAAAATCAGCACAAAACAGAACCGTTGAAAAAAGATGCCCTTTGCAGCATGGCCGGTAGTAAAAGCACGACACGTGTGTAAGTGATTGAACGGCCGAAGATTCAAAAAGTTCGACGCTGGTCGCGGCTTAAACTATAAGCGCTTTTGCGGCATGTTGCGTATCACTCAACTAGCGCCCCGGGACATGTCAGTGCGCTGTTAATGTCTGTGTGCATTTACCACACTAGCCACTCCTCGATAGACGCGCTTTTTAGTAATCTTGTGTTTAGTCTTGCGATGTTCCTCGCTTGCGCAAGATCTAGTCTTTCTGGCCTCGGACTGCGACGCCCGAACCGGTTTGCCTGCCCCTTTGCGGTGGAGGTATTTGTGGTAAAATTATAATACTTGAATTTCGCAACTCTTCTGCTTATTTGGCCACCTATCGCGGTGTTTAACTAGAGACTTCGAGGCGCATTCTTGATTAAATTGGTATAGGGTCGTGAAAAGATGGAGTTTTTTTTGTGGTGTTTTAAAAGCCTCGTTAAGGGCGAAACAAAATTTATACAACATATTGATTTACATTGCATAACGCCTCTAAAATGTTTTACCGAAATGTGCGTCGGCCGCTTCGAACTTAACTTTCCTGGTAAAAGCGAAACACTTATCTTGGGGGGACGTCCGCTTTATTAGAGACCTGCTGGCGCATGTCGTACGAAACGAAATGAAACATAGGGTATAACCTATACTCCTATAGACGTTTTTGTAGCACGTGGTCCCTACTGTCGTTTCCCGGTGTGTATTTGAATCTAGAGGCCCGATCAGGTTTCACGATTTGAATGGCGCCGTTTCCGTTCCCTGACACTGGAACCCTTGTTTGTACACCATAGCAGCAAATGGGATAATGTGGAATTTTCTTTAACGCTCTAAGCTGCCTTGATAACGCTATACGTAATAGGCCAGGTCATAACCTTAAGTGTTGCCGGTAATTTGCACAGCTACGATCTGTCTTTTAAGCTGCCTTGAGCTATACGTAATAGGCCAGGTCACAACCTTAGGTGTTACCGATAATATGGACAGCTACGATCTGTCTAACAATAAAGGTTTTCAGTGCTATCGCTTATTTTACAGTGCTATTTGAACCCGGGTACTGATACCATAATAGCAGAAGTTGTTACGACCCCTACTAAATTCGGAAAGCTATACTAGGGCTGTGCCATATCATGACACCGATCAGTCGTAATCGTTCTTGCTGGCCAAATTACTGGCTTACGTACAAGCGTGCTGTTTTTTTTCATTTCGAAAAGCTATAAAACAAGTCGTCGAAGTTGTTAGCACACGACGGTTCTGCTCTGTATGCGTTTTTTTAAGTTTCGTTTGTTAGTGATACAATTCAACTATGGCCGGCGCATTGTTAACGGGTGGCCACGCGAAGTTGTAGTTGGATCTATACCTCGTGTTTTGCTTTCGCCGTACATTCAACCAATCGAGGGTTCTGTTTTGAACCGAGGCAATATGTTCATTTCTACGACGAACGCAGGGAAGGCATGGGAAGCGGGAAGCGCCGTTGCCGCCAGCACAGGCAGGTTAGATACGGCACGAGCTGCTATCTGCATTAGCGCCCCTAGATCGGCGCATCCAATTACCCATTTCCTACGATTGTGCCGTTCCACCGAATCCCATCATGCCGATACAAACTATAACCCAATTTTCGACGCCTGTTATAGCATTATGTTTTCTTGTGTCACTCGGTTTGGTTTTGTTGTGTCCCGGCTGCGGTCAGCAGTCGTCTTTTTCGACCTGCTTTTTTCTGTATTGTATCAGCCCTGTGGCGGTTTGCGCAAAATGGCCTGTCTTTATTTAAATACACACTGAGCTGCCAAGAAAGCGCAAGACGGGAAACATTCTGTGATGTTAATATGTAGATTTAACGATATATGTTACACATCTCGCGTACCACGATAAAATTACCTTTGCTTATTAAAAAATGGTATTTTTCTTAAAAAAGCCCAGTATTAACACACTAATACAGCCTGGAAAACCCAGAAGTATTTTCCTGCGGTTGTCGTCTTTGTTAATCTCAACAATCACAACGCGTCATCTATCCACGAAAAGCCTTTCTTCACACAATAAAACTCGGAACATGAAAAAACGCGTGCAAAGCGCAACAAAGGCAAAATAACAGCCGCAAGCGTGAAATTTCCTCCTCTATTCGTAAGTGACGAACTCGGTCGCAAGTAATCACGTTATTTTTGACTCTTTCAAAGTACATGTTTTTTTTGACTTGGCAGGCAACGCCAATATTTACGGGTCTCTACCGGCGACGCAATTGTTTGTTTTTTGCGTCGGCCGACGTGTGTTTTGTGCCTTCCTTTGACGATGTTTTTGCGGCGTTCAGTTTCAAACTGTCCCCTTGCTGGTAAGGCGATACCCTGAAACCGACCGGAAGCCTTTTCTCTCTTTCTCAAAGCGCTGGCTGTTGAAATCCAGGATTCGCCTGTTGTATTGGACTTAACTAACCTGCGCAATTTTTCGCTTGCTTTACACACGTGATTTGGCAATATTTATGATGAATTGCTAACCCTGCGCTTCAGTTACGTTTGATACAGTCGGGTTTAGTAAATAGCGAGTTAAATAGTTCCACTAAATCGACTTCATCGTGGGCTGTGTAACCAAATATTAAGATTTCTTTGCACGATAAAAACCGTCAGTCTATAAAAAGTAACGACTGCATTCCGTCGGCCGTTTCCAGTGCTATTTCCCGAGACGTTGACCTGATTGAAATGTCGTAAACATTGGCTCCCAGTTCACCCCACATTTCAGCTACTCGTTTTCCAAAAAATAACAGGCGGTTTATGCTTTTTTTTTAATTCTTAAGACTTGTCGGGGGCGCTAAATGGGCTTAAGCTCGTCCCACTGATAAAATTTACCTCTAATTCTGTATTTTCCCAATTTTGTGTGGACATGGCAGCTTTTAGTTTAGCTTGGGACGTCGAATTGCGCTGCTCTTTCTAAATGAATCGCTGGTTTGAGAAGTAAATTAAGCTGATTTGAGAAAATACTACTAAAATTAGTCATCGAAATGATTCCTAGAGCGAAGTGGATTATTCCAAACCAAGCTATTTGTTTTTCAGTGACAAGCCAGCGGCACAATCTATTGGGTCAAAATAACTTACCAGCACCCTTGTACGAAAGAAGTCACAAATAAAGTTAAGCAAGCCTGTAGCAATTCCAGTCGCGGTGATGCGACAACAGAAGCGTCTCACACAAATTGTCGGTTTCAAATCGCCAACTGCCAATATCCTGCGAACTTTGATATCGTGGTTTGGCGATTGCGCACTACGCAGCCTTACCCTCCAATTGCCGCGCGAATTTGGCAATTTTAAGTTCCGGAAACCGCGAGTGGCACTGCGCTATAAATCTTTTCCTGGCTCTTTAGGCCACTTAAAATATCCAAGAAACACCACTCCTGCTTTTTATTTCTGTTCTTAAACGCAATGTTGGTTGAACATTTTTAAATAGCATTAACATCACGAAGCTTCGGGTATTTTTACCCGAAAAGCTTTTAACCTCACGATTTTAATGGGCCCGCGTGGTGTTTCTATTTGCAGTAGACATCGACATTGGCAATTCAGAAAGTTTTAAGTGCCCAGAAGGTTAAAGTGCTTCAGTTTTACGGTCAGTTTTTATTTGCCTAATCATCCTTTAGAACCGAGTTTTCCTTTTCCAGCTGTGATTAGTCATAAATAAAACTTTTTTTGGCTTACATTTACGAGGGGCGATAATGCGGATGGTAGTCGCGCTATTTTGATTTCAATCGTTCAGAGTTTATCTTGACTGTAAGGAATGAATCAATGACTTTTAAGCCGAGTTAACAGCTTTTCGACGCCCCTAAGTTAATACCGTCTGTCCTGGTTGGACATCAGCCGAATCACCTAGACAAACATTATGTAACGGCCCGTGGCAAACACCGCGCGCCAACCACGTAAATACGAGCAGGGTTTGCAGTTTAAAATACACCCGGGAGACTATCGTGTGCTGTCAAGCGTAAATTACGCCTGAAAGACGCGGATTTTCCCTTGCGATTCGCTATTTCCAAGAACTATTTAAAACCAACTCCAGGGAGAAAGTCCCCGTAACTTTATTAAACTAAAGATAAAGAGCTTATTTTGCCTTTTGAAGACGAAGATTAACAGTAAAACGTCGTTCCTTAGTTGTTTGATATTACCACAACTAAGGTATATTACCTCTTTGGACAGCGCGGTATATTCCCTAACGCGCTATTGTCTCTGAACGATTTCGGGTGCTTTACGTGTATTTCGGATTTAAGCCGCCGTCAACAGTAAATCGGCTCGATTCAATGGTCAGTAGAAGGGCGCGCGTTCATCTTGAAAAAATGTTTATCGCTATTTCACGGTTTCTTAACCTTGGAATGGCGCGCGGTCGGAAATTCCCGCACGCAACTTGCGGTTTCGATTCCCTGCGTCGCCATGGTGAATGATTTTTCGTCGGCGCGCTCTTAATTTAGACAGATTTTCAAGGGTTTTGGGTAAAATTTCACGTTTCTTTGCGTGTTTTTGCGCCACGCCGGAAAAAAAAATTAAAAACGTGATGCTTTTTGACGAATGCTTGGCGTAGCGAATCACTTGGCAATCTAAAGTTAAAGTCTAGCTGCATTTGTTTTTCAATTTTTCAAACCTATTTTCGAAGAAGTGATTCATCTGTGCAAAGACGCACAATCGTGATGGTTTGAAATGCCATATTTTCAACCGTTGCACTTTTACGTAATGACGTGTGACTTGGAACGTGACAGCTTGTTCAGCGCCCTAATTAGTGGTTGAAAAATGGACAAAAATGTATATAATGTAACTTGAGGTTAAGAAGAATGATTCGTTCTGTTGTAAATACTTGGTTTACATTTTGGACGCAATTGGCTTTATGTCGTTCTCGATAACAGTCGTATCAAAACTGCAATTTGCCTTCTGCCTAGGTTCCATGTCTGATCAATTTTTGAGCGACCATTGTTTGACCGAACGCCTAAACTGCACATTCTCGTCATTTCGCCAAAGAGAATCTACCATCGCCCTGTCAAACCGCAAATGTAGCTTTCGTGCGAATTTGTCTTGCGGTAGTATAACACGTTGATATCAGTTTAACCTCTCTGCCAGTTTTCATTAACCGACGGGCCACTCGTCTTTTTCCATGACGCATATTGTGTTCGATTGTTTTTGTGTGTGTGACAGTAAAGCCGGCGATACGCGTTCAACATTAACAATCGAATCATCGATTTTTTTCGGGAAGAAAACGTCAAATTTTCAAAAAAAACGGCGATGTGCCTATTTCCGTCAGTCGTTAGCTCTGACGTCATCGCCAACCCGCCGAGTCACGCCGGTTCCGCCAAAACGCCCGGGGCCGTCGAATAGAGCGTGCCGACGCAATGTTGGGCCTTGCTGCCGATGAATTATTCATCTTCGCTCGACCCTGACCTACATAAACGGGTGCTAAATGTACATCGATGCGTTTCACAACCAAAAATCGGGTGTTTACTGGATGAAATTGTTTCTGTGTTTTGCCGATTTTTCGCCACCGTTTTTTTTTTGTTTGTTTTTGAGACGAAACTTTATCAAACAGTAGATTGATTTAATCGAAGAAACAAATGCACTTGTCTCATTGAATGTCTCCGTCTATATGTTTGTATTAAGAACGTGTTTTTCCTAGTAGCCCTTTTTTTAATATTAGAGTAAATTTTTGAAGCAATCCAAGCTTTTTCTGTGAATTTACAAGTTCGAACTGATCGTTTAATCGTTTAAGCAACGGAGTTAACTAGGATTTTTGAAATCTCCAACGTCAAAATTAACAAAAAATAGTTAACTGAAAACGTTTTTGGGCCTGTTAGACCCTAGGGCATATCCACAAGTTCTTGTGTTAAGTTGTTTGTAGTTGTTTCCTCATTAGACCCGGCCTCTCACTTTTCACGCGATTGGCAAGTTCGACTTGACGATTACACAAGGTATTTCTCGGTACGAAGAACACGACAAATTCTACCGCAAGAGCGTTAAATCCACGATAGCACAAACTCATGCCCT
Source organism: Ascidiella aspersa (assembly GCF_963924565.1). Taxonomy (NCBI): domain Eukaryota; kingdom Metazoa; phylum Chordata; class Ascidiacea; order Phlebobranchia; family Ascidiidae; genus Ascidiella; species Ascidiella aspersa. Next base: position 21,176,136 of record NC_139454.1, read on the forward strand.
GCGGGTAAGGCGAAATAAGTCAGGGTCTACTATTTTAGTCGATTCTTAGTAACCACGTGGTTGCACTTCAGTTTCAAATGTCGACTTGCCGCTTTCCGTTAAAACTCATGCTCTTTAGCGATAAATTTGGTAGCGATCAAATCGCTATGGAAATTGTTAGCTGGCACAATCTCCATGTGGCTCGACGCTGTCAGTGGAGAACGGCTGTTTTCGTCCAAAATTAGTGCGATTTATATATATTATATTTATGTATAGACTACCATTAGGATAATTTGTTTTATTTGTTACGAAGTCTACCACGACTTAAAGCTTTAGAAGTTAAGTAAACGAATCAAGTTCACGAGTAATAACCTGGAAATCATTACCAATGCCTGTAATCAGTTTGATCCATTTTGCTTTTTGACCATAGCAATGACGTCATTTGGTCAAGTATTGGACATCTTTACACAGAAGGTTTAATGCACAAAACTTTGTGTTTTCATGTTAAACGTTATCAAGGTTTCTAATTCTGCCTGTTCTTGATGAGTTTAGGTATTCTTAATTTTCCAAAACAGTGTTCAGGTAAAAAACGCGGGTCAAACTGATTTTTAGCAAAATAGCGTAAAGTTAAATTGTGATGCAAAGAGGCGGAGAAATAACTTTCAATATACTCAGGCTGTCAGGAATCCGCGTGCTTCGCCGCCGATACTTTAAACAGTTTTGTTGTTTATACGCCGACGGCAATCCGCTTTCTAGCAACGCTTTTTGCGCAACAGCGAATCCGGTTCAAACCGGATCCGGGCTGTTTTTAAACGTCGTCAAACTTTCACTCTATTGGACTGGATAGCGTGAGCCCTTTGTCGATGCCGATATGGTATGAATTAAGCTCTGTTTGCCCTAGGCCAGCAAAATTGAGCGTTTTTTTACATTCGCAAAGCGCTCTGTGTGCGTTGAAAAATTACCCGGATTTGGTTGTCCCTAACGGCCGCTACATATAAAGCCAGCAATATCAATTTCGATTTGTCAACCCTTTCTGCGCAATGCCAGATGTTTGTGGTGACATTACCGGGCAAGTTAACGCAGGGAAATCGAGCTTTTTGTCTAAAATCCGCCACTTACACCTGAACCACACGAAAGGTTCCGGATTCTTAATGTAAAGCACTAAATAACCGCGTTGGGCCGGCCAACGTAGCTTTGAACCCGGACGTCAAAATCCGCTCTGTCGTTTTTTTTGTAAGATTGGTCACGTTTTCTAGCATTCAAGTGAACGGTTTGTGAGTTTTTTCCGGAAACACGAAACATTGGCATGACTCTTCGAATCTGCTGATTAAATTTTGCATGTAACGCTGCTGGTGTATTTGTTTACAGTGAGAACACAAGAATTATTGTTTCACGTTGGAAAGATAAAATACCGCCGGTTATTTGCCAATCGTGTGCCAGTACTTGCGAAATCGGGAGAAATTACGGCAACACACTTGAATAACAAATTAATTTTCAAGCGATCTTTGCCTCTGCAAAGCCATTAATCCCCAAGTGCTGTATAAACATTCGCTAGCCTAGCTGTCAAGATTCACACCGATCCGTCAAACGGCGCACACGTCGTGTGACGAATCGGTGTGCGAATAAACACAAGTCGAACAGTGTTTGTTCGTCGAATGCCACCACCACGCCCGCTACCGTCAATCCAGCGCTCCAACAATCGGTTTAGAAGTTACAAACAACACAATACTCGCTCTCCTAAAGGTTTAGACCAGTGAGTCTCAAACTTTTGTGGATTACGACACCCCAAAAATAATAAATAGATTTTTGGCAACCCGAATGGAAATTTCGTTGAGTATTTTACTGAAATGTCACTATAAATGGAACTGGAACAATACAATCAACTTAAAACATGTAGGAAAATGTCATTTTATATAATGGTCTCTAATCGTACACCAATAGTTGTATCGAGAAGCCTATTAATTCAGATTCTTAAAAATTCTCAAATACCTTTCTACACCCTTGAGCATTGGAAATGGCACACCAGGGCGCCGCGGCACCCAACCACTGGTTTGGAGAAACAACTCCTGTTTAATCCATAAGTTTGGGAAAATCATATTATACACCCGCAATTGCACATGAGCCTGCCTAAGCTTAACAAGCCAAATGTTAGCCACATGAGAAATGTAGAGAAATAGAAACAAGAAGACTCACTTTATTGCAAGTAATCATTAACTTAATGTATACATTGAGGTGGCTCCTATTAAGTTAACAGGTTAAGACGATCGTTATATACCGTAAATGACAAAAGAATTCCTAATACCAATTAGCTTAAAACATGAAACCCTATGTTTGCAACATTTTTTAAAGTGTTGAGATACAAACAATAAACTCAATATGCCGCAGTTTTTTATGTATTTAAGATATACCTTAAGTTAGGTATTCTTTACTTAATAAGATAAGACAAAGGTTCCGTATAGACAATAACAAGTTAATTTGCCTCAGGCCACTAACTTTTAACACATAACAAAATAAAACATAAATACACGAATCAGTCATTGGGAAATGTAACATGAGTCACCAGTGAGAAAAAAGTATAATCCCCTTTGCAAAGTAACGGTCAAACCTAATCGGTGTATTGTGAGCTGTCGTTTCGCGTTGTGCACCCCTCACCTCCCCCACTAATTATATAATCCCTTTGTAACGAGCTGAGCTGCTTCGTCGCTATAATTTTCACGCGAAATGTCACAACCCCTAGTGAAAATGACGATACAGTGTAATTTGCAGCACCCGGCCATTATGCGCAATCAGCGGGATTATGTAATCCGTGCCTTTTTGGCACGCAATGCCCTCACCAGTGCAATAATTTAAAACCCTTAAGTGTATAATGACTTTGGCGGATATTTGTCTAGCGCACTTTACGGTTTTAGCCCATTATACACCCTGCATGCTAAAGAAAGCGTTGTGTTACTGGCTGTTTGGGCTCAAAGCACAAACCATGGCCTTCATCAACTTAGCCTCACGTACAGTTTGATTTTCGTAATTTTTAGCGTTTAAAAATCACACCGCCAATAATTAAACACGTCGCTTTAAATTTGTTTTTATCACTTATTTAACTTTTTGCGTCCCCAATGCTGATGCTTCTAAAAAATCCTGTTTATTAACTGCAGCTAAACGACCTGGACTTTGTCCACGAGCGATTAAGCGTGTTTTGTTCTACGTCCGCTCTTTTGCACACAAAGCTTCGGCGCTGGCTGCTGCACCGCAAAGTTTCAAATCGATGAAACGCGCCTCTGTGCGCCAATGGACTATGGTCTTATTATTATTGATCCGGGTGTCGCCGACGCGGCTCATAGGTCTCTGCCGTTACACAACTTGTATCAATAGCGATTATCACGCGCAACACGAAGTTGGTGCTAGTCGATGTTCATAAACCCTACGTCGAATTTTTTCTCCTGCATCGTGTTTTGTAACTGTAAGTGTGTTTGGTCACCACTGTCGACCCGGTTCAAGTACTGGCTTGCTTTTGCAAATAATTGCAACTAAATACCCTTGAAGGTAAAAATTAGACGATCCGGTTCGCATTGAATATTACGTCGAATTATTTTTTTCTCCTGAAACATTGTGTTTTTCAAATTAAAGTGTGTTTGGTCACCACTGTTGACCCGGTTTATGTACTGGCCTGCTTTTCCAAATAATTGCAACTAAATACCTTTGAAAGGAAAAAAATAGACGATCTGGTTCGCTTTGAATATTATCTGTACCATATTTAGCATTACTCTATCCAGCGTCGGTTTACTTTGATTAAGTTTTTCTTTCCAAAATGATTTTTTCTGTCTGAGTGCCGGTAAAACATTGTTGTTCGCACTGCTTGGTGTAACTGAATACCCGTAAAAGGTGGACAAAATCAATTGTTGACCTTAACTTTGAGCTACTGTGGGTTGGTTTTTTATTGCTCGTACTATTTTTGATGATTTTTACCGTTTTTTACCTTTCTAGCGTTTGACCCAGAGCCACGGCCCCCTCTCCCTCACCGAAGAGGAAAAACGAACCCTGGTTGCCGAGGGATATTCGGTCCCCTGCAAATTCCCCCTCACCAAAAGCGAGGAGAAATCCCTGAAAAAGGTAAAAGTCAAGAAAAATCGGCAAAATATGCAACGATATGGTCTTCTTTGGGCAGTTTTATCACTTGCAGTATTGAACAAAACGTGACAATAATTAGTTTAAAGCCTTCCTTGTATTATTCCTTTGAGGGCGTTGTTCAACTATTTCTCTTATAACATAAAGTTCGGAAAGTGAGTTAACTTTTTACTTGAATTTTCCGCGAAAGGCCCAATGCGGAAAACCTCATTGTTGCGAAGACTGCAGTTATCAGCCATATGGTATGCCTCATTGTAGAAATTTCAATGATTTTTTACGGCGTCTGTTTTACGCTAAGCGTTACACCATTCGCTACGCATGCCTTCTACCCTTATTGGACGCATAGTACAAAACAAACTTGTTTTGATAACCTTGCAGTGTAATTTAACCCAACCGCGTTAACCCCAATTAAACCAGTCTCAGAATAATTGCTATCGACCGCAATTGGAAATTCTCACACGCTCGACTGCAAATTACAATTTCCTAATTGCCAGTTCAATCCAAGCCGCGCAAATTACGCGCCCGAAGCCTTGTTATTATTGGGTCAACGCCACGATATTAGGCAGGTGTTTTTAACTCGACGCTGAGTCGATAATTGGACGTTCGAATTCCGACAGTTAACATTTAACGCGCCAGTTTATCAACCGACCTAGCTCTGTATGGCGAACATACAGCTCAAAGTGGCCAAGAGCCTCTTGAACTAAGCGGTCGATATTGTTACAAACTTCCGGGTTTATCAACTAAACGTGCAATGAACGGCGACGCCCTGACAATTGCTGCTACAAACCACGTTTTTTATTCTAGAAACCCTTTACTTTTTTTCATAAAAAATCAAATAAAAATAGTTGTTTACCTATTGTTACGTCACACAGATTCGGCGGAAGATCAAGAACAAGATTTCGGCGCAAGAAAGCAGAAGGAAAAAGAAGGAATACGTCGAGACACTAGAAAAAAGGTAAAAAATTATTCAAGAAAGGGCAATGTCCGTCTTCAAGTTGCTTTAGGTTTGTTTTCTGTTTTTTCTTTGTGTTGAATCAAATAGCCAACATTTTATTTCTGTTATCGTATAGCTTATTTTGTTTGGAAAACTTTAGTTTTCAAAATGGCAAACCGTTTGTGTATAATCTGAAAAATAGTTTTTAACTCTTTTTAGAATAATCATCGCTTGAGTACAAAATGCTGATGGTCTTAAGAGTTGCTAGTTGCAATTTGGACTCTTGTTTCACAACAATGTTTTTTAAACACTTGTGGCAACACAAAATTAGGTCGCGAGTGCAGTAGTTAGTAATTGTTAAATTTATGGAGAGTTTCTCCACAATTATAAAAATGCCGAAGCAATAAAAATACATGGATCATATTGGATCATATCAATTACATTCCAATCTAGTAATGCCAATTTCTAGTATATAGTTCGCTTCCAAAAAGGAGAGTAACGTATCAATTAAATTCTAACTTACTAATTCTAAATTCTAGTATATAGTTCGCTTCCAAAAAGGAGAGTAACGTATCAATTAAATTCTAACTTTCTAATTCTAAATTCTAGTATATAGTTCGCTTCCAAAAAGAAGAGTAACGTATCAATTAAATTCGAACTTACTAATTCTAATTTCTAGTATATAGTTCGCTTCCAAAAGAACAGTAAAGAGAGAATTCGGTCGCCAAAACTTCGCTAATATACCTACACTAGTGGTAGGCGGGTCGCTTATCGTTTTCCTCTACACAGAATGGACGTTTTCAACAAAGAGAACTTGGACCTGAAGCGCAAGCTGGACTCTCTTGAGAGCAGCAACCGATCACTACTAAGCCAACTCAGATCGCTTCAGACCTTAGTGGCCGGGAAAATCCCCAAACCTGCTCGCACCGTTACTACCCAGACCAGCAGTTGCCTTATGGTAAGTAACGCTGGTCCCTGTTGGTCTTAAACTGTGTTTTTTTTAAAGAAGATGTTATTTTAATCTTGTCTTATTTCTGGTGTCTTTTTTTCCCCTCTAAATTTTAAATTACATCATTTCTTGGTAATTCGGCACAGGTGAAAATACAATAGACTAAAAAGTAATACACAGTAAGTCAGTATCGTAATGACTTAAAGACATAATAACTGAGCTGTTTATCTTAATTTTTTCACGTAAAACAATAAACCAAACTACTATGTTGCTTTTTGCGTATTTTATGTGGTGTTGAATTGAACATGACGGTGTGCTTTCCAAGTCGTTCCGAACAGTTTTTGGGCGAATTCGCCCGTTTTGTCGTTTAATTGAGAGACAAAACTGGCCTCTATTATCTTTAAACGGTTAACATTTAGGGCGAAAACTCTTTTTTTTATGTTTTTGATGGGGCTTAATTTTAATAGGCTTGCCGCTATCTTATACATTTGCCAAAGACACTTTTTGCGTCTGGAAAATTGTAATGATATATTTAATTATATGATTATTGTTCTCGAGGGAAAATATATTTATTGTTTAATTTTTGTTCAATGATTTCACTCGCTAACACCTTTCCTTTTTTCCAGATGGTCGTTCTCTGCTTTGCTATTTTTCTTGGAGGCTGGTATCCCTTTCTGAACCCCCTCGGATCGAAGGACCTTGCCACTATGACGTCACAGCGCTCGATTCTTGACGGGGTCCAACGTAAGTGGAGCAGTTTTGATGGCGGCAGAAATAATTTTCTACTTTTTTTACGCAAACTTTTTGGGGGCTTTTTACTAAGTTTTTTTAAAATGAAATAAACTAATTAACATTTGAAGACCATTGAACAATCAAAATAAAGCTTAGTTCAAAACCATGAATACAATGCCTGGCAGCAACAGTATATTCAATAGTGAATATATGAAACAAACTAAATTTAAAACTGTACGATTTATTTTTGCAAACCTAGATACGATCAACTATACGTATGTTTAGTTTCAATGCGCGTTTTATTCATTTATTCATCGCCATGAAAGCAGCCGAACTTGTCTAACAACAATCTCGTTTGTGACGTCACACAGGTCAATCTCGCGTGCTCTTCTCGATGAAAGACGACGAGATGATGCGTTGCCGTGACGACATGACAGCCGGTTGCCTAGGTTACGATCCATCGATAGGCGATGGCCAAGGTAGGTGTAGTTTTTTTTATAATATATGTAATATTATTACATCTTTGTTCTTGTTATAATTTTAGGAGATCTCGAATTCCACTTTGTTACATCCTACGTTATTTTAAATTTATAAGCCTGCGATGGTTTTCGATGAAATCGGTTAAAATCCGCACAGTGGCACACTATTAATCATAAAAGTTATGCAACTGTTTTTTTGCTTGTCTTTTTCTTGCTTGCACTGAAGTGTTAAGTACAGGCCGACTGATTTCAGAAAGAGGAGTTCATTTACGTCATGCATACAGACAAAAAACTAAACCCTAGTTTCCTCGCGAAATGTTTAAATGCTTGGCGAAGTACTAATCTTAAAATGGTGCGTATGTTATCATGTTATGGAAACGTCTCAACTAGGGCTTAACTTTTTATGTTAAAAACGACCATTTTTTCGCAAATCAAGTGTTAATAACTCTCGTTCCGGGTATACTTTCATATTTGCGCCATTGTATCATGCCTAGTCAGTACGGCTTCAGAAGATTCACAGCACAGTTTACAACATGCAATGCCTTTTGACGAATAATGACTGGATGTTGGATGAATATCGAAACCCTACATAAGTAGTTCACATTTTTTTAACGTTTCGAGTCTAGACATTCATAATGCTACCTACTTCTTTATGGGCTTTGTTATTCATTCTACGTCTAACTACAACCTCCATCCATATCTTTAGACTTATTCGAAACCTTCACAAAATACTACCTAAGTACCTATACTTCTATTTGTGCTTTGATATTGATTGAAAGTCAAAAAAGGCAAACCTATATGAACTCCGAGTACTTTGTTTATTAATCGACGTTAATTCACTCCACAGCAGTGGTCGACCCTTCAACGGACGGTGGCAGCGACACATACGACGAACCGACTGGCGGCAGAGTGACCATGAACGACACCGGCGATCAAACCAGCAAGATCATCGCCAACCCGATGGAGCCGCGTACTGCCGCTGACGTCATTGCTAGGTGCGTGACGTCACACGTTATTATTTTTTTTACATTTTTGGCGCGGTAGCTGCTTGCCCTACTAATTGATCTACTAACAGTGCCGGTTTTAATTGCGCGAGGTTATGGCTCGCACAAAGTGACCAAGTCTTTTATATTTTGATTGTGTGGACCGAAAATTTATTTTCAGGACATATCTTGTTTTTGCCGCTATTCTTTTTTGGATTGCTTGGTATGTTTCAGACCGTTATTTGTCCGAAGCTTTATAGAACAAGAATCGTAGAACTTTTAAAATTTCAGGCATGACATAGAATGGTATTTAGATGCGTATTAAGAGATTTATGAGGCTGTACCACCAGGGCCCAGGGGCCTTTGATTGGGGGACAAAAAAACAATAGTGTGACGTCATCATTTTAGTTCTTTACAGCTATCTACTCCTATCTGGTTATCTTTATTTTTAAACTTTTTAAAAAATAATGGACCTTATTTTTTTTGTTTTTTTTGTAGAAAATCATTTTTTGTTGAAAAAAGTCTTATACTTGCGTTATTGGCTCCCATTTAACTCTTTGTTTTCTATATTTCAGTCGCAAGGTGGCGGTGCACCACTCCAAGATGGAGTTCGTCATCGAGGGCAAAGAGTCGCATGACGTCACAAAGAAGGTGGTCGCCGGCGCCCAGTTGGTCAAGGAGTGACGTCATCGCCGGTCAACCCCGCGTTCTGATTATTCTCCTCTGTAAAAAAGCGCGAATAATTAATCCCAACACCTTGTAAATAAACTTCATCTTCGACAAAAAAAAGCGAAGGCGGAAGAAGGAAAAACGACCACGACCCACGGCCACGGACTTTTGATTCGGCGAATTGGACTTGCGCGTTATCTTCTTACTATTCTTATTCTTATTCCTTATTATCGATGTTTCAAGTTTGCGACCAAAACGGACGAAAGAACGACCACGAACCGACATCACCGCTACTGTTGTTTGTTTTCTTTTTCTGTTTTCTTACTTTTTTCTTATCTATATACGATATTTAACGCTGTGCCCAACAACACCTTTATTGCTTAGTTTTCTATCCGCCTTCCGTTCGTTCGTTAGTTTGCTCGATGGTTTGTCGTTCGTCCTCTGTGGCCGCCCGATTTTCTTTGTGAAGAGGTGTTTATCGTTTCGCGTGCAAACAATCATTTGCCATGTAAATTTTCGTGGGTACATAGTAACTCCAAGGAGGCCGAAAGAGGCCCGCCGAGGCTTGCTTTGCGTTGTTTATCTCTCGTTAATTTTTCGGTATCAAAATATATTGTTATACATATTCTCTATTCGTGACCTTTGCCGCGTTTTGTTTCCTCTCCAGACTTCTATCCACATATCTCTCTCCCTGTTACAAGAAATCCTGTTTATCTTTTTTGCGTTTGCATATTGTGTGCAAGGAAGACTTCATTTCAATTCCTAATTATACGTCTACGTTTTATTCCTTTATTTTTCGGCGCGGCTGCTGATGAAGAGTTAAATGAGGGCTGATCAGTCTTTGTTTCTGTCCTTCGTTCGAAAAGCCATGCGTCCCTATCGTCACTCCGACATCGACTTAAGTCAGTTTCGTCACTATGACGTAACACCACAAGATCACTATTGTGCAATGTCAACGCTTCAACGCGTGCGCCGCGCTGCTGCTCATTGTGACGTCAGTGCGCGCACCCCTGTATATTCCTGCCCCTCGCTGTGACTTCTAGTGACGTCATCCGCACGCACAATCGTTTTTTCGTTTTCAGATGCTCGTTATTTATGAACATATATATCCGCGTCGTATCTGAAGTTAGCGTATATCATCGGTAGACGCGTCCAGCCGACGGAATTTAACCTGTCCGTCATTATGTGCGGCGTCGAGAGTTTTTCAATGATAGTGCCATTCCTGTAAGTTTGTAATTAATGCAGCGAGTAGACTCCCCAGCCAATCGTAGTTCACGCTTTCGACTAACCCCCGCTTTTTTGTTATGGTGCCTTAATTTGTTCGTCGCTTTTTCTCCGCCCTGGTGAAGGATCTCGTGCACCACCTAGCGACCCGTGAGGCTGTAATGCCGCGACCGCACGTGGGCGCAGCTAAATAAACAAATCCATGCCTATTTCTCCCGACTGATTTGTACATAATTAACTTGCAAAAAGATGCCGAGGAGCGGTTTTGCTATTGTCAGGTGATGTAAGGTTTTTCATGTTAGGATAAGTTTGCTTTGAATTGTGAACATTTGGCATTAATACAACGAAAGCCATTGCAGACTCACCGATTCTGTTGATCAATGATGTAAGCAGGGCAGACTACAAAAACAACTAGCCTGCAGTGAGGTTCGAACTCTAGACCTCCGGATATACCGAGACCGTTGGTCTTCCAGCTAAGCTACATAAGCTCGTGAGAGGAGCAAGTCAAGAAACAACCATACGCTAATGCTTGCTACATTCTGTTAGTACGAGCAACTTCATATTGAAGTTGATCTACGATACCATATCATTATTCAATGAAAGATGCACACACATATGTGTGCTAAAAACTGTGATATACAGTAGCTTTTCTAAATCTGCTTTTTGACCAACGATTACAGCTTACGTATCATTAGTAGTTTTTAGTACCCGAAAAGTCATTGCAGACTCACCGAATTTTCGTTGATCGATAGATTCGGTGAGTCTGCAATGGCTGTTCGGTGTAGGCCTACTAATAATACGTAGGTCGTAATCGTTGTCAAAAAGCAGCTCCAGAAGGGATCACAGTTGTTAACAAACATATGTGTGTGTATCTTTCATTTGGTATTGATTCAATATGTGACGGGTACCACCTGCTCCAAGATATCGTTAAAATTAGAATGAACTAACTTGGAGTTTTATGTGCGAAGTTCCGATTTTAATGGTTAGTGACAAAACAAACCTGTAATTTCCAGTATCATTAAGTTACTAACGAACTATTTTTAACCAAACCTAGAATTACCTCCTAATAATTTGTTTTGTAGCATTTATATGAGCAGTACCACAACAATCGATCACAGCCATGCCGAACCTTCGATTGTCATGCACCGTTAGGTCACGAACACGAACGATGTAGTTATTATTAATTTGCTATACTTATTAATGTAACTTTACTACTTTTCAGTCAATTGCTCGAAAAACTGCTCGAAACGATTTTCTAGCATATTTATTTGGGTTCGATACGGCAGTTCATACAATGGCAAAAGCTAAACAAAAACGTTCAAACTTTGTTTATAGGAGCGTAGCCCCCTAATTCAGTCAATCAATAGTAGTTATAATGTGCAAAACTATACAATAAAACCAGGAACATATTCTTTGCTTGTGTGTTCCCGAGACAGTACAACCAACGTTAAAAACATTGGCACAACTAGATCAAATATATTAATACCAATTTAAGCTAGAGACACCAATTAAAACACATTACAGTTGGGATAATCCTTGCGTGCAGGGCCAGATAAACCATTAGGCTAATAAGGCTATAGCTTCAAGTCCTGGAAAAATTCGGCCCTCAGTTAGTTTTATTTTAATTCAATACAGTTGCTGCGTGACTGGCGTCTATTGTCATCATTATTAAGCAATTTCTGCGAACTAGGATTGGCGACGTGGCACATTTGTTGCATTAACATTGAATTTGACTATCATATTTGTGTATTAGTTGCCAGGTAGATTAGAGCAGCTTTTTAGCTTACGGTCCGGTAAAATTTGAAAACAAGTTTGGCGGACCGGTGGACCTTCAAAAATCAAAATTCACCCAAAATGTAATTAAGACAATAGTATGCAATTTTAAAGCAAATAATTAGAACTTCAATTTAATGAGAGATTTGCTGCTGTCTTTTTAATATTATACGTGGTTCTATTAAGTTTTTCACATAAAACTGGTGTTAAAGTTTAGGACTGAAACGAGTTGTAGCCAATGTAGCCTATTTTCAAACAGTTGGGCAGGACACTTGTAGCATTGTGATTTACGATAAATTGATAAAGTCAAGCTTTTAACATCTTGCCTTTTGCCATTGAGATATAAAATTGCAATATATTTGGCGGACCGGCAGGAAAGTTGACGCGCACCGGCCGTTGAGAACCACTAAGTTGGAGTGTATTTTTCAATTAGGTCCAAGGCTCTAGGCTTATGGAAGTTATGGTAATTACGCCCTTCTCTAGTAAATTAGGCCCTTCTGAAGTAAACAGCCTTAGGCCTATAGTACTCTGAATCCGGCCCTGCTTGCGTGCTTATGTATATTGAGGCAAGTTATGAGCAAAGTCCACTACAAAATCTAAACAGCACAATAGGCATTTTTCGAAAGCGAAAAAACACCTATGACTGAAGTTCGTTAATATTATGTCACTATGCGCTATGTGCTATTTATAGCCACAGCATTAAGTGTTTTATTCTAAATATCGTACGAAAACCACACAGAATCAAAAGCTACCCATTTTTATACTCTATTTGTACTAAAATATTTAAACGTATATTTGCCAGTGCTAATTTTCTTAGATGTAAATGAGTTTTAAATTGAAATTCAAGGGGCCCACGGAAAGAATAAGGTTGAGAACCACTGATTAGGCTTATTTCGACAGGTTGGGGTCTTATTTAGACGATTTTAGATTTTATTCTGTCGTGGTTATTGTTGCGTATTGGATTTAATTCCGTTTGTTCTAATGCTAATGTTATTATATATTACTCAAATTTAGGTATAAATCAGTGGTTCTTAACCAGGGTTCGATCAAACCCTTGGGCTTCAACGAAGCTGTTTCAGTGGTTCGGCGAGAACGTCCTCTGAAACATAACTGCTGTTATTTCAAGATAAATTCGAATCTCTTTTATATGCCAAGGTGTCATGTAACCTTTAGATTGAAAGTTTGGCCAATTTGATCTATGCAAATGTAACTTTATAATTTGAATATGCCCAGTTTCAGCTGCTAGGAGTAAGAAACGAATACTGAGCGAAAACTTGGGGTTCGACGAAAGCTTGCAGAATAACACAGGGGTTCGACAGGTTGCCAAACGTTAAGAAGCACTGGTATAAATGCTTTATAGGTCTTTTTGTGTGTTTTTGGGAACTTAACAATACAAAAGCTTTTATACATTTCCAATATAAAAAATAACGGTAATTTTCGTTACAATTTTACCACTTTAAACTAGATAAACGATGATTTTATCGTGTTTAAAAATCGATTTTCTCCACTTTTCTAAAGTACTTTTCTCCACTTTTCTAAAGTACCTTAACGAAATTTGGTGATCCCTCAAAAAATACATCTACTGTCAGGGACACAATCATTCAGATCCAAATGACTGATGACTGCCCATAAGTATTTATTTTGGTGAAAAGAAACCAGATCTTGCATAAAACCCGCATGAAAAATAATACATCGTAGCAAACAAAACGGGAAAACACATAAAAATAGGTTTGTCAATTGTAAACCACAGGCATATTCATAACCCATACCCTTACGAAATAAACTACAATATATAATATGCATTGTTCTGTGAAGGAACAGTGCGTTTTACGCAATTTTTACAAACAAAAAGCAAAAAAAATTGAAACTGAAACTTGTGCATCCTTCAAAGCACCAACTTCCAATGAAGAAGTGGAGCTATCGAAATAGAAATAAAAAAAAACACGACGTACAGTTGTACGGACATCATATAACTGTAAATAATGTTTAAAAAAATTGTGTTCGTAAGGCACTTTTAATACGTCACCAAATGAAATAAAACTCAAGTTTTTAACGTGAAAAACAACTTATACTACATCTATTTTGTTCGCTTGTTTGGTCCAAATTATAGCGAACACACTCAACTAAGTCTTTGATGGTGAATTAGGTTTCAACCGAAAGGGTAAGCTATTTTGATGAAATTGGCAAACAATAACGTCGCGAAAAGATATGCTGTCATACACAAACGCTAGTTTGCACATCACAATGCTTGTCCCGCGGACGCAATATACATAACAGTGCCAAACATACAAAACATTAAATATCACTTGGTACAGATTAGATCCGAGGTTGCAAAAGCAAAACAAGCGAACGCGGTAACAGGATGTTCACACCTCAATCATCAAGTCGGCAGCAGCTAATATTTGCGTACAAACTACCGAACAAGCTTTGCGAACTTCGTCCCATGAGCCGCCCCTCTTTGCATCGAATATAGCATCTGTAATTCCGGGAAATGCTGCTCCATTGTAGCTGTTGTGTGATGAAGGAGCAAAGATCACATGCCGGTAATACGGTTCGCTAGGAATGCCATTGAAGTCCAAGAATCCTCTGTTTACGTAAAACAACTTGTCATTGATTTGCCTGACGTAAACCGGGTCTGAAGATGAGTTCAGTGCTTTTGCGTTCTGGTCAAGCGACATGGCCGACTGGTTGAAAACACCAATTACTCGATAAAGCTCTTTCAAGGATATTTCATGCGACTCTAGCAATTTGCCACTGTTTCGTTCCAACAAATTGGCAAGGCTTAAAAGTTTATCAGCGTAATCCAGTGGGCTCATAGGTAGCGCTAAGGAATCGCCAAGCCTGAGCAGTGCGCCTGCAGCAATTTGCGCGATCGCCAAAGAAACGTTGAAGTCAGGGTCAATGAACTTCTGCACGTACTCGAAAGTGTCGTGCACCGAGTGGTAAACCGGGTAGGAGGACAGTTGCTTGTTTGTGAAGGTGTACCTTAGGTCAGCACAAGCTACACCTGTTTTCTGTATAAACATGGTGAAGTCACTGCCAGAGCCAATGTTAGAAACAAACGGCCTGTTTGTTTTTTCTTGATCTCTGTCCTTAGCCAGCCAAGTGTCATAAACAGTCGGTCTCTCTTTAAGCACTTCTCCAGGATCAGGATTAGGCACTTCGGAGGTTACATTGAATAGCAATTGGTAAAGTGACGGGGTGGACAATCCACGGAACGTTTCGTTCCCTTGAACAGCAATGTCAATGTTTAAATAGGAAACCGCTCTTAGCATTAATTTCTTCTCCATTTGCTCAACCCACTCTGTGGAGCCCATCAGTCCAAATTCTTCTGCTCCCCAATTGCAAAACACAATAGTCCTTCGTGGCCGCCACTTTCCACCTTTAACGACACTGCCCAAAGCTCTTGCTACCTCCAATACAACGGCAGTTCCACTTGAAGGATCTGCTCCTCCAAAAGTCCAAGCATCCCTGTGGTTACCAAGCAACACATATCTGTCAGGCTCCTGCCAACCCCGGATGTACCCGATAATCGTGTGGATCGTTCTTCTTTCTCTGTAGTTGCCAACATGGAGTTTAACTTTACAAAATTGATGGCCTTGGTCGAAACTCCCACCAAGCTTGTATGATATGTTTAAACCCCCTTGCCACTTTTCAGGAGCAACTTTTCCACTCAATATGGAAAAGTAATTGTAGGCATCACTGTAGCTAATAGGTTGTACTGGGATTTTTGGCAAGATCACATCACTTTCTGGGATCCTATAAGTAAAATTAAGAGCTGGATAGCCTGGGGTCAGTGGGTCTCCATTCAACATTGACACAGTTCCCCTCTGAACACCTGTTGGGGGCATCCACCATTTATTGTGGTAAGTGTTTTTATTACCCATGCTTGGGTCCCAGGAATTTTTTGCAACATCACTGTAGTCATATGGGTCGGTGTATATGACAAGACCAGCACATTTATGAGCTGCAGCAATATGTGCCTTGTCCCCTCTGAAAATATGTCCATAACGAGCCATGCAAATGCCACCTGTGACATTTATTCCAACCTCGGTCAGGTATTCATAATCTTCAACCATTCCATAATTGACATAAAACAAATTGCCAATAGCATCACCTGCAGCACCATATGCATTAAATGCCGGCAAAACACCAGGCTGCTTTTCAAAATTAGTTAGTGGCTTCTCAATCCAATTTGATTTTGTTGTTTCGCTTCCATTTGGAAAAACTATACTGAGATAATTTGCATCTGAAACGTTGGGGTAAGACAGAAGTATCTCATAAGGAAATACTTCAACTTTGTCTAAATGCTTTTTGTATTCTCCACTGACAAAATCAACAACATCTTTTTCATCGTTTTGGGTTCCAGCCACATGTGGCTTGCTGGTTATAGTCTGCAAGTTTTTACGGATGTTGTCGGCTTTCATTTCTTTGAAGAGAATGGATTGTAACTCTTCATAGCTCAGTTTGTGTTCAGAACTGGTATGATCTTCCGGGGGTTTTACGGTGGTTTGAATGGCATTTGAATCGGTATGTGGAGCAAACACAAAACGACCAAGCAAGATACCTATTACACAAACCACAGCAGTACCAAGAAACAACCAACATACCAAAGTACGTTTGTTAAACACAATTGATGTTTTTTTGCGATTCGTCAGCTGGTCATGTCGGAATCCAATATCTTCTGTTCCATATCCTTCAGAACTATATTCCACTGCAAATTCGTCTGCCGAATCTTCTAATGGAATAAGGGGAGATGTATATTTTGATGACATACTATTGACTTTTCACTTGGCATTTAAAAAACAGGGTATTATTAGGTCATTTCCTGAAATATAAGTTTAACATTATTTACTGTAAATCAAAGAGATTATTGGTTGTGGTCTTTTATAAAATAAATTATAATAATATTAGAAATGAAATACTACTCTAAAAAATCAGCCTTACACAAATTTAAAGTTGTCCAGTAATTAATAGGAATACCTTTAGTTAGTCAATGAAACATTCACACATATGTGTGTTAATAGCTGAGATCTAGCCCTTCGAAGCTGCTTTTTGACCAACGACTACGGCTTACGTATAATTAGTACACCGAAAGCCATCGCAGACTCACCGAGTCTGTTGATCTATGATGCAAGCAGGGCAGACTAGAAAAACAACTAGCCTGCAGTGAGGTTCGAACTCATGACCTCCGGTCCATGCTTTACTGCCCTGCTTGCATCATAGATCAACAGACTCGGTGAGTCTGCGATGGCTTTCGGTGTACCTTTATTTAGTTATTACTTTTTTCACAGGTTAGTAAAAAAATAGGTAATTAAGTTACATTAGGGTATATCATAACCTGCAAAGAATGTGGTTGCTCTATGAACAAACTAGTTATAACTCCATTAATATAATTTTTACAAACCACAGTGTAAAAAAACAACTAGCCTAAGGCAAATTATATAAAAAAATATATCTATCCAACAAAAACTGTTATATTGTTGAAGGCATAAAAACTGTTATATTGTTAAAGGCATCTGTTCCAATCATAAGAAATCTGTTCATAACTGTACCAACTAATTTGATATACCAAATTGCATAGATGATACATTTTTGGGCAACACTTTATACCAAATTGCATAGATGATACATTTTTTGGCAACACTTTATATCAAATTGCATAGATGATATATTTTTTGGCAACACTTTATATCAAATTGCATAGATGATACATTATTTGGCAACACTTTATATCAAATTGCATAGATGATACATTTTTTGGCAACACTTTATATCAAATTGCATAGATGATGCATTTTTGGGCAACACTTTAGATCAAATTGCATAGATGATACATTTTTTGGCAACACTTTATATCAAATTGCATAGATGATACATTTTTTGGCAACACTTTATGTCAAATTGCATAGATGATACATTTTTTGGCAACACTTTAGATCAAATTGCATAGATGATACATTATTTGGCAACACTTTATACCAAATTGCATTGACGATACATTTTTTGGCAACACTTTATATCAAATTGCATAGATGATATATTTTTTGGCAACACTTTATATCAAATTGCATAGATGATACATTATTTGGCAACACTTTATATCAAATTGCATAGATGATACATTTTTTGGCAACACTTTATATCAAATTGCATAGATGATGCATTTTTGGGCAACACTTTAGATCAAATTGCATAGATGATACATTTTTTGGCAACACTTTATATCAAATTGCATAGATGATACATTTTTTGGCAACACTTTATGTCAAATTGCATAGATGATACATTTTTTGGCAACACTTTAGATCAAATTGCATAGATGATACATTATTTGGCAACACTTTATACCAAATTGCATTGACGATACATTTTTTGGCAACACTTTAGATCAAATTGCATAGATGATACATTTTTTGGCAACACTTTATACCAAATTGCATTGACGATACATTTTTTGGCAACACTTTAGATCAAATTGCATAGATGATACATTTTTTGGCAACACTTTATATCAAATTGCATAGATGATGCATTTTTTGGCAACACTTTAGATCAAATTGCATAGATGATACATTTTTTGGCAACACTTTATATCAAATTGCATAGATGATACATTTTTTGGCAACACTTTATATCAAATTGCATAGATGATACATTTTTTGGCAACACTTTATACCAAATTGCATAGATGATACATTTTTGGCAACACTTCATATCAAATTGCATAGATGATGCATTTTTTGGCAACACTTTATACCAAATTGCATAGATGATACATTTTTGGCAACACTTCATATCAAATTGCATAGATGATGCATTTTTTGGCAACACTTTAGATCAAATTGCATAGATGATACATTTTTTGGCAACACTTTATATCAAATTGCATAGATGATACATTATTTGGCAACACTTTATATCAAATTGCATAGATGATACATTTTTTGGCAACACTTTATATCAAATTGCATAGATGATGCATTTTTGGGCAACACTTTAGATCAAATTGCATAGGTGATACATTTTTTGGCAACACTTTATACCAAATTGCATAGATGATACATTTTTGGGCAACACTTTAGATCAAATTGCATAGATGATACATTTTTGGCAACACTTTATATCAAATTGCATAGATGATACATTATTTGGCAACACTTTATATCAAATTGCATAGATGATACATTTTTGGGCAACACTTTATATCAAATTGCATTGACGATACATTTTTGGGCAACACTTTAGATCAAATTGCATAGATGATACATTTTTTGGCAACACTTTATATCAAATTGCATAGATGATGCATTTTTTGGCAACACTTTAGATCAAATTGCATAGATAATACATTTTTTGGCAACACTTTATATCAAATTGCATAGATGATACATTTTTTGGCAACACTTTATATCAAATTGCATAGATGATACATTTTTTGGCAACACTTTATACCAAATTGCATAGATGATACATTTTTGGCAACACTTCATATCAAATTGCATAGATGATGCATTTTTTGGCAACACTTTATACCAAATTGCATAGATGATACATTTTTGGCAACACTTCATATCAAATTGCATAGATGATGCATTTTTTGGCAACACTTTAGATCAAATTGCATAGATGATACATTTTTTGGCAACACTTTATATCAAATTGCATAGATGATACATTATTTGGCAACACTTTATATCAAATTGCATAGATGATACATTTTTTGGCAACACTTTATATCAAATTGCATAGATGATGCATTTTTGGGCAACACTTTAGATCAAATTGCATAGGTGATACATTTTTTGGCAACACTTTATACCAAATTGCATAGATGATACATTTTTGGGCAACACTTTAGATCAAATTGCATAGATGATACATTTTTTGGCAACACTTTATATCAAATTGCATAGATGATGCATTTTTTGGCAACACTTTAGATCAAATTGCATAGATGATACATTTTTTGGCAACACTTTATATCAAATTGCATAGATGATACATTTTTTGGCAACACTTTATATCAAATTGCATAGATGATACATTTTTTGGCAACACTTTATACCAAATTGCATAGATGATACATTTTTGGCAACACTTCATATCAAATTGCATAGATGATGCATTTTTTGGCAACACTTTAGATCAAATTGCATAGATGATACATTTTTTGGCAACACTTTATATCAAATTGCATAGATGATGCATTTTTTGGCAACACTTTAGATCAAATTGCATAGATGATACATTTTTTGGCAACACTTTATATCAAATTGCATAGATGATACATTTTTTGGCAACACTTTATATCAAATTGCATAGATGATACATTTTTTGGCAACACTTTATACCAAATTGCATAGATGATACATTTTTGGCAACACTTCATATCAAATTGCATAGATGATGCATTTTTTGGCAACACTTTATACCAAATTGCATAGATGATACATTTTTGGCAACACTTCATATCAAATTGCATAGATGATGCATTTTTTGGCAACACTTTAGATCAAATTGCATAGATGATACATTTTTTGGCAACACTTTATATCAAATTGCATAGATGATACATTATTTGGCAACACTTTATATCAAATTGCATAGATGATACATTTTTTGGCAACACTTTATATCAAATTGCATAGATGATGCATTTTTGGGCAACACTTTAGATCAAATTGCATAGGTGATACATTTTTTGGCAACACTTTATACCAAATTGCATAGATGATACATTTTTGGGCAACACTTTAGATCAAATTGCATAGATGATACATTTTTGGCAACACTTTATATCAAATTGCATAGATGATACATTATTTGGCAACACTTTATATCAAATTGCATAGATGATACATTATTTGGCAACACTTTATATACCAAATTGCATAGATGATACATTTTTGGGCAACACTTTATATCAAATTGCATTGACGATACATTTTTTTTTAATATTCTTGTTCCATACTGAGACACAATATTTTGGGCAAAAATTATCTCAATCTAACCTGATACCAAATTATGTCACCACTATGCTTAAATAAGCAAAAAATTAATAAATTAAAACGTTTACAGGTATTTTTCAGAACTTAAGGAGAAAAATTGTTTTAGTGTTAGGAAATCTAGGTATACCTGTAGTTGTTAACCTACTATATTTGGACAAATTCACCTTTCAAGGTAAAAATCACTGTGTTGGGTTGCAAAACCGGAAAAAGCCCTCCCACTGTAACTGTTGTGAAACGCAAGCGAAAAAGGTCACATGCCTAAACACTCGCTCACTTGGAATACTATTAAAGTCCAAGAATCCTCTGTTAACATGGAACAGTTTGTCATTGATTTTTGTGACACACAAAGGTCTGATGATAAGTTCAGTATGATGGATTTTTTTATAAATGGATATGGCTGACTGCTTAAAGACACCAATCACTCGATAATAAGGCTCTTCCAAGAATGTTTTATGTGATTTAAAGTCAATAAGCAAGGCTCAAATGTTAATCACTGTAATCCAGTTGGCTCATATGCAGTACTAAGAAGTCACTTAGTTTTAGCAAATCAGCAACAATTGCCAAGAAACACTGAAGTCGGGATCAATGAACTTTCGCACATCCCCAAATGTGTATGCATCGAGTGGCAAACAGGCTAAAAACGTTGTGGTTTGTTGCTGTGAGTGTACAACAGGTTGGTACATCTGCAAGCTACACCTGTCTTCTGTATGAACATGGTGTCACTGCTAGAGCCAATGTTGGAAACAAATGACTGGCTTAGTTTTTCTTCAACTCTTTTCTTGGCAAGCCAGTGTCATAAACAGTTGATGGCTCAGTCTGTGTTCAAAACCTCATGGCTCAGTCAGTGTTCAGGGCTGGTATGGGGTTAAATAATTATCCTTGGCTTTAGATCGATGTCTGATGCAAACAGAAAACAACCAACCAAGATACCTGTTTATAAAGCAAAATACCTTTTCAACAATAGCCCCGAAACATGAGTAATATATATAGCAAGGCTTGTTTGGTGATTGCAAATAATGTTTTCTTAAAATTTCCAGCTCATACTGTCAAAATCAAAACTCTTTTTTTAAGTCCACCAGAGCAAGTTTTCTCTGTAAAGTAAACCCGCTGAACAATCCAATGGATTAAGTGGAGATGTGTACAGCGATGACATAATTTTCTGCTTCCTCGTGAAAGAAAATTATTTGATCATGTCATATTTCCCAAAATAATACATGTACTACGAAATAAAGCTAAAACAGCATAAGCTATTTATATTCATCAGATTAAGTAAAAAGAACAGTTTAACTGGAAAGAAAGCATCACTAATAATACAGCATACACCATTTTAAAATTCAAGTTAAGGTTGTTGGTGTCAGTACGTACAACAAGGATATTCTTACACTCTTTTAAAATGGCCAATACAGGAAAATGCATAAATTAACCGTACTTGGTCAGCATGAGAGGTGCTACATATTTTAAATTTAAACTGATCAAAATAAAACACTTGGCAGTATAACTACTATTCTTACGAATTACATACAAAAAGTAGGCTATTCTGCTTGACTATAGTATAAGGAAACACTTTGTTTGGTTCAGCAAAACCAAATCTGATTCACCCAATTTGAACACAACAAGTGATCAGAGAAATACCTCATTGAGAAAATAACATTTAATGGTTAACTGTTTTTCATAAAAAGTGACATTTCTTTGAAACACTACATTTATATTTAATCACAAAGTGTTTCAGGGTTGTTTGAAATATGTAGAACAAAAACATGGCTATCACAATTAACAAGAACTTTTACTCTTAAAGAGCAACTGCAAAACAAAACTTTACAAAAGTAAACATGTCAAACTAACATTTACATATTTGAGTAAAATGCAAGATCAGGCGTTTGTAAAAAGGAATATATACATATTATATAGTTTGCCTAAAGTTCAGTTATCAGTTCTTGTAAAAGTGAAATACACACAGATTAGAGCCATTAACAACAAATTGTAAATAAATTTATTACATGAATATAAAATCAGTCTGTTGTAAACTTGTAAGTAACAAATTTAAAAATAAAGCAGGACAACAGGAAAATTGCCAGCTTTCGGCAAACAGAACCTTGTTTTTCTGTTTTTTTATGTATATCATGGCATAGATGACTTTTAACCAATTTGCTTTGGTGTTATTTTTAAAAGTTTGTCGCCTTTTTTTCCTAATTTGTTAGTTTAATGCTGTCCAAAAGTATTGTTTTTCGAAGCTACTGAAAGCCCACTATTCAAAACGACTACAAAAACAGTGATAGATTCAGGATATTCGTTTCTAAGGTGAAATATTACACGGCGGCTCGATGCCCAAAACACTGCCATGCCATAATGTAAAAAAAAAAAAAAAAAGAGTATACCTTTAAAAGTTGGCAAAAATTAGAGTTGGACAGGCTCTCAGGACCACATTTGGCACTTGAGTCTGAACCACGCTGATAAAATATAAAAATTCTTAGTAACACAAACTTTTAAAATAAAGTTAAATGAATGTACGGCTATCACGCGGCTAACAACTACATGATAACACTCAGCTTTTCAAAAGTAACTTGCGGCCCACTAAAAATGGCTCTGCGGCCCACAGTTGCCGACCACTGGTTTAATGTATCATGTTTTTTATGTTTCGTCTTGTAGTATAGCTTTGCTGAAGGCCATGTTTGCCAAAAATCTAGCAATTTACTGGTAGCCCAGCTGTAAATATATTACTTATAAATACTGCAAACCGAATATTTGAAAAAGAAGATATCTCCTCGCCCTAATGCACGTTAGTGACGACAATGACTTCGAATGGGAGCAAAACAGTATAGACTTTCTTGTCTCAGTCAAAATCAGTCGCTATAGGTTCTAGTTTATAAAAGAGAAATATATTTCGCCAATCACGGCATCATCAGTCTCTAAAAAGCGAATACAAAATAATGTTAACACATAAACCATTTTTTTCTACCACCTGGTTTACGTGTTAACATTATTTTGTATTCGTTTTTTAGAGACTGATGATGCCGTGATTGGCGAAATATATTTCTCTTTTATAAACTAGAACCTATAGTGACTGATTTTGACTGAGACAAGAAAGTCTATACTGTTTTTTTTATAAATACTGTTAGCTTTACTAATCTATATTTTTTTATACTATGTGATATATTTTTTGGTGTAAATGGCTTTGCCGTATATGTAAACTTTTTTATGACCTTATAATAATTTTTTTATGACCTTATAATTTAGCGCAACATATATAATTTCCTTAAACAAACATCTGATCTTTGAAGTTTATATACATGGGCAGGGCAGTATTAGGCAAGCAGAAACCTACTGCAAATTGTTTTACATAAAGATACATCATTTTACAACATTAGCATTGAATTTGCTGCATAAAGTTCAAATTAAAATACACAGTGAATGAAAGTACTCTAGTATAAATAAAACTTTTAATAATTACGTTGTTCTGTTATAGAACAAAAAAACAGTAATACCTTTGCATATTTACTAAATAAAAATTGTTAGTAAGAGAAATACAACACTTAACAATGTTGAAGCTTAGAGCAGAGAACACAGTCAACAATGTTAAACTATTGCTGCTGCAATTATGTCAATAATAGTTTATGTTGTTACACAACATTAACATGAATGGAGTGTTTAACTAACAAGAGGAAAATGATCTGGCTGTTTTTTTACATAACCAAGTTACATCTCATTCACGTTAATCAAGTCAGCAGCTGCCAGTGTATGTGTACAAACTACCGAAAAAGCTTTGCGAACTTCATCCCATGAGCCGCCCCTCTCTGCATCGAATATAGCATCTGTGATTCCGGGAAATGCTGCCCCACTGTAACTGTTGTGCGACGAAGGGGCAAAAATCACATGCCTAAAAACAGGCTTACGACTTTTAACACTGTTAAAATTAAGAAACGCCCTGTTAATGTAGATCAGTTTGTCATTAATTTGACGGACCAAAACTATTTTGGTAGTTGAGTTTACCATGGTGGCTTTCTGGTGAAGGGAAAATGCTGACTGACGAAAAATTTCAATGACCCTATAAAGTTCATCCAAGGCAATGTCATGAGAGTTCAACAATTCACCATTGTTTTTTTGCAACAAATTTGCCAGATTCAAAAGTTTATCAGCATAATCCATAGGGTTTATTGGAAGGATTAAAGAGTCACTTAGTCTAAGCAAAGCGCCGGCAGCAATTCGCGCGATTGCCAAAGAAACGTTAAAGTCAGGATCCATGAACTTTTCCAAGTACTCAAGAGTGTCATGCATAGAATGATAGACTGGGTAAAAAGATTTTTGCTTAGTGGTGTCGGTGTACATTAAGTCAGCACAAGCAATACCTGCTTTTTGTATAAACATTGTATAGTCGCTCCCAGAGCCAATGTTAAAAACATGTGGCCTACTTGGGCTTTCTGAATCCACTTTCTTGGCAAGCCAAGTGTCATAAACAGTTGGCCTCTTTTTTAGCAACTCTTCAGGATCAGGATTAGGCACTTCGGAGGTTACATTAAACAACACTTGGTAAAGGGATGGCGTTGACATTCCACGAAAAGTTTTGTTTCCTTGAACAGCATTGTCAATGTTAAAATATGACACCGCTCTTAGCATTAACTTCTTCTCCATTTGCTCAACCCACTCTGTGGAGCCCATCAGTCCAAATTCTTCTGCTCCCCAATTGCAAAATACAATAGTCCTTCTTGGCCGCCACTTTCCACCTTTAACGACACTGCCCAAAGCTCTTGCTACCTCCAATACAACGGCAGTTCCACTTGACGGATCTGTTCCCCCAAAGATCCAAGCATCCCTGTGGTTGCCAAGCAACACATATCTGTCAGGCTCCTGCCAACCCCGGATGTACCCGATAATCGTGTGGATCGTTCTTCTTTCTCTGTAGTTGCCAACATGGAGTTTAACTTTACAGAATTGATGGCCTTGGTCGAAACTCCCACCAAGCTTGTACGATATGTTTAAACCCCCTTGCCACTTTTCAGGAGCAACTTTTCCACCCAATATGGAAAAGTAATTGTAGGCATCACTGTAGCTAATAGGTTGTACTAGTATTTTTGGCAAGATCACATCACTTTGTGGGATCCTATAAGTAAAATTAAGAGCTGGATAGCCTGGGGTCAGTGGGTCTCCATTCAACATTGACACAGTTCCCCTCTGAACACCTGTTGGGGGCATCCACCATTTATTTTGGTAAGTGTTTTTATTACCCATGCTTGGGTCCCAGGAATTTTTTGCAACATCACTGTAGTCATATGGGTCGGTGTATATGACAAGACCAGCACATTTATGAGCTGCAGCAATATGTGCCTTGTTCCCTCTGAAAATATGTCCATAACGAGCCATGCAAATGCCACCTGTGACATTTATTCCAACCTCGGTCAGGTATTCATAATCTTTAACCATTCCATAATTGACATAAAACAAATTGCCAATAGCATCACCTGCAGCACCATATGCATTAAATGCCGGCAAAACACCAGGCTGCTTTTCAAAATTAGTTAGTGGCTTCTCAATCCAATTTGATTTTGTTGTTTCGCTTCCATTTGGAAAAACTATACTGAGATAATTTGCATCTGAAACGTTGGGGTAAGACAGAAGTATATCATAAGGAAATACTTCAACTTTGTCTAAATGCTTTTTGTATTCTCCACTGACAAAATCAACAACATCTTTTTCATCGTTTTGGGTTCCAGCCACATGTGGCTTGCTGGTTATAGTCTGCAAGTTTTTACGGATGTTGTCGGCTTTCATTTCTTTAAAGAGAATTGATTGTAACTCTTCATAGCTCAGTTTATATTCAGAACTTGTATGATCTCCAGACCCAGGTGGCCTTACTGTTGTGTGCATTTTGTTTGAATCCATTTGCTGAGCAAACAAAAAACGACCAAGCAAGATACCTATAACACAAACAATGGTAGCACCCGAACATGACCAACATACCAAGGTCCGTTTGTTGATTGTAATCGATGTACTTTGCTGATTTGCCAGCTTGTTGTGATGAAACCTGATGTAGTTTGTTCTACCTCTTTCAGAACGAACTTCCTCAGCAAATTCATCCTCCAAACTTTGTAACGGAATAAAAGCTGATGTATCTTCTGACGACATACTTCCGGCTTTTTCTCAACAGTTTAGTTCTGTAGCACCACCACCATTTACATAATTTAGAATCTACAATTTACTTAGCTATATGTAAAATATAAATACTTTTTCTGAATAAAGCAACATTGATATAACTTTTGGTAAAAAAACACAGAAAGACATGCCAAATTCCAAGTAATATTTAATTTGCTTCAGTGTTCCTTTTAAAAGTTTAAACTTGTCCGATAATGAGCAATCACTCGACTAAAAATAACAAAAATGCAAATAGTCGCAATCTATATCAAGGAATTTTTTAAATGGAAAAAATGAGATAAATATATAACCCAATTTTAATATAAAATGTTTGGCGCTGGTCTAGCATTCTACCACATTTTCAGCCGACGATTTTGTTGCAAACAATTTTTTTGGTTGGGGCTTAGGGCAGCGATGGCGAACCTCTGACTTGCGGGTCATAAAGTGACCCACCATAGATTTTTAATGACCCACTTGTGTCTCTAGAAATACCGAAATGTTGTCAATCATTTTCAGAAAAGAATAAATGTAAAAAACAATTCTTTGTTTAGAGCTATTTGACAAAAAGCCCTAAGTCAAGTCATTGTCCAAACGAGCTAAGCTCATTAAAGTCATTTTAGTCAAAGACTCAAGTCAAGTCATTGAAAACAGGGACTTAAGTCATTACAACACTGACAAACCAAGTTTAAGAATGGTAAACAAAAAAAGTAATGTTGTGTCATAATTATGACCCGTAAAACAGTTGTGGGAATTTCCCTAACAAAGGGCAAACGTTAAAACCATTGATCTCTATGTATAGAAACAGTCACATAAAACTCATAAAAACTGCAAGTACTCTACACAGTCTACAGTGCATAGATAGAAGCAAAACAACTTAATTTAAATCTCTTTGATAGAGGCGAAGAGTATTACGCAGCATGTTTGGGTGCTTTAATTTAGCCTACATTTTCCAATAACTTTGCTTTAAAAGTGGTCTGTGGCGCATTGACACCACACACCACTAAACAAATTTCGGCAAAACAGCGATGTATTGACAAAAGCCTTTCAAATTTTAAAAAATGATTGCATTTCATTGCGTTAGGTGCTAATCACCATACGCCATTGCGTTGTTCGTCGATGCCTTATTTGCATTGCTTACGTAGTGCGTCACTCTCCACACCACCTTACTAAAAAATAAATTGAGTAAATGGGGGCGCGGCCCTAAAAGTTTAAGAACCCCTGATTTAGTGTAGAAACTTTTGATGTTTAATGTTTAACGCTTTCTAGTTAAAGAAAGTCGAAGATATCACAAAAAGTATAATTCCACGGCTTAACATTTTAAGCGCCTCTTTGCACATAGCGGTATTTTTGTTTATAGTGATATGAAAAAAATTCCTGTACAATTACATATTCGCGTGAGAATTTGACTGTCAACAATAGTCCTTTTGCAAGTTGCATGATTGATGACCTCACGCTATGACGTATTTCCGTGAGGTCATACTTAAATGACCACAAAAAATGCTGCATCTGGTGACTGTTTGGAAGCGTCCCAATTTTAAACTAAAAAAATGGTAGCCCTATGTTTAATGAATAAGATTGTAATCACATGGGCTTTCTGGCATATGAGAGGGAGGCACGAATTTCGATAAATTGTGAAATGGGACGCGGCTCAATTCAGATCCCGATTTATTGAAGCAATAGCTTACTAGCGATTGATCCTATAGCAATTCTATCCAGGCGGCCCTTGCCATAATTTCTTGTCAAAAATATGTTTTATGGTAAAGGATTATAATATGAAACTTTTAAAATACGACGCGGATCAAAAGCATTAATTGTGTATACTACCGAGAACGTTGTGCTCATTATGCGTACATATGATTTGCTTTAAAGTTGAACTTTCTTGACTTGAAAGCAACGTTTAATTGCCTGGTGTGATATAAAATACAACAGTTGGTTGTATATTGGTTTGCTATGAGGTGAAATAATAGGTTAAATTTGTCCAATTCGCAAAACAGTATCCTTGTGTTGTAGGCCCAACAGCACTAGGATTGTAGCCTACACTAGGCCTGCAGGAGACTGAATTATAGCTACAAATATTTATGGAAATTGAGGCCGTAAACAGTATTGTTTTACTGAATACCAACGATGCGTTCTAAAGGTAAGAACTGTATTTATTTCACCGCAATTGGTGCGTGCTGTTGCACAGCATTCACGATTTTCTTTTCACGCTTTCCTACCCAACCGTAGCGGCCACAATCCTGAGTCTGACTGTGATTACGCTAAGTGTAAGGTAACTGTATTGTGAAGGTAATTTCCTTTGATGAAAGCAGTGTTAAGCAATTAGAAACACGTTTTTACATCAGGCGTTGCGCTATTTAGACGATGTGTTATGTTTTCAGGAGTTTTTAATCTATACAGAACATTTTAATAGCCCAATATTATACATCTGTTTGATGTCGTACTAACTGTTTAAGGTTAAACTGTCTTCTTCGGTGTTGCTATACGTAGGTTTTATAAACTACAAGTACCACCCATTACCTTCGAAGCTTTTCTTTTTGATTTGACTTGAGAATATAGAGCATTTATTATCAAATGTTTTAAGCCGTTTCTTGTTTACCCAGAAAAAAGCAGACCGTCGTTATCCTTTTGTTGATGCCCAAATAGAATAATTGTTTTTGTGCGTTTTTAGCAGTTTGTTTTAGAAGATACAAGGGATGACAGAAGATTGAGAGTTTTATTGACGTCCTTAAGTACATTCATGCTACGTATCTACTATCGCTTTTTCGATCATGAGATGGTTTAGTGGAAAATCTGCTATTCTACTTGTTGTTTTGCTGCTCTGTTTAATCGCATACTATCATTTGGGGCTGGACTATCATAATGAGGTATATTTGTTATGTAGTTTTAAAGCACTACAGTGTAGACCAGGGATGCACAACCTGCGGCTGTTGAATTATAATTTTTGCACTTGAAAAACAATACGGTTGCCGTACGTTTTGGAATTTTGAAACTGGTCCAAAATTATGTAGGGTGTTTATGTTGTAAGCCAGACATTAGCCTCGAATTGCTGGTTATCAGATTGGATAAGAGCAGTGGTCGGCAAATTGTTTTGTCGCGGCCCAAAGTACTCTTTTAAGAGCTATTGAAGGCCCACTGCGTAAATTACTACGAAAAGTGGCGGATTCAGGATATTTATTTTAAGGTGAACACGGCGCCTTGATGCCCAAACACTGCAATATCATAATGTAAAACATACTATAAAACGAAAAACATACGCGCGAAGCGCGAAAAAAATTTCCATTACCTTCAGTTTAAGTTGGCAAACAAAATAGTTCGACAGGCTTCCAGGACCACATTTGGTACGTGGGCCTTTTAAAGCTAAAAATCCAATTTAAAAATTCTATGCCACCAACTTTAAAATAAAGTTGCAATGAATGTTCAACTATTACGCGGCCCACAACTACATGATAAAACTAAGCTATTCAAAAGTAACTCGCGGCCCACCAAAAATGGCTCTGCGGCCCATATTTGGGCCGCGGCCCACAGTTTGCCGACCACTGAATAAGAGCATCGTTCATATCAAACGCGCTGTATCGGCTTATTATGCCGTGTGATTAACAAAATTTATAGACCCCAAATTTCTGTTTATTTAGAACATAAATGCCGATTCTTTTAACCAGGTGCGGCTCTTTTTTATTTATGTCTAATGTCGGCAAGGTATGACGCAACTTTCTAACGATCTCTAAAACAAAGACTGGCAATGCTCTAATCCAGGGGTGTCCAACTCAAACATGGCGGCGTGCCAATTTTTATCCTATAACTTCTTCCGGTGCCAAAGTTTAGTAATATAATTCTTTCTAATAATAAAAGCGATTTTAAACAAATGATAAATACGTGTAGTTAGCAGTGCGCATTACTGCATCTATAAGTGTCCGTCGGTGAGCTGACTTTTGCTTTTTGTTTCTTCACACCAAACTTTATAGTTATATAAATGCTAGCCTCCACTACAATATATTGGTATAGTATTATAAGTAATTGCTAGTTGTGATTGCAGAGATTGTTTTATATTGTGAATAAACAATGGCGATTTACTGTATAAAAATTAGTTATTTTTTTTACAATTGGCTGAATAGCAAATTAAGTAATTTAGGGGGGCTTGCGTGCCATTTTTTATTTGGTCGCGTGCCACATTTGGCACGCGTGCCGCTTGTTGGACAACCCTGCTCTAATCGTACACAAGTAGTGTCAAAATGCTTACCCATAATAACAAAAAAATAATTTCCCAAATATTTCCTAAATATCTCGTCGCCACGTTGAGCATTAGAAATGGCACTCCGGATGGGAACCACTGGTTTAACCTAATGGAAAATATTTCTAGGATTTTATAAATTCACTGAATAATTGAGAATATTTCTTTCAGATTCCCACCAGCATTGGCAATGATGACGGTGTTCTGATGGTTAAAAAGCCTCTTATGATGACTGGTCCACCAAAGATGCCAGGAATTATCCAAAAAGAACAGAAAATATATTCCGATGTCGGTGATTTTTACGACCAAATGTCGGCCGTCTGGCATTTACGCAAAGACAACTTGGAGAAAACATGTCTCGAACAGAGTCCTGTGCACAAAAATCATCTCTTTGATTTTTACAAGGCTAAATCTGTCGGTAATTTTCAACACAAGAAACCGAAGTTGCTTGTTTCCGATCAGGTACCGCAGTTTTATCATATATTTTAAAATAGTGAAGCCAGAGTAAAAAAATGTCCAACTCTAAGCATAGCTCTTTTCAAGATATTCTCATATACTGTCGATGAGCAGCTTTAAATTCGGCGTTTACTGTTGTACAGCACAATTCAAGCTGATATCATATTTGTAAAGCAACACGCATACTTAAGATTTGCTCATTCCTAAAACGCGGTATCTCGTACACAGAGTATAAACTAAAATAAAACACACGAGATGCATTGACTATTCAAGTGAGTGTTTTGTGGAACTGTGGATTAACTACTGGTGAGAACTTGACCCACACTTTAAAAGACTTTTGCGATAAAATCGCTTAAATGCAGAACAATCACGTTTATTTAGTTATTAAAAAGCTTGTTTTATAAGCCTCCCTAAAATTCGGAAATATTGTCACAAATTGCACTATCCCTCTGTTTGAGTTACATTGCAAGACCAGGCGTTACATTAAACTGCCGTCTGCCACTGGTCATTGTGACGTAATACCTATTGTTATAAGTTATCTTACTAGTTCTAGTATATACTGTATAGTTGATCCGCAGTAACCCGTTGTTTTGACGACGACCACTTTTTTTACAGTAACGAAACGAGTTGTCAAAATTGAAATATCAAGCAAGAAATGAATATAGGAGAATACTTATTATTATAATAATGCTTGACCCACCCAAACCTAAATGCTAACTCGCCCCCTAACCCAAATATTGTTAGTATAAACCCCTGGTTTTACTAACATAAACCCCTGGACGAAATTGTTGTAGGATTCTAGACCAGCGCCCGTTAGAGCAGTGCTTCCCAACCTTTTTCAGTTCGCGACCCACTTTTATGCAAGTTTTTTTGTGCAACCCACAATGAAATATGACCAAACGAATAAAGTTACATGAACTTCATCTTTACTATTGACGTACGTCGTGAAATAGTTAATGCGAACCAACACATCTAAATGTTACGTATTTGTGATATTCTTGCAGAATTGTTACGTAATGTAATGCAATAATTTCCCGATGTTATAGGAAACTGTAACATATCGAAATGCTTCGCGACCCACCTAAAATAGCTTCGCGACCCACCAGTCGGTTGGGAAGAACTGCGTTAGGGTATCTGTCCTTGCAGTTTGCGACAAATATAAAGAATTAAATCGCTTGTTGAAAATGGCTGTGAGTGATACGAGCTAATAACGCGCGCTTTATGTCGTTGAAATGCAGCACAAGGTCATCTATTGCGCAATCGGAGGAACGGGTTCGGAGAACTGGGAGAGCATAATTGAGAGGCTGGAACTCGGGGAGGGAAAAAATGAGGAAGAATTCGACGAGAGGTTCGCCGGGGGTCCTGCGCTCAGGTGGAGTAGCAAGCAGACAACTTGGTTTTGATGTAGATCAGGGATGGCGTAACACTGAACCGAATGTTATCCATCATTTTTAGAAATAGATAAACGTAAAAAAAAACAATTCCTCGTTAGATAGCACTAGATAAATCAGGGCTACCCAATCTGTTGTTCGTGCAAAAGTGTTTTAGGGGTGACGACTGACGAGTAGGCCTACTAACTGCACTTCAACGCCTGCAGAAAAACCGACAACCAAGCATTTTGTTTATCGCTGTAAAACGTGAAAGGCTGTGATCCTTTAATGAAAATTAGGAGCTCGCAGACTAAAAGTTCTGAAGATACTGATTAAACCATGTTGAAAAGCTTTTTGCTGAACTCCTGTAATCCCATAAAATATGCTGAAGCATTTGTTAACTATTTAGGTTCTTAATATTCTTGGGAATCCGAATTGGGAATCCGACCAAAAAACTTAAATTACCAACCAAGATAATAACACTTTAAACGACGCAACATCCAAGTTTCGCATAAAACTAGCATATAATTAAATATAGGACCCAGTTGACCCACTTGTGCATTTTGTGAGGATGAAGGTCGTGTTTGTGATCCGCTCAAAGAAAAGGTTCGCCATCCCTGATATAAATACAGCCAGACTTGCACAACTACATTTAGTTTAGCTTTTCAAATTAAAATTAGAATCAAAATTAGAGCATTTTAGTTTTCTCAACTTGGGTTAAAACTAGAATTAACGTATTCTTGATAAACAGTATTTGAGCTAATTATTATTTACAATCAATTTAAATTAAATCTCAATTTATTATCATAAGAATGTGAATGGTAAAGATTTGTGTGCTAATTTTTATACGTTTTTTAATAGCCTTTACTTTTCAGCCTGTAATAAGTCGAAAAAACGAGTTTTCTGAGTATCTCTAAAAATTGTATTTCTCAACCCATTTATTCGGAAATATGTGTATATCTAAATTTTCTGGTTTAATTATAAGCAACCAAAAACCATGCTCTTGTGGCACCATGATCTAAAAGAAATCTACCGACTTTCCTTAGGCAGTTGTGGACCTACCGGGAGAATGCGATTGAATTTCGCATTCAAAACTACTTCAAGTTCATGATTGTACGAGAGCCGTTGACTCGACTTTTATCCTCATACAAGAGATTCGTCGTTCCGTTAGACGGCGCTAAAGACAACTCGGTCGTCCAAAACTTCAGACAGCACTCTTTGATGACCGAAGGCAAGAGCCAGCTGCAGGCCTTTGTCGATTTTATGCTGGAAGGAGGCGACCAGGAATTCACAATGGAATGGAGTTCCTACCATGACCTTTGTGCGCCTTGCAGCATCCCGTACGACTTTATCGGGCGCTACGAAACGATCGAGAAGGACTCGCGATACATTTTCGAAAAATCGTCCGTGAAGCGAGTCGAGTACACCGACAGGCACCTGGAACACACGGAGCACAACTTTCTCAAGGAATTGAGGGACGAGGTTTCGGCGGACCAACTGCGAAAGCTTTTCCAAAAGTACAAGCTCGATTACGCGCTGTTCGGCTACCCGGAGCCTTGATGTGCACTTGCTGTTTAGGTGATTTTTATTTCGGACGTAACGCCCCCAACTTTTGTAATATACTGTGATTTGATCTCTTATGGCAAAAATGCAGCGCGTCGTTTTAAATGGCGCGAAAATAGTTTACTCTTCATTTTTTTTAACAGCGTCCTCTTTCTTTTAGATTCCCGCCATTTTTCGTCTTACTTGTTAACTACATTTTATTTACTTTTATCATATAGAGCACCATGTGATTTTCGAAAATCACTAAAATGTGAGAAATAGTTGATAAAACGATTTAGTTGTTTTTTATATGTCTGTAATGACAACTGTCGAAATGTAATGACGACACCAGCAATACCAGCATGGCCTAGGGGTGTATGTTGCAGTTACAATGAATCTGTTCAGGCTTAGCTTTCAATAGAAAACAACAATGTCAGCTAACTCAAAAGTGTGCAGCCAATATAGTTCTTACATGGTGACTTTCATGACTTCATTTTTTTTAAGCAATAACCCGATATTGTATTTCGTCATTTCGATTTGGTTAAACTCGGTTTTCGAAACTTTGCGAAAACGCTATACTTGCACCTGTTCTTATTTTGTCAACAGCACGAATAGACTTATATCCATTGGTTAGATTTGTTCTCATTACTATAGAATACAACAATTTTGTAATTTATGTAGCTTCCTGATTTGGTTAATATTGGCAATTAGATTACAATAAAATATCGCTCAACAAATAACCAACTGAAGGCCCGAGAGAAAAGAATCCTTACCATCGGCTTAGCAAAATAGCCTAAATAAAATGTGATTAATTATTAGTTTAGGTTAGCCTTTCAGAAACCCAAACTTAAAAAAAACCCATTTTTGGAGACAGCAATTTTAAATTGAAGAGGTTATTAAGTTGTGATGTCCTTTGGGTTTGAATTGGTCGGCATAATTTGGCCACATTATTGGGATTGCAAGGGTGTCAGTATCGGAATAATGGATCGGTCACGTAAATCTATCACTTTAAAGTTACACGATTTGCTATTTTGTGTTTGCAACTACATTTAAAAAATAATTTATATATATGACAATCTAGAGTAGGACATTTAACAAAAAAAGTAATAAAATGTCGAAAGGTCGTGAGTGTCAGTTATTGACCGTCCTACATCAACGGAATTCTAACATTAAAAATGTTACGGTTTGCCACTCAAGTCTAACCCATCATCACTTTTTCAATAAACTCCTCGTAGTTTACTTTATCATCTGCGTTGGTCAATTGAGCAAACAGTTGATCGACCTTTGCGTTGTTTGCAAACTCCAAAAGTGACGCCAGGGCGTGTCTCAGTTCGGCAGAATTGATCAAGCCGCTGCCTTCTGTGTCAAAGACACGTAGACCCTCAATAAAATCTTTCATATTTCCTTTTTGGGATTGCGTTAATATTTTCTGATACATGGGCAAAAATTCCTCGAAAGTCAGCGTTTTCGTCTCCATTTCGTCGGCTGTTGGATTGTTCAACAGTGTCAATACCTCAGAGTTGCTGACATCAGCTCCTAATGCACGCAAACAGTCTGCGAAGTCGCCATAAGCAAGTTTTCCATCACCGGTTTTGTCAAACAGTGCAAATGCGTCCCGGTATTCTGCGAGTGTGTCAGTCATATTTTTCTGTATCGATGCGGTTTGTTCAAATCTAAATTGTTCTAAAGAAGATCAAACGTTAAAAATCTACTGAGCGCTATAATATGTCAATATATGCAAAAAAGACTTTGCCTTGGCACTGCCTCTTGTTAATGACAAAAACGTAGTCTAAACAAAATAGCGCCTGGTTTTAGGTAATCTTATAATTGCGGTTCTGTTTAGAGTATTTCGATTAAAAAAAATGTTTTTGGTTGTTATTTGCTTTTTATTCTTATTTACATTCAAGATAATTCTAAATGTTAATACTAAAGCATAGGCGACATTCTACAATAGTGTTTGAAAATTATTTGAAATGTAAGAGCAAAAGTCTTCTTATTTTTTAGTTTAGATTTGCAGATATAATCTGCGCGATGCCCTGTGGTTATAGGCGCCTTACCTACATATTTCTTCTGCGTGTATACCACCACTATATTGCAATTCAAGCTTGTATCTTACCGAGTATCTTACCACTTACCACGTTTTACTACAAACCTACATAAGGTTTGTATATGGTTAACGCGAACAAAACTAAATGTTCGTTCTCACAAAGTTAAATATAGCGTCGGCGGCTTTTTTTGTTTCAATACAGACTAGGTTCCGGCATGATGCAACTTCCTTCACGTAATGCAGTAGAAAACTGTTATTCGTATATAAATTAAAGGTATTGTCCGATTTGTCGCTTTACGATGCACAATCCTTGCATTTCTATCAATATCAAACTGTCACCCGAACGTAAAGTGCCCCATTGTAAGTGGGTCAATTGCTGAAACGGATATTGAAGTATATTGGTTAAATGGTAATAAGTCTTGACATGCCATTGTATTATTTTGACTGTTTGTTCCGTCCAACTGCAGGACTAATCCACTAACTAACCAAAGGTTGTGACAAATAGGCCTGCCAATGTTGTAAAGAAGTTATTTTGAAATAACTATAGTCCCAGTTGAGTCCAAGCCAAGTGTTTCTAAAAAACAGCTAAGACCCAGTCCAACTCATCAGTTGCCCAATTCAAGTCCAAGTCGTCATTATTAGCCTACAGCAAGTCATTTTCTCGTCAAACCACTAATAATAATAATAAAACGATAAACCATTAGAATTGGCAAACTTGTCCTATTATAATCATTAATTCAACGAAAAAATTACAACAAAACAACATGGAGTAAACTTTTCGTTTTATGTGCAAAACGTGACATTCCCAGCTCTTGAAATTTGTTGAGGTCCACCTGCACACTTTAGTTTACATCACATTTTAATGAATACAAAGTTATTTTATAAATTACTGTCAATGTCTTATAGTTTGCATTTTATAGCCCTTTCTTTGGTTTGGTGAGAGTCTCTAAGTATAGGCCTATAGGCTGTTGAGTCAGGAAACGAAGTCAAAAGTAATTATTATATATTTTTTAAATACTTTCTATTTAAATAAATGGCAACTTTGTTGGGCCCAATAGCTATAATAGGTGATACAGATGTAAATAAGCCTAATTGACTTAAACCGAACGGGTTGTAACGAAACTGGGCAATTAACGTAATCATTTTGCCAGACAGCTATTTATTACGCACTAACAAGGTACGTGGACGTCGTTTTCTTTACTGCGGACCAGACGTCACCGCTTTGGGCAATCTATTTGAATACAAACATTCATATTCTCACAATTACACATACTGGGTATATATGCGCCCTGCGCAATGTGAATCATAATAACTTAACCCGGCTTACTCTGTTTCACTTCATGGGTTTAAATAAAGAGGCATTTCCTGTTATCGAGAAACGCTTTCAGATATTTCGCGTATGCCGTTTTTGCCATAAACAATATAACTCTAATTTTCTAATAATATATAAATTTTGCAATTTCTTATATAAACAAAATTTTATAGGTTTACATAGCAACCTTAGATAACATTGTGGGTGTTTCTCTCCACTCATTGTGCCTGTTGAAACGCTCATACCGCCAACTCTTTGAATGTATTTAGCCTTGGTAGAAGTGATTCATTAAGAGCAGTTGATAAAAATCTCTACATTAGTTTTTTAGATGAACTTTGATTGAAAAACGAGCCCAATCTTGCGATTAAGTTTACGAAAAGCGAAAAGAGCACGACTCACGTTTTTCAATAAAAAAATTGAATAATAAAAAAACTGTTTTTCAAAAAAACAGTTATAAACAAAAAGATCAAATCAAAACATACGCATTTACACCACTTTAACTTATGCTTTGTTTTCCAAACAGAAACATTCAAAAAATGGTGAAAAAGAAAGTAACTAAAACTGTTGAATATATCCACTTAATGGTAAACTCAATGTCATAATACATCTGCATAAAAAAATAAGAAGGAGAAAAAAACGAAGAGGTTAATTGCTAAAAAAGAAAAAAAATATAAATAAAGTAAAACTTTAGTGTAGCAAAAATATAAAAAATTTCAAGTGGTGGAAACAGAGGAAAATAATGAAGAAAGGATCAATCATTTTACCCAATGATAAATTAATTATCTGTTATATATAGTTAACATATATATAGTTAACATATATAGGCTCGTTTAAGCGTCAGCGTTAGTCAACATATTTACATAATTATTTCGTCGGATAGCCAGAGAGTTCAAACCACCAGTTGTCTGACGTCATTTCCTTCCTAAGTTGTTATCGTAGTACCAGCGGCGGCGGTAGGCCTCATATTGCACTGTCTGCAAAGATTTGAACACGATAAACTTTGCACCTAAAAGGTCCAGTCAAATATAAAACTCGTATAAACAAAGCGCCTTAATAATACCATTCGCAAAAAGTAAATCTCAATTTACGCAAGCACCTTTGACAAATGCACACGTCATGTCCAAGCCTTCAATGCGTTGCTTTAGAATAGATCAATTATACACACGGCGGAGAAAAAGAAGAGGATCATTTTTTTTTTCAAAAAAAAAACGCAAGAAAATATCGCCTCATTTTTCTGTTTTCATTTTACGAAAGTTAAGAGTTTTCAAATTGATTCCCTATTTTTTGAAAGCATGGGTTGCAAGTATGCTAAACAGGTCTTAAAATTATAAGCGCCACTAGCGCAGTGCATTCGATAGCTGGGTAAACGTAAGCGCACTTGTTTGGTAAGTCCACAGCCGTAAAACAGCAGACACTATAAAGCGCTAGCGAGCAAAATGTTGCCCGACAACTCTGTTATGCGTATAGGCTTTGTTTACGAAACAGCAAATACAGGTGCCTTGTTGAGCCAAGCTAGAACTGCTGGATTAAAGCTTTGTGTTTCCGCAACTTGAATTATCGCCACACTTATGGCTAACCTCTGAAAAGTTTCTGCTTTTTTATTGTCTATGGCATTTACATTGTGTACTTGAACGCTGGAAAGTTTGATACCAATATATTAATATTTTTATGGAATTTAAAAGGCAAGTGGTTTTAATTTCATTAAAATTTGCTACTGCAACATTTTTTCTACAAAAATCCTTTTTTCATTCCTATCTTTTGAAAAATAGTAAGTCATGATTCAATGCAGACTATGTTTTGTGTTTACTTATTTAATAATTATTGCATATGTTTTTTTGTCATTTAATTTACCACTGAACAGATGCACGAAAGCACACACAATTCATCTTTCAATCTTGGTTTTGAACTGTGTTTTCGAAAAACGTTGAGAAAATATATTATTATTTTGAGATTCTTGATTAAAGATATTTTTCATCTTATATCAAAGAATCGTTTTGATCAGTTTGCTCAGAAATAGGATTTACAAAAGGTATGATTTTTGTACGATGTAACCTAGTAACGTTTATGACGTAATTTATTACCAAGCCCCTCTAAAACAAAAATCATAAATCTTCCCCTGAGCGGTTTATTGGTGTTAACGACAGCTATCCTCAGTATTTTTGTACCTTCTCTGTATGTTGGTACCGTCTTGATTACACTATGTCAAAACTATTGACTGAATACTGTTATTCATACTATCCCAGTAAACAAAACAAAATCCGTAGGATATCTCACCTAGGTATACAAAGTTCGTTGCAATGACAGCACATTTTACCCAAAATATAAACATGAAGGCTAGACAATAACTTTATAAGGTGACAAAAGGAGATGGGATATATAAACTTATAAACTGGCCTGTTCCTGCACGGTCGCGTACGGTTGTATAACTTGTGGATGAAAAAAGCGGCGGGCATACATGTAATATAGCCCACCTAAAACACGTTCATGCACGTGGTTTTACGTTTGGTGACTTTTAAGTGGAAAACTAATGTGGCAAATTCTCAACCAATGCAATGGTCAGGAAAAGAGTAAGGGAAACGCAGTTTGGTAGCAAAAAATCAATATTTTGTTCGACTGACATTTAGCTTGTGATTATTTCTTGCTCTGTTTAATCGCTTGTCGAATTGCTATAGTGTATGTATACTGCATAGCATTACGAAAGACAATTTGGCTAACTGGATATGATTAAATGTATTTTTGTTATTTACCGTTGTTAACATTAAAGTTTGTGAAAGACTTTACAAACAGTCCACATTCAGCTGAAGCATTTTCTAACACAACAGCTTTATTCCGGAATGCGAATTAGCAATTGCGCGCCAAAGAAAGATCTAAGTATAAACTCCATTTCGCAAAAGGCGCTCAGTCGCGCAAGCGCTAAAATTTTGAATTTAATTCTGGTTGCCGCCAAACTGGAGAAGCGGGATGTCGCAAACGTTAACATCCCGCTTGCTCATAAGAGAATAAAGAAACAAGGATTGCTCTGCGACGCCGCCTTTTTTCCCCTTTACGAACAGCCTAGTAACCACGTGACCCATCAGCTGTTTGTAGTAAGCGGTAGCTACAGAATTGCGCCCAGTTCAAGCGGATTTCAAAATTTGAAACCGCGTGTTTTATAAAACTAGTTGGCGCTGAAATTTGAATGACACTGAAAATAAAAACTAGGCTTATATTTAACCTACACTTTTGTTGAGCCTATTCCTATTTTTTGAAACTGCAAAGTATCGTTATGTTAAATAAATGACCACGTTTTAAAAATTAATTCGAATAAACCAGTCGACTTTCCCTTTTCAAAGCACACATGAGAAACTCAGCCACGTTAACTGGCCTCAAAAACGAGGCTGTGTATTTGAACTGCGAACGACGGAAAAAATGTACTCAGCAGTGAGATGTTTCAAGATGTCCATCGAAAATGTCGCACATAAGGTTGGGCATGGAAATTCATGCAACGCAAAAGGTTTCACTGGAGGCGAAAAACATGATCGACGCAGCAAATGCGCAATATAAAATCTGTATTGAACAAAAGCATAAAAAACGTAATTTAGTCCTTCGAAAATCGACGCTATACCCTTTACAAGTGTGACGCTGAACGACACACTCCCATCGATTGTTTTTCTAAGTACATTGATCGTTTATTTTTTTGCTTTTGCCTTCTTAACAGCTGGTTTCTTTGCCTGCGTCTTCTTTGCGGGGGCCTTCTTTTGTACCTTCTTTTTAGGACTTGCCTTCTTGGGCGACTTTTTTACCGCTGGCTTTGTCGCCTTCTTTTTAGGTGATTTTTTAGCAGCTTTCTTGGCCGCCGGCTTCTTCGTGACAGCTTTTGGTTTCGCCGCCGGTTTGGCTGGCGCGGCCTTCTTTTTGACAACCTTTTTAGCCTTGGGTGCAGTGGCTGGCTTGGGGACCTTGAAGCGACCGTTCGCACCAATACCAGATGCTTGGTGCAAGGTACCAGCCTGAACCATACGCTTTAGGTTCACACTGGTCTGTTTTGTAACGTTGTCTCCAACCTTGTAGTTGTTTTTGATGTATGAGACAACCGCCTGTCTTGACGCACCTTTTCGTTCTTTGCTACCAGAGACGGCGGCCAAAACCATTACTGCAAACTTCGGGTGAGTGGCAGGTTTTTTCGGCGCAGCAGCTAATTTCTTCGGTGCAACTTTGGCAGGCATTTTAACTGATTTCTGTTGAGAATTTTACACCTTAAATATATTGTAATGCTGAAAATATAAAAATAAACATGTGAAAAGTCGTGAGGTTGCGAAAAAACAAAACTACTTAAAAAGAATAAGAACTATTATTAAAAAATCGTAAACCGTAGTGGCGCAGACTAACCTCAAGAGCTACGTTTGTCGAATAACAAGCTGCTGTCTACGTCAGCCGGTTATATGAACCGAGACAATTCAATTCCGTACGTCCGCGAAACGGTAAATATCGGTGGCTGGCAATGTGCAGAGTGGCATTGTGGCTGCGCGAAATTTGTGCTAAGTTGCTTCCGAAAACACGCGATTTAAACTACGCCTCAAATCTCTTTCGTGCAACAAGAAGTGAAATATAAAACCTGATGTTTTTAACATTCATCCCTGAAAAATTCGCGTAGTTTTAGCGTAATGATAACACTATTTAAAGTTAATCAAAAAATGGTTCACTATAGATAACGAATATTGTCGTGTAAGTGGTGCATGTTTTAGTCTACAAACGTAATTTATTACAATGTTTTTAAAAAATT
The DNA here is from genome assembly GCF_963924565.1 of Ascidiella aspersa. Lineage (NCBI taxonomy): Eukaryota > Metazoa > Chordata > Ascidiacea > Phlebobranchia > Ascidiidae > Ascidiella > Ascidiella aspersa. The sequence goes on from NC_139454.1 coordinate 21,218,828, forward strand.
TAGTCAATATTTAAAAATACGATATATTAGTTGTCTATTTCCATCATTTGAAAGAAATCTGTTAATCGGGCGATAGTGTGAAACGCTGTTAAAAACCTGTACCTAAGGACAAAAACGGCAGAAAAACCGGCTTGATGGCCGGCGACTAAAGAACATGCACAAACCGATTTGTTTCAATTTGCTAAATAAAAAGATAAATATTGGTACATTTTTTACAAAAGTCATAACAAAACATCTTTCTTGTTATATGTTTAAAATCTTATAAAGTTTTGTTGTAGTTTTACCACAATATCTTTGATTTGTTATCCGCCATTGATTACTGCTGCTAAACGACTCAGTACTGGATGAGAACGCATATGGCTTTTCGTGGAAACTGTTTTATGGTCAGAATTTTTCAGTTTTACCAAAAATTTAAGCCTCAAATCGATTGAAATTAATGTTTTGGTTTGCATTTTGTAAAATTTTAAATTCGTTGCGTGTCTTACCATATTTTGGCATATATGCCGTAAGTAGTATTAAGTAAGCAACTACTCCACTGGGAGCCAACATTTCGGTTATGTGTTTCTGGTTTTGATGCAAAATTATGTCCGCTTTCTATGTCCAAATCAACTTATCACATATAATTCATTCATTAGGCGAACACAGAGTAAAATAACCTTTCCATACAATGAAAATTGTGCATTTTATTTATTTTTCGTAAACACCATAGTGGCAGACTATTTGTCACATTTTATATAATTTGTCTGCTACGTAAAAGCAATTGGAAATTTTGCTGGTCAAAAAAAGTTTGCCATTTTTGGAAATTGACGTTTTAGTGTTGGTCAGCAAAGGTTTGTATAAGAACACTACTAAGGCATGCTATCTTTCGTTAGCATTTGATTCCCCTTGATGAATCGAGATATAGGTCAAAATAACCAGGATTACAAAAGTGCTGATGATTAGACAAAGCAGGCCTACTTGCTTTGTTGACAAGTAAATGCGATATAATAAATGTGTTTAAAAGAAAAGTACATACTGTTTTTGGTGAGTTTTAATGACATCAACATGGTATTGTAGTCATTACACTCCTAGGCAAAAGTTTTTTAAGCTTACAATATTTGTGATTGATTGATGATGTCACTAATGGCGAAGCGGAACATCGAATGATTAGAAAACCACTTGGTCGCTGGTTTGTAATGGAAAAAGCGGTATCTTTGTATTGTATGGTCGTTGTCATTTTTTCTCCTTTTTTTATATAAGTCGAACTAAAATTTAATACCGCTTTTTCAGAACAACAAATATTATCAGTTTATTCCATTTGTTTACAATACAGTTAAAGTCAATAAAAGGTGGAATCTGAGATATTTTAGCAAAGACTCTTAACTCGGTTAGTATGCCGCCAGTTAGTGTCTTTCTAATCTCGAATAACCTTTGTTGCCGATATTATTTGACAGCACTGGTCGTTATATTTTTCAAGGGCACGCACATAACACTATAAAATAAAAGGGGCTTAAAACAAAAGTATCCCGACTTGTATAAAACGGTTATCTGCAACCCTGCATCTTCTAACAAAACAAGAAAATAAAATACATTCGTCGCATATACAACGCAGTGGTAAACAGAAAATGGTAATATTTGTTAAAATTTAGTTGGTGCTTTTAAAACGAACACATTTTTATTTATATTGGTATTGGCAATAGTGCAATAAAAATTAGAAAATTTAATACTGTGAGACCTCTTTAACAAAAGAGACTAAATCGATTTGGCCTAACCCGACAACTAGAAGTAAATAGTTGTAAATTTAGCAACGCTGTTCTTTTACCTGCCTTTACGGTCAGTAAAGCTGGAAAACCGATATGTTCTCGAGTGCTCGACCAATTTAATCCTTTGCTTAATGCTCTTAAACAGCCATTTGTTGTTAGCTGATTACGACCTCATATTTATCCCCACTAACAGAGCAGTACAGCGACCTTCAATAATACATTTAGACGTAATAAATATAACATGAATGATTTTGCTTTGGGTAGCTATTTATGATGTATAATCGAATAGATTTTTTTTATAAGTTTGCATATCGCTGTTCAATTGAATGTAAATTTATTATAAATACTTCAATTTTTGCTATTGATTAAATACAATTGAAATAACAACTTTTAAAATTATGTTCCATGCGTGAATTCGCTGGACCTTAATAAAAACCAATTGGCCACAAAATGCCATCAAGCGTTTACAAGGCCACAGCATGGTACCGAAAGTAAAATGCTTCTTATAAACGAGTACAAGAGAAGGAAAACCACTAATGCATTCTGCATGGCAAACTTTGAAATTTCGAGCATAGCATGTTATTAGTTGACCTTCCAATATCGCACCAGCTGTATAACAAAAAAACACGCTGACCGAAAAGCAGAGAGAAACTTTAGTTTGAATTAGCAAATAAAGGTTGCAAATTTAGACGCTTTTAACATTTTCGTTGCTTTGCAGCCACACAATGGCGTCAAGCCCAATTCTTCCTCTTAAAAGCTCTTTAGCGACATGTTTGTTATTGGTGGATTTTGGTCTTAATTTATGTTTTCCACTAACGGTGCAAGAGAGCTTCGATTAAACACGTTAAATCTGTTTTTATTTATTGTCAATTTAGCGTATAAGGTGTGCTACGAGCAAGCAAGGAACTGACCCGTACGACGATGGCCGACGGCCACCTTAGTCATTTACACGCTTCTTGTTACACCTGACTCCAACGAGCAGGCCGCTAATATGCCTGTCCTTAACTTATTGTACTCTAGACAGAGTCACTTCACTCAGTTGTTGTTGCTCGTTGAGTATATTCACAAGTATCAGTATACACGATAACGTAACACGGTAACTCAAGCCGTTAAATAAAGTTGCATCCAATCGAATTGCATAAAGTATAATGAATCTCGGAACGTCGATAATGCTAGGTTCGGGTGTTGGTCACTCGTCAGTGGACCTCACGTGCATAGTGACGTCAAGTTGGCAAAGCAGTGCTGTAATGCTTGATAAAGGCTGCAGTCATCGTAACATTTAAGTTTATTTGCTAAAGGGAGGTTAATGTATAACTGACGTGCTATTTTGAAAACGTGCTTATTTGAAATGCAGCGACATTTTACAATTTTCACCCAAAATGTTAATTAATTTAAACCATGTAGCTATACAAATTCTGTTCATCCAAATAAGCCGAGGCTAGTCACAAAAGTTCAAGGGGCTTGAGCCTTTTCAAAATGCAGTAAAATCGAAAAAACGTAATAAAAACGTTAAAAATTTGTGGCTTCGGCCCATATGATACAACCAGTGATGGGATTTCAACCGATTCACGCGAACCACTTTCGAAAAGTGAAAAAGATAAAACGGTTTCTGGTGGCGGATCCAGGAAACTTGGCATATTTTAGGCAGGGAGTCTAACCCTTTGGATTCTATGGTATAGGTTCAGTCGGGTTCAGAATGTTTTTTAAATACGGATCAGTTTCGGTTTCAGAGCAATTTAAATGCTTCGGTTAAGGCTCCGGTTCGACTGATTTGTTTTCCAAACCGTTTTTTTAATGTTCCGGCTCGGATACAATATTGGTTGCGTTAAACCTAAATATGTGGGTTAATAAGTGTACAGAAATTATCGATTTCTAACTCGAAATTAAAAAGTTTCGTGAAGTGTTAGAAAACATGCAGCTCAGTATTAAAATATTTGAACAATACAAAAGCAACGTTTTATTTAATGAATATTTATGTTTTTTTCATAAAATTTAGAACTGGGATAACTTCACTCGGTAAAATACTTGTTATGACGCCATGCTGAAGTGAACCGCTTTTTTAATAGGTTTTGGTTCGGTTAAGGTTCAGTTTCTGTCAAACTACTCGGTTCAGTTCTGGTTCGGCTCCTTGAAAGTAAAACGGTTCGGGTTCGTTACGGTTCGAAAAAAAAACCCAAAACCGATTTATAAAGTTCCGGTTCGGGTTTGGTTAGACTTCATTATATTTGAAACGTTTTAAGGAAACATTTTAGCCCTAAGGCACCGTAATTATGTCGCATGTTGAATCGCGTAAACTCATGTACCAATTTACAAGTTGTTCTATTGGCCATTTTTATAAGTTAATTATCTAAAACTATGATAACATTTCCATGTGCTTAAGGTGTCGTACTAAATCGAAAGTGTTTAGTTTAGCGATTGGTGGATCTTGAAAATTATCCAAATTTTCCGCTATATGTACACTCGCCAATGAAGGAAAAAAGAAACCAAACTTGAATAGAAAAATGAAGACATTCTGCTTCTTAGACCATACGCAAACGTTCATCTGTAAATCCAAATATTTACTTTCATGTTTGGTTGAGCTTGTCAAAATTCTATTAATGATTTGCATTTTTATTACCTTGTGGATTGTATGGATTGTTGCACTATTAGGTGTACGAAATAAAGCAATATGAAGAAAGCTAAAGTTTACTATAAAACTTATATTTTTATACTATTGTGTTGATAATATTTTACTAATATCTAACAATTAGAATTAATTTTACATACAGATATTTAGTTAGTTTAACTGAAAAGCATTTGAAAATAGTAGGCTAATAATTAATCGTTGAAGTGTTCAAATAATACGAACAACAAAATACATTAGGTACAATATATAAAAGGTTACATGATTTAAGCACAGTTTCAATGAAGAAAATCTACAGAGAAATGTTAAAAAAACATAATTTTTTAAGGCCTACAATGACAGTTTTAAATGAACTGACATCTACTGGATTTGTTAGCCCCATGTTGTTGGTTGATATCGGTGCATTGCTTGCAATTGTTTACATTGCATGGACGCTGGCGGTGCCGATGATAAGAAGATACAAAACGGCAAAAGAGCTTGACAGCATTTCTATAGCATCGCCGACGCATTGGTTTTTCGGTAACATGAAAAAGGTGGACCTTGTAATACCGCTAGCAGAGAGTATATAGACTTACTGAAAGGCCACATAAATAGGTTTACAAACGATTTAGGCTACATATATTCCCTGTGCTATTTTTATGTTTGTATTTTTTTGCATTGCACACAAGAATCTGTATGTTCCTCAGGTATTTGTAACCAGGTTTTGAACTCAGTAAACCCAGGGCGAGTGTGTTTTGGTATTTTGTTTTTCAAAACATACCTTCTTTGTAACCGTTAATCATTGATTGATGCTTAAACTACTTGTTAAGTATCTCGTGCTTCATATTAGTAATTGATTTTATTAATATTAACTACAGTCAATAGAATAATTACTATGATTCAAGGAATAAAAAAGTATAATAATTTAGTGTCATTCAATATTAATTATTTCATTTTAATTGCTACGGGTAGGTGGGCGCTGGCTCTCAAGGCAAGAGCCGACGACTGCCTAAGTCTCTTACACGTTCCTTGTAAAGATTGACTACAAAGAGCAGGCCGCTAAAATACCCCCTTAACTTCTTGAACTCTAGATATAGTCACTTCACTCAGTTGATATTTCGCATTGAGTATTACAAATCTCAGTAACCACGATAACGTACAACGGTCATTCAAGCCGGTATATCAGGCCTGTGTATTTTTCAACAGGTTAGACATGACCACCGTGCTATCTGAACCCCACTAAATCGAATCTAAACAAACTGTCATAGCATTTCAAAGTGCATACTGTCAGGTCGCTTATAGATTTATTGTACATTCACATAATTTAGCATAGCTCGCTTTCAATAAAAGAACTTACAGCGCAGTAAAAACGGGTCTCGCAAGTAAGGCATGCATCAGTTGACTGTAGTGTTTAATCCAACAGCAGCGTGACACTATAGCACAAGAGCGACTGCGATGGAGATTAGCTGAGTCGAATGTCGGCTAGATTTGCCAGAACGGCCACGAAAGGAAATGAGTATCTAGGTGAAATACTTAACACTTTACCAGGCGAACACGCTATAATTACAAGCACAAACAGACATGCGTCGTTTCTTTACACCTGCATCTCATCGAATAGCATAAGAAAGGCTACAGTTACTTCAGAATTCAAGTTTTTTGCTATTTTTGCTATAGGGTTATGCATAACTAATTGAGTTATTTTAAAAACGTACTTATTTTAAATACAGCGACGTTTTACATTTTTAACCGAAAATGTTAATAAATTTAAACCATGTAGCTCTACAAATTTGGTTTATCCGAAAAAGCCGAGGCTAGTTCTACAACTTTGAGGGGCCTGAGCCTTTTCGAAGTACATTAAATTCGCACAACTAAATGAAAAAACATTTCATAAACGTTAAAATTTACTGGCTTCTGTCCATATAACGTTTCCACCAGTGATGGGATTTCAACCGGTTCACACCTATTCGCGCGAACCGCTTTCGAAAAGTGAAAACGAAAAAACGGTTTCTGGGGATTCAGGGGACTTTATAGCATGATTTAAACTTTTTGGACCATTTTAAGGAAATCTTCTTAGCCCAAAAACACTTATATCGCATGTTGTGTCGCGTAAATTCATGATATCTACAAATTGTTATTTCTGTCATTTTTCTTTTATAAATTTCGTATCTGAAAATCTGATAATCATTTTTATGTGCTTAATGTGTCATATCTATCGAATTAAAACTGTTTAGTATAAATATTAATCTTCTAGAAATTGGTGGAATGTTTTTATAAGATCGGCCAGGTGAACAATAAAATACTTTGGACGTTTTATGGTTGATTGCGTTACATGTACATTTGTTAAACGGATGACTGACTTATGTTATTAGATTCTCCGCAGCTAAAAAAAATCTGAACCCTTTTATGTAACAAGTTGTTCGGCTATGGCTTTTATTCAGGTTAGTATTTCAAAATTGCGTAATATGCTCGGAATTTACCTTATTTTTAAGTAATGCTGATTCGAGTAGATCATGCCGCTGGTCTAGACTCCCAGAGTCGTATACCACAGGTTCAAACAAAACATTATTTGGGTTAGGCTGGGCGTTTGTGTGTGGGTGGGTCAAGTATTATTTATAATAAGTCCCTGGTCTAGAATCCTACTACAACAAACATATTTGGGTTATGGTGCCGGTTTGGAAAGTCTTAAGCCAGGGCTCCGCATATACTTTTTGGCGCGATCCCAAAATTACTTGTATACCAAGGTCCCGTGACTCAAATACTTCTCGAGCTGTTTTTAATATATAGCATTGTTAAAAAACAGTAAATTATTGTGTCTCTATTTATTAAGACAAGTCTGTGTTATGCGTTTCTGTGTTATGCGTTTCTATTCGGATGACAAATATGATTTAGCAACCAATGTGTTCCTGATTTTTGGCGTGACTCACTAAAAATGCCCGATGTCTCGCAATCCTTTTAGGAAATTCAACGTTATAAGGTGCGGATCTAAGGAATTTTAAGGGGGCAATATAAATTTTAAAACATGATTTCACAAAATTAAACCAAAATGCGACATATTAACACAAGTGGTTTAATTCGCCAAGCACAATCAGATTAATATTGCGCAAAAAAAATATTTCATGTGACAATGCCAGTCGCGCTCAATGTAATACAGCTCTCTTATATATAATTTAATATATGCTAATGAAAATAATTAAAAACCTAAATATGGGTTACTATCAAAAAATATGTTAAGGCATGCGCGACCTAAATTTGGGTCGTAACCCACTATTTGCGGACTCCTGGGTTAAGCAATTATTGTAAATAACAATCAAAAACTAACCGACACCCTAAACCCAAACATTGTGTGTTGCTTTAATAATTGTTTCAGCGCTGTGGTAGGATTCTAGACCAGCGCCAATAATAATACTTGACCTACCCAAATGCTAACTTGCACCCTAAACCCTAACCCAAATAATAATGTGCATTGTTCGAGCATTCTATACCAGCGCCTTTTTATTTAATAATAATCCTTGGCCCCTCCAAACCCAAACACTTGCGTTAAAACCTTAAAAGAATTCTCCATGCAATATCCAAAGTTTCTGCAATGCAGAATTGTTTTTTGCATCTTGTACAACTAGTTTTCTTAGCAGTTTATGACACTGAACATGTCTTGTTTATATGTTTAGTGGCGACGCTTCAATTTCTTCAACAAGCAGATTGTGGATCCTGGTCCGTCGGGCAGAACGTGGAATCACGTAAAGGATCGCCAGTTTCTGTGCTCAACATGTGGTAGAGGGCAGTTAGTTTTTGGAGATATCCTTTTTGCAAGAGATTTTATATTAATAAGCCATTAGTTATTTTGTTTTAAAATCTTCTACATACTAACATAGACGCCGACTTTTTACAGGGGTGCTCAAAGTTTTCTGCTAAATATGACGTCACTAAAAAAAATAAATAATCCCGCTGAAAAGATTTATTTCTTTATGTGTAGTAAGATTATCTTTTTACATTCAATACTTTCATTGCTTAATAAATGTGAAAAAAGTTGCGACTTGCATAAAACGGTAGATAGATATTTATTTGCGCGTTTTGTAGTGATTTTGGAAAACAAATACAAAGAAACAAAGAAATAAACGTACAGGGTGACGAAGGACCCGAAGGTCACCAAGTCAGCCACCCCTTAAAACATGATAGATTGTATAATGTATACGGGTACGGGTACTGTGAAGAAACAAAAAACTATAGGGAAAAAAACACGCCAAAGAAAACTTGAGAAACAAAAATATTTTCGATAAAACACAACAATAATTAAATAGCAGTTCAATATTACGAAATAAGGAGACTGAAGCAACATTAAACAAAATTTGCGTTGTCGCATAGGATTTTTTTAACTTGCGCAGGTTTCCATGACAACACACATGCTCACATTGTGTTTTTACGAAGTTTTATACATGAACTTAAAAATTTCTAATTCTACTAACTGGTGAATTTGGAGTATGGCGAGTCTATTGTAAACGGTATTTGTTTATATGCTAGTATTGTTTATATGTTATGACCGGTATTTGATGAAATGCTATTCAAGGGGACATTGATTAACAGTTGTTTGACTACCTTACAGAAGTTACACGGAAATTCAGTCCCAAATCGCATGTATCAAACTAAATATAAATTATTTTACAGATATAGATGTATCATTTAGTAGAGGCTGAGCACCCCAAGCTTCTCTTTGGGTATTTCCTGAGCACCCTAAGCTTCTGTTTGGGGATTCTCTGAGCACCCTATTCACCCCAAACTCAGTGTCCATGCATAGAAATAATAAAAAAAAATGTGGAAACAGTAAAATCCTAATAATATCTGTGTTTGTGTAATTTAATTGAATTAAGTCCAATTTACAGTTTTAAATTTTTTTTTGTATATATAATAAATGTGATAGCATTTTAATCGTTTATTATCTTGTCTTCATACTTTTTATTCTTAACATGCCACACATCGTCAAGGCATAATCCACATGGTCAACCACAACTTTCAAGTCTCCTCGTTTAAGGCTTTCGAGTTGGTCACCACGCATCTCTTTCAGCTTAAGCAACACAACATTTTAGCTGCAGTTGGGGTGAGACATGATCTTGTTAGTTTTCATTTATTTTTTTCGTTCCTAAACTTTTTAAATTGCCCTTTTTGGCAAACACCTTTAGAGTATTGTTTCGAATGGTTTCGTTTTTTAAAACAACCAGTGAGCTGTCATTTTAGCAGTGGCGTAAATAAATTCAGTCGATAACAGTTAATAAGAAGTTTAGTTTAAGGGAATAATGCTTTCACTTAATCTGTGGATGGTAAAATAATATTGGAAAATGTTTCTAATATTGAAAAACAATATTAAACTAGATTATGAATTACAAAGCTAAAAAACGTCTTATAATTGATGCTTTGATTTACTTCTTAGTCACATTAACTGAAAATGATACAAGTTCGTATTGAAACGTCTTAATCAAGATGTTGTTGATTTACTCAACCTTTTTGGCTTTGTAATATATAATTAAGCTTCATTATAGATCCGTGCATAGTGTACCAAATTATTAAACCAAATTTACCTTATTTCAAATTTACCTTATTTAGTATAATTGCCTTCTAAAAAGGATGTTGTTTTAGGTGGATGAAGAGGGCATCAACCCGGTTGTGAAGATATGGAATCTTGACAAAAAAGATAAACTTGGAAATCCATTTTGCTGCAGAGTTCAAACAGCCATTCCGAACAACAATGTCCCCAGCGAGGTAGACAGATATGCTGTGATATCAGTTATTTGTAATGGTAAAGGTTCCCAATAAAAGCCTTGCCCCAAAAATTGTGCACTTTGTAGGAGCTATGTAATTTAACAAATGATACTTTGAATATCATAGATTTTGATTGCCATTTAATGTTATACATGTTAATTAATAATTTTGCTTTTTTTATGTACTACTTCTGTTGCTTGCATAATTAGTTCGCAAAAATAGTTCTTTTAATGGAATGTATTCAGTTATTTACCTTGTCATTTACCAAAAAATTTCTGTCATAAAACAAGATGTTTTAAATGTTTTAGGTTACGGATTTTTGCGTCCATGAAAATTTGACTATGATGGCAGTAGCCTTTGCTCAAGGATCAATTGTGCTGTACAAAGGGGATGTAGCTAAAGACAGGTTTAACATATTTGCTTACTGTTGCATATTATATGACTATATTTGAATACTTGCTAAATATTTTGCTAAATTCCTCATCGTTTTTTATCCTTTATAAAATGATATTATTCTTAATACGCCTTATATCTGTAACATGTACATTTTGTATAGTAAATTGTGGGAGCAATACAAAAACAAGTCATAACTATGGTCAAATAAGCAAAATTGATACAAATAAAAAGTGCAATGGTACTGATTTTTAGAGGATTAGGCTGAAATTTGTTTTTGCGCTAGGGAACGTATTTCGCAATTCTTCTAATTTTTAAAAAATATTTTGTTAAAAATTTGGCCTTTAAAAGTAGAAAACTATAAGTTTGTTGCAATGATAGCAAAAAGCATGGTGGTTATACACAAATTAATTTGGTATTGTATCAGCACAGATACGACTCAGTATCGGACAAGTACTGATAATATCATTTGACATCGGGTAGCGGCTCCGATCCGATGTTATCAGACATTCCTTCCTATTTATGATAAAATTTTTTTTAAGACTCACCAACAAGACCATTCATCTGTCAACTGACACCAAGGATCGCATTACTGGCCTTAGCTTTTACGGCTCTGGCAGGAACATATTTCTCTTTGCAACAACCGAAAATGCCATATTCACCTTCAACTTGCAAGATAAAGCACCAAAGAAGGTAACATATTTTCTGATTTTTTTCATTTGTTGTTTTAGCTTTTTTTTTTTTTTGTCTGCATTGATTCTACTATAGCAGCATTGATTAACTTTTTTATATCAGAGTGCACCTGTGTTTCTCTAAAATCGTGACATGCACATGGCTAGCAAAGCGTGTGTGAATTTTTTGGATATACCAGCATTTAGAAATTTCCTGCCTTTTTATTGCATATAGGCTACATAGTTAAATTATCTTAAAAGTACTGTGGACTTATAATCTAAGCCGAAATTGAAAGTAAATGTGCCGCACTTGTTTGGAACATAGTTATTGTTTGCTTTTATATGAGATTCAGTATGTAGGAAATACACTGTTTCAGTAACAAATACACTGTTGTTTTCTTTGAATGCCCAACATTTTTACAATATGAAATGCTTTTTGTTCTTAAGACATTATTGGATCAAAAAGGTTGCCCAGCAAGATGTAGCATGATTTCAGACTCTATTCTGGACAACCAGTTTATTCTGACTGCCACTGATGCGGTCTACCTATACCATCCAGATTCTGTTGGGTCTTGCTTTGTTTTTGAAGGTAGAATAACCTGTCTTTGTTTGTGCTTGAATTGCAATTAAGTCTAAACCACAAAAGATGCATATGGAGAGGCTTACCAAAATCATTCAGCCTGTTTAGGATTGTAGTGCAAACAAGGCAAGGCTAGAAAAACAACTAGCTTCCTGGTATGACCGGGGTCGTGAGTTCGAACCTCGCCACAGGGTTGTTGTTTTGCTCGCCTTGCCTTGCTTGCACTACAATCCTAATCAGGCTGAATGATTTTGGTAAGCCTCTCCGTAGATATCATGTGCACTATATATTGGTACCATTATCGTTACCCAGTATGACTCCAGAAGTGTAATCCAGATGTACAATTTATATGTTATTACAAGGAATAAGAATAAGTTTGTATGTAAAGATTTTTTTAACCAATAAATATAATATCTTTTTAATGTACTAGGGGAGAAAATTCTTGCCAAGTGGTGCGCTGGTTACCTTGTTTTGGTATATAAGGATAAAGCAAAAGGATCCATACCAACAACAAGGTAATTAAACATAAAAATTGTATTTTTATTTTATTATTTATTTAGTCCACTGTATTTCATGAACTTGTGCTTTGTAATATATATATGTTTTAATCACTCAAGCTGATTCTTTATTGTGCCATTTAAGGCTATAATAATTTTGCATTTATTTAAACATTACTGTAAGATGAATCTTTTTATTGTTTTCGCAAAAAAATATTTTGAATTTGCTTTTTTGTGTTTTTTTAAAAGTTGTTACAAAACAATTTTATTTAGCACGATGCGACTGCTGGACAAAAATGTTGTCACCATCTATGACATGAAGCAAAAGCTAATTGGTATGTTTAATATTATCAAAAACATCAAAAAGAAAAAAGTTTTTTAATTTTTTGTTCTCCTTGAATGCACCAGTACAGAGTTGCCTCAAAGCCGTTGAATAGGTTTGCACACTGAAAAGTCTCTAAAAAAAATCCATGTTATCCAAAGTATTTAAGAAGTTTTTACTTTTTAAACTTAGGTTATGTTTTTAATAAAGTGCCAAGGTAAAATAAAATTTTGATTTTTGTTTTTGTGTTTATCGTAGCATTTGTACTGTTTTGTTTCATAATATCTTTCCAAACATGTTAGGCGATCTAATTGTTTTAGGTCTTTAGAAACCAATAAATTTTCTTTAAAAAGTGTAAGAATGTCTTTAATTTTTTTTGTGACAACACTATATTAAGCACAGTCAACAAGATAGTTGTAGATTTTACATTTATTCAAAGATAGGGCAGCAAAACCTAAAAAAACTTGTTGTTATTTTAGCATATTCAGCCCCCTTGCCAGGGGTTCAGGAAGTCTTGCATGAATGGGGCTCGGTGTATGTGCTCGGGGCAGATAACAACCTGATCTGCTTGCAAGAGATCGATATACATCAAAAACTCGAGGTATTGCTGTTTCAATTAAAGAAAAATTTCCAACATTTGCTCATTTACAGGCAAAAATTTGGTTGTACTTAAATTAGTGAATCATTTGTATTCATTGGTCTTTTGAGCTGTATAGCCTGAAGCCAGATAAATGTTGAAAACCCATATTTTTATAAAAACAGTGAAAATGAGTCAGCAGTATAAAGTCATTTTTTGTTTGTTTTAATATTTATTTGTGTTCAGTAAAAATACAGGGTTGTAGATAAACAACAAAAAGTTCATAGCCTTTAACCTCTAAATTTAAACATTAAATACTGATTTAAAACTACTAATAATTACAGCCCCTTTAACCCCTAAATCAGCGGTTCTCAACCAGTGGGCCATTTGAGGTGAGCCACAGACCAATTTAAAAAGCTAGATGTTTCATTTGTGTCATTATATTTAATTTTACAGGAATAATGGCTTGGGGAGGAATTAAAAAGGAATATAAATTTATTGTTCAGCCGCAAGTATCTCACTAATGCACGGTTGAATAAATATTCTGTTTGGAAATATGTTCTGCTGTTTTTGTTCTAAACCTATTTTAAAGTTTTTTCTTTCGTAAAAATTCTATTGGGCCATAGAATTTTTTTGCAACATAAATGGGCCACAAAAGAAAAAAGGTTGAGAACCACTGTCAAATTTAAACATTAAATACCGATTTAAAACTACAAATAACCACAGACCTACAAACATTTTTCAGGCACTTTGTGTGATGGCAATTTGCGGTATCCTTCAATTCCTAAACCTATTTTCAGATGTTGTTCAAAAAGAACCTTTACTCGCTTGCTGTTAACCTGGCAAAGAGTCAAAATCTTGGCGAGGAAGGGTTAGTGGATATCTTCACCCAATACGGAGATCATTTGTACAGCAAGGGCGATTATGACAATGCCATTATCCAATACATCAGAACCATTGGACACCTGGAGCCTTCTTACATTATTCGAAAGGTAAGAATCAACTGTACCACATAAAAATAGTTAACAAAGAGTAATTTACAATTCAAATTTAGATTGTACCACAACAATTTCGGTTCAGAGCACGTTTAGGTGATTTCCAATAAATTTTGATTGGGTCAAAAAATCCCAAGCCCACCAATAAATCCAATTAGTTCCTGCGCAAAATCTTGCTAATGGAATATTGTGGGGTTTTCAATATCTTAATTTTGGATTGGCAGCCAGCATGTTTTAACTGTATCCTTGTAATTGGTTTGGTTTGAGTGTTTTGAGGTGCTTAAGGTAAACTTTCTATAATACCAAATTGTCAAAAATTAAAAACGCAGTGATCTGCTGTATTGTACAAACGTTGAACAACTTTCTGTTTAAGGACATTTTACTAAGCAACATAGACGTATCCAAAAATCCAAAAGGGGTCCCAATTTTTCAACTTAGAAATTCCCCCCTTTTCCGTCTGACGTTAAGAATAATGACGTCATAAATAGGGACTATGTAGCGTCATAAATGGAATAACAAATAATCAGACATACATAGCTAATTAACAATGCCACCAGGCAACATATCAATAGATAGAAATCGCTCTTTAGCCAATTAACGTCCAGCACAAGCGAGCCTTAAGAGTAGACACAAAGCGAACACGTGCGTACGTGCGTCGTCGACACTTCTGCCAGGCGCCAGCTGCGAAACCGCTTAGTGTGCAATCCTTACTTCAGAAGGCAATTGTGTGATTTATTTTGGTAGAATTATGTTTCGACTACCAGCAGCGCAGTTATCTAAGTTCCATATACGGGACTACGCTAATTACAAGCACGCCTCTCGCCACCTGCAATACTAAACGAAGATCGTTTTTCCCGGGTGGCATTTCACCATGATTCGCGCAACATCTGCGCCGATCTGTGTGTCAAGTCAGCTAAAATACAAGCTGAGGTCGAGGGACAATAAGTTGCGAGTTGCGTCAATTG
Organism: Ascidiella aspersa; assembly: GCF_963924565.1. Taxonomy (NCBI): domain Eukaryota; kingdom Metazoa; phylum Chordata; class Ascidiacea; order Phlebobranchia; family Ascidiidae; genus Ascidiella; species Ascidiella aspersa. The sequence continues at coordinate 21,233,920 of NC_139454.1, forward strand.
AACACTAAGCACGTGGTCTTATAATATTTTTATAAAAGTAGTTTTGCGGTAACTATCATTAAATAAAAATAGCGACTTTTCCTGCGTTCACAAATTATTTTAATAAAAATATAAATGCTAAGTATTTCTGTTCTGATGTTATTCCTTTTAGCATAGCTTATGCTTTTCAAATATCACACACAAGTCGTTCCGACCAAAGAGTTTTAATTTAATTTTTTTATTTCAACCAATATACTAAAAATGCCGTTGGACAAAGTAAAGTTTTTTGGTAAAATCCGAATTAGATTAGGACTAGAATTAGCGCACATAAGCAATTTACAAATTAGATTAGAATTAGACGCATTTTACTCTAATTCATTGAACTGGAAAACTAGAATTATCTAGTTGTCCTAATCTGCGGCCTAACTTAGAGTAACTTAAAACACCAGCAGCATTCCATTTTATCTTCTTAGTTTCTGGACGCCCAGCGAATCCACAATCTTGCTTCCTACCTTCAGTCGATGCACGAACACGGACTGGCCAACGAGGACCACACCACACTGCTTCTCAACTGCTTCACCAAACTAAAGGACGATGAAAATCTCAACAAGTTCATAATGGTGAACCTTTTTCAGCAGTCACTGTTGAGCCTAATACAGACGCCTAAAAAATTTCGTACAAGGGAAAATTAAGGGTTGGTGGTGGTTAATTGGTTTTAGCGCAAAATTCTACCGTCACCATTTTTACGCCATGTATCGACTGTATAACAGTAGCATTGTATACATAATTTAAGAAAAGGTATCATTTTTTTATGTTGCTTTTTCTTGTAAGTTCATCTAACACTAGGTTTCAAACTGGTCCAATCCTTTCCAACTCCAAGTGTCCTCGTTTGAAGCTATCTTCGTCTACAGCCGTATTTGTCTAATTTAAAAAAAATCTTGTTGAAAGGACTATCACACTTCGGACTAAACTTGAGGCCAAACACAAATAATTGCACTAAACAATAACATTAAACCTGTTGTTGATGTTTGTCATATCCACCTCATCAAAACTAACGCTATAATTTTGCCATCAATTTTCTTAAAATTGAGAACTTGAGCCGATAAATTACGGTATGAGTCCTACATAATGCATTCATGTTTTGTTTTGTAAACTGGGAAAACGCTACTTTTTACTAATTAGGCTTCAAAAAAATTTTAATTGAAACTTATTGTAAAGTTGAGTGGACACAACCTGTGCAGCTGGCCTTATTTTCGAGCTTAGTATTATACACTAAATTAGTTCAAAAATACACCTTTCTTATCACCAAACAACAGAAATGTGCTGCAAGCTCGGTCTTTTGCCAAAAAATAAGGTTTGAAAATAAATGAAGTTTGCAAAAGGAAAACGCAGACATTTATCTACAGACACCGGAGACACAGCTGCACTTTGACGTGGAAACTGCGATTAAGGTTTGCAGACAGGCGGGATATCACAAGCACGCTTTACAGTTGGCCGAAAAACACCAAAAGCATAAGTGGTAAGCCACAGGGCCCCATCACATATTTGGTTTAAAATTATCTGTTAATCAAGGAGTCGAATTGTTTTTCTTTTCCGGTTCAGGTTCGGTTAGGGTTGAAGCGTTTTTTTCGGAATCCGGTTCAGTTCCGGTTTCGGTTCGGGTCAAATTTAAATTTCCGGTTCAGTTCCGGTTCGACTAAATTTATTTTCAAAACTTGTTTATGAAGTTCCGGTTCGGATACAATTGTTGCGTTAACAAATGTAGTGAGAAATTATAGAATTGTAGCTTGCATTGAATATAATTTCCCTAACGTAGTAAAAAAAACATGCAACTCTCTATTAAAATATACAACAAAAAATACCAACAACCTTTTATTTAATGAGTATTCTTTTTTTAATTTAAATATAGCATAACTTGACCCCGTAAAGTAGGTTACACGTTATGTTTGAGTGAACCGCTTTTTTGAAAGATAACGACCAGAATTTTGCAATTATATTTCTCTGTTGCTGTCCTTTTCGCCTCCTTTAAATTTCAACTTTGTTAGGTACTTGAAAATCCAGTTGGAAGACCTCCACCAATACGGTAAAGCTTTATCTTACATCAAGAAACTCTCCTTTCAAGAGGTTTGTACATTTTTCAAGTCTTATCAACAAAATTATGATAATGGTATAGCGATGCAATGATGCAAGCTCTATTGCAGGGTGGTCCAAGGTTGACAGCATCGCGGGCCACAATATTTATTTGATATACTTGGCGAGCCACATAAAGTAGGCTATAAAAAAAATTGCGTATTTGACAAAACAGAATACTGCATTTATAAGCGTAGAATGTTTTTTAACTAGATATATGTGGCTAGAATTGCACGATGGAAAGGTCCTGGGCGTTAACCTTTAGTCACAGTGAAATCCTGTAAAACAATACTTTCTAAAAGCGCTATATATGTCATCGTTTATATACCTTAAAGTGGCAAAAATAGTAATTTATATAGGGTCGTACTTTTTATGTTATGGTCCATTAAAAAGACGTAAAACAAAACGCAAATGTAACCAACAAGTTCGCAAAACAGCCATTTTGGAAATTTCCATATAGGACGTACTGCGACTTTCAAACCGGTCTAACACATAAAAATAAGCTTTCTTGCCACCCCTGGATTAAAACAATTTATTTAATAATGTAACTAGGCCTATAATCAAACAATTGCAATATGCTTGCCGACGATCGTTGGTCAGTTATATTTCTTTGATTAAACCCTCAAGTTTACGTATTACAATAATTCAACAGTGCTTCGCGGGCCTGGGTTTGGACCACCCTGCTCTATTGTATCAAACGTAACACTGTTCGATTATTGAGATATCTGGCTGTGAAACGTTTAAACAATGTCACTTACGCCGGAGCAGACTTTGCTTGCAACGATATAATTACCATGAAAAAAAATCTTACCTAATGTATGTTATTTTTTTTTTTTCGAAAAAAGCATTTTGTTTGGAGAGCGGTCACCCTCGACCTACCTTTTTAAGTTCCATTTTTTAATCTAAAAAAAAGATTTTGAGAGTCAATAAATTTCTTCAATCCTACCCTTTTAAGCTCCTTTATTTAATCTAAAAAAATGTTTTGGACAATAAATTTCTTTAATTTTACTCTCAAGGCTGAAAGCACTGTGAAGCAGTACGGCAAAGTTCTGATGAACAACGTGCCTGAAGAAACGACCCGACTTCTCACAAGCCTCTGTACAGGTTGATAGATTAATACTCGTAATTTAGTTTAGAGCAGTGGTTCTCAACCTTTTTAGCTTACGGACCGGTAAAATTTCAAAACAAATTTTGCGGACCGGTGGACCTTCAAAATCAAAATCAACCAAAAATGCAAATATGACAAAAGTATTCAACTTAAAAGCAAAGAATGGAAACTTCCATTCAATGAGCAATTTGCTGCTGTCTCTTTGATATTATACTTGTTATACGTGGTTCTATTAAAGTTTTTCACATACAACTGGTCCTAAAATTAAAGACTTGAACGTGATGTAGCGCTGTGGCCTACTTTTAAACAGTTGGGCACAACACTTGCAGCATTGTGACGTACGATACAGTCCAAAGTAGACGATTAACTCTATGTTACGTCACTATGTTGCAAATTACGAAGCTGGCGAAGATCAAAATTTGATGGACAAGCCTTCAACATCTTGCATTTTGTAGTTGAGATTTAAGATTATAATATATTTGGCGGACCGGCAGGAAAGTTGACGTGGACCGGCGGTTGAAAACCACTCCCCCCCCCCCCTAAAAAAAATAAAAAATAGACGTTTTAGCCACCTAATGGTTATTACGGTTATTCCATGTTGCGCTTTAACCTGTAAGCATCGTGTTCCAACAGCTGGCAAGTTGGCAGTGGGTTACTTTATTGCAATTACAGATTACCGCCCCGAAGGAAGTGACGCAATCGATTCTGACGTCAGAGAGTCCCGACAGGTGCGCAAGTCGAACGGCGAAGAGTTCATTCACATTTTCGTCAACAGTCCCGACATGCTGGTCAAGTTCCTGCAGCATTTGGTCGAGGCGAGTTTGCAGCCTTTTTCATTTATAGCGTATATATTGTTGGGGCAGCAGCGTACAGTTATTTTTGACCGTGGGCCGCGTGATAAACAGAAAATGTCTTGGCGGACCGGGATAAAATGGATTTTAAAATGCACTTAATATAAAGTGTGATTCGAAGAAAGCTGTAAATAGGCTTGTTTTGATAATTTGAATATTCTTCTTTTGACAAGTTGGTAAGACTACCTATTGGTAAGGATGCCTTACAAGTGTAATTTAAATTTATACAAATTATTCTGAAATTAAAAAATAAGCGCGGAAGGCTATATTTGTTTTTTTTATTGAAAAAGGTTTTAAATTAAAAAAATCAAATTTTGGAAAAAGGGTTAAAATTTTTTTTTTTTAATTTTTAAAATTTTTATGGAAAAATCTGGGCGCAGTTGGCCCACGCCTGTTCTCGGGCTTTAAAACCTTCTGCTACCTTGTGTTTCGTCTCGCGTTCCAGGTCGACCAGCCGCCCTCCGAATCCGTGTTCAACACCCTCCTCGAGCTGTACCTACACAAAATGAACCAGACTGACAACGTTAAGGTACACGGATAAACGCGTTTTCTTTCACGAGATTAAAATCTGTGCTGTTAATTAGAAAAGTACCTTATCTTTTAAACTACAAAAACAACTTGGATGCACCATTTTGACGATTTTGACTCACCATAACTCTTGGTGCTTAAGAAAGAATTGACCAAAACGATCTTATTTTCGTTTCAGTACCAAGGAAGGCCAGATATAAAAAAATGGAGGCCATGTATTCGACATATAGAAAATAAATAATAAAGTTTAGGCCTTCAGTAAATAAATTATTCAATTTTAGGCAGCCAATAAAAAAATTAGTGAATTTTAAGCCTCCTGTAAAAGAATTACTATTTATTGCTTGGTTTAAAGGCAGTGAAAGATTTTCTTGGTACGTTTTCGCAGGAAAAGTCTTCGGTAGAGGAAGCAACCCTTAAACTGCTCCAGGATTTCTCCAGCAAGGTTACCGACCAGGCACTTGTGCTTTGCCAAATGCACGACTTCAGACCCGGAATTCTGTATCTTTACGAAGCCCAGGAACTGTAAGTAACGCTGTCCGACTAAAACCCGATGCAAAGTAGCGATTTTTGCGCCGTTTAAAATATTAGAGATCGGCCGATATCCATGTTTTTGGACCGATACCGATACCCACATTTTTACAATTTTTCAACCGATACCCGATATTTGAATATACCTGGGAAATGTTCAAAACTTGAACTAATTGAAAATTAAATCCTAATAGCTTTTAGTTTATATAACTTTATTGATTATTATTAAACTATTATTTTGCATATTAACTTGGCGTGATGCTAAAACCAATTTTTTTTTGATAATGCAAATTGATAAGTTGTTTGTTGTACCGGAAAAATTATATTATATTTTTGTACTAAAATATCGGCAAAAGTATCGGCCTACATTTACCGATACCGATATATCGGTAGAAGCCAAATATCGGCCGATATTATCGGTAAAAAAAAAATTCAGGGTCCGCGGTATAACAAAAATTAAGAACCCCTGGTTTACAGATACCAGCAGATACTGCGTTATCACATGGACCACCAGGCCCACGGGCTAATTGTCGAAACTTGCCGACGTCATGGCGACAAGGACGCCACCCTGTGGCAGCACGCGCTCACCTACTTCTCCCATCAGCGCGACAGCGACTGTCGACAGCACATCGCCCAAGTGCTGACCCATATCCTTTTTTGTGACTGATTGCTAGGTTATAGCACCCAACCTAAATTTTAAATCTATAATTTTTAACATCTGTTGGCTCTCCATATTGCAAACATAAAAACAACTTAAATTTAACGTTAAAGCATTACGGGTATATTTTTTGGTTCCCTTTACACCAATAAGTTTTTATTCTGAGTTTCTTGCCTGGAGATAAAGCCAACAAAAATAAGATCATTAATAAATTGTTTTGTATTCTATTTTAATAAGGTAAGTTGCTCCCTAGAGGTGACAGTTTGTCAGAGGGCTGGGGTCAGACCACTACTGACTTTTTTAGAAATTCCCGGCCTCTTGGCCAATGGAAAGAATCCAGCCACACCCCTTACTAATTTTAAGATCGGTTACATTTTTCTCGTTTATTTGCGCGTGCGAAAATATATGATCGAAACATGCCGCAGACTAGATCGGGACACAATCCCCAAAGTAGTTGCTAACGTATTTTTCTCTCAATGGAAAAGTGCAATGGAAACAACTCTCCTCGATAGCTAGGTTATTGACGAAAAAGTTATTCTATACTCAGGGGAAGGCTGGGCAAAACGATTCCCCTTTAAATGCTATTCGACGATAGTCACTGTTCAGTAGAGAAATATTAAAGCTCGAAATTGGAGACAAAAAAGTGGTGGGGTCCGTTTTGCTCCGCCTTTCCCTACTTATTTCAATAAAAACAGGGAACTCAAAGCAAAATTCTACATACTCTTCTTTTTTCAAGCGGGTTAACTCGTTCCATCATTAATGTGTGAATGGTTCTGTTTTTTTTTTTATCTAGTATTAAAATTGCTACGCTACGAAAACGGACTCTTGCCATGAGGCCGAAATTAAAAAAAAAAAGGAAATCAACGTCAGAGTAAAACACAGTTTGGAGTAAGATCAAAAAATACGACTGTTACCTAATAGTCGCAATAGCGTCTCATCTGTAATATATCCTAACCCGTGGGAACGGTTTACCAAATCCGATGTACTGTGTTCAACAATAATTAATTACTCATTGTTCAAGATTTACAATTCATTGCCTATTATCTTGCGGAAACGTAGAAAAATGTTTTCGATTTTTTTTGTTTAAGAAATTTAAACGTGATGGCATTTCTTAACGTTTTGTCCCCACATGTTGAAAAGCACAACATCTTACCCCCTCTACTGGTGGTTCAACTCCTGGCGCACAATCCATCGGCCACTCTGGGCGTGGTCAAGGTAAGACTTTAACATCAGTTCTTGAACTTAACCGACCTAAGCAATATAAAGGCATTTTTATGTGCACGGAAGTGTTTCCGTCTTTGTAGTATAAAATACATCACGTTTTGGTAACCCTTTCTGACGTAACTTGTGACGTCACGTTTTGACGTAATATTGTGGCATCAACCCTAAAAGTGTTTTTATGGTCCTCCCCCAAACAAATATCCTGGTTCCGCCCCTGGTTATGACAAATTACGTCGGTAGATAAAAAGCTTTTCGTCAAAGTTGAAAACGTTTAAACACTGTTCATCATGTTGTTGTTACTTACATCAGAAGTTGGACTCTACTTTTGTATTGCGGGTAGTGCTACATCAATATAACATAGAGTGTTACAACTGTACAAATTGTACATTCCTTTCGATTTTCGACGTGCATACGTCAAAACCATATGCAGACACAGTCCTCACATGATTTTGCACGTAACTTTAACAAATTCAATCAAAATTAACAACTAGAAATGTTCTGTTTATCCCTGTCAAACCTAAAAGGGTCGCAAATATTGAATTAAATTAAACATCGTCCCAGACCAAAAAGTTGTGGAAAAACTCAAAAGCATAAGTTCAAATCTTACTTAAAGCAGGTGTAACATTAATATAGAGATGGTGGCAGTAAATTGTATTTTAATTATTTACAAACGTTATCGGACATAATTCAATTACGGCGAGCTGAACAAAATGGTTTTGTTTATGATTTGTTCGTCTATAAACACGAAACATTTCCTAAATTCAGTAACATGCGTCTATAAAACACATTATCCTGATATGTGTCACAAAAAAAAACAGTATAGCGACAGGTAAAAATGAGTTTGCCAATTTCCAGGACTACATCCTGCGACGAATTCGTCAAGAATCCGAGGAGATTAAAAAGTACGAGCGTTCGATTGAAGAGTACAAGGAGCAGACCGAAAGGATGAAAGCCAGCATCGAAACCATGAAGACCAGGTGCTGTTTTATCAGCTGATGTTTGCTTTGTTGTAACTAAAATTAGTCTGTCTTGTACTAGATGATGTACACAATTCTGACGCTAAAATTTTACGTATTCAACCAGTTTTATTGTACAGGTTCAATAAATAATTGAAGCGTCTTCATGTATAAGCGTTTCCATGTATAAGCGTTTCCATAGTTGTTGTTATTCTGAAGCTAGCATAATTTAGGCCAAACTGCAACAAGAGAACTGCCCAATAATTAACTACAGGGCTATATTTTGAATCTTAGATGCTTGTAATATGAAAGACACACACAAACATATGTGTTTAATAACATCTGTGATCTAGCCCCTCGGAAGTTGCTTTATGACCAACGATTACGGCTTCCGTATCAATAGTCGTTGGTCATAAAGCAACTTCCGAGGGGCTATATCACAGATGTTATTAAACACATATGTTTGTGTGTGTCTTTCATTGATTGATACGGACTGATGATCCCCCAGAGTGAAGTTGCTTGTACTAACAAAATGTGCAAGTATTGGCGCATGGTTGTTTCTCGACTCGCTCCTCTCTGAGCCTGCATAGCTCAGTTGGTAGAGCGACGGTCCCGGCTTGACCGGAGGTCGTGAGTTCGAACCTCACTGCAGGCCAGTTGTTTTTCTGGCTTGCTCTGCTTGCATCATAGATCGACAGATTCGGCGAGCCTGCGATGGCTTTTCGGTGTACTGTATGCTTGTAATATGTAATTTTCCTCTAAAATAAGTATACTTGTAACATTAGCAAGAAAACAAACAAGTTGTTTGCATCGTCTAATCTTGATTTTTTTTCGTCTGTTTAGCGCCACCATTTTCCAGGAGACCAAGTGCAGCTTGTGCACGCATGACCTTGAGTTGCCCGCAGTTCACTTTTTATGTCACCATGCCTATCACCAGCAGTGAGTTTTACCACATACTTTAACTAAATACCTGGACGTCCTGGTATGTCTTACTGCGTTGTGTATTTCGTTAATAATTTGTTCTTTACTCTAGTGTCTAATCCTGTATTAATTGATTTCGTGATGCGATTAATGAAGTTTCGAAAGCAATAGATAAACCAATTTCGCATCAATTCCATTACGTGTAATGCCGAACAACGATTACTCTTCAAATCACGCGTGTTTTACAATCAGTTTACATAAAATCGCAATTAATGCCCTAAGAGTGTGATAGGCAACCGTGTAATCGCCAAGATTGCCGCATTTTGCGATATTGAACGCCTGCGTTGTATTTTTGTCCTTGGAACTGAAATTTGACAAAGTAAAGAATATTTAAAAAAAGTTAATGATGATTAAAATTGAAAAACTAGTGGATCCGATCCGATGCTGAAGTCTATATCAGTGTGCAGGAATTTAATATCAACTTAATGCCTGAATCGAGTGAATACGTATCTTATTCAAATAGAATACAAAACAATGTTATTAAAACAAAAAAAAAACAGTTTAAGTTAAACATCATTGCCGACACTGACAACAGAAGTAACGCCAACTACCAACTGCAATGTCAATGCTCAGTGTGCCCAGTGACCTTTGACCGTTTGAAGTGTTTACACAATTAAATAGGTCATACAGCACTTGCACCGCAATGCGCTAGGTTAACTAAAGTTATAGACATCGTAAAGTTTAAGTTCAATTAATTATAGTTAGCGTTGTTAGTATTATGATCAAGTTCTTCTTATTACCTATCTTTGTAAATGACCGTTTTTTTTTTTAAAAACGATTACCCTTATTCGAAATATCAGGTGCTGGCACTATGCATACAAATTATACTGAAACCTTAACCAGCTTTATCAGGTCAAGGTTTGATTTCTAGTTTGACCTGATGAAGCACAGTTGTGCGAAAGCTTGTAATTTGAGAATACAATACAATACAATTTGTGGAGCATAATGGTTGGAGGTTGTAGTAAGTATCATTTTAAACGTTTCGAATAACTCTTTATTCATTTTCAACATCGAGAAAATGAATAAAGAGTTATTCGAAACGTTCAAAATGATACCTACTTCTGTATGGGCTTTGATATTCTTATTACATAATACAATTTGTGTTTATAATAAATCTAGATGTGAAGTCTGTCTGATACGCGATAACCCAATTCCCTTTCTCCCCGTCTTCGCAGTTGCTTCGAAAGCTACGCGGAAAACGACGACGAGTGCCCGGTTTGCGCTGGGCCCAACAGAAGGGTGCTGGAATCACTACGAGAACAAGAACAGGTGCATATAAACTCCAGCTGTAACACCGAAATACGATTAACATAAGGGTGTATTTTTATAGAATCCAAAACTATCGGCGGCAGGTTTTAGCAAGTCGATTACTGCCTCGCTGACGCGTATATTAACAAGTAAAACTCATAGTTAAAAACATGAGTAAAAACAGCATCAGGCGTTTTGTTTAGAACGAAAATATATTATCCTTGAGGAACTGACGATGCCACTTGGCGAAATATATTTTCCTTCTAAACAAAACGTCTGATCCTGTTTTTACTCATGTTCATATCTGTGACTTTTACTTGGAAATAAGATTAACACCATCGAGCAAAACACGGTTTAGAATTTAAATCAATTTTGGCCAAAATGCCTAATTGTCGGAATAATGTTTAAACCGAAAAACGGCTTAACAATGTCGGAATACGACCTAAACAACCGTTTACCTAATACTTTCAACCATAGGCGCCGAAATTTTAAAATTCCAGGGCGTTATTTTCTAGGCAGTGCAAAATTGTTTATTGATTAGATGAAAAATGCGAGCTCTTAGATAACAGCTGTTGCCGGTCATTAGAGAGTCAACCATTTCGCCTTTTAAAACTTTAATTTTGCACCTCAAGGCTAAAAAAGTTTGCATTGAAATGGGAAAAACGTATGCATTACAATAGTTGGAAAAACGTACATAAAACTTAAAAAACATAGTTTGGGGATTCTTTGACCTCGTGTCTATACTATGCAGCAATTCAGGAAATTTAAATCAATTTTGGCTAACCAAGACTGTGCTACAGAAATTATAATTTATTGATAACTTGGTTTCCCCGGCGTTTTATCTTTCGCTTTGCACACCCACGTTCGGCGCCTATGCTTTCAACCCTATACCCACTGCCCATCGCCAACTCCAAACAGGGGCAAACTTTTCGGTGCCAAAACAGGAGCGCTTAAACGGCGCCGTTCAAATTTAGGGCGCTCATATGTCAATACCTAAACGCTTGATGCCAGACCGGCGGCGCCAAATCGTCCTAAACCTCATCCTTACTGTTTTTCGTGGTATCTAGGCCATTAAGGATTTATTCTGATGAGTTTAGGACTCTTATAACAATAGGTTTAGGTCTTATTCCGGCGATATTATGTCTTAATCCGTCGTAACTATTGTTAAATTAGTCTCTCTTTTGATATAGGTCTTATTGTATGTTCCTGTATGTGTGCCAGGTCAGCACTCCTGCGTCATGCATCTTTGCTGCGATAAACCAACCTCCCCCAAAAAGCGATTTCCACATATTTCGGTATAATGGCCTCGCCAATCTAAATGTCGAAAGAGCTGCGATGCTTAACCGACGACATGTCGTGCTGAAACGTGTAGCGACAATTTTTTTTTTAAATCGAATTTTGTGGACTTTCTGAATGAATTTATAACGTACCACTTGCAATATAACAAACCTGTTTAAGCATAAATGTTTTCCTTTGTCGCTCACTTTTTAATCTTAAAACCAAATTTTCGATTTACCGCGAGTAGGCGCTGTCGAGCAGCACGGCACTGAACGAACAATTCTTCTCGCAACTTCGACGATCCAACGACGGCTTCGAGGTAGTGGCCGACTTCTTCTCCAAGGGCGTCTTTAACAAGGTGAGTGTCCGAACTTGTAGGCCCAGTTTCCCCTCAACGAGACGCACATTACGCAGGGCCGGCTATTTCGATTTAGCACAATAAGCCGGGAAGTGAGACAGCACAAAACATAACTGAAAAGAACATGGCTTTGACTCGATAACCATTTTGTGGTTATTTGTTGCTCCTTTGCTACTGTGTTCACATTTGTAGCAATAAATATAATTAGTTATCTTACCAATTTTATGGCATTATAATAATTCCACTGTGAATATTTTCACTTAATAAGTCTTCTATTGTGTTCTTGATTAAAAAAAAACAGTGTTTTTTATGGGTCAGCTGTATATAATGCATTTGACAGATGAACGCCTAAATTAGTTTGAAATCGCCTTTAGTAGAGTATAGATCAGTAGATCACAAATCTACAAAATTCTTCGCATATTTCGGTCTACTATCAATGCCATTATTATGCATTTACATTGGGCAACTGTCAGAAAAATTAATATACAATGACACTGCATCGAAATTGAGCAATTATCATTCCCTTTTTTATGCCGGACCAAACTTTAGTTAAACGTACTTTTAACACATTAGCCAATTACGAAATAAACGCAGGTTAAAACTGCGCGAAGTCTCTGAAAGCTTGACTAATCGGCGCGCAAGATCTTTTTACAAATAATAGCTATAGATCACAAACATAATTGAGATCATTTTGTTTAAAAAGTCTTACTCTGTTACGCTTAGAGATTTAATTTTTGCCTAGCTTTATGAAAATGTTAGTTTTTATTAAAATGAAAAAAAAATGCGATAATTTATACAACTACAGTCGATAATATGCGTTTTCACAAGGGCCGTATCCTTTTAAGGGGTTAATATTCCGAAAGTTTTAGTAAAGCCATTTCAGACGAAATCACCGGCGAGAAACATAGGGTCGACCAACCCTTTCGTTTTACATTGTATTTTACAATTGTTACATGCTTTTAAACACAACGCTTTTTTGTTTTGATAAAAAAAGCAAAATTGTACGACGGACGAGAATAAAAATGGCACCCTTAAAGATGTTTACAATTTACAGTAATTTTTTCAGTGACATTTTTTAACATCGCCGGGGAAATGCCAGTAGTCCAGTTTTTTATCATACCAAGTTTATGGCGACATAAAATTAAACTGGTAAATACCTAATTTAACCTCGTTTCGTACAATATTTAATATTTTTTTGTTGTACACTAAAAGAAACACAAAAATAATAGGAATATATTAGGCAATACTTCCAAATAGATTAGAATCAAATCCAACTTGCTATTGTCACAAAAAAACTATGAAAAATTTTATCAACATGTTAGTGATATTGACTAATAAATATCAAAATTGAGTTTAATTTATCACACTATATAACTTCAAAAAGAAAACTCAAAATTGAAAAATTCAAACTAGCACATAAACTGGATTCCATTGCTGTTATTTGAAACAAAAAATAAATGACCGTTTTCATAATCTGAATTTTCTTTCGAATGACATAATCTGCCTGAATCCGAATGGTGAAAACAAACGATTCTGGTTGCACATCAATGATAAAGATTAAACTAAGTACAGGAATGAGTCCACTGAATATCAGTTTGTTTTGATGTTATATGATAAATATATTTCGCTACTGAAAGCATCATCAGTTTCTAAAAAACTTATCGCAACATAAATCAAGATGCAGGCCAATAAAAACTCAAACCAACCAACCGCTTTAACAATAAAGAAAGACTAAAAAGGGTGAAAAGTTTCGCATGAGCACCAAGTCAAATCATTTACTTTAGTTTAACTATGTTGACCAATAACATATACACTTGTAACGAAATCAATTTAAGGATATTTTGGCGATTTTTCAGTGTTGACTATCTGTTTTACTCGAGCTTAGTTTCTCAGTCGCACAGAAGAACACACGTGTTTTTCGTTGCCACATTTAATGTCGAATATCTTGGACCAAAAATCAGTTTGTTTGGATATTATACTATGATATGTAATATTTCGCTACTAAAAGCATCGTTAGTATCTAAAAACATAACACAATATATATCAAGGAGCACACTGCACACCAATAGAAACTCAAACCAACCAACCGCTTTAACAATAATGAAAGGCTAAAAAAGGGGGAAATCGTCGGTATCATGGTTGAACGAAGTTAAAAAGACTGGCGCAGCAACCCGTTTGCCCTGGCGCCTTTGTCTTCCAAAGGGCGGGCAAAGGTTATCAGCCGTGTGCCGGCCTTTCTTTATTCAGACGCTGCTGCCGTGCAAATCTGCTGAATTGTGTTTGTCTAGGCGCAGCCGCTGTACAAATACCCACGCTCGCGGCTGGCTTGGAGAGCAACGCGCTTTTTCAAGTCTGTCTTTAATCGGTGTCTTGCGACGTTAGCAGCAACCGACTGTAACTAGGTTCAGTTTTACGACTTGTTCTATTTAAAGCAGTGCTTTCCAAATAGTTTTGAGTGCGATCCAAATGTGAGTTTTGTGAACAACCCTCAACACAAGACACGAAAAATAAATATGAAATGTGTTAGTTTTAAGTGAATCTAGTCAATTTTTCGCAAATTGTTTAAAATGGTTTGATGTCATTGTACTCCAATATGAATTATGAACTAAACTATTCAGCTTCAATAATGTTCACTAATCAACTAAGCTTGACTTTAACTCATACATGATTTATTAAAATAAGTTACTTGAATACCTCCATAACCGCTTATGGTGCAATAATTCCGTTCAATCAGCCGAAAGCAATGAAATGCGTTTGTTGCAATATTTCAGCCAAAGTGGGGATCTAACTAACTGTTCAATGTTCATGGATAAATTTACAACAGTCCATTTTGATCAGATTTTAATCGTGCCTGCGCGACCCATCTTTTTAACCCCATGTTTGGGTCGCGACTCATACTTCGGGAACAACTGCATTAAATAATAAAGTCTCTCTAATTTGTTTAAGAAGGCGAAAATGCGTTACGTTGTTTTTCACTAAGCCAACCAGGTTCACACCAAACACACGAACCATGCACGAAATTGACGAAAATCAAATTGAGAATAAGGCCCTATATTAATAGGGTGTTGGTCAAAAATATTGGTACTGTCGCACGAATTAAATTATACATTACGATGCCCTTCACCTTCACTAAAATGTTATTTGCTTTTGTGGTGGGTGAAGTTTGCCACCGCGTTAAATTTATTATTTCCACTCACGATAAGCTAAAATAGAGCCGATAACTTTTGGGGCATTTCCAATTTAGTTACTTTGTAAGTCAATACATTATACTTTAAATCAGTGTTTTTCAACCCATGGGTCGCGACCCCACATTGGGTCGCCTGTGGATTTTATTGGCTCGCCGACTGAAGTAGCATATCGTTTCATATGGTTAGATCCGTGTAGATTGGTTCTTATTTAAAAAAAATTCTTCTTAAATGTACTAAAATTGCTCAAGTTGTACGACGACATGACCAGTATTTATTAAATTTGAATTAATTAATGCTACTGTCCTATTTTTTTTTTTCACTGAAGCTTGCAAAAGTTCAGTTAAGATAACTGAGTCGCCACAGCTTTGCTATATAACGCTTAGTATTGGATTTTCCGAAAAAAGGTTGAGAAACGCTGCTTCAAACCAGTGCTTTCCAACCCTTTTCAGTTCGCGACCCACTTTTAATGCAAGTTTTATTGTGCGCCCCTCAATGAGATATGGGCCCACAATGAAGTATGTCCAAACAAATAAAGTTACATAAAACCTGCATCTGTACTACTGGCGTATGTACTGAAATAGTTAATGCGACGCAACATCTAATTGTTATGTATTTGTGATGTTGTTGCATAAATGTTACGTAATGACAACGCAATAATTTCCCGATCTAATAAAAAATATAACATTTAGAAATGCTTCGCGACCCACCTGAAACAGCTTCGTGACCCACTGGTTGGGAAGCACTGCTTTAAACAATCAACCTTTAACCTATTTCCCTACTAATTCAAATCAGCTAACCATTGTCGATGACGAACCGAGCAACGGCGTGGCACCGCGAGCTCCCCCTAGTGGCAGTACGTCGCACCGAATTGACCCGACTCTCCAAAAAGAACTACTGATGATGCAACAGGCCAATCGTAGGTAGAAGTGCCTTACGGGATGTTGCAACCTTCAGAAATCTGTTTCGCAAAATAACTTCTAAAATTTCGCAAACATTTCTAAAAGACATTCTGTCGTGGGTTGACACTTGCATGAGTGACAAAACATAATGTGGTTGCTTTCACCTGATTTGTGTTGTGCGCCAATTCACCTGATTACAAGGCAAACAAAACAACATAACTGTCTTGGCGAAAATGAAATATTTTAAAAAACTGAATTTGATCAAATATGATACAAAATAGATCCCAGAGAAGACACGATTCTTAAACTATATTTTTTCTAACTCTAATAAAAAAACGCTATAATATTTTGGGGTTCGCGCAATGTTTTTTGGGATTTTCGATAGATTTTTTTACCCTGTTTAAAAATATTTTCAAGTCAGTTTCCTTTTAAATAAAAAGTGCCAATTTAAATTGAATTTACCAATTTTTGCGCTGTCCTAGTTTAGACTCTACTTAAGCTGCTTATTTTTGTAAGATTCCCATGAAAACACTATAGGTTATTTTTTTAAAGATAACTTGTTTTATGACCTACACCAGGGGCGTGCAACCTTTTATACTGCCGGGCCAAATATGTGTATTCGGATTAGACCACGGGCCATTTGCAATATATCGTCGTCTACTTGTTAGTGCAGTGGTCGGCAAGCTTTTTGTTGCGGCCCAAAGTAGTCTTTTCAAAGCTACTTAAAGGTCCACTACGTAAAACCACTACGAAAACAGTGGCGGATTCAGGGGGATATTTGGTTTTTAGGTGAAATATAAAAAAAGAATATACAATTGCGTTTACATAGAGTTAAAGTTGGCAAAAAATATAGTTTTACAGGCTCACAAGACCACATTTGGCACGTGGGTCTTTTTAAGCTGACCCAATTTAAAACATAACTCATTTAGATCGAGATGTTCGCGGTAAAAAAACTACTTTTTAGCTGCGCTGCGCAGAGAGCCAAAAACCAAAGCACGCCGCAGGTTGCACGCCCCTGACCTAAACTAAATGACACCATTTTCTAAAAAAAATTAAAATAAACTCAACTAAATACACCTTTAAATGGCTTAGTAACCTTGGTTAATATTAAGAATCCAAGAAAATATAAGCCTAAAAAATGTAATTTACTTTAAAATGCCGCCGAATTTAATAAATCGCAATGAAAAGTATTTAAAAAAACGATTTTTTACTATATTTGCCTGTATTCAATTTTCAATCTGTAACATAATCTCCCAACATGTTGATTTAACCATTACCAATTATCGAGATATTTGTGCACTTTTTCGCGTTCCTCTTTATGTAGTCTTAAATGTTGACCCGTTTTTACGTCAAGGCGTACACCACCCTGTCGTCTCGTTTATGTTTTTCATATCAGTTTATATATTATCTATAACCGTTATGTGCAATTCATGAAATAAAGCAACACGAATCTACAACATCGAAAACAATTTTACCTTCAACTAACCAGGATAACATGATTTTTTGTATTAAGTTACCCAGGAAGGGTCAATACTTACTTATAGGTGCATTGTGACAGGCTATAGTAACTTAAAAAGCAATACGAGAAATTCCTGTTAGGTTTAAGGTGGAAAGTATAGAATAAGAATGCACTTTAAGACGGAAAACGAATTTGTGAAGTGGATGGAGTGTTCGTTGCCTTCATTTTTGTATCACCTGCTTCAAAAACACTTTTACACAAAGCTCACAATGCCCAACGGCTTTCCCATATCAGTCGCACAAAAGAACACACGTGTTTTTCCTGTCCATTTATATGTAGACTCTATGCTGGTCACACGTCACTTATTTTAAACCAACAACAACAAGTTTAACGCTGACTGGAAATAATGTTGTAACTACAATAGTTAAATAATGGGTGACAACACTCTATAGTATACTATAGTATTTAATTAAATTTCAGTTTTGCTCTTTTTTAACTTTTAAATTAAAACAGCTGGATACAGCTCGCCTATAGTATTTTTTATTATTTTTAGTTTTGTTTAAGATTAATGAACCGAGGCGAATTTCTATAAAATTCAAAAAATTATAATAATGGCAAAGACCATGAGTCGATACGTTGTATTCATTCATACAGCAAATGACGTAATATGACTGCAACAAAAAGTTATGAAATCATGTGGGCATATGTGAGGTTTTGAGTTTGTTGATCTAAGATGCGCTAAATTTAACTACATTTGACTGTCAATGATTAATTGTAAAAAAAAATCTTTAAGCTAGAAAACGTTGCGTTAGATGGGATATCACGACTGAAAGATAACTAGCCTACTACTGGGCATTTGACATAGACTCCGACTCCTATCGGATATTATCGAGCATCCTCTAATTCGAGAGTTTAAACCTGTTACAATTATTATGAGCTTTATCTCGAAAATCGTTCTTTAGGTAAAGTGATCATTTGCAAAACAAGCAAGGTGGATTTAGTCAGCTTTATATGTTGCACAAATAGTTGAGCATATTTTTATGTAAATCTAACTCAGTGCTACGCAACCGGTGTGCCGATAAACCATTGCGAAGTGTGCCGCCGTGTTTTTTATTGCGTTTTTTTACAAATGTGCATTTTAATAAATAGTAGAATTAACACAAAAATTGTAAACTATAAGGCATGCATTTTGATTGTAGGTTATTATCAAGTTACTATTTGAACCTATACTAGCCTAGAGTATGTTAAAGGTTAATGCCAGATAGTCATTATCTAATCTAAACGCTGCCAAGCGTTTAGCGCGTTTAAACTAAACACAGTGTTTTTCTTTAGGCCTATTTATAATTTTCCTCTGATGAAGTCTCTCTCAAACCACTAACGTTTAATAGTCACCTGCTGGAGAAATCTCTGCACGTTTTACAACGAAATTTGAGCAGAATATCTAAAACTTTGCAACAAAGTTTCGCAGAGGTGTATAAAAATAAATGTCCGATGTTTTTTTACATTTTGAAACATGCATGTTGATGTTACTAAACTATTGGCCCCACAATTGTTTTAAACCCTTAAAAGGGTTAGGTGCCTTCCAGTATCCCTACACTGGAAAGCCATTAAATGCAATTCTAAGTTTATTTTGGCATTTTTATTGTCGCTTAATTGTTTCGCAAATAATCTGGGCTGCTATTTCGAAACCTTCTTTGGCTGCTATTGCGAAATATTTAGGCGAAAAGAAAGAACAAATGTTAGGTATCGTTTTTAAAAAAAGCTATTTAGCAGCACTATACGTCTTCTGATCCGCCATTGTAGGAACAATTTTCTGTACTTCGTTGCATTAAGGTGTTTTACATATTTATAACTTATACATACTTTATACAAATTTAAAAAATTAGAAGCCAAAGGAATATTATACGTTATTAAATGTGTTGTGCCTTTGGGGCATATAACATTAAAACCCTCCGCTCGTTACCGACTGCCTTGAATATTTGAGCATGTGTATATATTGTCGATTGACAAATATTGTTGGTACGGTATGCTGCCAACTTTTATAAGCCTTGCTCTAATGGTGTGTGGCATAAAAATGGGTGCGGAGTTTTGCAGTTATAGGAAAAGCGGTTGAGTTGCAGTGTAGCCTATTTGTCTTCTCAAGGGGTTTATCATCAACCTTTTTTTTTAGCTGCACACCCTTTAGATTTATCATGCTGTACGGTGTACCCCTCGAGCAAAATGACTTTTGAAGATAAAGCTTTACTTATAAATATCCTACAAATTTTTTTTCGTCAAAAACAGCAAATGAACAAAATAAATTGGGTATAGGCCTATGGTTTTCTGAACGCGGTTTGGATATTGCTGTCGCTTGTGAGTATTGAATCGCGGTTTTGGTAAGCAATAGATTTTTGGCCATAGGCCTATAACTGACGTCAGTGTTGTAATGACTTAAGTCAAGGAATTGGACTTCAGTCACTGTATGACTTGACTAAAGTATTTTAGACAAAAGACTTGACTTTACTTAAGTTTTTTGGACCAGTGACTTGGGTTGAAATGAGGTGTTTCTTTAAGCTTTTTTTTTTATAAAATTCAATTGTTTGTCCTAAATTTTGCACATAAAACAATTTACCCTTTTATATGTTGCGTTTTTCTTACTTTTTAGTTTAGTTATTTCTCATAATCGGACGATTTAAAAACTTGAAAAAAGTTGACTTGCTCTAATCACAACTTGGACTTGACTTGGGCGACTGATGACTTGAACGGGGAATTGACTTGTTATTTATTTGAAACGGCTTTACTTGGCTGTAAATCGTTTTAAAATGACTTGCTTGCAAAACTGGCTCACGCCTGTTCAATTGACATTTAGTTCCTAAATACTGTTGTTTGATTTTGCAATTTCGCTTTTGCCTCTGATCTGGAATCGTACAGCTAATGTTTTATTTGTACTTGTTGGGCAGATCACATTGGCAAACAACTGTTGTTACATTGCGCTGTGATACGTGCGGCGTGTCAGTGCCCCGCAGGGAACTGTACCCTATCTTGTGTGGGTTTGCAGCTATTTCTCATGCATTGCAATGCTACGTCAGGCGATTTTCTCGTGAAATATTGTCACGAAAATGGTTTGTTTGAGTTTTGCATGCGACAATTACAGCAACGCGAAATCCTGTTTGTCCCCGCGGCAAAATGTTGCACTACAAAATAACGCCAAAGCTTCTTCAAGCTCGGTGCATTTTTGACTGCTCAAACAACACACCGCACATAAATAAAAGTTTATTGTTCTCCGTTGAAAGAGCGTCATTTAGAATGGCCCGTCGCCGCTAAGTACCGGTTGGTTAATTTAGGAGGCGAACCTTTCTATTGCGCAAGAGGCCTAACTTTGGACTTTGTTTAGTCGACCGCGCTTCAAACTTATATTTGAGTGTCAGTGTTGGTTAGGAATGACGTAGTTCATCTAAACAAGACATTTCGACAGAATTTTAGTGAAAGCGCTTATAAAGTGCACAGAGCTAGTTTGTAACTTGTCTTGGGCTCTTGGCGTCATACATGCCGGTCACTTTGCGCTTTTCCGCCCTCTTCTTATTCTCTTTAAATTAAACGACCGGCAAGTGGCTACCAATACAGTTCTATCGCTTGGAGGTTAGTTTGCAGCATTTGCAGCTCAATTTGTCGATGTGTGGCTGCAATTGAAAGCCAAAGCTACAAGATTTGCAAAGCACAATTAAGCCAAGGAAAATTAGAAAGGCAAACATACTGGGGAACACCAGGCTACAGCTACCGGTCAACTGGAGTCACTGTAAATAGTTTAATGAGCGAAACTCGGCTGAAATATTTGGGTTTAGTTTCCCAGGTGAGCTTGCTGACAACTAAAACGTGTTCTGCAAATGGCTTTCCACATAACTGGTTTACTCACTGTGTTACCTGTTGCAAACCTGCATTCTTTGATTTATATTTAGAACCTTTTGTTAACTGATGCAATTTGGTAAATATTTGAGTGTGCAAAAATCCAAGTCGCACAACTTTTGATTTTTATGGACTTTAATTTTGTAAGTTTTTCGCCACAGGTTAAAAGAATTTATGCTGCATCCCTGAGGCAATATTCATAAGTCAGCTAACCTTGAGTGAATTCCCTTAATTTTTTTTAAAAACTTCACTCTCTTTTTATTAAATGAATAAGAAACAAAATTTGCACTAAAAGAGTTGTTCCAATTTGACGTACAGTTTTGTATAACAGCAAAATATATTTTAATTAGTTTTGCTTTAAATATAAAGCACAAAATATGGTTTGGGTACATGTCATGTTGTGTTTTTCTTCCTGGCACAGTTTATACACCCTCAGGCACCGGCTAACTGATTAAATCTGTTTACCATTATGCTGCTAAACTCTGCAGCATGATTGAAAGCATAAAGCTTAATTTCTGTTATATTTAAAGCCTTTAATTTCCTTAATTTAAATTAATCGCTGTCTGTATTTTGCAAAAAAATGACTGGAAATTCACCTAAATTAACATCTTCAGAGGAATCAAGTGCAGGGGAAGATTACTCTCTTATTAGCAGTAATTCATTAGAAGATGAAGGAATTTGCTCAAGATGGATTAAATCAAAATCTATCAGACTTGCTTCAATGCTTACTCTTATACTTGTATATTTCCTTGCAGAGGTTATAGTAGGTATGATACCAGATTGTTTTTTAATTTTACTTTGTTATTATTGTTGTTGTTGTTCAATTTATTATTTTTTATGGCTTTGTGCATTGACTTTAATCTGTAAGCTAAATACTTAAATATATTAAGCTATAGGTGATGCTTAAATGGCAATTTAAATAATAGTTGTGTTTGATCCTATTTTCTTTATAATTTGTGTAGAAACTGCATAACTTGTTCAACGACCATTCCAATATTATCTGTAGGTCACATAACCAACAGTTTGACCTTGGTGGCTGATTCCTTCCACATGCTTTCTGACTGTCTCTCACTTATTGTTGCTCTTGTTGCGGTACGCATGAGCAAACGGGAAGCACATGAATCAATTACCCTGTGGCCATCCAAGACCAGATATTACAACACTTTTGGTTGGGTTCGATTTGAGGTGTGTATTTTGTTTATGTACCATACCTATATCAAAACAAAATATCTCGTGAAATGCTTCTTGCAAATTTTACCTGTTGAACTGCATTCTTAAGTAATTCCTGCAGTACAAGTTATAAGCAATGTTAAACTTGTAAACTTGATTTTTCACAGTTAACATACCCATTTAAAAACTCCTAAAACCAGTAATTAACTACAAAAATAATAAATTGCTCTTTAAATTGTCACAATGTGAACTTTTATTGGCCTAAATAGGCTTAGAAGCACCCTGTTTGGGAGTTACAATTGAACAGTAAAAAGTATGTGCATACAATCTATACACAGATAGTTGGGGCTCTTATAAACTCCACCTTTCTGCTTGCACTGTGTGTCTCAATTTTTATGGAAGCAGTGGAGAAGTTTTACTACCCAGAACTTGTGACAAATCCGGTTTTTGTGCTTATTGTGGGCGGAGGTGAGATTTAGTTTTATATTGTTTAATGTTGTGCTTTTAAGATGACGTGTATAGCAAGTGTTGCTTAGCAGTAAGTCTAGTTAAATATTCTGTATTTATGAAAGTATATTTTATTACTTTTGCTTTTGTACAATCACAAGCAAGTCGTGAAGATTTTTATTCGATTACTTGGTGAACACCTACGTTTTCCCACAATTGTGTTTTAATATAAAGAGAAATAGTTCACAGTGCCCATCGTTAAATATATAGTTCTTTCAATTTCCAAAATGTCGATTTCAACCATGTAGTTGTTCTGTCGAGTCTGTTCTGCTGTTATGATTTACAAAATACACGATGCTGGAGGCAACCCGTGTGTTTTGTGCTGTCACGGTGCCGGACACTTTCAAAATACAACAGCCCATTAAACAAAAGCCTTTAATCCACAAAAAGTGGTGCCCCTAGTGATCAACAGCAACAGTAAAAGTAGGCTGTGTTTAAGAACAATTTGCATTGATTGTTAGTTGAATTGATTATAGACGCTTGACTGGATAACCGTTTGTTGTTTTACGTGTCTTGTTTTTCTAAATTTTTACAAAAAAATCTTAAAAATGCATTTTATTTTTTGATTGACATAACAAAATAAGTGCGATTGATTAATAGCTAAAAATAGTAAAAAAGGTAGATATTTAACGCAGCTTTGTGAACCTTGGAAAAGTGAGCCTCGGGCGTTCAGTGAATAAAAGTGAGAGGACAAAGAAACTCGTTTGCACGAAATTTCGCAACAACATCGTGAAGTGTTCGAACTGCAAATCCCGAATCTGCAATGACAAGGCATTAAAAAAAGAATGTTCAATTTCCCATATAGCAGTGGTTCTACCTTCCACCGACAAAAAAACGTTACTGGATTCCACAAGTGAAATCTTCGAATGAAAAATCCTTAAGCTTAACTAACAAAAAATGTTATATGCTAGTGCACCCTGAAGACTGCTTTCCCGAGGGTCTCCGTTAAAATCCCTGGCATAAAGCAAGACCCGTGTGTTGTTTTGCGACGTTGAAAGGCCGTTATTTTTATTTGCCCTGACCGCTGGGCATTTTCACGCGTCATTTGCCATGACCTTTGGTTACTTAATTCACGCATAAGATTAACCATGACGCCATGTAGACAGCAACACTTGAAACCACGTAGTCAGTAGCACAGCAATTAATCATTGACGCGAGATCAAAATAACCTTTTTTGTTTTAACAAGGCAAAAGAACTTTTGTCCAGTGTAATAATCGATAATCGCGCTTCGCACCAACATTTATACATGGACAGGTTATTATTGTTACGTAGCAAATTTTACTCGCCCGGCTCTACAATGTCATTAATATCCTTAACGATGTCGAATAACCGGTAACGCATTGCACGCAACTTTAAGAATGTTCAGTCTTGCAAAGGCGGTCTGTTAAATCGTTCCAACTCTGCATTTGATTTGCAACATTACACGGAGATATTGCCAAACTTCGCGTCGTATGGTTTATGCTGCCGCCGGCGACCAAGTACACTTGGAACATGGAACGGTTTAGCCTAAGCGCATATGCAATGCCTATCGATTCAGTTGTAACCATTTTTTGTTCAATGTCGCGTTCAAATTACTGAGATGCGGAGGACTCATTTACATGTTGCGACTGAAAACGTAAAATGTTTACACGTGCTAAACGCAAGGCACGCATTGGGAGAAATCGGGAGTTTAAGTGTGTCTTACTGCGATGTAGAACCTCCAAAGTCATACGAACAGATAACATAAAGAGAGATAAACATTCTCTTGGTTGACGTAGCACAAACGGGGTATATAACTCTTTATATTACTAAATTAACAGAACACAATTCCCTACAACTGTTTGCTTCGAACATTTTTATTTTGTGGACTTTTGCTTTCGAATTTCTGATTAGAAACAATTTATAGGATTGCAGGCTGAGGTTCTTCAATTAGCTAGAGATGACTGGGGGTGGACTGACCCCACTTTGTGCGGTCACAAAACACGCAGCCAGTAGGTTGTAACCACCCTATCTCTGTTTAAGCTCACGTATAAATTGCGGAAATGACTGGCAGACTATTTTACGTACCGTAAACAAACAATTAGGATAGTCAAACGTGCTGAACGAATACTGCGGAATATTATGACACAGCAGACGCCAAATTATTGCTGCGAAGCTCTTTAGGGAAAAAAAGTTTTAACAGTCTTGATAACAAATCTCTTCATGGCAAACATATTCTATGCTACAGTGATCCCATTTTTCCAGCAATTAAATAAACGCATGGGCTTGCCATTTAGCAAGTTCAAAATTTATTGTCGTTTGATCATGACTCGAAATGTCCATACATCAGGATTGCATCCTAAACATTTAAAACCCTAATGATATTTAAAATTAAACTATTAAATTGATTCAATGTGGGATACTGTCAATTATTGTTGTAAACAAGTCATTTGTAATATAATTCCGCGGCAAGTGGAGAATTCAAGTCCCAGTCCAATATATCAGTTTCCAAAGTTATATTCTAGTTTATAAGCCATTATTAGAGCAAGTTAACTCCAAGTTCAAGTCTTTTACATGAAAATATATCGTTCAACTATTAAAAATGGGCAAACTCGCCCCATTATGACAAATAACCCAACTAAAAAATAAGAAGAGATACATATATATATATATAGCAAGCAGCTGAATTAAATGTCAAGCAGAGAGAAATAACTGAATTTTACACAAATGTTTCATGTAAACGTTTAATTTTAACCAGAGTCTTTTGACTGAAAGACATAAGTTCAGCTTAATTGATTTGTCAACAAATACTAAAGTCAAGTCATTTGAAAACCAGTGACTTCGGTGTCCTTCACTCAAGTCATTTGTTTGAGTTTTTACGACATTGCTAACCAATTTCTTGTCAAACATTTCTTTTTCGTAGGCGGATTAATCATAAACATCATCGGACTGGTGCTTTTCGGGTCCCATGCTCACGCTGGACATGATCATTGTCACGGCCACATGCATGGAAAAGGTCACTCACATGATCACAAGCATTCCATGAAAGGAAACAACAATGGAACCGTGGCACACGTTGATGTGGAGTCTGCTATGTTAAATGGACAAGTCACTACGAAAGTGGTACGACGCATCCAGTTACTCACAAAAGAACTGAACGCGTTTTGTTTGCGCAACCTGCCAAGCGTTGTTTATGACCAATGGATAACCAGCTGTAGTTTGCTGGTTGATCATATGTGGTACCGTAATCTCGTAAATGTTTCAGAACGACATAGAAGTATCCAAATCTTGTAGCGCACCACACGCAATTAACAACAAATTCTGTTAAATTTGATAAAATTGGGGCAAAAACGTTTGATTGGAGGACAATAGCTCATTATTAAAAGCTTTGCGCGTCCTGTTTTCATTATGTATTGATTATAGCCAAGTATTTTGCGAACCAACCTATGCTTTTATTTTTAGGTCAAACCTGAAACGTCTTTGGAAGGCCAAATGAACATGAGGGCTGTTTTTCTCCACGTTTTGGGAGATGCTCTTGGTTCAGTCATCGTTATGATTAGTGCCACCACAATTTACTTTGTGCCAGTAAGCTTGTCTTCTTTCATACTTCAATGTTACAGACAACAATATATTTAATTTGACATTAACGCCAATCCAGCGATTGATTTACGACTGAATGGTTTCTTCAGTTCTTAAAAATGTTTAATGACTGATCCGGCTTCGTCGTATCAGAAACTTATCAAGAGCTGGTAAGGTGTCTCTAATGACGAGTTGCAGACTTGATACTGGATATAAAACTCGAGGTTTAAAAAAACGAGTAAAACACGACATAAAACTGTGTACAATGTGTCACTGAATATAAGCATCGTTGAACAAATTCGTAAAATTGCATCAATGCGTTTTAAATACAGTTCCCGTAAAATACGTAATACGATTAACTAGTTATATATTGATACACTCGGTTACTTCTGTATAAAAGTGTTGGCAAACATCGTTACAAAAACCCGCCTCAAGTTCCTAATCAAACAGTTTTCAAAGTACTCAACTGTTTGTTTTCTTAAGGTCGTCTATTTCTTCAACTCATTTAATCTGTAGCCTGTTTCTCACTCGGGGCACCATTTGCGACTCTCAATATGATTTGAATTATTTCTTCACTTTTGTGATATATTTTGAGAATGATCCATAATACGAATAAATAAAAGATTTATTGAAATAAAAATCTTAGAAAAGAACACTACAATATAAGTCAAAAAATAGATTTCAATATTTAATCATTCTACCAAACAAATTCATCTTTTATATCTATTTTTAAAACTGACACACTCTCGCAAATTTAAATATTACTTGAACCCCAAAATTAGAGATAATTAAAATATCACTGGCCCTCAAATTTGACATAAGCTGTAGCCTAATACGAGCCCTTGGAGGTGTATTTGTGTTTACCATGTGCCGACTGTCTTATGCTGTCCAAGAAATGTCTTGCTAGAGAAAGTAAAGACAAGATTTATCCTTAGCAGCTACTTTTGCAATCTTCTCCCGAATAGTGTGCGACACACACAATAAACAACTTTTTGTCAGCCTTGCTACCAACAGTAATGGTAAGCTGGACTGCATCACACGATTATCAGTTTGTAGGGTGTTGGAAGATGCACGTTAAACCAAAGAATTTTAAAACAAACAGCAACAAAGTCTAATCTGTTTCGGTGTATTTTTTTTCGCAGCACGATTGTATCGTGAACAACGTCACAACAGCGACCAACGAGAGTCTTCTCACCAGCGGGGAAGTCCCGCCCTGCGAGGAGGACAGCCTTAACATCGAGAACAGATGGATCCTTTACTTGGACCCGGTTATGAGCCTTATCCTCGTGTTCATCATGATCTCCACCACGGTGCCGCTCTTCAAGCAGTCGAGCCTTATCCTGCTCCAAACCGTACCCAACCACATCGAGCTGGAAGCCATACAGAAAAGGTGAACGCCGGACAGAAATGGGGAGCCTTTGTGGAGCCGGAGCTGGAGTCTTTTTTTATATTTGTAGTGCTGGAGCTATTTATTTTTGTGGAGCAGATTTTAGATTTGACGAGCTGAAGCTATAAAATTTAAATCTCTTATACCTCGAAATAATTTTGAATTGCTCAAATGAACACTACTAAACAGTTTAGTGTTGCAAATGTAACTTAATTTAGCCTGTGCTAAAGAAACAACATTTTTGTTCAGCACTGTGCAAAGTTTATCTGCAAAATAGAATTTGAAGAAATGTAAGTGGAAAAAGTGAAATGTTATTTGAATTTTTTGATGGTATATAAAAATCAGGTATCGGTAACGCTCCGAAAATGTGATATCTGTCGATCTCTGAAATATCTATATGTGGCTTAACGGGGCCGGTGTCAACTAACGGGCAAACGTATATCCAACATTTGTGGACAAAACGTGTGTCGGTTAATTTTCACCAGTTATATGATTGCATTCACCTAATATATTGGTTATAGATTGTTTTAAAATTGATCATGCCAAATATATTTGCTCTCTAATTGCAACAACGAGTAAGAAAAATATACTATACTATTTGCGTTAATATGACTCCTCTCATTAAACCTGATGGCCGTCAGCAATAATACTTGATATCGTTTGTCGTAAAAGCCTTTGCAATTTTGGCACAAAAAATATTACCGGGTACACTATGCACAGATCTATAATGGTGCTTGATAATGAATGGCGAAGCCAAAAGGATCGAGTAAATCGACATCATCTTGATTAAGATGTTTCGTTTAACTAAAAAATAATACAAGCTCGTATAAATTTCTTAATCAAGATGATGTCGATCTATTCGACCTTTTTGGTTTCTCAAAAATATTGCCAACTTTTGCGCGTGTCTCTGTGTGTATCAACTTGTCCTTCTCCCCTGCAGGATCGAGAAAATCGAGGGGGTGCAGGAAATCCAGGACTTCCATATTTGGCAGCTGACCGGCGAAAAGCTGGTGGCCACCGTCCATTTGCAGTGCAAGTGCTCAGAGACCTACATCCAGGCCGCAAAAAACGTAAACGGATGTTTATTGTATTTATTATTTTTGTCTGCTCTCTTTTAATTGGATTAGGCTGGCAAAGCTGTTATTCTTTATCTAATGCTTTATTTGGCCCACATTGTCACGTGGAAAATGGGAGTATACGGAGTTTTCAGAGCGTCTATCTTATAAATTAGGGGTTCTCAA
Source organism: Ascidiella aspersa (assembly GCF_963924565.1). Lineage (NCBI taxonomy): Eukaryota > Metazoa > Chordata > Ascidiacea > Phlebobranchia > Ascidiidae > Ascidiella > Ascidiella aspersa. The sequence goes on from NC_139454.1 coordinate 21,263,015, forward strand.
ACCGCAAAAGCAAAACCTGCTCGTATAACAAACTGGCATACAGGCAATCATGTGAGATTTGAACGCAAATTATCCATTTGAATCTGAGCCGGTGGTTTCATGGTATTTACCTATTTAGTCGTGTTGTAATCAGCATGTTTGTCGAGTTAGTACATTAAATTATATAAGGTAGGGTGCGAGTTTTTGGTTTTCTAATAGTATGCCGCGAATCAAATAGCTTTGAAAAACACTGGTAGCTTTGAAAGCATTCAAGATATTTTATTATTGTTTCATTTGCCAAAATAGCGCAATATAAAAATTTCAGGCGCCCTGTAGAGTAAAAGACTGTAGAGTAAACTTATTTGGTCTTCGAGTAAAACTTAATTTGGTCCATTTTCGATGTTTACATGTTAAATTTACAACCGCTTCAGGGCTCGGTATGCGTTATTCGCCTTAACAACATCGATCGGATGACGAAACATTCAGCAAGCTACAATTAGGAATTTGAGATCATTTGGCAATAGTATGTGTAACAAAACTGTTACGTCCACCATAAACTAGGTCATCGTAAACATTAGCCTGATAACACGCCTATAGGTGCCATTGGTTTGTGTAAAGCTCTTTGCATAATAATAATAACTTTGAATTGAACCAAAGAAACTTGAAAAATAACAAGGCTTGTTGGTAAAATTGCGTTATTTCAAACTCCTGCAAAGCACCTACAAATGTGTTTGCGTCTACATTTTCTAGCTGCATCACACGAATCGCATCACTCGCAAAAGACACGCTTCCGCTTTCATGACTCAAAATGTGATGCGTTATTTTGCGGGCAGTGTGAGTGTATAAGCCTATTTTTAACTTGCCTTGCTAAGTGGCCCACGTATTTCTGCAATATGTTAGCTGCATTAGACAGAGAACCGGGTAACTCATCTCGGGTTGTTGTTGTTTTTTTTGGGTGGTGGGGCGCCCTGCCTTTACGTTTCAATGTTCAGAATATTAAAAAAAGATTTTGACCAGTGGTGGGCAACCATTAGCCCGGTGCTGTTACGCGATAAGTTTGTTACCGGCCGCAGGTGTACTTGTGTCGGCCTGTGCTTGCTATTATATTAGTATTTTCTATGGCGTAACCTTAGTGTCCTATTAAATTATTTAGGCCTTGTTGCAGCAAAACAAGCTCAATGTTCTTAATGAATTAAAGTTGTATAATAAATTGCCAAGCTAAACACTTGTTGGTTTTTGAATCCCGCTCCGTGATAAAATTTCCATTTTAAACCGGTTCGCACTGCAAAAAAGGTTGTGGACTCCTGCTTTATAAAAAAAACTCTCGAATGCCAAGGTACGATAATTATAATTGACATGACACAGTTGTTTACTCGACGAGCGGTTATGGGTTATGAGGATTTGTCGAGCATTGAACGAATGATCGGCCACAATCTTCATATATCCTTCAATTTACGCAGCTAATACAACTGTGCGTCGACCAATACCTAAAATGAACAACATAAAAAGACAAACTAGTGGTTACAGTCATCATTATCGCAATTTGTTTTATCGTGTCGTTCCTCGCGTTTTTTCGTATATTTTATCCCTTTTTTTTGCCATAAGTTGTACCCTGAGCGTTGGAGGTCATTCACCCTAAAAAGGCGACTTGGATAGGTTGCCGAATGGTTGGAGAAAAAATATAATTTTCACAGGCGCTGTGTTGTTTAGTTAATGATAAAGATTTGCCACGCTTGGCGGAAACTAAGTTTGTCCATCGCTGACCAGCCAAAAAAACGCTGACCGTTGTTTGAGAACCACTGGTCTAAAAGGGAAAGGCGGTCAAGTGGTACGGCGAAATCGCTGTTTATCGAGCGTGATGTGACGCCTTTAACCAACAACACGTCTGTCGCCTGATAACAGTCCACATTTTGTAGGTGAAGCAAGAGCTACACGACGCTGGAATCCACTCATCCACAGTCCAGGCCGAGTATTACAGCTCGCCGGTGCAATAAGCCCTGCCTATAATAAAGACCTGCTGCAGCGCTAACAAGGTACGTCGTATAGTCGTTAGGGATACCAGGTAGTTCACGTTTTTTTCCGATACCCATTATTTCGGTCAAAAGTTTTGCCGTGCGATCCGATCTAACACCAAGTGATGTCATTGCCGCGTGAATTACCCGAATTTGTGAAACAAAAACGTGCAGATGTAATGTTTTCATGTTGCTCAGCCCAAATTAACGTTTAATGTAATCTACTTTTCACCGAACTGTTTTATCCAACAAGTATAGGGGTGCTCAAAGCAGAATACTGAATTCTTGGTTTGTATCCAATTCTGCTGTTTATTTCGGGGAATTGAAACCTATATAACTTAATGTTTTAACGCCGATGGTTGCGCCTAATTGTACAAACGCGAGTGGCAAGTTTGGATAAAGGCCTCTCGCTGTTGCGACACAATAATAGTGCTTGCTTTAAATGTAGCCTTGTAGTGCAAGTCAGCGTTTTTTTTGGCGACCAATTAATTCGCTTCTCGCGATACCTAATAATTAAGTGTCAATCAAGCGTTATTGGGCGAGCGACTAACGAGTATCGCCAGGTGTAGAGTTCGCAATTTCCTTAACTGCGTTAAGTTGCAACTTGCAAACGTAATATTTCCTCGTAAAACGTGCTGGCCTTGGACAAAATGCTCTGCAGGGTTACTTAAGGTCAACTTTAGGCTAAAATTCAGCGAGTTTATGCACAGTCTATAGGTCAAGTATTGGTTATGACAGTGTTTCTCAACCTATGGGTCGCGACCAAAATTGGGTCGCTGTTTGATTTGGTTGGGTCGCCGACCGCAGTAGTCACATGTTTAAACGAATTGAGATTGGTTCAAATCGAAATTTTTCACTTAAGGAAATTAAGGAAGCAATACAAATAATGTCTTATAATAATTGTTAAAATTTGAAATTATTTATGCTAATGCTAATGTCTATTTTTTATTCGCACAAAGAAAGTTATTTTTTGTTCGCTTACAGGAAAAAAACAATTGGGCCGCCAAATCTTAGTTGTCATACTTACGCTTAATATTTGGGTCGCCGCGAAAAAGGTTGAGAAGCACTGGGTTATGACAATAGTAACGTTGTTTTCTTTGCTTTCGGCCTACATTATTTAACTCATAACAGATCACATTAATCAAAAAAGTACAATTGACACACAACGATGTTTTAAAAAAACAGATACGCTGAAGAGTTAATTGTGTAGTGTTTCATTTCTACATTGGAAAAATATAATTTTTGTCATAACTTGGACAGTGGACATGTATTAAAGTTTACACAGCTGCTTCAAATGAGTGTTGTTAAGTATGCTAAACATTACAATATACACAAACACATGTTAGCCAATTGTTTGCGATTTATTTCTGTTAACTGTGATCCCTGCAGGGTGTATTGAAATTAATCCCACCCCTAACAAAGCGAGGTTAAATAATTTAAAAAATATACTAGGATTCGATGTTCTGGATTCGTTATTCTAGATTTGAAACCTAATGTTCTAGAATCCCCTGGGATTCTACTTTGAACTTCCCTGCCAACATATTTTCTTTGCAAGGTAAAGAATCGCAAAAAAGCATTAAGCATTGCGCTGAATCGGAAAGCATGACAGGCACAATTCAATTTTGTATTGTTTCGCCGCCGATACCACCCTAGCATATCGGAAGAGTAGCGATACTACCACTTGTCGTCGAATATCGGCACCAATCCGGAAATTTTTCGACAACCATAGACAGTTATTGTGTTTTGAATGTTGCTACCTGTTTCTGTTGGTAAATAATACTGATTGTTTACACCAAGATTAACACAATTTCAAATTGCTAATTTTCCTAACGTTACCAATGCCATTGCTTACGCTGTTACGCACATAAGTTTTAAATATACTTCTCTGGTGGCTGCAAAGCGAGCGGGCTTCTTGTATAATTGCCCCTCAGCCGAGTTCAATGCAAAACCGTCAGGGCCGGATTATGTTAAGTAAGCTTGTATAAGCTGGCAAGTAAGACCTCATCGACACAGTCTTGTATATCTGTTAATTTAAACATTTTTAGGTCATATATTTATATATAAAGAACAGTCTATCAAATGGCAGCTACACGTTTCGTGTTCGGCAGCTAACAAGTATGTTTTGATTAAGTTGGTGACCCATTTTTGTTTTTTAAATATTGAAAACTGAACGGATGTCTTATTGCATGTTTTTTTTAGGCGCACTCATAGTATGTTAGAAGGCGATGATTTGTTTATATCCCAATTTCAGCATTATGGAATGAACTATTGCACTAACACAGTGTTTGTTAAACGTCGTGGTCGTTCACAAAAAACGTCGTTGTCATTACGCAACATCAGTTTACATAGTTTGGTTTCCAAGGTTTAAGTAAACGTCTATAAAAGTTTGATCACCACTCTGAAGCGATCATGCAGAAGAATGGTTCAGATTCTCAGTAAACGTAGCTGACAGATTAGTGTTTTGCTGGCAACATAACCGAATTGATTAAGAATTTCCAAGCAGAGCCGCCTAAACTTTAGTAAATCGCGGCCGTTTTTGGGACCATGTCGTGCATGAAAGGAAATTGTTGGAAATCGGATAGCACTCCAGACTGTGGCGTGCGTAAACCCGTTTGCCCTGCCGCCTTAATTGTTTGGTTTTGTCCCAGAGGCGGTGTTGCTGACTTGTCTTTATTTAAGCGTTGTGCAAATACACACGGGTTGAAGAGCGGGCATTGCGCTATATGTCATGCCCGTCTTCCATCTGTGTCTTATGACGTTAAACCGCCACGCTGGCGAACAGCTAACCAATGTAACTCGTTGTTGCAGTCTTTCGACTTGTCGAGCCAGTTCGTTCCACGCTATAGTCACGTACGAAAGAAAGAAAAATCAGTTAAATCAGAGCATTTTTGCTTAATCGTGTTCGTTATTTCCATTTATAAGGCTGTTGTTTTGTCTATTTTTAGTTGGTGGAAAGTGTAAAGCGTTGTTAGATCCGAGTTTATGTTTTTAACAATGAACACACCCGTCAACTTTGAACATTCGAAGCCATAACTTTATTATCGCCGCCAGACAATTCCACTAAAATAAGGGTAGTTCAAATGACAGCTTGCCTAATCTCTACTACATTAGAACAAGTGAAAATACTTCGATAGTGCTCATATCTTATTACTTAAAAATTTGTCCATAATAAGCTGACTGGCAATCGACGATTTTTGGCCCTTTGAAATGACTTTGTTAAGTGCAGCCATAAAGGTAAATAATTCATGGTACCATAGTCACAATTAGGTATTTCCTATAATATCTTAGTGGAGCCAATACCCGATGACAATTGGGACTCCAGCCATAAGACCGAAACTAAAACGACATTAACGTCGGAATAAAACACAATTCGGTGTGAGGCCAAAATAGGACAAATACCTAATATTCGTAATAACGTATAAATCCCAACAAGACTTTTACATGTCGGAATAACACCTAAATGGCTAGTATAATATTTATACAACCTTTGTGATCGATGCTAGATAGTCTTTCGGTATACCCTTGTTAAACTTTCTTTCGGATACTAAAATGACCATGATTTGTGGTAAAAATCTAAATTTAAAAGTTGGATATTTTTTTAAACATTTTTCTACATTACAAACTTTACAAAGAAATACATAGGCTCGTTACATTACAAAGAATACATAGGTTCCTAATGCAAAGCAAGCAGATGTTGGCTATAATCTCCTGAAAAACACCATTTCACTTTTTTAACCATAGTGAAAAATCAAATCGGATCATAGTAGGTTTGCCCTAAATATCGGGTATTGTAATGAAAACTGACACCCCCAGTCACAATGTACGCTAAGCTGATATTCTTACCATCTTTCCAATCTAGGTGACTATTGACGACGAACAGAAATCCAGGTACTGCTTAAATCCGCGGGCTCCCCCTAGCGGAATCACATTCGACCGAATGGACCGGACTCTGAAAAAAGACTCGTGATGATGTTGCTGGTGAAAATCAAAGATAATGCCTCACTGTTAAGATATTGACATTTCTGTAGCGTGTAGTGCTTTTATTGCTTATAGTTTTAGTTTGAGATCGTTCCCGCAAATAATTTCTCAAAATACCTCCGGTTTCGGGATGCCATTTGGATCCCTAAAAATACAGTATACGTTGACTTTTCCAATTTTTCATCTATGTTTTTGCTTCTACCTGTTTTACTTTAACATGTTTGTGCTTCTACCTGATTGGTAAACTCAAGTTTGTAAACTCGATCTTGATTTTAAGACACCTCCGTGTGTATTCACACGTTAGCACAATTGAATATTTGAAACCTGACTTGATACAATAGGAGCTCTGACGATCGATGGCCATACGTATATTGCTTCGTTTACATTTTATGCAACCAAAAAAATAGCGAAGCTTCGAAATTCAATATAGCCTACTTCACATTTTCTTGAATCACAGCCAAAGCTTTTTAAAATATCGTGACATTTTTATTAAATTCGTCCACATGTTATTTCGTACTTTTCTTTTTTTCCTTTCAGTTATGCAGACTTTTAATGCTGTGCGGTTCATACGTCAAATCGTTTGTCGTTTTGCTTTCTCGTTTGCGCTTTCATATCAATTTAGGCTAAATATTAATGAATTGTCGTTATATGCAATCAATAAAATTAAGCAACGCGAATATAAAAACAAAACGTTTTACCATAGCTAATTTTTTTTAAAGTTTTAACTAACCCGAATGAACTGCTGTGCTGGTGTTTCAAAAGTTCTTTGAAATAAGCCAAATCTGGGACATGAATAGGGCGTGGTGGTTGTCACTGTAACTTTGTTATACCAGTTGGTCAAAATCTTTTTTTTTCACCTGTTGTTTTAACAAGTTATTAAACTAAATATAAGAGAAATTGAAGTCAACGAGTATATTTTCCTAAGAATTTTGTTAATTGCCTTATTCTTGTCGTTTAGTTCTAATTAAATAATCATGGCTTTGTAAAGGAATAACCCTAAATTTAACCGGATAACTATCTTATTAAAAAGGTTTGAAAGTATAATTTCGCAGAACCGGATTTTGACTTAAAATGCGCATGTTCTTCAACGAGGCATACCCGGTATTTCCACTTTTATAAATATTTTATTTGGTTAAGGCGGAAATTTAGGCGCCCAAATTAGGTTGAAGGTACCTGTTTTTAGAAAGTTCGCTTACACTACCGTGCTTCGTTTCTTTACATGTTATAATTACACAGCTGAAACATACATATACTACACAATGTGTATTCTGCTGATATACGGACTGTTGATCCCTTCGATTGATGAATGTACGAACATCATGCAGCACACTATGGTGCTGCACAGCTCAGTTGGTAGAGCGACGATCCCAGTATGACAGGAGGTCGGGAGTACGAACCTTACCGCAGGCTAGTTGTTTTTTAGCCTGTCCTTTCTTGCACTACAATCCTGATTAGGTTGACTGATTTCAGTAAGCCTCTCGGTAAGCAGCAAGTGTTGTGTGTTATTTTTAGGATTTTTTTGCTTTGTCAAGCCATTGGAAAACAAACGTTACAACCTTTCTACCCTTTCTTTTTGGAGTACCCCCCTTCTCTTGGCACATACTAAAAAGTCCCCAGATACTTAAGCCTATCAGAGGTATAGTATATGCTGGTGGTGGCATATTTTTTAGGAAAAACGTTCTTCGTGTTTAATTGTCCTTTTTCGTGACACTATATTTTGTAATATGAGTATTAAGTAGAACTAGCTTTCAATGAAAATTATAATGAATAAGACAGCGAGTGTTTTCAGCGAGTGTTAAGGTTCGTTTTTTTTATATTTCCGTACTAGATTTTTGTTAAACGTCGATGTAGTGGACACAGTGTCGGAAATTACATTTTATTTTTAGTTTATGTTTTTTTAAATACGTGATCTGTAAACACTATCTCTGAATTTGTTGAGAAGCCCAAATCGACTTAGCCTACACCATCAGGGCTGTGGAGTCGGTTAAAAATAACCCGAGTCCGACTCCGGTCAAATGTGCGATTTTGTCGAGTCTCGAGTCCGGCCCGGACTCTACAGCCTGTATTTCACCAATTTACCTAACTAAAACAACGCGGATATTCAGCAATCCACCAATAGGGGCGTCGTATAATTCATTCACTCACAATACATGGTTAAAAAATATTCCGCAATATAATACTCCACCTTTACAATTTCCAGTTGGCGGCCATGTCAGTTTTAAAATTCGGTTCTGTGCATGCGCATCTCGGACTCAGGACTCGGGTAGTTTTACAAGGTCTTAACCGAGTCCCGAGTCCGACACCAGCAAAAACAAACCGACTCCGACTCCGCAGCCTTGACCCTCACAACACGTTTGTCAAAATCAGCTCGTACACGAGCAATTTGTTGTGTGCCCAATGCGAGAAGCCTTTTGAATTTACAGTTTAGCGTCAATTCAACCAATCAACCCCAATTTTTTTCGTGGATATGGCACGTTTTCTCAAACGTAACAATTCTACTTTCGTTTTACTTACAGGCAAAAAAACGTCTTTTGGGGGTGTTGAAAATATGGTAGCCCTAATTTACGTGTTATTAAAAAATATCTAGATTGTGTAATTTGCTCAAGACATTCTGGGTAAAATATGAGTCCCCATTTTTTATTGTAAAAAATACTAGAAATAAAATAGGCGAAAAGAGTTTTCTCAAATAATTTGGTATTTCGATAATTGCGGTCGGTCAAAATTAGTTTGAATGGTAATCGCAATAAAAGTAGAATGCTAAAATCGCAATTAGAATGCTAAATCGCAATAAAAAGAAGAAACCAACTGGAGACTTTTGTTTACTGACTCGAACCAGAAAACCTACTGATTTTTCTTCACTAAGTTTATGTACATTATTGTTTTGGCCACCCAAAGGGAGTGGTCTAGCGACCCATCATTTGTATAGGCCCTACTGTAGATGTCGTATTGTGCTAACCATGGCATTGGTTGAATTTTAATTAGACTCTAATATAAATGGGCTTTTGCGTACAATTCACTGGTGAAACACTCACTTAAACCGACCTTTTTCGACTTGACTTACTTCCTGTGTTGTCGGTCAATTGTTGTTTGAGCGCGATTGTTTCAATCGCGATTGTGACGTAATACGATAGACCAGCAGCGGCGCCTGCAGCAGTTTAGTGGGTCAAGTGTCAAGCTGGGAAGTGTTGGCGCCGCCGCGTCAAGATCACGCAACGTGGTCACAGTGGCGCTGGACTTCTAAAGTAAGAAACGACATGGACGCCGTGCTGGAAATAATTCTCTCTGTTAATAGTTCAGCTGCCAAGAGACAAGCATGTATGTCTTAATTGGCCGAGTTTTGCCAGCTTTAGAAACTATTAGCTTAGGCCTAGACTCCTAGTCCCTATCTTTCTTTCAGCGGAATTTTTCTACTTGTTTTCAAGTTTAATGGAAAGATGGGCGCTGGTCTATAACCGTACCACATTTTCGTCCGTCTTTTATATTGCTAACATTATTTAGGTTAGGTTGCAAGTTAGCTCTTGGGTTTGGCTGGGTCAAATGTTATTATATTTAGTTATTCTCCCATATTTGTTTCTTCCTTGCAATTTTCGTTTTTTGGCAACTCGCTTCGGTGCTAAAAAACAACAACCAAGTGGTAGGATTCTAGACCAGCGGCGAAAGGTGTTTTCCAAAACGATTAAATCTTAAGAAAACTCAGAGAATGACACAATAGCCTATAGCCTGTAGGCTATTCATGTAAGTCTAGGTGGTATTATTCCAAATTGCATGTCCTGGTCTTGCTAAGCAGGTTAGTAGGCGATTCCGAAGGCATTACTTTTTTTGCTTCGCTGCTGTTACTGCCATTAATAAATCATGAACGGCAGCAGGCGAATGTGCAGCAATTCGGTGTCATCGAAACAGCTAAATAGGGTAGCATTTGCAGTGTAATCATTATCTGCTACTTAATTTTGTTAACTTGTTTGTGAACCTAATTGTCAAATTCTAGCAATATCATTTCGAATTGCATTTTTCAATATGACTGTACCTGCTAAAGATTTTTTTATATTAATGTTCGCTGTAAGCTATAGTGGTTTGCAATTTCCCTGTAACATTTCTATCCGGAAATCTTAAAGGCGGCGTTCTATTTCTTGAGGAGCAGTGCTCATTTGCAAATACTCATTTGTTTCCGCAGTACTGCGTGTGCCATGTTATTAGGCTACAAATTGTCATGCTGATTTTGACGTGTCCGGACTGCAAATTGTATCTCGGAGCGAATGTGGGCCTGCAGAAATGTACGTGTATGCCATGGAAGAATTGCGACACGGTTGTGTGAAAGCAGTTTGAGTTGTGCACACGGCACTGCCGTAACCTGAGATTCTATTGTCCTATAACCTGTGTCAAAATGTCGCACGAAAAATAATGTCCGCTATGTCTTACACAGCTCAGCGCTGTTTAGCCTCTTAACATAGCTCACAGCGATTTTGACTTTGAATTTTTTTAGAAAGATGTATGGCGTTTGTATTGAGCAAGAAAAAGCGTTTTAAAAGATATGATAAATTGCAACAAAAAACGCAATAAAGGCGCTAGGTACAGCTTGACTTTTAAACCGCGTGATATCTTGTTAACAAGGCGAAGGTGATTTTACAAACATAAATGCCTTATGGGCTTCTAACAATTTGTCCCCTACTCGTTTTTTTCATCAAAGTCGTTTGTTATATAGCGCAAGACGAACCTGACTTTGGACTTTAGTCAACCGCAATACCGATTTGGCCTACATTCAAGTTTCGGTTATTGTTTGACTACGGTGTAGCTAACTAAAACAGTGCATTAAAAAAACACGTGCTAGGCGCCAATAAAAAGGCACAAAACTGGTTTTGTGTTGCCATATTATATAGGTTTACGTTTTTCTAGAAATGATCACGAAATTAATGTTTCTCGCGAGATTTGTCAGCATTAAGTTGCGTAGCGTTCAATGTATACCGAACTAAAAAAATGCGTCGGTCATCAAAATAATTCGTGTATTCATCGATGACTCTCGCTGTGCGATCAAGCAGGAGCCAATAAAATTGTGATGTGTCATTGACTCATTAGTTTTACATCGAACAGTTTTTGTGCGCACGGCACTCGGCATTAGTGCCGTGCTGAGCGTTCTCTACTAGTGCATAGAGACAGCTTGTGTTTAGTTTCTTTTGTTGACGCTAGGCCTTCCAACGGTTTCAACAGATTCGTGTGCCGTGTGAAAATGATTCCAGCCATTTTTTATTTGTTAGTATTTAGACTCGGGACCCGTGCCCCTTCAGTCATTCCTTTCCTGGTGTTGGCGAGATAATTGTAAGGACGAACGGATTACGTTGAACGATTTTTTATTGCAAGGTTTTTGAAATTGATTGCGCAATTCCGTATTGTGAGGGCATTTCGAATTGAACAATACGGTTATTGAGAAAAGCCACTGAAGTATAGACTAAAAATAATTTTGTTGTGTATTAGTTTGGAAATTTTATTTACACCTTCGTAAACAAACAACAAGAGAATATTATGTTATATTATTGCAAAGCATAAGGTAGACAAGATATGCATATGTATTCTAGTGTTTTGAATTGCGGTAATTTTCATTTGAAACTCGTCCATTTGTAGGCACTTACAAGCTTGGATTAGCCTTGCTTGAAGATTACTGATAGTGATAGCACTGTTTCCACTTGGTAACCCGCAGTGATTTAATCTATAAACTTAACAGCATACCTCTTTTGTTTCCCTTTGCGTCATGCTTGTTGGTATGTGCCGACCGCCGGTCTAATGAGGTCACGCTACAGCCTAGAAACGAACTTCAAAGGCCATCTGGCCTTGTGTATAAGAAGTCCAGTAATTCCGACCAATAGGACTTGTTTTCAAAAGTTGTTTAAAACAATTGGAAAAGTAATTTTAAACAAATTGTTGTTTAAAAAAAAATGATTGTTTATTTTAATCAAATGAATAAGAAGCAAATTTATACTACTTGGGTATACTAAATATAATGCACAGGTTTGTAAAAACAGCAAGGTCTTCGCTAATTAGTTTGTTTTGTTTTCAATTTTAAAGGCAAAGTTGTTTGATTACATTTGTTCGCGTTGGTCTAGAATCCTTCCACAGCGTTGAAATAATTCTTTTTAAAAAGCAATGCACATTAATATTGCTTAACCTACCCGAACACTAACCCAAATAATGTTCGTTGTGGTGGAATTTTGGCATTGTTTTTTATTATTGTCACAGTTTTTAGCCTTAGGCACCGGCCAAGTGGTGTAATCTGTTTACCATTAGGCTTCGAATTTTTGCACTAAGACCGTAATTTTGTAGCATGACTAAATTAAACTTGGCATACTTTATCTGTTTAAAATAGAATTAGTTTTGCATTATTTTAATTTTATTGCTGTTTGTAAATTGGAAAAAAATGGCCAAAAATTCACCTAATTCAACACCTTCAGAGGAGTCAAATGCCGCTGAAGATTCCTCTCTTATCAGTAATTCTTCAGAAGATGAAGGAATTTGCTCAAGATGGATTAAATCAAAATCTATTAGACTTGCTTCAATGCTTACACTGATACTTGTATATTTCCTTGCGGAGGTTATTGTTGGTATGACAACAAATTTCTCTTAGTTTTTATTTTGTTGATTTTCTGCATAAAGATATATGTATGCCAGAAATGGTTAAGATATATGTATGCCTAAAATGTTTATTTTTTTATTTTTAAATGATAAAATTGAAAACTCGAAAAAAATACAAGTGCTGCTAGCCTTTATCAATCCAATATCATCTGTAGGTCACATAACCAACAGTTTGACCTTGGTGGCTGATTCCTTCCACATGCTTTCCGACTGTCTCTCACTTATTGTTGCTCTTGTTGCGGTACGCATGAGCAAACGGCAAGCACATGAATCAATTACAGCCTGGCCTTCCAAGACAAGATATTACAACACTTTTGGTTGGGTTCGATTTGAGGTGCTTAGATTTTGACGTATTTTTGTATTTATAAAATATATAAACAAAACATTTTGTAGTGTTATTTTCCTGTTGACGTGAAAACCTGTATAACATTTGATATGTAAATGCTAATTTAAATGAAGTGTTTAATTTAATGTTGATAAACAATGATTTTTCTTTAGTTACAACTGTAATATTATTTAAAAAATGACTTCAAAAGCAGAATTTAAATTCATGAAACTAAGGGTACAAATTTGTTTGTTTTGATTTTTGTGTGCCTAATAACAGAGTTCACCAAATTAAGACCAGCGGGTCAAATCCGAGACGCAGATTGACTTCTTCTGGCCCGCAGTGTATTTCCCAAAACAAGGATTATTGATATAGTTTATAAACAGACATGTTTGTCAGATGCAAAGCAAACCTAAATTTTATTGGAATTTTAAATGAATAGACCATTTCATTGAGTTTTTTTTTTATATATTTTGATATTTAGTGTTTTTAGGTTCATTTGTTTAATAATATTTAAGTCAAATTGAGTCAATAGCAAAATTTTTATCTGGCCCACGAACTTTGATGTTTACAGTTATCCGGCCGGCGATCAACAATCATTACAGTTGGTTAACCGTGTATGAAAAAGTTGATGATCCCCGCCTTATCACAACACTGTGTGTATAAGAAGTCCAGTTAAAAATGAAATTCTATATATTTGACGTGTAGGTTGTCGGCGCTCTTATTAACTCCACCTTTCTGCTGGCCCTGTGCGTTTCAATTTTGATGGAAGCAGTGGAGAAATTTTACCACCCAGAACTTGTTACACAGCCAGTTCTTGTGCTCATTGTTGGTGGAGGTGAGGTGTACATCTATATAGTCATTATGTGGTAATTACTTCGCTGTTAAACAGAATATGTACATTTATAATCTTAAAGTAATATGCAAAATAATAGTTGAATTAATAAAATTGAAGGAATACAAAATAAAACGTTATTTGGATTTTTTTTCAATTAATTCTAGTTTTGAACATTTTTAAGGTATATAAAAAAAAATCAGTATCGGTATCGGATATTGGTTAACAAAATTAAAAAAAATCTGGTATTGAGATCGGTCCAAAAAAGTTATATCGGTCGATTTCTAATTTCTACCATAGTTTAATTCCCTTGAAAATAATATCGAGTTACCATCAAACGATGCTAAAAAAAAAACATTACCTTTGCATGTTTTAATGACAGCAATTTAGCAGCAAGACCAGTTAGTAATTTTGTATGCTTATTTCCCTTTGAACAATCAAAGTAAGTCTTAGTTGCAAATGTGAAAATTATTTTTATACCTGGATAAATTCCTACATGAGATTTTTTTCCAGTTTTTTTACATCTACTTTCATAAATATATATCTATTTGGGTAAACTTGTCTGTATATATATTCCAGCCAGTGTTGCTTAGCTTAAAATTTGTTTACACAAAAGATTAAGATTGCAGCTCAAAAATTACAAAAAATATTTATATGTCTAAATATTTAAATTGGTTTATATAAGATACTCGGAAATATTCATCACTTTCTGTTCTTTTTTAGGCGGATTAATCATAAACATCATCGGGCTAGTGCTTTTCGGATCTCATGCTCACGCCGGACATGATCATGGTCATGGTCATGACCACAGTCATGATAAAGGTCACTCACATGATCATAATCACTCACCAAAACGAGAGGGCAATGGCACTGTTGCACACGTTGATATTGAGTCTGCAAAGTTAAACGGACAAGTCACTACAAAAGTGGTAAGATATCATCACATCCAATAATGGTATAAAGTAGTAGAAAAATGAGTAAGAAAATAGTACGAAAACTGCTTTAGTGCTTGAGATATTAATCAGTGTTATGATTATTTTTCTCTATCCATGGCTCACAGTTTTGTGGAGACATTTTTTATCACAGCAATATTTTTCTTTAACCTAAACAGAAAAGTACAAAGCTTATACTTTGGTCATTATATATTAAATATGGACAATTTTATTGCCACAATTCCTGATTTCATTTATGTACCTATAACAGGCATACACAAGTTTTTACAGCAATTACCGTCTCCATAAAACAATTTTGCGAATAAATATAAAATCGTGATTAAATACCAGCTAAAACTGCGGTTCTTTAAATCAAGTTTGCTTGCCATGAAATTTAGATTACATTTTAAAACCACTGATTAAACTAAACTGGACACTAGCACATTACTCTTTATGGTTGAAATTTTTTTGTAAGAATAACATTTATACTTTACCTACCCATGTATTTTGCAACCAAACTTATGCTTCTGTTTTTCAGGTCAAACCTGAACTGTCTTTGGAAGGCCAAATGAACATGAGGGCAGTATTTCTTCACGTTTTGGGAGATGCTCTTGGTTCAGTCATCGTTATGATCAGTGCCACCACAATTTACTTTGTGCCAGTAAGCTTGTCTATTTTAACTATATTTTAATATTACACACAGCAAGACATTTACCTGTACCCCAATTCAGGTGGATCCTTAATATTTTTAGACAATTAAATTTAAAATGTAGAACGAATATTAAATACCATAATTTCCAATGTTTTAAATCATTTGTTATTTGATTCCTAATATGTTCTTTTCAAAAATACCTACTTATGTATTGGATTAATATTCGTTCTATGTAACTACTATCCTCAGCCTTTGTGCTCCTTAAGTTTAATATGTCTTACCATTTTTTATTCATTTTCTACACGACTTTAAAAAAAATACCAATTTGTATATATAGGATTTGTTATTCGTTTCTCGTCTATCCACTATCTCCAGCCGTTTAATATTTGGAATCAACTGTTAATTATCTTTGTTATCGCTACAGTTTCAATCTAAATTTCACTGTATGGTTGTTTTTACGACTCGCTCCCGTCTGATGAACCGGTGATGGCCAGTTGATAGAGCAAGGGACCCGGTATGGCCGGAGGTCATAAGTTCGAACCTCACTACAGGCTAGTTGTTTTTCTAGCTCCCCTTGCTTGCATCATTAATTGACAGATTCAATTAGTCTGCCAAGGCTTTCGGTGTACTAAATTGCACTGCTTATATCTTAGTTTCAAGCATCCCTGTTGGCCACCACAGAACGAACGTTTACATGCATTAAGATTCCAAACGCTTCGCTGCGCCGTTCTATCAGTCTCTACGCGTTTCTTTTCGCAGCACAATGACATCGTGAACAACGTCACAGCAGCGACCAACGAGAGTCTTCTTACCATCGGGGAAGTCCCGCCTTGCGAGGAGGACAGCCTTAACATCGAGAACAGTTGGATCCTTTACTTGGACCCGGTGATGAGCCTTATCCTCGTGTTCATCATGATCTCCACCACGGTGCCGCTCTTCAAGCAGTCGAGCCTCATTCTACTGCAAACCGTCCCCAACCACATCGAGTTGGACGACATACAGAAAAGGTGAGCCACTGCCAATCGACACCTCCTATTTTTTCAATATTTTAAATTTTCAAGAAGGGCACACAAAGTGTACTTTTTGCCACGAAAAGAGTTTATAACTAGACATATGTGTACTACCTGGGATTCAAGCGGCTAACTAATGGAGATAAGATACTTTTTTAGAAATCGTTCAAGACATATTCTTCGATGAATAGTGTTAGTATAGACTTCAGTATTTCTCCTTTAATGTCCATTTTGACCACTGCAGAAATTCCTTTAACAGTACATTTCCTTATTTGCCACTTTTATGATCGCATTTAACTACTATTTCCTTGACTAAGGTTACGGTTGATAATTCACTTACTTTTGTCAAACATTGTAGCACGGGTGGTAGAAAGTTTATTATTAAGGGCACGATGTGTTAAGGAATACTTTTCAGGCCTATATTAAACCATGTACGTTTTTGCATTTTCGACCTAATAGGCAACCCACTGAATGCCTTTAAAATATGTTGGTTATCGTTTGTAATTTGTTCAATAAATAGTGGTCAAGCCAAAATACATTTCTAATTGTTCAAAACCTATGTGGCTCGCCTCAATGCATGGCCGATTAACATGTGAATTGTATTCTATCATAAATTTGCAGAGAAGTAATTATCTGTTCGACACCAGGTTAAGCGGTTCTTGTTCCAAGCATGCCGTTACACTTTTTTTTTTTAGAAAATTCTGCTCTGCCACCCGTAAATAAATATAGGCATTACTGCAAGCGCCGCGAGTCGCCGAATTGTTTTAAACCAAGTTTTAAGACATTTAAAAATATTGCCGTAAACGTTTTGCAACGACGTTTCCATCCATTAAGGGGTTAAACCTCTGTCCATTGCTAGGAAACATCGCCTGTTAAAATCTAACAAACTCGCCATTATTAGTATTTAGGCGTCCGAAAATCTTGCGCAGTGCACCGCTGTTATTGGCGAATAGTTTTTCCCGTATCCGCGCTTCTCTGTATCTGTTTAATTGCAGAAACGAACAAGAATAAATTACACGGCAAAGGGAAATTGTGGGCTATCTGTACTATTTTCGGAAAATGGCTCCTATCATTAAACCAGGTGTCCGTTTCCTATAGTAATACCTGAAGCTGAAGTCGTTTGTCGTATAATGACATCGTTTGTCGTAAAAGCCAAAAAAAATATTGTCGTCTCTTTGTGTCAACTTGTCCGCCTTCTCCCCTGCAGGATCGAGAAAATCGAGGGGGTGCAGGAAATCCACGACTTCCATATTTGGCAGCTGACCGGCGAAAAGCTGGTGGCCACCGTCCATTTGCAGTGCAAGGACGCCGAAACCTACTTGCAGGTCGCCAAGAAGGTAAACATCGTTTTTTTTTTTGTTTTTTTCGTGCGCCAAGTGCGCCTAATGCAGCTCTTGGAATAATGGCAACTACGTATGTTCGATAATATCGGATCGGAGCCGATACACGATGCCAAGTAATAGTATCGGTACTCGTTCGATAATGGGGTTGTATCGGTGCTGATCCGATCATAAATAAACATCTGAATTGCAGCAATTTTTTGCGATCAAACACAGCGACTCTACCTTGAAAGGCAAATTTATCAATAAATATATAGTAGGCTAACAACTGGATGGAATTACACTTGTCAAACCTAATGCAAATTTTGACCTAATACTTTCGAATGCTTTAATTTAATTTATGTTGCTTGTTGGAGCTCACGTCATTTGGTATCAGATCGGAAATATCGGCTATCGCTATCGGAATATAACGTGAATTGTCGGACATCCTAGTGGCAACTATAGTGTATTACAGTTCTTTATTTAGTCGCTTTTTACGGTTGTATTTTCAACACTCGCAGTGTTAAATTGATACAAACGTTATATGTGCAATAATATACAAATGGGGCAGTATAGCGACATATAAGGGTTAAAAAAGCCAAAATAAAATCTAGCTGTTTTAAAATTTGCAAGCCATTTGTTTTTTATATTTTAATTTTATACCTTTGAAAAGCCTGAAAATCAGTGAAAATCAGTCAAAACAGACTGAAACAGCGTTATACAAGTGTTTACAGCCAACGTTTATAAACCGTGACATAACATTTACATTCAACGCAATCGGAGATAATTGTGTCAATCATGCGCCCTCATGTCTTTTGCAAAAAGTTTAGCATACCAGTAACCACGGTTTGCCGGACTGTCACAATTTTGCGTGCTCGTCGAGATTTCGCGCACGACTTTACCGATAAATAAATAGCTGATGGCACTTGGCAGTCTTGTATGGCGCGCTCCCAAGAAACCCGGCAACTATATAAATTAACCTAATTACAAAACTAGAACCTAATGCTTTGTGGAGCTTTTTCTGTGCAAAGAGCAATTTTGCAAGACATCAATCTTTATGTCAACTACAACTCTGAATACATATAGTCCATTATTTTAATGGCTGAACGCACTGTTGATAAACAGAAGCGCCTCTGAAGTGCTCGCAAATTTTCCATGGATTTCCATTTAAAACTGATGAAAAATTGTATGCCTTAAATATATATACGGTGCATGCCATCTTTGCTTCTTTAAGTGTCGTGTATATTTTAGGCATTGATAATCCTTACGCTATTATTTTAGAACCCATAATTTAAACGAGTCCGTTTAACTTGCGAAAACAGGATCCAGAACACACTGCGAGTAAACCTAAAAACTAAATGTTGACAAACGTTGAACTTTTAAAAGCTCGTTTACCATCGACTTTTAAAAGGTCGTTTATTTGACGACCACACCAGCCGTTGACAGATCACGAGACGAGAAATTTAAAAAAACATTCGTCGTCATTCAGACGAGATTGGAAATTATTCGCGGTGCACCTTCTGCCAAACCAAGTTCTATAACTTGAAAATCGCCCCTAATACCTAAAATGTCTTAAAATTGACAGTTACAGTTTAGTTTTTTTTTGTTCTATAACTTGACCGTCGACCCTAATACCTAAAATGACTTTTTTTTTTCCAATCGCCCCCAATACTTCACAAGATAATATCTAAATGTCTTAAAAGTGTCCGTTTTTTAATAAACAGTGTGCATTTAGGTCTTACATGATTCCTTGTATGCGTGTTTCTAAAACAAATAGTTTATTTTTTGTACTTAATTTAGTAAGCACATCAGCATTAAACTATTTAAACTTTTTTTTTAGTGCCATTGTTTTCTATTTTTGTGTTTCAATATAACGGTTGAATCTATCCTTAATGATTTTACTTTAGTTATTTCTAACACAAATTTACTGAACGTGACGAAGCTATGTATATCTCTTCACTAAATGTTGCGGTTATTCAGCAAAAAGTTTGGCAGTCATCTTGTTTACACGCTGACTTGCCGTTTTAATTTAGAAAATTAAAACCCAGCAATAAATGTAATAATCAGAACAGCCATTGTTGGCGAGACATGTTCCTAAACTGCGTATTTATGACCGAAAAGCACAACTGAACCTGAATTTAAACGGCAGCATATCAATTTGCGTATTTCTCTCAAATTTTTATTCTTGTTCAAATAATTTTGCAGTATCCTAAAATCAGGATACATTCGAGCATAAATGCTCGATTATTAGTCAGACCAGGGGTTCCCAAAATCTTTTAATCCGTGGCCACATTTCTTTTACATTACATATCGCGCCTTATCGTTTTTCTCGCCTCTAGTAATGGCTAGTACATATTTATTAACATTGTCTAACCACAAGTGAAGCTTAAGTAGGTTTTTGATCAGTCTGTTGACGTTATACGACTCACGCGAATCGCTGCTAAAATCTAAAAACCTATACTTTTTGGATTATGTTTGGTTAGACTGGTATAAATGAAGGACAAGGGCGAGAACACAGTTACAAGAAACCTTAGATATGCTAACAACTATTTTATCAAAAAACAAAGCATGTATAATCGCAAAAAAGCTTCATGGCCCAATGAAAATGGTCTCGTGGCTTACTATTGGGCCATATCCCACAGTTTGAAAACCACCTAGTTGGACCTAGAATATTTACCAAAGCCCAAACGGAATTAACTAGCGTTTTGTGGTCGTTTTCGACTGAAGTTTTGCAAAAGAGTAATACTAGGTCGGCAAAAAATCGCAGAGTTTGGTGACCACTGGTCATTGGCGAAAGAACGACG
The DNA here is from genome assembly GCF_963924565.1 of Ascidiella aspersa. Classification (NCBI taxonomy): domain Eukaryota; kingdom Metazoa; phylum Chordata; class Ascidiacea; order Phlebobranchia; family Ascidiidae; genus Ascidiella; species Ascidiella aspersa. Next base: position 21,283,479 of record NC_139454.1, read on the forward strand.
GGGGAAAGCAACGCTTATCGAGGAAAACCACACCGCTCCTTTAACCAATCCTTCAAATCAGTTATCCTTAAACTTTTTTGGATTGCGGCACACTAAAAAATTCTTAAATATTTTGCGGCACACTTTTTACAAAACAACAATATAGTAACTGTACTATCGCCTTTACACACGACAAGCTATATGTTAATTCCTCCATATTACTAATTTTTAAAGGATAGTGGGTATTTAAGTCTAAAATGCTTGCGTGTATGCTTTGTAATGCAAAATAACTTGATTTTCAAAATTTACACAAAGTCCCGCGGCACACTTGACACCTCTCGAGGCACACTATTGTGCCGCGACACACCACTGCTTTAAACGCACGGTCTTATGGAAACGCTCAGGTGAAGCAAGAATTACACGACGCCGGAATACACTCGTCTACGGTCCAGCCGGAGTTCCACAGCTCGCCCATGCCTCCCCACTGCAATATGCTATGCGACACTGATGACGCCTGCAAGACCAAGACCTGCTGCACTGTTATCAAGGTACGTCTATAGGCCAGATGTTCTTAGACTTTTTTAACACGGCCCTCAGTTATTTTTCGATCCTAATTGGCGTCATAAAACAATTAGACGTAAGAAATCAATATTTTTTAATAAATTTCTTTATGTAAATAAATTTATTTATTTTTTTAATATACACTAGGGTTTTAAAAAGGAATTCGTGGACCCCCTAAAACTAGTCCTAAACAGACAATTTTATCATAATTTTTTATAAGATTTTTGCTAATTTCCAACTCTTAAAAAATTAAACTTACTTATTTCTCACCACTGACCTCCAAACTCAAGGTTAAACAGTCTGGTGCCAAATCAGGGACAGTCAAACGAGAAACGACACTCTGTCGCTCGTCCAAGTTGTCTCGATTTTAAATGTTTTTTTTTTGTGCTAACTGTTTTTCTTCACACAATCCTCGAGAATAATACAACTAAGCAAAATACGCTAAAGTTGTTTAAAAACTGAGTTCGGCCCTTTTGTTGGCTGTGTGTCGAAAATGCTAGTCAACAATTTTATGTCAACTCACGTCAATAGAAAGCTGAAGCAAACCAAAGCGCAAATTGGCTTTTTAGGCATTCTCTAAAAGCTAGGTGGAAAGAATGCTTAACGCTACCGGGAGCCTAGCTTCAGTCAGCATTTGCAGGAACCAGACATACGTGACCACATATATTTGTTTATATTTTCATCGTTGCGTCGCAAATCGTTTGCGTCTTGAAACAATGCGACGTACTTCCTGTGAGCAGCAAGCCAAATAATTCAGCAGATTTTTAGGTTTTATCAACAAAATATATTCCAAAATAAGTCAAGTCATTTTGGTCAAAAGACTTCAGTCAAGTTATTTGAAAACAGTGACTTAGTGCGTCAAGTCAATATAATGACAAGTCATCACAACACTGCTGCGTGGTTGTATTTTTTGAAATAACACAGCTTACGTCTTGATTTAATTGCGATCAGCTTATCTCATGCGTCTGTTTTTCGTACGAAAACGCAATCAGCGCTGCTGTGTTGTCTAACCATAGTTGTATAAGTGAGCATTCTATGACGACATATTTAGCGCAAATTTTTGAGCGCCCCTGTCAAAAATAAAACCCGGCGTCTATGTCTGGTCTATGCTAAGTTTGTTTTGTTTTTAGTTGTTAAAATTGTTCACCCCCTCCCAAACTATGTTAAAAATGTGCTTACTGGCCTCCGAAAATGATTTGCACTGTAGAACTTAGATGCTTACTCACGTGTAAGCATTACTTACCCCAGTGATGGCACTACGCGGTGCGTCTTTTCTGACGTGCGCGCCTTTCATATTATTTGTTAAGGGTTTTTTTTAATTCGTGAACTAGTATTTATTTGCCAACAAATGTTCGTGTTTCAATTATTGCCAAGCGCTGCAGTGTTGTCTAACTGTAGTTTCGTCCTGAAACTTCCAGTTTTGTTAAATAAAAACAGTGACGACATGTGTATTGAAATCTGTCAAATAGCCACCGATCAATTGCTAAAAAACATATTACCAACGGCGAAGCTGTTGTTTTATTTCTCCACGCGCTAAACCATTCGCAACCCTTTTTTCACGCTCTGCAAGGTCGTTGCCGTGTTATGCAAATAAACGCCTGTTTGTTTTGCCTCCGCAAATTACAGCCCGCGATAAAAGCGCCTATTGAAACCGCTCGATGTGCTCTTAAAAAGACGCACTCGATCAGGTTTAGCCTGTAATTTAAAACCCTGTAACTTGTTTTAATGACCACTAAATATAAAATAAAACCGTCTTTCTACGGTAAAGATGCCCGTGAAGAGTACCCAGGCCAGAGGGAACAAATCATATGGGCGAAAAAACTTATGAAATTAGCGCGTTTCTTGGACATGTTGCCATTTTCGTTCAGCATAATATTCAAAAGAGCTCCTTGCAACTAGGTTTTTGAACTCGCCGAATTGTTCGCATTGCTCAATTCGCGTTTTGACCTCTGAAGCGTGCCGAGTTTTGCAGCGTAGCAGCTAACTGCAATTTTACTTGAATGCCTTCAACTTCTATACTGGATTCTTGTTTCACCTTTAAACACTCAGAGGTGCTTTAAAACTAACTTCAGAGATCCTTTAAAACCAATGATTTTTTGCACCGTGCTATGTAAAGTGATTTGGCAATAAACTTTCAACAAATCCGCATTTTTACTACCCGCGTTATGCAAAACTAACCACATTTTCATCTCGCCCCAGAAACGATCAGCGTCAACTTCGCCCACACAAGATTTCGCCGACCATGTTGTTGAACTGGATGAGGGCACCGCCAATCCCGGCGGTATTTCGATGAGAGGTGGGTAAACTTAAGACAGAAGCTAAACGAAGAAATCCTTGTTCGAATTGTGGCAGATTCTTTAACGCTCAATTTTTTAGTTAAAAACTTTGATTGTTGGCGACGTGGAAACTAGAAAACAAACTGTCTTCGAACGTAAGAAAACATATGGGACTACGTAGCAGTGTTGTATACATGTCATTTTGAAATGACTTAAGTCCCAGTCAAGTCATTTTGAAATGACTTAAGTCCCAGTTAATTCATTTGAGAAATAACTTAGTCCAAGTCAAGTATTTTGCAAAAACAATTAGTCAAGTCCCAGTCCCAAGTCATCGGTTGCCAAGTCCCAGTCGAGTCATTGTGAGAACAAGTCAATTTGAACTAATGTCATTTACATAAAGGAAACTATTAAACTATTAAAATTGGTAAACTCGTCCGATTATAAGCAACAATTTAACTAAAAAAATAACACAAACGCAATATGCAGAAAGTAAAGTGTATATTGTGCAAAACTTGGATAAATTTTAATGAAAAACACTTCACTTAATCCCAAGTTATTTGAAAAAATGACTTAAGTCCAAGCCAAGTCATTTGTCCAAAATAAGTCAAGTCATTTTGGTCAAAAGACTTCAGTCAAGTTATTTGAAAACAGTGACTTAGTGCGTCAAGTCAATATAATGACTTAAGTCATCACAACACTGCTGCGTGGTTGTATTTTTTGAAATAACACAGCTTACGTCTTGATTTAATTGCGATCAGCTTATCTCATGCGTCTGTTTTTCGTACGAATTTTCTGTTTTTTTACCAATGCGATTTATTACGAATTGGTTTTTACCCGCTGTTATAAAACATGCCGCGTAACTTAGCATTGGACTTCTTCGATGACGTTGTAATTAAGTAGAGCCACACAATTGTTGCAGTTGCTTTAGCGAATAAGCTGCGACATTTACTTTATCTGCTTGTTTGCCCTTGGAAAACATTACCTTTCCGACGCCAATTGTGGTGTTTTCGATTGTAGGCAAGCCAAGCCCTGGCAAGACTGTAGTTGGAATGGCTGCTCACACAAGCACAGTTGCAGGTGATCCAGGTAGGGGAGCTTCGATGTTTGGCTGCGAGCTGATCATGTTTTCTCACTAGAAATTGCAATATGTCCGCCTGCCCAATTTGATCAATGCAATATGTTCGCCTACCCATTCTTGTGCTATTCAATAGACATTTTCTCGGCAATTTAACTTGCCTGGTGTTAAAAATGTATGTTGTAACAATTGTAACCATTAATCGAACTTTTTTAGTAATGAACTGTAATATATTGAACGCGCAAATCAATCCTATAACCACTGCGAATTTCCTTTATGTTATAGTTTAGTTTACTTTAGTTGGTAAATGTAATGTTTGTCTTTTCTACAGACTTGACGGCGAGAAATCTGGACGAAGAATTATCTAAGCAAGAAACGGAAACGCTGATTGACGAAACACCCCTAAGTGTATGAGAATTTGCCTATTTTGTTACTAAATTTATTGCTCTTTTGCGCCACCTAATCAGTGTTGCGATACTTAACTCCTCACCGCGCGGTGGTGATAAGGAGCCAGTCGACGTTATTTACCTTAGTTCGCCGCATTTAAGTTCGTAAATTGCCCGGTATGAAACTGTTTCAATGGTGTTGCGCGACCATGCCAGCTCCAAATGCCAAATTCAAAATCGTGCTATTTTCTCAAAATATCAGTACGTGCAATTCAATCGCAAAATACGTATTTTGTCTTCGCCGGCGTCGAACCAAAAAAGACGATCGAGGATTTGCAATTTTCGACACTTTGTTAAAAATGGGCGAAAAGCTTCCGATGTGTGTACCTCAGTGAACTTCCGATGTGTGTAACTCAGTTTTTTTTTCGGTTTTTGTTTTCCTTTTCTTCACGCGTGTAGTGAAGGTGGGTTTCGTGTCAACTATTCACAGGTCGAGGACCGGTTTTTGTTCGCGAAACCTTACTGCACTGATTCTTCTTAAACTTTCCTCAACTGTGTGTCACGAAACTTTTTGTAATGTTGAAAAACGTCCTATATTTTTTTTTAAACAAAAGGCATGGCAAAGCAAGCATGCAAAACTGAATACACAGTGTTCGATATTAGATAACTTATTATGTTATGGTATTTACCCATACCCTTATCCTGTATTACAAGCGAATGTCAAGTTATGATAATATTGTTCAGTATAGCAACTGTGCCGCGAATAATTAAATTTTCCGAAAAAAAGTATGCCGCAAGCTCGAAAGGTTTAAGAACCACTGTTTTTCTGGCTTCTTTAGCAAGCCAACACCGTCCTACTAAACATCCAACTTTTGCGACAACCCCCTTTGATGAATCAATGAGCAAACTGTCACTCGCGTTACATTTCTTGTCTTTCCCTTCTCACAATGCCGTCCTTTATACCCTTTCTATTTTTTGCGTTACAGCATGCACGTCTTGTACAGATTTATTTTCACTGAATTAAACAAAACAAGCTGCATTTCGAAGCGAGTGTCCTATGTATATGTATATCACGAATTCTAGACAGTTGAGCCTGCATTAAAAGTACTTCTTGAAGCTTAGCACGATACAGTCGATACAGTGATCGTTAAGCACTAATTTAATTTCCAATCGACCATATTTAAGGCTAATGAATAATACTTCTTTTAAAACTAAGAGCAGGTGTGTATTTCCAAAGCTGTTCAGGTGTGCTTTTTCAAAAGCCATGATATAATATGTGCTTAATTAAGGATTATCCGGCACATTTTTTGACTAGTTAAAAGACGGAGCAGAGAATTTCGAGTGAATGAGCTGTTAGCATCACCTAGCATCAAAATGCTAGTTACTAGCACATCTTTAGCTGACATACATGCAATAATAATGCAAAACAATCAAGTACAGAGTAGTTATGATTAACATGTATGTTTTTATAGTTGGGTGATTGTAGCCCTGGCTGTTTCATTCTATCAAAAGCTAAGACAAAAGTAAAGTAACCGGAACACCTGGAAATTTCCAGGCCTGACGTCACAAAGTTACGTCATAAAGGGACTCTTAACAAGTAACTTTCTAGTAAACCCGAGGTTATCATTCGGTGTCGCGCAACTGAAATATTACTCTTAATACATTCAACAAGATGGCCTGGTCAAAAAAAAGTTTTTTTTTTTTCGGTACGGTGTACTTGCATATTTTATTTTACCAGAAAGCGGTTTCGGACCGCTGCTGCTTACATTCACCTCTGCTTAAAAATTCAGTAGCCTACTGTGAAACAAGCTTTTTAGATACGCCCTGGCCAAAAGTTTCGTATTCAGAGCTTAACCATTAAAATGTAAATTAAACAAAAGTTTTCAAGGCTATCGTTGGGAGCAACTGGTAATTTCATCTAATTGAACAAGCTTTTTAGCACGAGTACCTCCCACGTCCTTCTGGGGCGTCTATTTAATTTAAAGTCGCGGATTTAAAGCGCCGTTAGATCTTGACAACATGATCAAGCCGGTGAAATTACACCAGTATTATGTGCCAGTAGCAAGTTTCCTCTACTTAGTGGAACACTTAAGATTTATTGCCCACGTTACGGAAAACCGGTTGGGATTATGCCAAGGTTTAGGTTGCCCACGAATCTAAAATCGACATTTCAGCAATATTGAAGAGGCTTAGATTTCAAGCGTTTGTTCACTGTTCGTACAGACGCCACTTAAAATAAAATGTTATTTACACTTACAGGGCAAACGATACCTAAGGCAGCACGATCGCTATTCTTTTTAAACCACGAGTTTGGATATGGTTAGAAACACAGCTTATATTTTTCGTAACAACTGCAAGTTTATATGTTCGTAACAGCCGCAAGTATACTTGACAAAATAATAGGAAAAAAATGGGTTTTGAAAGTGTATGCTTTAGAAGAATTGAGTATGTTTTCAACCTACCCAAAATCCAACGCCCTCATCAACGGGGTATGTCGCCCTTTCGAGCAGCACATAGGTCACAACAAATCAGCCGACCCCCGATGCTCAAAGGTCACGCAATGGCTTCTGGATTGATCTTAAAAGTTTGCAAATCGCCCGGATTTCGGCACGTTTGGGCGGTTCGCCTTTCGTGACTACTCGGAATTGAAGCTCCCACCTGTTCCTATTGTTCCATCACTGCCGCCCGATTCATCTTACAAACAGGGCATATGAGGGGCTCGCGGTCACTTTGTCACGGATGCCAGCTATCAGTTTTCTTATAAAAGTCGACGACAGAAATCTGACTGACGCCTTAAAAGCCGATTTGATTTCCTTTTTTAAAGTAAATTTTATTCATATAACGACACAACAAAGCGAGTGCGAAAGAAAAAAAAAAGAGGCGAGAAAACACACATGTCAGAAAGCGACGATTAATCAGGGAGGCTTCAAAATACAGTTGTGGATTCGGGGTTGCTTGTACTGAGCTTTAAAATAGCCCTGTCCACTTGCAGAGAAAGTCATTAATTTTATTACTCTTACTGGCGATAAGATGTTCCGAATTCTGGACCGATTTTAGCTTACTGGGGAACATACTGAAATTCGGCACGGATTCGGCGTACTTACAGCAGGCATTTGATTTGCTTTTTTTGTGATTTGATTTGCTTAAAAGTTAAACTTTACGTGACTGCGTTTTACCGCCCTCTATCGCTAGTACGTCGTAGTTTAGTTTCGAGACAGAATAGGCAGTTGCACAATTTTGCGAGACGGCGTGAGAGCGACGGATCAATACCTGGGTTCTAAAATCGAACAACTCTTTTTTTTCTCCAGCATTTTCGCCGAGGGTTTTGAGTCGTGACGTCACACTTTTAACAGGCCCCTAAGCCGCGAGTCGGTTTCCTGCAATACACCCCAGTTGCAACTTATCGTTCCACTAATTTGCGCAGTAAAAGTTTCAGAAAGTTTTGGGGGCATGGCCCACAGGTTGGAAACCCCTGGGTTACAGCGAGAAGCTTATCGCGTTGTTCCATACGTTCCCTAACATCTACGTCATTTTTCCTACGTGCCGGCGCCGAATGCAAAACTGCATGTGTTCGGTGCACGCCGCCAAGCGCGACTGATTTACAATCGGCGGCGAAATTACTCTTATGCGGTGCCGCTGGAAAGTTGCCGTGCAAGGGCCCAGACATGAAGACGCCCGATAATTCAACTTTCCGAGGTTTTTGCGAAACCGCCGTGAATTATTGCCCGTTTGCCTAACCCGCGCACCGCTACAAAGGGATCAATGGAAACTCCATTTCGAGCGACGCCACCGCGCCAACTTAGAGTTTTCGCGTCTGTCGAAGCCAAAGCCCAAATCAGCTTACACAGGGCGCGGTTCTGATCCCTGAAGCTTCGGGCCCACATTAACAGTCGTGCTTTGTTTCCGTAACGATCGCCTTTTAGCGTTACGTCACGTTGTTATGTTGCGGCTGTGTATCTTGACGAGAGCCGTGTTGAGAGCAATACGACCCCCAGTTTTCTATATACTGCAATTCATTTGTTTCTGAAGCGCCGTGCCACTTCTTTAGCTTGTTTGCATTGATTGGGCAATTTCAAGCCAGCTATATACTTTTCAAACAGACGCACACGCCTATCGGTTTTCTCTCTCCGGAAATCATGAAGAACTAATTAAAAAGCTTTGCTGCCTGAGTGCCAGAAAGTTTCTACAAGTGTCCTCCGCGCGCCTTCTTTTCGCGAGTTTCAAGCGGTTTTATTTAAGCTCGGCACTCCGGGAAAATCGTTCCTGGGATCAGACAGCTTGCGCCCGGTTTCCGTTTGGCATCGTGAAATTCGCGGGGGTCCGGCCGGAATTTGGATCTCGTCTTGCCGCCGACTTTCAGTATTTTGCGGCGTCGCGCTTCGTTTTAAAATCGCTGATAAGCCCGTTACGAGAAGGAGGGCGTGACCAAAGTGCAGCAACGAGTAAAACGCTGCAGCTATGTGAGCAGTTTTAACTTGGCAAATAACCATTTAACCGAAAAGCAAGCGACTTAACGCAATCCATTACGGGAAATCTAAGTTCAGTTACCCCTGAATATTTATTCCAAATATTTCGCCTTCTATTTACTCATGTTAAAAGGAAATTGCTGTCAAGTCTCGTGTAGACTTGGCACACTATTTCATAGTATTGCCGCGACCTTATTGCTGAGAATCGTTTTAGACACAATAAATTTGTTGGACTTTCCTGAAGGGTTAAAACTTTGAGTTAAGTTTTACAAGGTTTGGAAATTGCCGCCTCCAAGCCGTAAGTCACAGAAGTTAGTTTTCTAGGTGCTGCATGTACGAGTGCTATCCAACATTTCGAGCATTGCCTTCCCAGCCTTTGGCCACAAGCAACGGCCTCGTCCGTCCAATCAAGCTACTGAAAACGCTGTCAGACGCGCGTGAGGTTTGACGCCGAAGGCAGGTTGGTACTCAATTGAGAAAAACCGCTGCGCCTTCCGCAATTACGCCTCCTGTGCCTTTGCTGGCGCTCAGGGCACTTCGACAACGACGATCACCTATTTACGGTAAACTGGCGAGTTCCGCTGAATCAAACCCCATTGGCAGACTTGCGTGTGTACGGCAGAGTGCAAGGCCGAGCGTTTCGTGGCCAGTTCAGTTATTTCGAGGTTTGTTCAGCCCAACTTTTCAGACTTCAGTGGAGTGAAAGTCTTTATGTCGTTTGATTTTATTTTGAGGTGCTAATAAGCTATTGTGAGACAGTGCATTTGCTTATGTCTGGTTGAAGTTATACCTGCTTGGCGATTTTAAAAAGTATTTAGATTGCGTTTTGTAGGCAAGTTAAATCGAAATAAGACTGTGTTGGTGTCCCTCTGGAATTCAGTGTCTTCGCATAGAATTTTCTCATTTGGCCAGTACCTTAGGTTCTTTTGGATTTGTCCTCTGGGGATTCTATCAACAAAATGTCCCAATGGGACTGAAAATGGATCCCTATTCCCTACACTGCACAATTGCTGTTTATCCATTTGCGCAAAACTGGAAAAGGGCATTGAAGTTTAGCACTTTTTTGAGAAAGTTTAATAGGGTTTGGTATGATAACGGTTTGTTACTTAAATCAAGTGCTAACATGTCTTTCATCGCCCGGTTAACGATAACCAAGTGGTATATGCCGTTTGATTGACTCACTTACTTTTTCATTAGCCCTGAACTTTGTTAGATGATGTAAACACTAGCGTTCCTAGTGGATTTTTGTATAGGGTAATCTTTTTAGTTTTTGTTTAATATGCTTCGTTGTACGGTAGCGTCACTTTATTCTACTCTGCAGCATATTTATACCTAACAACATTAGTAAACTAAGTCAATGCGCTTTCGAATAAGTTTGTCCCGTACATATAAATCAACAGATCGCAAGTAAAACTATGGCTTTCAATGAAAAAAAATTGACAAATAAGTACTCAAGTTATGCAAATCTTAAGTTTGTGTTTTTTTGTCAAAATTCTTGCTATTTTCTCTTGAAACTGGTACATCTGCTCACCATTAAAGAATCTTGTGTTTTAATTCTTGTTTTAACCAAACATAGCCTGCGATCCCCGTATAGCATATTATTCCGAAGGCAGTTTCTCATTGGAAAGGCGTTTGAGGATCACACACATCAATGGCAGCCAGAACTTCCCAGCAATGTTAAAAATAGCTCACGGGCGTGATGTGTAGTAAGATAGCGTTGTTTAGGGCAATAATAGTCGCCAGTGGTTCATTTGTTGTGCCTATTAGAGGTCTAAGTGGGCAAAAGAAACTGTTTCCTGACCAAAACGTGGTCTAGAAAAAGGAAGACGTTATCAAGGACAACTGTCTTTATGAGATTATTGTCATTTTGTCATCCTAGATGTGTAATTCATTGGCTTGTTAACCCTACCACACTAATTTTGCCACTTGGTGTTTTTTAGTATGTGTGTTTTTTTTTGTTTTTTGTTGATCAAGTAAACTCTGTTAGGAATTAATAACTCCTCTGACATTAGTCAATGTATCGTACACGACATTTATCTGCAGTGTTGAATACTTTATTTCAAGCAAGTAGCTAAAGCACGATACAAACAACTTTGGGTTGCTTGTATGACAGGGAAATGTACGTCCGAAGGCTGTGTGAGTGCGTGATGGATGTTTATTGTTTTATTTTTTGGTGTTGCCAAAAATGAAGGCTGGAAGTTCGACTGTATAACGACAATCTGTGAGGCAGAAATAATCATTGATTTCATGACAGTGGTGACATTTTGTTGAAAATATCCTGAAAGGAAGAAATGAAAACGTTGCTGTCCAAAGCAGATTTATCACAGGCTCAAGGTCCGCCGCTAAAGCGACCATCTTCCCAACCTACCGTGCTGCCATTTCCTGCCTTTTTATGGGCCGATTTAGATGGCTAATTTTTAAACGAAACAATCTAATCTAAGTGGTGGCAAAAAAGCGGAGAAGCGATTGGAAATGTAAAGAACGAATGGGAGCCTTTGGTTCGCCAAGATTCATGGTCAATTTACGAGCGATTGTCTTTGAAATAGTGTTTAAATGCCTTCGAAACGGAAAAAGAAACCAACAAAGAGTAAGATAGGAGTCGGAAATTTACCAGTTTTCCGTGACTATAGCCTTTGAACTTGTGTAGCACGCTCACGTGTGCAGTGCTGCGAAAATGTAACAATCGACGTTGTTCAAAGCGGCGCACACGCAGAACAGGGTTTACATGGCAGGGGTCAGGTGCCGGGGCTCGCTTGCTGTCAAAACAAATCCCCAAGATCGAGCAAAGCCGGTGTTTCGTTTCGCCGCAAGATTGGAGAGAGTGCCAGCTTTGACGCTGATTCCGTCGAAAGCTCGACTTTCGAGAAACGCAAACTGCGCTTATGCGATTTGTCTAAGCTACGGCTTCTCGTATGCTATACGAACCCGTATACCCTGCAGTTACGGTATCAAACAAGTGCAGACGCGCATATCACTTGCATGTAAACAACGATTTTTACGTGTTTTTCGTTTACCATTCATGTGGTACAGGTTGGCTTTTTTTCTTATTTCGCTTTAATAGTTAGCGCCAGTGTTGTAAACAAGTCCCAGACAAGTCATTTGTGAAATACCTCTAGTCCAAGTCAAGTCTTTTGCAATTAATAACAAGTGATGTCCCAGTCCAAGTCATCAGTTACCTAAGCCAAGTCCATAGTCAAGTCATTATTAAAGCAAGAGTCGACTCCAAGTTATTGACATAAAAATAAGACATTAAACTAGTAAAAAAAGGATAATTCGTTCTGGCTGAATGTGTGTCCAACTCCAATATCGAACCGTAACATATTCGAAAAACTACTCAGTAAATAGTTATTACCTCGATTGATTTTGTTGAAGAAATTACAAATTTTCAAATAAAAGAAGATGAAAGCATGGTCTCGTTTGACGTTGTCTCCCTGTTCACCAATGTCCCTGCTAACCCGGCTATACAAGTAGCTAACGAACGTCTTAACCAAGACATCACACTGGAAAACAGGACTAAGTTTAATATTAATGATATACTAGAAGAGTTAACTATATGCCTAGAATCGACATACCTTAAATTAAAAGGAAATCATTACAAACAGATTTTTGGAGCAGCCATGGGATCACCGGTTTCAGTAACTGTGGCAAACTTGTTTATGGAGGACATCGAGCAACTCGCCACGAATTCATTCACTAATACCCCCCGCGAATTTGGCGAAGATACGTGGATGACACGTTTGTTATAATAAAAAACAATCTGATACAGCAGTTCCTGGACCACTTAAACAGCTTGGTACCAACCGTAAAATTCACAATGGAAACAGAGAACAAATGCTCAATTTCATTTCTGGAACCAGAAAAACGTCAAGGGGCTGTTTATGAGATTCCTTGTGGAGGTTGTTCAGCAACATACATAGGGGAAACTAAACGTTCCTTTCACACCAGGAAACTTGAACATATGCGTGATGTCAAGGGGCATCCCAGTCAGCTCTGGCAGAGCATGCGGTTGAAATTCGACACGGAATTGATTGGGATAATTGTAAAATTCTTGACTGGGAACCGCACCATTACAAAAGACCATTGAATCATTCCGGATTGACAAATGTTCTAACACCATGAAAAAAAAGGATTCGTGGTATCCGGATATCATACTCGTCGTTGAAGCTATAACGGAATAGCTGATAAACGCTCGTTGTCCGACGGCGCAGTTCTGCACCGGATGACTTCGTCGCGTCACAGCTTATCGCATACTTAAGCGACGTCTAGATTTATTAATTTTAATCTATAGTTTTTTTATTTTATACTTTTGGTATATAAGATGGCTAACGCATTCCTTTTAATTATTAACCCTGAAGAGGTCAGCTGGTATCTGCTGCCGAAACGTCGGTTTATACTTCGTTTACACCAGAAGAGCGATTTCTATCTATTGATATGTTACCTGGTGGAGGTTTTAAGCCCAAAGTCGTCGTTAAGTGTCATGGGAACCTCGAAAATACTAGTTTGGCAACCTAAACGTTGCAAAGGCGTTTTTACTTTGCGCGAATCGATAACATCTTTATAATGTAGCCTCCTTTGTAATGGAAAATAACACCTCTGCAACCGTGAACTTCAAAAACTAATGAACGATGACGTAACTTGGTGACGTCATGTCTAAAAAAATTGAAAAAAGGCTCCCAAGAACAAAAATCCTGGATACGCGCCTAAATCAAGATCTTTCAACTTTGTCCCAAATTTAAACGGTTTTACACACATTTTTAGATTTTGACAACTGGGAGTTTTAAATGGCTGTTTTGTACTGTAATATGTACTGCAATATTTTTTAACGCTTGGTTTACAGAATAACTAACACACTTCTATTTTTAGATACAACCATAACAATGAAAGTCTGCCTGAAAACTATACTTTGCATAGGGTTATGCGCCGTGTTGGTGAATTCACAAAGGAGTAATACAACCTCGGGAGGAAATGCGGATTACGACGGAACTCCACCTTCTAATTCAGAAAACGATTTTTATCCCACGGTAAGTTTGTTTGTGGTTTCACGTCGCGGTTTGTCTTTCTGTTGTGTTACGCCGTATAACTGGTTTTGTTTCTCGGGAATTTCGTTTTAAGATTTGACTGCGGTTTAAAAGCGTTTGTAGCAGTGTTCAACAACGTCCCACCGAGCACTTGCTGAGTTTGGCTTTTTGGTCGTATGTATCGAGGACGCCTAACTAAATTCTAAAGAATGTATTTGAATTTCTGTGGGCTTTAACGCTATCCTCCCATACAACACCCATTTTATTTGTGTATTGTGGAGCATAATGGGTGGAGCTTGTAGTAAAACGTAGTATGAATATCAAAGACCCTACAGTAGTAGGTATCCTAGTAGGTAACTTTGCGATTTATTGAAGCAAAGATTTGAAGAAACAGAAATGCGAAGAAAGCAATGCAAACATAAAAAGTGGCCACACAGATTTTGCGTGGTTCTCTCGGGAATACAGAGGCGACAAATGTGTTGCATAGCAGTGGCATACGGTAGTGAAGAAAGTGTATGTGTAAGTATCCTTTAAAGTGTTCCCCAACCAGTGGGTCGCGACCTCCTTGCGAAAGCTATTTCAGGTGGGTCGCAAGGCATTTCTAAACATTACAGTTTTCTAGTAGATCGGGAAATTGTTGGATTATCTTTACATAATATTTATGCAACAATGTAAAAAATAAGTAAAAATTATATGTGTTGTGTCTTATTACCTATTTCAGTTCGTGCGCCGGTATAGTAAAGGTGCGGGTTTTATGTAACTTTATTGGGTTAGTCTTATCTCATTGTGGGTCGCACAATAAATTTGCATTAAAAGTGGGTCGCAAATTACAAAAGGTTGAAGAAAACTGCTTTAAACGTTTAAGTTCCTTTTCTCTATGTTAAAAATAGGAATATAGACTTATTTCGAAACGTTGTCGTTTAGCACCATTAGATACGTCGCCGTTCTATTTATAAATGTGCGATGATCTTAAGCATCGGCTCAAATCGAGCGAGAGCATTCCACGCATAAGCGTTGAAAAAGCACGGAGCCCCGCATTCGCGATACGACCCTACACGTGCCCTGCGTGTAAAACCTTATCGCTTCTGGAAATCGTTTAACGACAGGCACCGAGCACCTACAACATAGAGCAGCTGTTGTGTTGCTCGTCCCGGCCTGCCAAACGTGCACTGACGCATTCGGGATACGCCGTGGTTTTTAAAATAATATCGCTATGTGGGAGTCTGGCTTCCATCACTTTGACTTGAAACCGACACAAAAACATGCAAAGTGTAATAACACATCTTGATGATTTATATCCAGAATGGCGTTTCTCTCTTTTGTACGCAAGACATTGTGTTGAAAAAGCACTTCTTTATTGGTGCTACAACTGCGAAGTGCCTATATTGAATTTCCTGATCACCGTATACGGGATGTCTCAAAGTCGCCGATTGTTCTGCAGTTTGATTAAATGTGCCAACGGCAGTTTGCTATGAAATACTAATTTGGCCTTCGTTGTTGGTTGACCAATACAGTTTAGTTAATATGTTGCCAATCGATGTTTTTCGTTATTGAATTTTTTATTTTGGGTAATTTTCTTTTGGTAAAAGTGTATAATGTTGGTTTCTTAGACATGCATTACACTCTTATTCTATGGTAAAAGTAATAACATGGCAGATGTACAGTGTAATGAAAACTTTTTTTAAACTCGAACCCGTTAAACAATTTTAAATAAAGTACATTCAAGGAGAAGACGCCAAAGCAATTTTTTTCAGGTAGTCGAACCGTTTGACTTTTCCGGTTCAGGTTCGGTTCTGGTTCAAGGATTTTTTCGGAATCCGGTTCAGTTCCGGTTTCGGTTCGGAGTAATTTAAAAGTTCCAGTTCAGCTCCGGTTCAACCTTCGTTATTTTAAAATCGGTTCATAAAGTTCCGGTTCAGATACAATATAATTTGCGTTAAATCTCAAAATGTGGGTCGATAAATGTAGAGAATAATCTTTGAACTGTAAGTCATTTAATCTCAGTTACGTGACTTATTAAAAAAACAGCAACTCAATATTGAAATATTTAAAAAATAAAAAATGAACGATTTGTTTTTTCAATATTCATATTCTTTTCATAAAATTTCGAATATGGCGTAACTTGACTCTGTAAAATAGAAGTTGTGACGTCATGCAGGAGCGAACCGCTTTAATTTACAGGTTCGGGTTCGGTTAAGGTTCAGGTACTCAAATTATTCGGTTCAGTTCCGGTTCGGCTCCTTAAAATCTTATAAAAAACGCTTCAGGTTCGGAAAAAATTGACCCAAAACCGGTTCATAAAGTTCCGGTTCGGTTCCGGTTCGACTCCCTGTTTTTTTTCGCTATTATAATATCTTTAAAAAAATCTTGGTTTACAACTTTGCTTTTAAGTTATACCTCAAGATTTTAGTCAGGCCTAAAACTAGTTGAGCAATCCCAACGGGGGTCAATCGACTTCTGTCTCAGAACCCCTAGAAAAAAGCTTAAAACGTGCAATTAGCAACGACTGCTAATTCATCTCTTTAAAGAGATTTTGAACTTTTACGAGTTACTTTCGCAACTGTGAAATTGAAAGCCTAAACCAGTGATTGTCAAACTGTGTTCTACCTACGGCACACTAGTACGCCTTGATAAGTATTGCGAGAACTATGGTGTATATCATTACCAAGTATCATACAGGAAAGCATGGGAGACTTTAATGCACTATATTCATTTTATTTCTGATAATATTATGGTATTTACCCATTGCCTTGTCGTAGTAGCGGCGAGTTATGATTTATTGTTTAATTCATAATTTCTCAGCCCATTGAGGTGCGACCCAAAATTTGTTCACTATTGCATATGGTTACGTCGTCGACTGAATTAGTTTACATGATTGGATTTTAAGATTGGCTCTGAACAAGTTTTCTTTCCAAAAGTTACGAAAATTGCGGAAGTAATAGGTTTAATGAAGTAAGTTGGGTCGTCAAAGCTGCGCTGTAAAACCTACGCTTAGTATTTCGGTTGCCGCGAAAAAAAGTCTGAAAAACACTGGTTTAGAATAACGGTTGCCGCTAAAACTTTGTAATATTTTATGTTAGCCGCTAGCCAAAATGTTTTACAACCACAGGCTTAAACAATGCGGGAAGTACCGTGAACTTTCCGCGTTAATAGACGCCTTTCGTCATATGCGTAATTGCCTTGTATTATAACAGCAATAGCCAATTGCTATCGTTAATTAAATTTAACACAATGCCTCATTGTCATATGTTCTCTTATTTGTTGTATGACAATCATCCCAATCCCAGGCATTAATGAAGGACCAGGCAACACCAAATTAGCTGAAAAGCATAAGTTTTTAGGATATAAAAAACGGTTACTCACCGTGAGTAGCTTACAAAGTTAGTTAACCACATCAAAGGGAATAGGACTGTTTGGCGGGTGGCGCCTTAAACATGACCTTGCGTAGTTCAGCTTATCAGTTTGTATTAACATGGGATAGGCGCCAGGCGACATAAACAAGTAGTTTTAGTTAAATATAAAGATATCGCGATTAACGCGTTCTCAACCCGACAGGGTCAACAACGGGCAATGACTTATTTTTGTATTTAGTTGTCAATCAAACCCGTGTCTTTAGCATGGCGACAGCAAATCGCTCACCCTGCTATGTACACACTTATTCGACACCAAGTAACGCTAACGTGCAAGGCCTCGGTCTTGGTACGCGTGTCAGCACCACTAGAGATTAAGAGATAGCTTAATAGACTGCGGTGGCACATGTTACAGTGTTAAGCGAGAGATCGCCAAGCAGATAATGGCATATCTTATTCGGTTTGTCAATCCATCTATACAAGAGTGTTACAGTATTGAGAAAACCCCAGTTTTTTTCTGGATTGCGTTTTTACTTTGTCTTAACCCTTTTTCACTGTTTTTGACTACTTAAACGCAAACATATTTGTAATGTAGCTTTTCTCTTAAAAGCAACACGTGACTAACTTAAAACAAACGAACAGACTGTGTAGTGTTCTCAAGATTACTTTTGTGTGACGTAGCGTTTTGACGTAACCTTATAACGTCACCTCTGAAAAATATCGTGCTTTCTCCCCAAACAGAAAACCTAGATTAGCGTTTTGTTGTTTAATAAAAGCTTATGCTGTTTCAAGTTTCTTTGATTCAATAATTATGCTCATAACGACGGGGTGTGCAAATCCCCCCTACAAAAAAATACGCAATAAGCGATAGGATGTCACGAAGAGTGTACAACGTTAAGTGCTGGCGTGCGGTGACCGAGCAACGTTTGTACGAAAAGGTTAAGTCAAGTTTACGCCGATCTCTGATACCAAAAGCAAATCTCGCCCGCTGATCTGCGTACATAGGAACGACAACCCGACATTACCTCGCGCGGTTTTTCTCGCTTTGTGTCGTTCTAGTGATAAGGGCGAGTTGTTTTGGGCGCTTGGGGGTCGTAGATAAAATATTCTGCGGTCTGGAAAAGCAAATCTGCGCTCGGCTAAATTTAAACCTTATCGCAAGCATGTAAGTTCTTATCAAGGTTTATATCCGCCATTAGGCACGCGAGCGACGCTTTGGTTAATGTTTTGCGCATGTTTTTAAATCGGCTGGAGAAAGGGTGATTTTAAAGTTTCGTTTAGCCCACAATAAACACCTTTATTATTAAGGATAAAATTATAAAACGGTGTTATTCTTTAGGAAATTATCGTCGTTCATTTTCAAAAGCCGAAGTAAAATATCATATGGCTTTAAGGCATGGATTTGAAACTGTAATGACTGGTTAATTTGTTTTATGGATATTGTGCATACCTCAAATCCTCAAAGATTTTGCCTAACCTGATTGCAACTTGTAACTACAAGTATTCATTCAACGATAATTCGTATAAATAAAATAAAAGTTAACTAACTTTCGCAGGTAAACGTTTGTTATAGACTAAACTAGAGGACAAAATGAGCTTCTAATATAGGACCATAGCTGGTACTTTTTAACGCAACACAAAAAGCTTTAACAACATGATCAGTAAGTGTCGGACATGGGCGGATTCAGGGGCGCTACATGGTCATGCCCCCCCACAAACTGTTTTTTTTGCGCATTTTAACTGTATCAATCCAAAAATTTGTCACGATTGCTTTTCTGGAATCTCGATTGCCTTTCTAGTCTGTCTTGGCCTATTTTCATGATCGAAAAATGACAATATTGAAAACTAAAACGAATTAAGGCACTTTTTTCGCTTTTCACAAATCGATAACATCTTTGTTATGTAGCTTTGTATTAAAGGTAACACCTCTTCAACCTAAAACTTTAACAAACCAGCGAACTGTGTGATGTTCTAACTCTAAAGATTTCTTCTTTGTCACGTCACGTTTTGACGTACGTTTGTGGTGCGCGTAATGACGTAACCTTGCGACGTCATCTGTGAAAAATATTTTCATGGCCCTCCCAAACAAAACTCTAAGATCCGCGTCTGGTGTTTAACTAACATGTTCAATCTCACCAATTCGTATTCGGATTCTACTTGGCAGCGAAACGAATCGTCTGAGTGCGGGGAGTGCGTCTGCGGGCCGACGAGGCTGCTCTGTCCGCCTGGAATAAGCACTTTGCTCGACGGCTGCGGCTGCTGCCATATGTGCGCTCGCCAGCTGGGACAAGCCTGCGACACCCGGAACGTGTGCGACCACCATAAGGGCCTTTACTGTCACGAAATCTCGCGGACTTGCAAAGGTGAGGAGATTACGGCGCCACTTGAAAAGAGTGTATTGCGGAACTCTCAAAAAATACTTGCATTCTATAAAGTGGGTAGCTCAATAAGTTTTAGAGGTTTTTAGTATAGCGTGTATAGGGTGAAATGTTTTGTCTTTATTTTGTTTCTTCAGTTTTTGTTTGGTTTTAAAAATCGCACAAATTCCCATATTTTTCTTGTTATGAAAACAAAAAAAAATTGTTATTTTTGTTGAAATTTTTTTATTTTTCGCAAGATATTTTGTGAATTAAATTTTACCATCGCACGCAACGACACAAAAAGGCTTAGTTTTTAATAACAACCTTCATTCCCTGCAAATTGTTCAAGATTAAATCATAACGAGTTGCGACCCTCGGTTCGGAGCTTAACAACATATGCTCAGCAAACGACTTTTTTTTAAAGTAAAGAAAGTAAAAGTGAAGTGAAGGGTAAAGGGGTCAGGCCCAGTCCTCAGAACAACCATTTCCAAAGGGATATGGTGCCGCCACTTGGAGGTAGGGCCCGAGTTATAACTGCGCATCGGCAGAAGGTCAATATTTTCGCCTTTCTGTTTGGATGTAGGTAATAAGTAATAATAGTAAAGTGTCAGTAAGGACATTTTGTATTTTTCACAAGATATTTTGTAAAATAAATTTTACCATCTAACGCAACGACACAAAAAGGCCCATTTTTTAATAACAACCTTCATCCCTTTACCGCAGAGTGTTCAAGATTGAATCATAACGAGTTGAGAACCACGTTTTGGAGCTTAACAAAATATGCTCAGCAAAAGGATTCGCGCGTCTTCGCATTTCACATTTTTTTTGCGTTTTAAAGTTTCGTGAGTTTCCGCCTTTCGCCTCTATCCTCAAACTCCCTCTTTTCCATTCCGTCTCCAGCCAGTCCTGGCCGCTCGTGCCTGGTGGGCGGCAAGTGGTACGACAACGGCGCCGTCTTCAAGCCGAGCTGCAAGGCGACGTGTAGTTGCATCAACGGTGACATCGGCTGCTCGCCCACCTGCTTGGCCGACCTGCGCTCCCCGCCTTTGCTGAGCTGCCGAAATCCGAGGTGGGTCACCGGGCGTTTTGTGAACCATGCCCCCGGCGCCGCGGCGGGGCTCGACTGATGTTGCGCCCAGCGAGCAATTGACTCCATTGTTTACTTGTTTTTTGGCCGTTTTGCCGATTGTAGAATTGTTCAGCGTGCCTTTAGCGGATCTTGCCTAAAACTGTAAAGTGGTGGGATTCAGCCGGTTCGACCCGGGTCTATGGAACCGTCTCACGAAATTTTATGAGATCAGTGAACCGGTTAGGATTACTGGTTACCGTCAATGGGTTTTTGCATCTTATTCGATACACCGATTTTAAAATCCAAGTAGCCCACGTGTTTTTTAATGTGCAACGGTCAAGGTCGCACGTAACAGTCATACATTGTGTTAATTTTAATAATTGCAGTAATTTACCTTTTGTGATTGTTTGTCTGAAAACTTAATTGTTGCGTCATAAGTACAAGTCATGAGACGACTGTTGCTTTTTAGTGTGGCTGTTAGTAGTGATGGGATTCAGCCGGTTCGCAGTTCGCACCAAGCAAGGAACCTGGGGTTGCATCCTGTTTTTGCAACTACTTTAATTATTTACCGGAAAATATGACTGTTTGTAACAGAACCGGCTAACAAACAATTTGAATCCCACCACTGCCTAAAACTATAAAGTGTGTATAGCTTGATAATGAATTACCAGTGTTGTAAACAAGTCATTTAAAAATGACTTAAGTCCCAGTCAAGTCGTTTGTAAAATAACTTAAGTCCAAGTCAAGTCTTTTTGAATAAATAACAAGTCAAGTCCCAGTCCAAGTCATCAGTTGCGCAAGTCAAGTCATAATTAGAGCAAGTCAACTTCAAGTCATGTCCTTGTCGTAAAAATAAAACGTTTTATGAGAAATAACTGAACTAAAACAAAAAGAATAACGCAACACACTTGTTTTATGTGCTAAAATTTGGATAAATAGCTCAATTTTATCAAAAACACCTAAAGAAAACGCTTCATCTCAACCCAAGTTATTTGTCCAAAAGACTTAAGTCAAGTCAAATCATTTGCCCGAAAGACTTAAGTCAAGTCAAGTCATTTGAAAACAGTGACTTAAGTCATTACAACACTGTGAATTACAAAGCCAAAATGTCGACTATATCGACATCATTTTAATTAGGACGTTTCGATACGAGTTTGTATCATTCAGTTAATGTAAAACGTCTTAATAATCAAGATGATGTCGATCTACTCGACCTTTTTGGCTTTGCAATTCATTATCAAGCTACATTGCAGATCCGTGCATAGTGTACTAATGTGTATATGTGACACCAATTTACAGGAGCCCTATACTTAACGGCCTGTCGGTTGTCAAGCGCAACACAAAGTGACTTAAAACAGTACTGAATATGGCTGAAACATAGATGAAACTATAAAATGCTTAAAACAATAAAAAGCGGCCAACGTCTAAAAACGGATAAGGGTGTAAAATTTTAAATGTTTCTTTAGCTTCCCCTAAACCCGATTGTCTTCATTCTTCTTTTAGTCCCACCAGCAGCCACAAAATAGGAAAAAAATGTGTCAGTGGTAATTATTAGGTGCCAACAGAAAACGTAACACAAATACGATCAAATGTTCCATACAACATATAGACCAATGGTTCTTAAAAATTTCGACTAAGAACCCCCGATAATATCGGATCGGAACCGATAATCAATACCCAAGTGGTATGGTGTATAACAGCACGAAAATGATTTGGGTTGTTTCGATTTTTGTTAAGATCAACTCAAGCTAAGTCTTACCATTAAAAATCTACAATTTCTCCAGTCCAGAGATATAAAGCTACAAAAGCAAAAAACACATTCACCAAATTTTTGTACTTATACACTCAGTGCAAACCAACTTCATTATTACAATAAACAAAAAACAACAACAACAAAAAACAACCTAAAAAACACCAGTTCAGTAGTCGATTTACTGCAGAGCTATCATCCATTTCTGACGGTTCACCCTTATTCACCCCTGCAAAAATGAACAATTCACCAGTTTAAGAAACACTGCTATAGGGTGCTATGGCTAAAAAAAAAAAAAAGAGCTAAAGATAACTACACATGTAAACTCGCAGGCAAGTTAGGGCCTATTATCCTAAAAAAGTAATCTTTAAACGTTCCATTTGTATCTAATTTGTTGTTTGGCCATGGTAATGACGTCATTTGGTATCGCGTCAGATCGAGATACTTTGTCCAAAATATTGGTTATTTCTATCGCCTTCAAAAACTAAAGTAGCCTTAAGATTATTTTTTACGGCTTCGCAACCTGAGTTCCGAAAGCACTACTCGCTACTGAGACCGCTACAAACTTTGCAAAAGAAATTTAGTATATACACATGGTTGCAAGGAAATCTGAAAAGTTTTTTTTGGCCAATAAAATAATTAGTACTCAAAATTAACATCTTAGACCAAATATACATTTTAATTCGGCAAACTTTTTTTTTTTTTTTGTTAACTGCACGAAAAAAGCATTTGGCAATAATTTTTACTGACAGATGGGTAACTGGTTTTTACTACAGATGGGTAACTGGTAGTAACCACAAGGGGACCTAATTACCAAGAACGAAGCACAATTGCGAGATCTGTTGTCTGATATCTTGGAGTTTAGGCACATTTACAAAGTTGCATTGCACTGGAGTACAACTGTGCGCCGCAGATTTCGTTGATTGCTTTTTTGCAAAAAAGATTTTTTTTTTTAAATGATACCATTTGGAGCGTAAGAGCATTTTTTTTTTAATTTTACCCCATTTAAGAAATAATTTTGCATCTAAACTGCTAAGTTTGGCTTAAAACCGGAATCCTGCACACAATTAATGCTGTGGAAATGTTGTTTTATAGGCCTACATATAAAAACTAAGTCCCTGAAGTTATTCCCCTGCTCGAAACACGATACAGTTGCAATACCAAGTTGCGGGTGCAATTCCCAGATGCGGGTCGTTACGTTATACGCTATAGCACATTTCTGATACACCTCTCCCAAAGGGTAGGCTGAGAGAGTTTTGGCAACTCAATTTATGGAACTTTGGCCGAGCGTTTAAAAACACGCCAATCAGACGGCGCGTACTTTGTCGCTTCCGAAACTTGTCGACCGTTAGCTGTGCGGGCCCTTTCTTGTGGCTGTATAGGCCTGGTTCGCAGCGGCGTTAAATGCGCGAAATGCCGCAACGCACGACAAACAAAGAGTTTGACACGGGGCGCGACCAAACGTATCTCGTGCAGCGTTGTAGGTGGGCTGAATCGCGCACCTGGCTACTGATTTTATTGCAGCTATGAAATAGTAGGCCATTTCGCACTGTAAAGTTTTCTCCCAAAAAAGGGTCAGTGGAGATTAGGCTTTATTCGAGGCCGTATCCTTTCTGTCTATTTATAGTTACTCACAAATGCGGGCCCAAAGGTCCTGTGTCACTAAGTTTTTCTTTATCGTAGACATGAAAAATATTAGGGTGTCGACCTGTTTCATCAACTTCATTATTATAGATATGATTAAAATGGAAAAAAATATAAAAAAGTCGTATTGTTTTCGTTCTGGTGAAGTTTACCCAATGAAGTCACACATGGCCCCAATTGTCCAATCATTCACCAAGTCTCCTTCTCAGATTTAATATCGTTCTTTCTTTCGGCCTGGGAAAATAATCATTAAATACTTTTCTTGTATACATCTCAAAGAAGTAAAAGAGCTTTCCTAAAAGTCCTAATTGTAGATTTCCAAATGCAGTTTATACGCCAGTAGTTTTGGTGCAATTGCAGACCAAATCGACCGAACTTATAAAAATAATTCGACCTGACTCATTTCGAGCTCATTTCGTTTCCTCAAGGCGCAAATCCCCAATGTAAGCCAGGCCCATCACCCTTGTGCGCCCATCTCACGTTACGAACGCACACGACGAAGTACCGGGGTAACAAAACCGCCCCATAACCCCAAGCCCCCCAAACCGCTGCCCCTGTGATCAACCAGCGTTTACCGCGGTTTTTAGGTTTAGTCAGCAAAGTCGAGTGCTCTGTTTTTCAAATTATCCGGGAGCTTACGCTGTCCATCTTTGAGAGCGCTTGCTGTACGACATATTTGCTCTTCAATCGGCAACTAAATACTCATAGTATGGATAAAGTTCAGTGAAAAACGTTTTTTGTCTCCGTGCTTCACTGCGGGTTTCATAATATGTGGATCATACGCCTTTACATTTGGTTGAAAGGCATCGTTTATCAACATTAACATTTGTTTTCACCACTCTTCGCTCCATTAGAAACTTTGCAACTGTATTTACGCAGCAGGCTGCAAATTAGCAAGCCTTATCGTCAGTGACTCATCATTCACGGGGCTAAACAATTACGTTCGCTCTTCATGGGCACCTTATTTTGCTGACACAACATTTTCGAAAGGGAAAATGTGTTTCACTTTGTAGTAATCTGTTTTATTTACTTTTTCAAAGGGCTTTTCTGAAGTTTGGTATGACATTTCGGACAAAACGGATTTGTCGTATATTATTTTAAATAGTTGTATTATTTTGTTACCTTAAGGACTTTTCGACTTTATCAATGTCACTAAAACGCTGTTTAGTTTTGGTTTCCGCTGCTGTTTAACTATTTATAAGGGGGTCCTCAAAAGGCGAATCAATTACCTTTGCGAATTTTTAGGCTAGGATGATCAAATTGCCTTTCACTGTCACTTAAGAAATCGATTTATCCCCAAACTGTCAATGGATAATGGAATTTGTCTGTTTTTCGACTGGATGACAGTACGTGTCATGCATTAACGGCAAACAACATCCTCTTCGCTTCGGACTGCCTAATTGTAATTGTGTTAAATGCAGAAGTTTCAACAGTAGTAAAAAAACTCGTGAGGTTTTGTCATTTTGAAACAACAAGAGAAGTGACTTGTTAACTTTGTTTGATTTTCTTGTATTGGAGTATTTTAGTCGTGTATTTATTCACTACTATAAATTCATGCCTTGACGCGTGTTTCTGTGTTGTAAAGGTTGTTGAGAAGGAAAGACCAATGCTGTCCAGAGTGGAGATGTGTTGGGGACGATGAACTGGATCAATACGAGAGAATAGGAAACCAAGGTATACCGTCCTCACAATAGGTTGTTTGAGTGTTCAATGACATTGGTCTGGGTAGCCCAGTGGTTCCCAGCTTTTATATTCCGTGGCTTATATTTTTTATAAAAACAGTTTGTGGCCCGCCATGTGCCGTAACCTTTTTGTATGCCCTTTAGCCCATCATCGAAATAAGATGTATCAACCTGGCTGATACAAATATAGCAAAATTGCCTGTCTGCACTTTACGCCTATACATAGTCGGACAATTTCTCAAGAATGTATTGATTCTAATAACATCCAAATAGTTATTTTTACTTTCAGTTTATTTTTAGATTAAAATTAATTACTTTGTGACAACAAACTGAATTTAAAGTAAACTACCGTGCTAACTGAGTAGTGAAAAAAACAAACACATGGCGTGAGATTTTACCTTTACGTATATAGTTCAAAAAAAGCCAAAATATGGAAAATGGCCTCGTTCCTATATAGTTTTAGATAAACTTACAATTATTTAAAAAAAACATATTTGTTGCAATATTTTCGAATAGCTCTGTGGCCCACTGAAAATAGTATTGTGGCCCACTCGTGGACCATGGCCCACAGTTGGGAACCACTGGGGTAGCCTAATGTTAAAGATTCTTCGATTATGCAAAACCAAATATTCTAAATATAAGGTTGTCTGTAGCAGTGCTGTGATGAGTGTAGTCAATGACTTAACTGAAGTACACTTAACTCAATATTTTGCAATGACTTGACTTGACTGAAGTCATTTTGGAAAAATAATTCAACTTAACTTAAGTCTTTCGGACAAATGACTTAAAAAATTTTTTAACTTTTGTACATAAAATAATTTGATTGCTATATATTTTGCGATTGTTGCGTTTTTGTGTTAATTTTTAGTAGAGTTATTGTAATCGAGCTAGTTTGCCTAGTTTAGTAGTTTAACGTATAACTTTTATAACAATTTTTATAACTTTTATAACACTTGCTATAATTATGACGTGACTGGAACTTGACTTGCAATTTATTGAAAAAGACTTGACTTTGACTTATGTTATTTTACGAATGACTTGACTGGGACTTTAGTCATTTCAATATGGCTGCTTACAACAGTCGTCTGTAGATGTATATAATAAGAGATGCTGTGTAAACCACTGGTGAAAAGGTTTACCACATACCATGTGGCCACTAAGCCACTTTAACCGCACCCAACACTACCGTATTATATATACCGCGCCCAATTTTAGTGACACACGGTTGTTTAAGTAGCCCAGAGGTTAAGCTTCGAATTAACGAACGTCCTAAAAGACCAGAAGCGAAGCTTCGTGCATTACGAAACCTGATTAAATCCGCTCCAGTTTATCCTCTTTCCCTACTTGGCATTTGTCTATCGCCTATTTCCGCGAAAAGTTCGCATTGATGGAATGAAACAGATCGGAATAACGTCAAATGCGATCGAAGCGCATTCCATATTCCGTGTTTCAACCTGTCAAAACGACTAGTGGCATGTCCTAATTTCTCTGTAGGTTCGCATTGAATCCTAACTCCCACAATATGCTTATACCTCGCCCACGCTTTCGTGACTTGTTTTTCCAACGAAATTTATTTACCAAGTTTCTCCCGTGTTTGTTTTGCTTAGAGCTCAGATGTTATAAAACAGGAGCAGTCAACTCCCGCATACGTTATCCCACATTGAGCGTCCATTACTCCATTTACTGAATACAGCCGAAGCTCACGTTGACCGTAGATATATATCGTGCCGTGTGCAATTCCGCTGCTGACTGAAAGTGGGTTTTGTGGCTTTAGATAGTGGAGCAATACATTGGCAAGCTGTCCGCTTGTGATTGGTCGTTTTTCAAAACATGAAATAAGAAAGAAAACAAATGGCGTTTCTGTTGTTGTGTTTACTCCTTTTTGACATGTAATGAAAACACCTAATTTACACCTAAGTTAATTAATACAATAACCTAAGTCCAAATCTTACCATTTTTGTCAAAATACCCAAGTCAAGTCATTTAACAACAGTTAATTGAGTGCATTTAATTCAAGTTATTGACTGAAGTCATAACAACACTGGCAATTCATAATATTTAGCTGTAATGTGGGCCATTGCAATTGTATCTATCTTATTTAGATTAGAAACGGCAATCAAATCTAGTAAACACAATTGCGTTTGATAAACTTATAAAAATAAAATAAAAAAATCCTTGTTTACATTATTTTTAAGCTTCAAGCTTGTGAGTTAAAAATGCTGTCACAAAGTTCAGAAGTCAAAGCGAAACCAATTTGTCGCTATAATAAGATAGGCTTATTTCACGATAGAATTTGATATTGGTGTCCACGTTTCCAAAGAGTGTGCGTATTGCAAAGATCATTGATGTCTTAATTTGTTTTCTTCAAACTGGAAACGTGTTCGAATAAGGTCTCATTACCTTGTCGGTAGACCCGCGGTGGTATCGCATGAAATCACATTATAGAAGGTAGACGCAGAAGGCGCAGATTTCGCATTTTGGCGAAGTGGCAGTTATTAGCAGCTGCATGAATTGAAATTAGAACACGCTGGAATGTTAAGTGCTTCGTTTTGGACATGTGCGAATTCATTCATAACAACTTTGAACCGGGCATCCAGATGTGTAAACCGGTGGATGAATGGCTTTGAGTTCATATCGTACCGGGTTTGGTCTTGTCATTTCTAGACGATGCAAACGCCAAGAAACGATGATGTCATAGCTCACAGGAAGTGTCTAGCTTATGTTTGCTCATATATGTTCGGCGCCTGCTCAAGGTGTTATCACTAATTAAACATTCTTTATATATAGAGTTTTCTACTATTTTCAGATAAGGAGCCACTTATATCACATCCTTCAGCACTTAAGCGTCTTACCTCATAGGATTACAATTTGCTAAAATTTTCCCATTTCTTAAATTACCAGGACACGTTATGACAAGATAACTGACGTTTTGAAGTAGGCCTATTTGTATCTTAAGGGTTTTTTTACCAAAGGTTAGCACCGAAAAAGGGATGTTTCCAATATTATCAATAACATGTCGAAAGTCACACATATGGCAGAGGTCCAAACTGTGATTAATTTTATGGTCAAGTTTGTTAAATAATATATTTTCCGAAAAACGAAAATCATTCTATAGTCGAATTTGGATTTTTAATACCAGAGCGTCAACTTCCAAGTAAATTTGAAAAATCTTACTGGCGGAAGCATCCAGCATTCCCAGCTAACGACTGCAATTCGACACCAACAAACTTTTTGACCCAAGTCGTTTGTTTAATTGACACTTCGAACTTGTGCTGCGTCACTCTCACGTGATCAAGTGACCTTGAAGGGCTTTCAAGGACGCCAAGTATCTGGTGACGCCGTTTCCCACCGTAATCGCCTTTGCTGACGTCACGTAGTAATCTCAAAAAATTTCTGTCGCTCCCAGCAACCGCGTTTTAACTCAACGTTTTTTTAAGGCTGCTCTGCCTTGCCCAGTATTATTGGCTGATGGATGGACAGGTGTGAACCATAATTTAAGGGATATTCCTTACAGTTACGCCCTATGAAGAATGCTAGTCTTGTTTTTCTTTATATTTAAACCCGGAAAGGATGAGAGTTTAAGAGTCTCCTTTACAGCTTCGCCCCAGCAAGGAATTTGCGTGGTCACGGTTTTACTGCCGAAATAATGTTCACACGAGAAAAAAACATTGTGATTGGTCGTGTTTCACCGTTCAAAATTTTAGGTAGGTTGCAAGAAAAGAGGCCAGCTAAAATGTGTTCTTATGGCTTTTGTGGTTATCTACAAATTTGTCCACCAAAATTGAACTGTAAATTTCATTCAGTAAAAAACATGAATACACCGCTGTTTGAAGGCGGTGAGTATGATATAGCTCGCTGATATAGAGAACTTAATCGTTATTAATTTTTTTTTTCGAACCTTTTAAGTGTCAGTATGACTTCGTAAACAAGGAAAAAATATTTTAAGGGACAAAAAATTTCGTAAACAATAAATTAGCGTTGACATATATAAAAAGCAGCATCTCAATGGTTGTAGTGAAGTGTTTTTCAAACTTGTTTTGGCCACGGAACACTTATTGAATAATTTTGCAGACCACCAAGCAAAAGTTTACAAATGAAAATGCATTAAACTAAACAACACAACGACAATCTTTAGTGCAATGCCTGTTTGGATTGACACAAAGTTGAAATTCAGGCTGTATGATACAAACCTATTATTGTACGACGAGTTCTATAATTACATAACAATAAATTTGGCACAATAGGAAATGCAAACTGGTAGTTGATAATTTCTTAAATGAATGACTTTGCCAAAATGACTTGACTTGGACTTAAGTCATTTTGTCAAATACCTTGGGAGTAAGTGCTTTTTATTAAAATTTATCTACAGTTTTGCACATTAAACACCTCTATTGCTGTATATTGCGCTTGTGCTATTTTTTTGGTGAATTGTTTCTCATAAATCGGACAAGTTTACCAATTTTAATGGTTTTACAGTTTACTTTGATGTCAGTGACATGACTTCTGTACATTAGAGTAGAGCAGGTGACCTTGCTAATGTGTCCGTCAAATATATGTACTTTTCAGTCTACTATTCCTGGCCTATATTATCCCTGGCAGTACGGCCACGCTCCTTTCTAACGCCCGATAGAAAACAAATACTTTTTACTTTTGCAGCCGGTCGAGCCAAAGCGATCAAGGTCGTCCTGAAGGGCAAATGTTTGGTGCAGACGAGCGATTGGTCGGAGTGCCCTAAGTCTTGCGGCTTCGGCATCTCCTATCGCGTCACAAACGACAACCCTGACTGCAAGTTCAAGAAGGAAACGCGACTGTGCAAGCTGCGGCCCTGCGATATGCGCCCCAACGTGAGTTCATAACATATTTGTAAGACTTAAGAAAGTGGTTCTCAACCGGGGTGCCGGGGTGCCCTGGTGTGCCATTTTTAATGCTCAAGGGTGCTGATAGTTAGGCTGGTTGACAATCTGATTTTTGCTCAATTGGCAAGCTTCCTTATACGACTATTTGTGTACGATTAGAGACCATTATATCAAATGACATTTTTCTTCCAGTTCCATTTAGAGTGAAATTGCAGTAAAATACTCGACAAATTCCAGTCGGGGTGCCGCTAATCAATTTATTATTTTTGAGGGGTGGCGTAAGCCACAAAAGGTTAAGAATCACTGACTTAAGAAAACTTACAAATACGTTCCTTGGTGAAAGTGGTCTGGTCGAATACGCCTTTTTCCCTCTTTTACAGCAGTTGACGGCAAACTATGGGACGCGGACCAAATGTGGGACTTTTAGCCATTCGTAGTGTGCCCTAGCTGTCTTTTGAGAATTTAGTTTAATAATGTAGTTGTGGGCCGCGGAAAAGCTGTACATTCATTGTACTCTATTTTAAAAGTTTGTGTGGCTAAGAGGTTTTATCTATTGTATTGTTGCATTGCTCGATCAAAAACAGATGTTTTTTAAAATTATTTGCATTATGACATAGCTTCGTGACGTATTTTGCTTGGCCCCAAGCCAATCAAAAATCCTGGTTCATGCCCTGTTTTCGCAGCGGCTTCAGTACTTTTGGAAAGAATATTTTGGAACGCGACAATCAGCTGCTTTCTAAATATCACAAAAACGACCAGAGTTTAGTTCTCTGCCTTTCTCTGTCGTGCTTTTTTAAACTCCTATTATTTCTGGCTGTACGGGGTATCTAGAATGTATTCGAGGGTAGGGGAAATTTTCAGGGCAGACGTCATAAAGTTACGCAATGACATGACGTCACGACACAAGTAACCTAAAATTTGAACGAAATATATTCAAAGAGATGGCGACAATGCGTTGCGTTTATTTGGTTTAAATTAACAATTTGTTTAATAAAGATACGACTGGCACTTGACTTGGACTAAATCTTCACTCGTTATTTTTTTCGAAAATACTTGACTTGAACTTAAGTTATTTTACGACCGACTTGACTTACACTGAAGTCATTTTGAAGGAACGTGTTCACAACACCGCCCTCCACACAAGTGTACGGACGGTGATCGTATAATTATCAAGCTAACACCCTTTCCCTTGGCCTTTTCGCCGCAGGGCAAACGCTCCTGTCGCAAGACGGTCAAGCACAAGAACCGCGTCCGCTTCTCGCTGTCCGGCTGCGTCAGCGCCTCGATCTACCGACTCAAGTACTGCGGCGTGTGTGCGGGCAAGTGCTGTCGACCGTCCAAGACCAAAACAGCTAGCGTGCAGTTCCAGTGCAAGGAGGGCGAGCATTCGTTCAGCACCTTCGAGCGCAAAATCATGCTGATTCGGCGCTGCTCTTGCGACAACCGCAGCTGCCAGGCCGATGACCTCGCCGGATTGTTCGGCGGCGGCAGGGGACTCGACAGCGACACCTGGCGGCCCTCGTAAAGCTCGAAACAGCGAGCTCGCGTGGTTTGCAGCCGACGGACGTTGTTGCGTTTTGTTCGACTTTTTGTGGATTTTATCTGACAGTTTCTTTTAGTTTTCAGTGATGGTAGTTGTTATTGCGACTTATCGTGGCTTGTTTACCCGGGGAAATTACATTTTCTGATATAAAATCGCGTTTGCGATTACCGCGTCACATTATAATAATAATTTCGTTGACAGCTTGCTTCTTAGTAGGGTAAACACGAGCTTATGCTCTACTTCACATCTTGCTCATGCATTTGTTTGGTCTTGGAATACTATGTGGTAAACTAGCGTTTGACTATTTTCCAGAATACTTTCTTTTTCGCTTTGTAACAGACTTACGTTTTGGAAAGAAACATTTGCCTATTACCCTCGTGTAGACGCCCAGCCGCTTCGGTAGATTGAAATAGAACTTTTCAAATAGCCCTGGTTCCAATTGTATTACAGATGCACGTCAAGACTGACCTTTTCTCCAATATGATAATAACACTGTTTATTTGTTCCACTTGCAGAGTCGCTTGGAGGCGTCGTGTGTTGTACAAAAGTTCCAAACACCCACAGTTGTTTTTGTATGTTTTATAGCGTTTTTTCTGCGTTGTTTCCTATGTTGTCAATTCAGTGTTTTACTTAATCATTTCGCGTAATTTTACCCGAACCACCGGGTAAACAAGGTTTAAACCTTTGCTTAGTGTTCCATCTCGAATTTTTAACGTTACTTTCGTAATGGATGATAAACATATTCATTTTCTAGAGGCTGCCTCGGCTTAGCTACAAGTAGAATACTCGCGTCGTTTCGTTTTGTGCGCCTAATGTTGTATACATTTTTGACGTTAGTATCGCTGGCATACCAATGTTTAAAGCAATCGTTTACGTTTTTATATTAAACGAAGTCACTTCCATTACATAGGGTGTGTTGCATAGGGAACTTGCAGTTAGCACTAAAACTAAGTTTTATTTAAGTTATTTTTTGTTTTTTAAAACCACGGTGTACACAATGACAGTTAAACTAGGTAGTACGCAGCCAAAAAGCGCTGTTTTTTCAAAATTTCCGTTTACAAATTTGTCTTTTATAGAGAAAATGTTGTAAAACAATGTGCCGGCGTTGCCTGTTGGAGTAAACATTTCAAGAAAATTAGTTTGCTTAGACTGAAAAGGGTTTACTGTTTGGCGAATTCGGTGAAAGAAATTTACTCCTTTTCAGCAAACAGCTGTGGCTGCTGGGGCAACTTAAGCCTTTCAAAACAACCTATCCTTTCTTACAATTTAGTTCTATCTGCTTCTCAATTCCCATCGCCAAATTGACTCAAAATATGTACAAACTGCGAAACACCATATTTTTTCTAGCTGTAGATAATGAAGATCGTCGTCGGATTAAGTCTAATTTAGGTATTAGCCTAGAGCAGTGGTCTCCAACCTGTGGGTCGCGACCCCAAGTGGAGTCGCCTAACATTTTTTGGGGTTCGCCATAACTCATCATATTTCTGCTGTTTTTGTACGATTTATCTATTTTCACGCTTATAAACGTGACTGAGTACATAGCAGAATGAACCTTTGTTTCTTCCACATAAAATAGGTGTTTTTAGCTATTAGGAGCTGCCAAGTTACAAATATTGCAGCAAATAAATATTTACTTTTCGACTTCGATGCAATTAACTTACTCGACTCTGTCCAGTTTAGTGAGTTAACTACTCTTTCCGTTTTCAACCACATGGCTTTATTTAACGAAATTTAGCGCAATGAGCATATATTAAAAACGAAACATCGTAAATCGCTTGGAAGTAGAGCATGACAATTATGGTTATGCAACGTCGATTCGTGTTTTTAAAAACTGGTGGACGCTATGCAGGTGCAACCATCACACTAAATTCAATTACAGTAAGTGTTGAAACAAATTGAAAATTTTGTGTTCGTTCTTGTGTAAAATTCAAGTTCATGATTTCAATAAAACAACCTAAACGAAATCATTTTGGTGCACATTTGAAGCCACGGTGCTCTAAAAATGTGAATAATTTTCGTATATTTTCTCTTTGTACTTTGTTCCAGCGTTAATTGAAATATTTTTATTTGTATCTGACACAAAATGGGTCGCAATGTAAATTCTGATTTCATTTTATTTCAATTGGGGTCGCTTATTGAAAAGGTTTGAGACCACTGGCCTAGAGACTAATTACAGCTTCGTGTACACAGGCCTATCTTGTCATGCTTTTTAAAACTACAGATCTCTGATTTGTGCGAGATAACTCACAAAATTGCAATGCGACATTTTCATTGTATTAAAAGTTGGCACGAACGTAGCGCAATTTACGGCAAAACACACATTTTACAGTCAAGACATAAAATTTGTCAGTGTTTTTCGTCCGGGGGTTACTGTGTTTAGCAGAGCTCTTGCCCAAACACTTTAAAGTAGAAACAAGTCTCCTGCAAACGTTCTCTGGCCAGTCGATTACATTTGCCCTAAACGTGAGTTGAGTTTCTCTTTTTAACAAATTGTTCAAAAGAAAATATATTTTTCAACGATTCCCTGGTATTTCTCTCCCACCCGGTCCCCTTCTTACGCAAAATGCGACCGGTGGACCAACAGTATTGGCTCTTTGCGAATCTCAAGAGGTGTTACGCGCTTACGGATTCACATCAACTTCGGTGCTTGTGCGACTTCCGTCTGATGACGTCATCCTTGTGGACCGATCGCTTCCGGTGCTTGCCGCAGCGGACCTCTTCCTCCCCACTGCTTGTGACGTCAGAGTCTGAAAAAGCATAGGTTTCGAGATCTTTTCGAAAAATCGCGTTGACCATTACATAAAAGTAAGGCAGAAGGTCACAACGTTGGTTGGTTGGTAGAACACCTTGCTTCGTAGTAGGAGTTTCGGAACACGGTTTTGCAAAGTAAGAATGAAAGCAACGAATAATATAAATCCAATTATCACAAAATGCAAATCGTTCAAGAGTTGGGTACACTATGCACGGATCTGTAATGTAGCTTGATAATAAATTATAAAGTATAATAAATTGCAAAGCCAAAAAGGTCGAGTAGATCGACATCATCTTGATTAAGACGTTGTATAATATTTAGTTAATGTGACTGAGAAGTAATTCAAGTATTACTTATAAAAGGTGGGACGCAATTGTTATCAGTAGGGCTATTTTTATTTTAACCTGAAAAAAAATTTTAACTTTATTTTTATCAAATTTTAACTTTATTTTAACCTAACGAAATTGCTTGTTTGTAGAGGCCACAGTCCTTCCTTGAATTGATGCCAGCTACCCAAACATAATATTTTGTCGATTTCAGACCCAAACGTATTATTTTGTCGCAAAATCAAGGTGTTTTATGGATTATAAAAAAGTGCGTCGGTATTTTTGGCGTTAGATTTAGCTTGCATTTTTGTATTACAGAATATCAGTAGGCTATTCCTAAAATCCAAACAGTTGATCTTCGAAAATAACACGTTTATGAAGATTAAGTGTTTTATAAGAATTATTTAAATACGTAACAATAAATAAAAAAAATGGACAATTTGCGATAAAAGTTACTGCTGATCCAAGTGGGCATTGTGACAGTTTGCCTGCTATTATGGGTTAATATGGTTTTTAATTGTGTCGCAGTTCCTGATTTACAATGCTTCCACGACGATTTTTACAAAAACTACTCTCAAGAGTCAAAAGCCATAATTGACAAATTTTGACTTTATTAAAAAAAGTTTACTTTATTGTAAATTTTGACTTTATTTTGACCTATAAACTTCTTAGAAACAGTCCCCAAGGTCAGTGGTTCTCGTTTTGATTTTTGTTAGGTGCTTCGCGGTCCTAGAAAATTGTCTTGCGGACCCTAAAAGGACCGCGGACCCAAGTCTGAGAACCACTGGCCCTAGGTGCTAAAAAGAACTTTATTCTTTGATTCGTGGACAGACGAGGTCCTTACATTTTTTTAACTTTATTGACTTTTGCGTGCCCTAGTTATCAGTCTATAAGTTTCTAAAAATAAGCAAATCGATTAAATCGGACAATACCAATGTCAATCCATAAAAATATTTGCTTAACAGGCTAAAAAATCTTTCGAAATCAACCTGAAGTTGAAGACTTCTTTTTCTTCTTTTCCAGCTTCTTTGCTTCCTTCTTTCGCTGCTTCTTCAACTTCTTCTTCGCGTTTCTTTCCTCCTCGGAATCGAAGCCACTCGACGAACTTTCATCTTGTCTCTGTCTCCTCGCGGATGGCGGGGATGTCCCGGCGCGTCGCTTTTGCTTCTTTCGGGGCGGCGTGACGTCACGTCTTTTGTTATTACGCGATTCAACAATTACGTCATCACCACTGGATGGCGCTGCGGCGTCTCTGCGGTGACGTTTTTCGTTCGTACCGCGATCGTTCTTACGTCGAGCCTTACTTTCTGATTCGTCACGATGACGTCGATCGTGACGTGGCGGTGTGACGTCACGACGCGATTTCTTTCGCGGCGAGCGCTCTCGTCGTCGATTGGTCGAATCATCGTGACGAATACGGCGCGTTGTGTCGTCATTGTGACGTCTTCTTTCATTCTCCCGACTTCGCTCTCTTCGCGCGTGCGTGACGACTCTGTCTTGATGATGACGTAACGGCGGGGTGACGTCATGTCGTCTGTGACGTGGCGAGTTGTCGCGGCGATTGTTTCTGCTTGGCGGTTCGGTCTTTGGTTTAATTTGTGAAGAGTTGTGCTTAGGTTCATTGCTTGGCTTGTTGTTACCTTGAAGGTCGGCCTGGAACAGAATCACATCATCGAAGTGTTAAGCGAACGTTAATTTAAGAGCACAAAACCACATTTAATAGTTTGACGTTTGTGTCGTGGAATTCTCCACCGACCAACAATTGTTTTCGAAATAAGTTTTTCTGGTATTTATTTGTTTGACACACACGGTCAACAAGACGCAAAGTAAAATGACACAAAAACGGAAAAAAATTGTGTCAGTTTACTTGCTGGCCATGTGTGTCATTCCCCGATGAAGGCTTTCTGAATAGTTAGCCGAAACCTTGGAAAAACAAATAAATACAACAACTTATTTTCGGTATATATACTATGCTCGCTAGCAACTGCATATTGAATCGTTTTCAAATTCTGGCAACTCGATTAGAAGGCACACGAAAAATAAACTCTCAACGGCGGCCACGAAAAACTATGACAAAAACACCCTGAAAAATACCAAAGTGGCTTCACCTTCGTAACCCTGCCCTGCGGGAAGTTAATTTTGGACACGGACTGACTGAAGTCAACGTGAATTCGCCGGTCATCGATCAGTACGTTGTCCATCTTCTTGTACGCCTTCTCGCAGCTGTCGGGCGAGTCGAACTCGATGAAGGCGTACTGAAGGGAGTCGCCCGTCTTGTAGTCGCGTATTATCTCGCACGATACGATGGTCCCGAATCTGAAAGGAGCGAGTCTTTAAGGTGAGTTCGTTATGGCACCGAAGGAAAATGAAAAATGGGCCTATTATGCTATTCTGGAAATGCGTTGCGACAGCAGAAATCAGTTATTTTAGAAAATGGTACCAAAAATACTCTAGATTGCAGGCCAACGCATTTCACGCGTCAAACGTTATTGCGAAAATAAACTAACACACAAAAAAACGCCCTGAAAAAACTGTAAGGCCGCAAAACAATAAGCAT
Source organism: Ascidiella aspersa (assembly GCF_963924565.1). Lineage (NCBI taxonomy): Eukaryota > Metazoa > Chordata > Ascidiacea > Phlebobranchia > Ascidiidae > Ascidiella > Ascidiella aspersa. The sequence continues at coordinate 21,321,129 of NC_139454.1, forward strand.
TCCTTGACGCAAAACAATAAGCATTCGTTGGTCAAAAAGCAGCTTCAGAGGGGCCACAGTTGTTCAACACACATATGTGTATGCATGTTTCATTCCTTGATGATGTTATTTTACACAATTTTTCGGAATAAATGCACACAATTTTTCGGAATAAATCCCTGGCGTTCGCACAAACCTTGCGAAAATAATTTCCAGGTCTTCGTCCGTTGTAATTGAGTTGAGCTTGCAAACGAAGAGAACGTTGTCGGGAGGTTTCACGTCCACGTCTGGGATGTCACCGATGATCTCCAACACCTGGAACATAGCTTAGTGATATTTCTGCGAAACGCTAATACAGTAATTGTCAAACTTTTATCGCTAACGGCACCCCTCAAAAATAATAAATAGATTTTCGGCAGCCCGACTGGAATTTTAGTTGAGTATTTTACTAAAATATCACTATAAATATAACTGAAACGACACAATCAACTTAAAACATGTAGAAAAATGTCATTTGATATAATGGCATCTAATCGTTTGCGAATAGTTGTATCAAAAAGCTTACCAATTCAGCAAAAATCAGATTCATAAAAATTCTTAAATACCCCTCGGCACCCTTGTGCATTAGAAATGGCACGCCAGGACGCTGCGGCACCCCGGTTGAGAACCACTGCGCTAATATCATAGCTTCACGTTCGATAAAATTTACTTGCAGTGTACAGGGCCAGGGCCTACAGGTTGAACACAAAGATGGTGGCCGGGTGGATTCTTTTCTCGTCAAACTTTCAGATCTAATGCTGTTGGTAAGATTCCTCAATGGTCTTCACTTATATACAGAGTTACACACATGCAGTATGGCAGAATGCTGGCGATCGTGTCGGCCGAAGAATCAGTTAGAAAACCGAAAAATTTGGTGCAAAAAAAAAATTGTTTTTGAATACATTTTACAAAAAATACTTGTGATTGTTTTTCCACATATATTTTTAATGCCCGAATATGTAGGAACATTGCAGATGTAGTTTAAATAGTACGGTTTCCGCTCCTTGAGCACAAACATTTAGATCAATTTATTTAGAAAAGTGTCAATTACGACAACCACTGTGTTTTAGCGAATATAGCCAAGAATCGCTTGCTGTTTTTTTAAAGTCATACTTTGATGTGAGTTTAACAGAAAGAAAATCTAAAGATTGGAACAAAATGGTTGAAGGTTTTGGTTAGACGAAGTAGGAAGATCAAAATTGAGATAGAAGTAAGTTAACATTTTGAACGTTTCGAATATATCTTTATTTTCATTTTTTAAGATTAGGAAGTCACTGATTTTATGTTTATATACTGTTCAGGCAAACCACAGAAAAGAAGGAAACAACGGCTAATTCACGATCTAAACCGGGGTAGTTAGTTTTCAGCGATAAGCCGGGGTAGTTAGTTTACAGCAGGGATTCCCAACCTGTGGTACGCGAAGGTTTTTCAGGTGGTACGCGAGTAGCTTTCGTTTTTTTCACAAAACACTGGATTCACAACTTTATACTTTGTTTATCTGGTTTTGTTTACAAAAATAAAATCCGAAGCCCATTCATTGTTACGTAACTATCCCTGTTGTCTCGTATCATTACGATCTTCAAAATACAGGTCATGTCAAATGTCAATAAGAAGCACAGTTGCTTTGTAAAGCGTACAACGCTGTGGGACAGTGGGCGTTAATTATGCCAAATGATTTCTCTTGATAGATATAATCTACTGTTTTAAAGCTTAATCTACAAAATGCTAGTTGTAAGATAAAAATATGATTCAATCAAATTAGTTGTTCTGCAAGCAGTGGTACGCGAGGCAGTACAGAGCGTCCAAGTGGTACGAGACCGCAAATAGGTTGGGAACCCCTGGTTTACAGCGATAAGAATGATCGCCTATTGCTGATAAGGCAAATCCATGTGGTTTAGATATTACAAAATTCTAAATAGTCAATCAAGATCATGGGCGTATCGAGAAATCCAAAAAGGGGGGTACGAATTTTTAACTTAGGGAATTCCCCGTTTTTCAGTCTGACGTTAATGACGTCATAAAATAGTGGCTGTAACGATTAATAAATAAAAAAACTATCAGAAACCGTCCATAGACGCAAAGCGATCACGTGCGTCGTCAAAAAGCCAGGCTCCAGCTGCAAAACCGCTTCGTATGCAATCGTTAACTTTAGGCGAGAATCTAAAGCAATACCGTGAAATATGTGTGGGGTCCCCCCCTGGATACGCCACTGATCAAGACTACTTATGATTTTTATAATCAAGCCATATTGAAAATAGGCCCGTATTGCAATTTGCTGCATGGAATAAAAGATTATCTTGATACACACCTGAGCGCTGTGTTTTGCCTCTTTCTTTTCCTCTCTTTCTTTTAGTTCCTCTTCGTCTATTCCTTCGTCATCATTGATGACCTCATCAGCCCCGATCCTAAAACTCCCTTCAAGCTGTTCTTTGGTCGGCTCTGGGGATCGATCGGGGATTTCCAAACCTTGAAATAAAAAGGATTAGAAGTCGTTTTTTTTTAAGGATTGTAGCTTAAAATATAGAAGTTGTTTTTTATTAAGGATTGCAGCTCAAAAAAGGATTGCAGCTTAAAAATATAGAAGTTGTTTTTATTAGGGATTGCAGCTTAAAACAGATACAAGTCGTTTTCAGTTGCAAAAAATAGTAACTATAATAAAAATAATAGTTTACTTTGTTAAGACTATTTGGACAAGTAAAGAAATTTTTTTTATTAAAGAAATTTTTTATTTTATAAAGCACCGCAGCATGTAAATATGCATAAACCAGAGGTTCGCTAACTTTGTGCCACAAAGCCCTGATGCGTCAGTTTCGTTTTTCAAGAGTGGCGAACAATGATTTTAATTTGTATCTAAACTCAATTGCGGTAATAAAATGCTTATCTCCCATGACATTAATACACCAAAAGCCATCGCAGAAATAATGATACGTAAGCCGTAATCGTTGGTCAAAAAGCATGTTTAGAAAGGCTAGATCTCAGTTGTCAACACACATATATGTGTGCATGTTTCATTGACTGTCATGACATTATTAGCATTTGAACTCATTGTTACGAAAACACTGAAGAATTTAATTATGATTTTATGATACAACATAATATAAGAAAATTTCATTGTATGGAATGACGAAGTATGAGAAACTTATCCGAAGTTGTTGCAGCAAGAAAAAAAATTTCAGTAGCACTGGCATAAACAGAAACGACACAAAAATATCTGCAAAATTATCCAAGCCTTTGTTTATTTTCATTCAGGTAATGGGTTAATAAAACCTACTTTTCAATGGAATAAAAAGTGCAGATGATTTAATGGAATAAGAGTTCAGCCAATGACTTATAGAAACCAAAAGTTAGGTGCTGAATAAGACCTGGTGGGTCGTCCAGGGGATCATCCAAGACAACTGTGTGGGTGATCCTTATGTCTTGAAAGGGTCGACTTTCCTTGTCACAGAACGCCTCGTTAATCTTCATCGCCACCTCCATGCCTGTAAATTATGGGTTGTGATTTCACAAGTGTTCACAAAACAGGACAACACGCTTATTTTATGATATTTATAACAAATCTAGTGAAAGCAGGTTGGCATTGTAAATTTAAAACCTTTGTGTAGTTTGAATAGAAATTACCAAGGTTATGTAAAGCATGCGGCACTATTACTGTGTGTTTTAGAGATATGTTACCGACTATTCAAAGACACGAGTTTCTTACGGGTAATGACTGGTGCTTATTTGAAATACTACAGGTTGTTGAAAACAATTACAAAAAAAATTGTATTGTCACCGGGTGGAATATAATATAACCACCTTTTGAAGTGCAGAGCAATTATCGTTACCCTTTTCCCAATTGAGAACTTAAGAGTTTACATAATTTAGAGATAAATTTAGGATTTGCATTTTTGACTCTCAAGCCTAGGTTCTTGTGTCTTTAGATCAAGGGTTAATAAAGTAGCACTTCAAACAATAAAGTAGCACAATGCCTACGTTGCCAGGAGTATAGCCTTACATCTGTATCAAGTCAATGCAACTTACCTTCTGCCACTTCGCCAAACACAGTGTGAACATCATCCAAAGAATCGAGGTTTTCACCCAAGGTAATAAGAAACTGTGACCCATGAAAGCCATTGCCGTCATTGACCATTGATATTAAACCTTAAAAATAATTAAAATGTCACTAAAAATGATTTTTGGTATGAATCCAACATGGTGAATAACTCAATGAGTAATACTTTACCTGGGCTTGTGTGCTTGATTTTTGGCAATTTTTCAGCATCAAAAAATTTCGCTTGGTCACCATAGATCATGCGAAAGATTGATTCACCACCTCTGCCTGAACCTAGCACAAATCATAAATCATTAGTGTTAACCGAACAGCTAAACTAAATATGGTATGCAAGATATTTTTTCATAATAAGTCAGAAAAAGGTAGATTATTTCAAGTGTCTTCAACATTTAGAATGAGAAGCATGGATTTTTGGCAATACACATGGAATAATAAAACATGAATTGCCATTACCAGTTGGATCTCCGGTTTGTGCAATAAAGTTTCTTTGCACATTGTGAAAAAGGCAGTAGTTGTAATACTTGACTTTGCACAGCTTGAGAAAGTTTAGGCAACACCTGGGCCGTTCTTCGACATACAGGTCAACAGTAATATCGCCTAAAGTTGTTTCTATTATAACTGACATGTCAAAAATCTGTACCTGCAAACAGACAATAAACAGTAGTGTTTGGCTAAAGAAATTGAGTTAACAAAACAATTGGAAACCAAATAACCAGAATGTACACATGATAGAATAGAAACACAACAACAGAATGGCGCCGTTACATAACTTAACAAAAAGGAAAGTTTTCCTATTGCAATTATCAGATACTCCATGTAACAACCATCAAAATATAATTCACATTTAACAAAATGTTAAACAAACAATTAGGTCAATAGATGTTTTCTTTCCTAAAATGGCAGCAATGTATAATGAAACTAAGAAAATTGAACATAAAATAACCCATTTTTAGGGGTTTTGAAAAATTTAAATTTTGTATCCTAGCTTCTTCTTTTCCTTGACCTTCTTTCGGACAACGTCAATGTTCCTATCTTTCCAATTGCTCTTACGCAATTTGATTGGTCGATTGCCTACATACTTTCCATTCATTTCGCGCATTGCTCGAATAAAGTCACTTGGGTCCTTGAAACTTACAAATCCATATCTGGGAAGAATGTTTTGTAACATGTCAAAAATAGACACTATAAATAGAAATTGACAAATTCACCAACTTCTTAGTACAAATATATGTGCATACAACTATATGCTACTACAGTCACCTTCAAAAAGACAACAGATTTTTACGAAAAGGTAAATCGTGCTACGTAAATATTCCTGAAAATAAACTATGTTGTTGGCTAGCAATTAATTTTATTAGCCAAAGTATATATATCTTGGATGGTTTCCGTGAAAGCTTTACAAAAAAATAAAAAAAAAACATGCCAGCTCAGTGAACTCACCCCCTCGATTTTTTGTTATTCTTTTCCCTTACGACTCTTGCTTTTTGAAAAGAAGGGTACTTATTAAACACTCGTGCCAATGTGTCATCTGTAACTTCATTTCCAAGGTCGCCACAGAATATTCTACAAAAAAACAAAAAGGTACCATTGGAATTTTATTAAAATAAACTGTTTTTTTTTAATTTAACAAAACAAATTGAACTTTACCGATAGTCACTTGGGTCCCACTCTAAGAGTGACGGGTCTTCCCACTTTTCACCAGCCGCAGTTCGTACATACTTTTTCTTTTTTCCTCCACCTTTAAACCAAATCAAAATAATATTGTTTTTACTTACATATGTTATATTTTCATTTAGTCATTTTTTGGGGCATTAAACATATAATATAATCAACTAAACGTCACCAATATTGAAGAGTTATATACATTAGCTTGATAATAAATTGCAAAGCCAAAATGGTCGAGTAGATCGACATCATCTTGAATAATTATTAAGACGTTTTGTTACCAGCTTGTATTATCTTCAGTTAATGTGACTGAAAAGAAATTCAAGCATCACTAATAAAAGATTGGAAACAATTGCTATCAGTCTGAGTTTTGACAGTTGAAGTACTATTTCCCACCTTCAGGCGTTGAACAGGTACAGTGGTGTTGATAAGGTGAAAACGTTCAGTTCGGCAATTTATTATCAAGCTACATTACAGAACAGTGCATAGTGTATCAAAGTATATACATTAGGATTCAAGAAAACCTAAAATTTAGATTTTAGACTGACTTTGGCTTGTGGATGCAGAGGTGGTTGCTGGTTGATGAACCTGATTGTAAATCATTTGCGGCCCGCCATACATTAATCCTGGTGGTCCAAACATCAAGTCTTGTTGTGGCTTGATTTGAGGTGTAGGTGGACCAGGCTGCACTAAAACTTGGGGTCCAATCAGATTCTACAGAAAAAAAACTCTCAAAATGTAAATGTATATATAAATCATTTTGCAACATAATACTGATATTTAATGTTTTTTGCCAAGACTCAATACTGATTTTTTTCATAAAAAAAAAAAAAAAAAAATGTTCAAAATTTAAAATAATTGAAGGTAAAATCCAAATAAAAATTCAGTTTTTCAACCTATATTTAGTAAACTCTTATTTTGCACCACTTGGCATGGTGCTAAACAAAAATTGCTTGGGCCATAAAATAATAATTTTTTTTTGTTTTTCATGATAAACTATATATCACATTTTTGGAAAGCTAATATCGGCCAATTTTATTGTTAAATCAATATAAAGGTCCAACTCTAATTACTGCTTTCAAAAGTCAAACCTGTTGAACTGGTGTGGAAACTTGAGCCTTCTTTTCGATCACAGCATTTACCGGAACTTCTGCTTGCATTTCTTTTGCTTCCTTCTTTTCCTCTTTTTTCTCTTCGTTTTCTTTTTTGGTCAGGACGGGGGCAGCAGAATAAACAGTGGGGGGCTTCGGAAGAAGATCAGAAAAGTCAGGCAGAGTCGGTGGAGGAAAGAACCCTGGCATTTGAGGGGGAATTGGTCCAATCATGGGACCATCGTTAAATACTGGGCCCATTGGGCCGGGACCCATAGGACCAGGACCACCCATACCCATGGGACCGGGTCCTCTATAACCCATTGGTCCCGGTCCTGGAAAACCCATATTTTGGGGACCTGGGCCACCCGGTCCCATTGGTCTTGGACCGCCAGGCCCTGGACCACCTGGTCCCATAGGCCCTTGACCACCTTGTCCCATTGGCCCTGGTCCACCTGGTCCCATAGGGCCTGGACCACCTGGTCCCATAGGTCCTGGAGCACCTGGACCCATAGGTCCTGGACCACCTGGACCCATAGGCCCTTGGTCACCTGGCCCCATAGGCCCTTGGTCACCTGGCCCCATAGGCCCTTGGTCACCTGGTCCCATAGGCCCTGGACCACTTGGTCCCATTTGCCCTGGTCCACCTGGTCCCATTTGCCCTGGTCCACCTGGGCCCATTTGCCCTGGACCACTTTGTCCCATTTGCCCTGGACCACCTGGTCCCATTTGCCCTGGACCACCTGCTCCCATTTGCCCTGGACCACCTGGTCCCATTTGCCCTGGTCCACCTGGTCCCATTTGCCCTGGTCCACCTGGTCCCATTTGCCCTGGTCCACCTGGTCTCATTTGCCCTGGACCACCTGGTCCCATTTGCCCTGGACCACCTGGTCCCAATTGCCCTGGTCCACCTTGTCCCCTTGGCCCTGGACCATCTGGTCCTCTAGGCCCTTGGTCACCTGGTCCCATTTGCCCTGGACCACCTTGTCCCATCGGCCCTTGACCATCTGGTCCTGGACCACGTGGTCCCATTGGACCCCGGTTACCCGGTCCCATTGGGCCTGGAACACCCGGTCCCATTTGTCCTGGACCACCCGGTCCCATTTGTCTTGGACCACCCTGTCCCATTGGGCCTGGTCCCATAGGTCCTGGGCCATTTGGTCCCCTGGGTGCTTGGGCCCTTTGACCCATGTGATCTGGACCTGCAGGGCTTGGCCCCATATGTCTAGGACGGCCTGGGCCCATATGATCAGGTCTTTCCAAACCCAGTTGTCTGTCTGGGCCACGAGGTCCATTTGGGCCATCATTGAATTCATGCATAGGGGGATTGGAAAAGTTGCTGTTGTTCTGATGATCTCTATATCTGTCCCCGTCTTTTCCCATGTCATTATGTTCAGGATGTTGCCCTTGTAGTGAATGGGGTAGAAACATAGGTGGTGGCATTAATGGTGGTGGCCCAAGCTCATCTTGGTTAGAGGAGATTTCCTCTTCAAACCTGGCCATTTCTGCCTCCATATCGGCCATGACTGTCCTTCTTGAAAGCTGTTAGCCTCGGAACTAGTGTGAAATAACTTAAGGAAACTGGTGTTTACAGAAAATTATTCCTGCGGATACAACCAAAAATGCACTTTTATGGTGTTACATTCATTGGTCAACGGTCTGAAAGTACGACAAAATCTCACAGGTACGTGGCCAAAATACTGGGGTGATCAGATGCGAAAAAAAAGTCCAAATGTACCTGACTTGTTAAACGTATGAGAAATCAGGTAGTCCATTTAATTAGGGGGATTTAGCAGGCCGCTGTGGAAAGTATGGCAAGTGCACTCGCAATTTTTTTTTTAACTTTTAAATGTGCACCCCGAAAAAATCTGAACTGCAGCACAAAATATGTGAAACGCTTGTGCAACATACATTTACAGTGCGATGTATGTAATACAGAGTGCATCAGAAAATCGCACGTACAAATTTGAAAGCGAGGTTTTTTAACTTTGTTGCACTAGGTCACCCGCATTGTTTCGGCCGCCCATCCGCAAGATCTTGTCAAAATCTGCCATACTTTCCAGACTGGGTGGTAGGTAATAAGTTTAGTCTGTTGAAAACACTAAGGTACAATGCAACATCATAAATTTTTTTTTTAATTTAGCGAAGCGGTGCACTGGCGGGCCATCGAGGTTGCAAGCATATATGTAAAACAATTGCTAGCAATTCAGAGGATAATACTGATATACCAAAAACATTTCACACTAGCTTTGCTCGCGAGGTGTACCATAACATTTTGAAAGGTATACAGGTGCGCCCTAAAGAAAAATGTTTACTGGTTTAAGTAAAAGCTTTTAGCAAATCTACACAACAAATCTATTTATTAGTTTCTGTATTAGTAAATTTATAAGGAGAAAACGGTATAGGCCTAGTAAAAAAATATACCCAAATTTAAAAACATAAGTTAAAATTTATTCACCTATATAACATTAGTTTATGCAATTGATATTATAATACGCCAATGACAAAGCCAATATAAAAAGCAGCTTAATCGTTGTTTAAATCAAAATAAATGCTGCAGTCCAGTCTGGAAAGTATGGCAGATTTCGACAAGATCTCGCGGTTGCACGGCCGAAAAAATCCAGGTGACCGGGTGTAACAAAGGTAAAAAAAGTACACCTCAGGTGCATTTTCGATTTTCCTGGTGCACTTTATGGTTTTCCGATGCATTTATTGCACTGTAAACGTCTGACGCACATGCAGTTCAGAATTTTTTCAGTGACACTCTTCATAAAATGGACTCAGCCGCGAAAAGTCACTTAAACGCGTAAAACTTCTGTCGCGTAAACGGTTTTCACTTATGTACCTTATTTTTAGAAAAAAACATTATTCCAGCTGCGCAAATTTTAGCAAAAATGTTATTCTAGCCGCGAATATTTAAGCTACATAAACGTATCTCCCGCATAATATCCAAAGTTTGGGCGTGGAGCAGCTTGCGCTTGCTTAGAATAGCAGCACAGGTTCCTTCATAAACAAAAATGTAAACGAATATTTCTTTTTCGGTACGTTTTATGTATTTCCAACACGAAAAAATTTTTCACTGAACAAAGCCCATCGCTGAACTTTTGTATGTTTGGACGACGTACTAGTCAACCTGTAGTAATTAATTAGATTTCTTCATTGCGAGTGCAAAAGCATTTATTAAAATATAAGAAAACATTTTTGTAGTAAAATATATTTTATATTGAATAGTGCGTTTTAAAATAAAATAGTGCTTTATATGAAAATGTAATAAATTTTAAGCGACAATATATCAAGTGAAGTGACTAAAAATGGAGTGCCTTATTTGTCTAAGCGATTAAGAATCACAGATGCCATGCTTGAACAATTTTACAACCGCCATCTTTTTTAAGACCTCAAAGTTGAAACCTATTTAACAATGATTTGACAAGGGCATATAGTAAATTCAAAGATGTGTTTGAAATGAATTCGCTTTAGAATAAAATGGTCTCACTGCCTATAATTTGTTCAAAGATAAAGAAAAACGATTTTATCTGTTTATTTAGGAATGCATCTTGGTTGTTTTCACATTCCGTCAAACAATTTTTTTTGAACCGTGATGGAAATTATCTTGACCAGTTCGTATTGTATTTAGCATTGCTAATGCTATAATAATATTGAAATGAAAGGGTTTGCAAAATTCTGGTATTTTTAGTCTAATTACAATGTTTGATTTTTGAATTGGGACTTTTATGCTGTATGATTTAAAGATTAGCCTTCAATAAATGTATGCTGCCAGTTTGCATTTAGTAACTTGGCACCTATTATTTTTTGAAAGCAATTTGTGATTTGTGTGTACTACAGCGGTGCTGAGACCATGCCAGTTGTTCCGCTGGGCCAGATTGGAAACTTTGGATTTTGCGGGGGGAGATGATTTTGCACCTTAAAATTGCGCGGCTGCACCATTTCCGCCCAAATTTTCGCATCTGTAATAAGGTTATTTGTAAAATTTGCACAGCTAAAAATGGAGTACTATACTGAAAAACGTTAGCGCGACGTAAATTTTGCGCGTTCGAGCGCGGCTGTCCGCATTTTACATTTTTCGCTGCTGTCCACTTTTTTCGTTGTTTTTACATCGCGGCTATGACCGTGGCTGAGCGGGAAACTGGCCTTACTTTCCAACCTGGCCGCTGGGGACTTTTTTGATATTCAGTTAAGTTAATGTGAACAATGTATATTTCATTAAAAGTCAAGACATGTATTTTCACCTAGTATGCAATAGTCCGGCTGTAATTTAATGAATTCCATAATTTTAAAACTTATGTTGCCTTCTGTCTATGGTTCCTCTTATCCCGGATTTCTCACTCCTAGGAAACTGGATTAAAAAATGAAAATTTCCGGAATCCCGACAAAAAAATTGTACCTAATTATGTCATTAAGTAGTTTAAAGTTATTTTATATTAGCTCCAAACATTTATTTAAGCTCAATATGTTCTGTAAAATTGCTTCAGCAATCATACAAGACCTTCCATTATTAAAGGCCCAGGTTAGAAAGTAAGGCCTGTACGGGGGATAAATCCCGATAAATCCCCCACGCAGTTTCCGGTCAGCCACGGTCATAGTCGCGCATTTTCAGTAAAATCAACGTAAAATACGGTCAGCCGTGAAAAAACACGAAAAACTTACGTCGCGCTAACGGTTTTCAGTATAGTACTCCATTTTCAGCTGTGAAAATTGTACAAATAATGTTATCACAGCCGAGCAAATTTCTGCCAAAACGTAATTACAGCCGCGCAATTTTAAGCGGCAAAATCGTCTCCCCCCCCCGCAAAATCTAAAGTTTCCAATCTGGTTAAAGGCTACACCCTTATTTGTTTTTGTTTAAAAAAAACACATGCAGAAATTGCGGGGCGCATTTTTATTGGTAGAATAAATTTACTCAAGGTATTCCGCTGGTAAGCGAAAATAATGCAACTCAGGCAACGAAGTTTGCTAATATTTTTCCTTTTTTAAAGCTGTCTATGATATTTTTGATGTTGTCTATTATCGATCAAAATTATATTTCAGAGGTGTGTTGCCCATTTTTAGCTCTGTTGGTGTGCCGCAACTTAAAAAAGGCCCCACATTGCCCACTACAAACCTAAAGTGTGAATTCTATGGCAGGTGCACACACAAGATTTTTTTAAATCAATTTGTATGCACACTTGTATAAGTGCCTTTTGCCCACCAAAATTCCAGAAAAGTTTGATTTGTTTTACATTTCTGAACTTAAACTTGATTGCACACATGCACTCCTCAAAATTTGGTGAGCTGTACACCAGAGATTGTGGTGTGCACTGCCATGAAATGCAGACTGGAGCCAACCTACTGTTTAACCGAAAAAAATATATATTCAACTGTATTAATGATAACTATGTTTTTTTAGCACATTAAATATGTTAAACCACAAAATGAGGAAAAAAACTAGCAGCAGTGTATTAAGCTAGCCTTAAAACAATTAAGCCCAGATTTAGATTAATAAATTCCAACTTTAAAACCTTCAAAATTGTGTTGAAAAGATGCTAAAGCAGCTTAAAAATGAAAATGTGCTTCAGTAATGATGTAGTAGTTTCTGCTAAAAATTGGTTTGCTTCAAATAAATTTTACTGAAAACTGTAATCAAAGCTTTTTGTGTTCACTGGCCTAAACTTACCCACCTGAAAGAATTTTACATTGTTTCTTCACAAAACTCTTTGTTATATTTAAAAATAATACCTTAAAATATGTTGTGTCAAGCAAACATGGTCAAAGAACTACGCAAATAGACAAACATGCTTACAGTTTTTAGTACACATTTATGTACAGTTGCACAGATTCTAGAAGTAATTTCTCCACAGCCGCACTATTTAAAGCTGCTCATGCGTCTCTTCACGCAATATCCAAAGTTTCCATCATGTCTAGTTTATGTGCCAAAAGTATGAAATATTTTATATGTTGTTTGTGCACACATTGTACTTCTGCATTAATTTTTATTTATTTGAACTTTTTAAAGTATTATGTTTGCAAAATACTATTTTGGTAAAATATATTGTTACTGATAGGATTTTAAAAGCATGTCTTTTAAATTTGTAAAAAAACTACATCCTTGTATATTTAAATAGATGCTAATTATTCTGCCGTATATAGCTTTTTATTGCAATATTTGAGATCTCAATATGGGAAAGCAATCTGTAGCTGCTGTAATCTTTGAGTACATGAAAAGCCAAAACAGACCTTACAGTGCCACGGATGTGTTCTTGAACTTGCACAAGGAGCATGGAAAAACTGCTGTTGTCAATGCAATGGAAAGCCTTGCACTGGAGAAAAAATTGCTGGAAAAAAATTATGGAAAATCAAAAATTTACGTTGTTCATCAGTCTGTGTTTCCAAGTGTTGACGATGCTGAATTAAAAAAGCTAGACAATGATATTGCATCCTTGAACGATAAGCTCACAAATTCACAGTCACAGTTAAAGGTGTGTCAAAAAGAAATAGCTGCATTGCAATCCTCACTGACAACCAGTGCACTAAAAGAGACAGCTGTAAATTTAAAAAAGAAAGTTGAGCTCCTGGAAAAGCAGTTAGAAGTTTCTCAATCTGCTGCCCAAAACTTTGATCCCTCCACAAAGAACAAAGTGGTGGAAAGCCATAAAATAAATGTTACGCACTGGCGCAAAAGAAAAAGAATGGCTTCGGACCTAATAAATGCTGTTTTGGAAGGGTATCCAAAATCAAAAAAGCATTTTTTTGATGAAGTTGGAATTGAAACTGATGAAGACATGTCTGTTAAAATTCCAGAACTAAAATAATGATTCATATATATTTTTTTCTAGTCCTGACACTGCCATGCCAGTTTAACGCACTGATATTTCGTTTTCTAATTTTCTTGTTTTTACGCTTTTTAACTTATTTTTGCTCTTTTAAGAAATGTTTGTTTATGGTATTCTATTTTGAAGGTTACTAGTTTTTTAATGGATGGTCATCAGGACTTGATTCAGCCTCAAGTCAGCAATGCTGGCATTGTTGGCCTGGAAGAGCAAAAGTCCGTCTATAGCGTCCTTGCTACATACTTCAACAATGCAGAAAAGCACGGAATGTATGTGAAAGGTTATGTGGACGGCGAGGACACCTTCGATATGTTCATGAAAGAATATAACGATGTCTGTAAAACTAAGTTCATTATAAGAACATCCTGGCGAAAAAGCGCCTCCAACTTACCTAGACGAACAAGATATGGCAAAAGTGGTATGTTCATGTCTAACCTTATTTAAGATCTATCTGCTTTCTTTAATTGTCATAACGTTTCGGTAATAAGTTATGTCATCATGAAATGTAACTAAAATATAAAAATTTTATTTAGAGATTTCATGTGCATTTATTTAGAGATTTCACGTTCAAGGTGTGTCGTCCGCCCAGCGCAAGTTTTGAGTTTTTATTTTTCAAGTTTTCTCCGTATCGACGCTTGATACAATGCACACGCAAAATAGAATAGTAAATAACGTTACCGGATTTGGGAAAGGATCAGCTTTGAACCACAAGTGGTTATACAAAGAGGCCGACCCTTTCTATTTTAGCAACATATGAGTTTGAATTGGCGAAGAAAAAAAGTTGCGACATACATAGCAATAACATATGTAATGTGTGTTTGGCAATGTTAACCAGAAGGCAAATTTTTAATTTATGTCACGAAATATGACAAAGTTGTCCAAAATGTTTGGTATTTCATTAATGTAAACAGGAGTTTTTTGTTTGAATTTTGAGCTTTTAGCTTTGATTTTTCAAAAACAAATACTAAAATGCCTCAAATGTTAAGATCTGGTAAACTGCCCCATATATGACAAGATAAATCTCCATTAATGTATAACCTAATTTATGTTCAGAGAGAATTTATTGGGAGTACAATTCCGGAAATCTTGAAGTTCCATTTACCGGTGTTCCATTTGTGGTCAGAAGCTGTCTCACCAAGCACTGTCAGTATGGATCACATTACTACAGGACAACTGCTGAAAGAGTAGCAGTAAGTAGAAAAAGTTTTTTGTTGGGTTTTTATTTTTTACTTTGAGGTTATTTGAAACATCATTAAGCAAAGCCATGTTCAATGTTACACACACTTTAGGAAAGGGCTTCCCAAACTGGGGGTCGCGCAATGAGTTTAACAGGTCACTAGTAAGTTGGTATAAATGTTTGAACAAAGTGTTACATCTGTAAAATTGTTATATTTTGTTTGATATGCTAATGGCAAACTTAATGCAAAACAACACCCTTAAAAGTCTACTTCAACAAATGCATGCCAAAGCAGACAACAAGAAACGTTATGTTTTGAACTGTTAAACCCCAGGGTTTGCGGAAAATTTTAATAAACTATAAGGGGTGGTAAACTTGGAAGTTTGGGCAGCCCTGCTTTAGAAGATATGTAATTTTTCTGTACAATTCACTTGAAATTTATTCACAAGGGCATAATTGTTTGCATTTTTTCTGCATGTTAAAAAGTGATATCTGTCTATAATAACTGCATCCTTATTTCAATCATACGAGCTTCTGTTTGTTTATTATTAAGAAACAAATGCATGACTCGCAATTCGATCCGAGCATTGCCCCGCCCGAGATGAAGAAGCGGCGCAACAAGCCGACGAAAAAGCGCGACTGTCCGGCCATCATGCACATCCGCGAGGTGGTCATGTTCCCCGACTACGCACTCGATCTGGAGCGAATGTTCGACACAAAGTACCACGTCCGGCAGGAGAAGACCAACCTCATCGTGAAGCTGAAACAAGCGATAGCGAATGCGTCCGGCGACGCACCCACATCAGGACCTCTCAACGGCCTGCAACGCTTCTATGTCAACCTGCCCCTGCCAGAGGTCCACATTGGCCACCCACAGGTCTGTGGCGGCCTGGGGCCCGACATTCACCCCTCGGTCTCGGGCAAAATCGACGAGCTGGTGTCTCTCGGCATTTACGACGCGCGGCATGTGCGCGTGATCGTGCACGACTTTGTACGCGAAGTGCTATTCAAGCAGCCCGACGCAATGTACAGCTACAACCAGGTGGTCTATCCGAGCGAGCACGAGATCGCTGACTACATCTACATTTCCTCCATCACTGTGAAACCGACCATAATCGTGGAGAACGACGATGATTCGACGTACACGGGCGCTGGAGCCGGCGCCGATACGACCGGTGGTGGTGGTGGCGAGCCGGGGCTTAAGGGCGAAATGGAAGGCAGCATCAACGAACTAATGGGCCTCATACAAAATTGCCAGGACGGCGACGCGCTGCTCAAAGCCAAGGACAGCATGGACCGCATCATCAAGACAGTGAAAAAGAAATCGGACGAGCCGCCGAAGAAGCGAAAACGCGCCGTTGCCGCGAAGCAGCCGCAGGATTCCGAACTCGTTCAGCAAAGCGACGTCGATGCGGGCGCGCAAGCCGACGTCACCGAAGTTGTGATTTATCAAAATAACGAGGCTCCCGAGTTCGAACCCCGGCCGAGCGTGGCGCTGACGTAATTGCGCCAACGGTGCATTTGCTTTTTTGTTTTTTTCGCTATCTATCCCGGCGCCCCTTGCCGTTCGCGTGCTCGTACCTCGAATTGCACAAGTCAGTTGTTGGACGACTAATAAATTAAACTATACGACCGAGCGCTGCCGCCACGCTAATCTACTTTTCTGGAAAAGAGCTCGCTCAGTAAGCGTTGACCTGACCTTAAACTTAGCGAAATATCACAGATGATTGTTTATTTCTATATAACTTTTACACTATTTCACCTTTTAAGGCAAACAAATATTGCCCTGAATTTTTTTGTAACAGCTAGTCGAAGTCAATCACCAAATCGGGTCATTCGATATTATAGCTTGGTAGCGCTGTCTTACATAATTAATTCCGACTGTCAGTAAGCATAATCAACACAGTCATATTTTTTACCAGTGTTATAAACAGGTTATTTTGATGACTTCAGTCCAATCAGGTCATTAGAAAATAACTTGAGTCCAAATCAAGTGTATTCCAAAAAGCTGTGAGTAAAGTCATCAGTTGGTTGTCCAAGTCAAGTCATTATTTGAGCAAGTCAACTTTTTTCATTTTCATAAAAATAAAACGGTAAACTAAACTTTGTTAACTTGCCCATGTATGAACAATATCTTAACTAAAAAAATAATAAAAACGCAACATGTATACGAATTGTTGTACGAGTACAAACTGAGATAAATAACCATGTTTTGTTTAAAAAAAATCGATGTGTCCTATCAAGTAATTTTGATCAAAAGACTTACGCCAAGTCAAAGAAAACAGTAACTTAAGTGCACGTAAATCAAGTTACTGACTTAAGTAATTAAGCTACAACATATCCAAGTTTACGATTCTAAACTTTGTTCGATATCGGATTGCGCAACCTAACTTTATACAGTTTGCAAAGGTTTTTAAAATCCAAATCTAGGTACCGTCACTCCTGATAAATATAATTCCTTTAGATTTAGAACAGGGGTTCTTAACCTTTTTTGTATATTTTACCCTTTGAACAAAGATGAATATCAGATTTACCCCCAATATATAAAATGATTGTATTTTTTTTGCCGCGAAGTAGCAAATTATATTAGTTATGTTGTAACAATAAAGTCACTAAGAGATAAGAATGTTGCCAATTAACTAAAATAGCTATCATCACAAAAAATAACGTTACTGACACTAGATGATAAAGAATTAATAGGCTCATATAGGCTAACTTCGAATTAGCAGTTAATCTGAACTTGGAAAGTAGGCCACCAATACCTATGGCTTGCACACTTTTTCTGTCCTGACAGCTGATGTGGATATTTTGATTGATAGCTCATTTACCCCTTGGGGTAAATTTACCCCAGGTTAAGAAATGCTGATTTAGAATGTCTTAACAAATGTGACGTGAACTTGTTTTCACCTAGCAATAACGAACACCGAAAACATGTATCTGGATTTCCCGTGGGCTTTGTTCACACATAGTTATCGAGCAGCATGATTAGCATTTGTGCAGCAGCTTCGGACCGAATGTTTATTTTAACAATAAGGCAGCGTGATGGTAGGTTGATCTGCAAGTATAGAATTTTAAAATTAGGATTGCCTACTGGTGTAATTATTTGCATATAAAAAGTAAGAAAGCCTAATAGTAATAATTAAAACTACTATTGTTTAATCTTAGGCACGTTCGGTAGTTAGCGAACGCTTACAAATGGGTTTTTAATGTCTTTCAAAGTTAAAACTTTGTTTTTACAAGGTCGTCGACGAAAATGACGAAGCTCGTTGGTTTTTACGCGAAGGACAAGAGATAAATAGCGAAACAAAGATAGTCGGTGATGTTCGACTCTGGCATCTAATCGCCCTGTGTACCAGCGGCACCATGATACTTGGTAAAGAGTTGATAAAGTTTGAAAATTTAGTCCTGAAAGGGTTACCGAAAGTTCGTTTTTGCCTTTACTTAACATTTGCGCGATTCACGCGACCAATCTGCCAACAAAAGGCTGTTTAGTTGTCTACTCATCTGCTATTCTATGCAGACATTGTAGACAAGACTTCATGTTTCACTCATTTGTAAAATTGGGAATAATGCTGACCTCCTGGGTCGGCACTTTAGGTAACCCCAACTTTTTTATCTTGAACATAAGGTGGCCATTTATTGTTAAAAGTGGGAGATGTGATTTTTGCACTGAGCTATCAACGTACCGGTAACCAAAAGCATAAAAGTGTGTCAAAAAACTGAAATTTAACACTTTTCCACCGAGCTTGTTTCCAATGAACTTATTTTACTTCACAGTCATCGCCTGTTGCTGCGTCTGCAAATGCCGCATCCCGAGAACCAGGCAACAAATAGAAGAGGCAAGATTAAAGAAGCTTTCCGCCTACAACCGATTTGCAAGAGCTGGTAGCAACAATAGAAGTGGTGGCTCAGTTCAATCTCAAAGCAGACGTAAGCCTGACTAGTGTTAAACCTTGAAAAACAGTTATCTAACTTTCCCGTTGTGCAAATTCAGGACAGTCTATTCGAGGAAGAGATCTCAGCCGCGAGTCGATCCGTCGCGAATCGATCAGGCGTGTGTCGTTGCCGAAATCCGTCATCGTTTCCTTGTCTGATGACGATCGTACTTACAGCGGTTTATCTTCGATAACAGAAGTTAAAGTCCCCCTTTAAAACAGTTAATCGTCACAAATGCGATTTCCTAATTTTGTTTTTTGAGATAAAAATCATTTATTATTGCTGTTTGTTAGTTTATGGATGTTTACAGAGTAGGATATGACTAGTCTTAAGGTGCCCCCATCTAGTCTAATTTAAAGAACGATTTTAAAGTTACCTGGTTTAGCTATTTTTGTTTTAGGTCATATTTAGACGATTTCAATCTTATTCTGTATTCCCTATTACTGCGTATTTGACTGTATTACGTCGTAGGTCTAAACAATATGGTTTTATAGATTTCTGCTTTAGGTATTGTTGCATTTTAGGTCTTATTGTGTGTTCCCGTTGAACGACCACTAGTGGTGTTTTGTAGTTCAGTCACTCCCTCAATACAGTCCGCTTGAAGCGTACAATTTTTAACACATGTTCTAACACAGACGCTTCAAAGTCCCGAATTATCCTAATACGAGCGCTACAAGCGTCGAAAACAAATCGAATCGAGTGAAACAATAATCGCTTTTTTACGTCTATTTGGGCCGTTATTTTCACCATTAAAACATAAATATTTTCACAAATAACTATACTGTCGACTTAAGGCGCCTATTATAATATTTTGCTGGTTTCATTTCAGTGAGATTAAAGTGCAACATGTTAGTAAGTTTTCAATTTTTAGGGCTGCCCATGCAAAGAAGCACGATACTTGTTTAGGATTATTACCATGGTTCCTTTTTTTTTTTTTTTTTTTTGGTTCGCGAAATCGCAAACATTTCCTTGTTTAATTTTACCTGGGCGTTGTTTGACGAACAAAGCCTTTTTTTCGGAAAAAAATACGTCTACTGAAATATTCTTTTAAGGACAAACTTACTTCAATACATGTGATGTGTAATGTAACTATCAAACGTTAAGCATCAGCATTACTTGTACACCAGAACTTTTTCTGATAAAACACTTTTGAAGCACAGTAGGCTACTTGCCTATGTAAACAAAAGGTTGTAATCTTCTATCAAATCCTCGCAATGACACCTCCATATTATTGTAATGGTCTCCTGGAAGCGACAACCCTAGGCAGCAGTCTTGTAAACAAGTTTTATTTTAAGATAAGTCAAAGCCAGATACTAATTAACTTAAATACAAGTCCATGCCCTAGTCAAGTCATTTGCATCAAAAAGATTTTTTTTCACTTTTGTAAATTAATTACGTCTATAAATAAGGTAATTTGTCCAAAAGACTTAAGCCAAAGTAATTTGAAAACAATGACTTAAGTCATTAGATTAACACTGTATAAATAATTATTACCACGAGCAATTTCATTTTTCGAATACGTATCACTGAGACAACTTGAAACTAGTGAAGTCCAGTCTTAATAGGACGAAGCGCAAACAAATTAAGTTTATTTGGTTTGAACTGAGGCTAAGGTGACATGACGCATCGGACACGTAAAAAAGTGATATTTCACGATATATTGTTTTTTTATCAAGCTGGTGTGACAACATTTTAAAGGCATTGAGTTCTCAGTTGTACGGCTGTATAAAAATCACGTAAAAATCTCGCCTAAAGAGCAAAAACTAAACATTGCGGTAGTTCTGTTTTAAAAGGTCTATAATGGCACACAATGCAATGACCATATTGCAAAAACTTTATGGATTCACGCTAAAATCAAATTAGCCAGGTGTTGCGCCCCCGCCGCGACCTGCGCACTGGGGCCTGACCCCATACAGTTGCCCGGCGGGTCGCAACCGCGTGAGTTCTTGTTGTTTGCAAAGGTTTCTGGTCAGATATGCTACCTGTCATAACCACAACTAAAATTCCAATCAAAAGTATATTGTTACAACGAATTAAAACGTTATCAAATAGCATTAGTGAACGTTATTTTCAAGTTAATGTGAGACAGACAGCCACCGCCTATTGCAGCGACTGTCGGCTAAAACTTCGCAAAAGATTTCTCTAGAGAAAAGCTCGGGAGTAAGAGGTCAGCAAAACAAGTGGCTTGTTTTGCAGAACGTGAGAATATCGCCCACAAGACTGACAGTTATAGATTACGAGATTAAAGGTTACATGTCAAGTTTGAAACGAGGCGAACTAAAGCAGAAAAACTTAGGAATTTTACACACAACAATACAGAAAACTTTACATCATCAAATATGATATTATTTAACTGAAGAACATATTTGGCAAACGAAAGCTGAAACGCGTAATCTAAAACCCTATTTATCACATCGTAAAATCACTTAATGAACTCTAAGATTTGGCTTATGGCAATTAATTAATTTGGGTGTTTAAGTGTTGATAAACACGTAACACAGGCGCCGCCTGTTGTCGTATATAAAAATGGTTTAAAAATACGTGGGAAGGGGAGAATTTTTATGATGGATCTAAGTTGACAAAAACTCTAATTTGAAAACGCCAATAAACTTTCTAAGAAATGTTTATTTTGAATAAACAGAAAACATGCAATGGTATATTCAAAGAGACTTTGTGCGAAAATGTCAACAAAACAGGACAAAACAAAACTATAAAACAAAAAAGCGCAAAGTATTTTTGCAGTTCTTTAATAAAATTGGCAAAAAAAGGTTGATTGAGGGGTGGCATAGTGCCCAACCTCTGTGCAGACTTAGATTTTTATTGTTCTAACAAAACATAGGCCAAAAAAAACAGAGAAACTATTAAAAATTATATACATGAATCATTTATTCAGTTGCCCAACAACACAATTATCACACAATTTTTAATATCTAAAAGCATAGGGCAGCTTAAAATCAGAATTAACACCAAACAAAATATGAAACTAACAAAATCACTATAAAAAGTTCAATATTGTAGAAAGCTCGCGCCCCCCTAAAAATGGTTGACTCCTAAAACTCCTAGACCTAGAATAACCCTTTCTGAGAAATTTTAAAGTAACAGTTTATGTAGCATTGAACTACTTACAGCTTAACCATACAAAAATGTTGCCGTAATTGTCAAAGGTTATAAACTGCGTTCTAAAGTTTGCCGACGTCTGGTATAAAATATTGTTCGTGTAAAAAAATATGCACATTTAGAGCGTTTCAGGCCTAGTCGGCCAAATAATTGGCAAGATTAATCGCGACTTTATTGGCGATATTCTCCGTACAGATTAAATTATTTAAACCTTTCGTGAGTTTTTGGAAATCGCGCAAGGCACGATTTGATTACGTTTCAGAAGATTAAATCTATTTCAGTTGATCCTTCGACCTGCGCAAAACACATATTTGAACTCTTCAATATGCAATCATCGAATCAATTTCAAAATTGTCTTAGTAAGCGATTTCACGTGTTAAAGAAGAGCTTTATTGTAAAGCACTGTTTCGTCGAACCAAGACTCGGCGTAATAAGCAGCCTTGCCCGCCAGAATGCTATTTCGCCAACGGCGCTCTATTTCTATATACAATATAATGGTGGGACAGATTGAATCTTGAAACACACCGGTTTATTGAATAGGCGACAGCTGATGTTTCGGTTTTTGCAACTCTTAAAACATGTCGCGCTTCACACGAGTAGTCGTAAAACCGCCGGTTTACTTTATAACAGTGGTTCTCAAATTATGGGTCGCGCAGGTTCAAATAATGGGTCGCGCTCTATGGTGATTCAATCCTGTGCAAACGAACTTTTTTCACTTCATTTTTCAAATATTTCCAATTCAATCATAACTGTATCATTGCATTATAAGCTTTTCACGTGGCTTCAAATCTGTAACCTGGATTATTGCATCATAAGTGGTTTTATGAACGTTTTGATGGGAGCCAGCTACAGTATATAGCCATATAGCCAACTACAGTAGCTGCTAAAACTAGATAAGCTTTTAGTAACCAAACAAGCCAAGCTGATATTATAAAGGAAAAAAATTAGTTTCACCACTCACTCTAAAATAAATCATTCATTTGTTTGTAATCAATCATTGTTTCATAAAACTGTGTACTACATCTGGTTGTCTGTGTCTTTTTCTATTTCATGCATATCAGAAAAATACCTTTTTTGATGTTTGAGGCTTGGGTCGTGAGATGCTCATAAAACTCAGATTTGGGTCGCGCTCAAAAAAGTTTGAGAACCACTGCTTTATAACAATGAGGTTTTTGACGCGGGGACTAATTAAAAACCTATTATATAGGAAATTTGCCGTTGCTGCATAACATACGTGCGCAAAAATCAAAATATATAGTCGCAGTAAAAATCCTCTATTCACAACGATACGAAATAAACCAGTTTGGTGCAAAGAAATATAAGCAAACTTTAGATTGCACCTTACAACTTTTCGCACGAGATTTAAAAATATTTCGTTTTTATTTACAATAAAATACTGTACTTGGTGCTAAATGTGACGAAGTGCTTTATTGAAGAATATAGTTGGCACAAACTATTAAAACGGCCGAACGTTACGGCACATTCTCTAGACCATCTAAAAGTTAAAAACATTTAGTTTAATTGCCAGAAATGCACGCAAATCGCGTGACTTTAAAAAAGGTAAAACTTGCGAAACTATTGTCAAGTACAGTACAACGCCTAACTTATTTTATGCAATTCACTCACAACTGACCCTACTGTTGTGTTTGTTGAAACCGTCATTGTCGATTTTAGAACCTGGATGCGCGTTTTTTTGTCATAACGTTTTGATTGGGACTCGGCTAGTCTGCAAAGATTTGATTTTACAAGACCCTGTAAAAATGTCTAGGGAAATTTAGTCAAATGGTAGCTTTATTATAACTATTAACGTTGATTTTATACCAAGCATTTGCATTAAATAACAAACAACCTTGAATAATATTAGATCAAACTTAGTAAAACACTAAATTGTTGGTTTATCGCAGTGTTGTAAACCAGTCATGTTAAAATGATTTTAGGAATTTTCAAAAACTAACAAAACAAGTCTTAGTCTAAGTCAAGTAATTTGTCCAAAAGACCTAAGTCAGGTCATTTGAAAACTTGACTTAAGTGCACTTTTTCGTTTTTACAACACTGATAAAAACACTAAATTCAACCAAAGTTATTTGACTCAATGACTTAAGTCCAAATTAAGTTCTTTGTCCAAAATACTTAAGTCAGGTTAAGTAATTTTACCAAAGCGACTTAAGTAATGTCTAATTATTTGAAAACAGTGACTTAAATTCACTTAAGTTCATTGGCTTAAATGATCACAGCATTGAAACACTGGTTTATCGCCACTGCAAGTAAGCTAACCGAGTTGAAAAACAACAATTTCATTTAACTTGCAAATTTTCGTCCCGTGAATCAGCGTGCTGAACAAAACGCAAAATTTGCAAAAAGCACTTGTTTATTTCAACCTGGCGGCGGTCGTCTGCGGTTGATAATAAACGTGCGTAGGCAAAATATCTGATTTATGCCTACTGGACGAATGTCGCTTAATGGAAAACGCCAAAATCAGCAATTCGAGTTTCACGAGTGGTTTTATCCGGAAAAACTTGGCCGGCTCCTATTGGACGAGCCGAGGGCTGGTTAACTATAAAGAGTGGCGGAAAAATGGAATTCGTTACCATTTTCTTTTCGGAGGAAACAAGACAAGTGAGGAAAAATGATGAAGTTTTTTTGTTTTGTGGCGTTTGCTGCAACATTTCTATTGTCGGCGTCAGGTAACGATTGTATTTTTTTAGTGCAGGGGTTCTTAAACGTTTTCTGCCGCGGACCACTAATTGTGTTTTTGCTTTGCGTGGACCACTGTAGGTCAAAAAAAAAAATCAAAAATGACCTCATAAATTGACGTCACAATACAAATAGACTTCAGAAATCTGCCAGTTTCGGTCCAAACATGTGAAAGTGTAATGAATTCTACATTCAGTGGAAAACCGTTTTAATTTTAATCAAAGTTATTTTAAAAATTGTTTACTTTCTGAATATACACTACTATTTCTTTTGGGCATTCATGGACCCCCTAAAACTAGTTGAACGACCCCAATGGGCCCATGGACACCAGTTTAAGAACCCCTGGTTTAGTGTTTTGCACGAGTTGAACCAACTAACGGCATTACAAAGATAATTGACTTAACATTTAACCAAGTTTATCTTGCGTAAACGTTAAAAAAAATAAATTTATCCATTTACTTAAAAATATAAAACTACTTTGCCGCTTTCATCCGAATGCCAAAAAACAGGCGTATTTGACGTACATTTTTTTATTTTAGCTTTAAAATGCTTGACGTGCATCAATGCGAAGACCAATGAAGAGTGCAACACACAAGGTGAACTGAAAAACTGTCTGGCCAATGAGGTAGGTCCTCTTGATATAAACTTTTAGTTTAAAGCTTTAACGACAATGTATTTTATCACGCGTTTGAGCAAAGATTTTGGATTTCTTGTAAAATATAAAAATAGGTCTTAGTCGCCACAGAGACAATAATCAAACCATATATATTTTTGCAGCAAGCATGCCAGAGCGAGCTTAGGACCGTCGGCATACAAAACTTCCTTATTACCAAGAATTGCAAGCAGGCTGAAGCTTGTGACAATAACTTCAAACAGGCAAGTTTTGCAAGAAATCGCCCAAAAAGGGTCCTCTTTAAAATCTCCTATCTTAATCGCTGTCCATAATAATCGACTGAAAACTTTTAAAGACAAACTTTTAACAGAACACATTTCCCATAGTCGCAAGACATCACAGGTTTATAACCCCGTTGGGAACTTTTTGACAAAGAAATTATGTGTAACTTTGGGTATTGATCTTCAGCAATTCTGTAGACCCTAACAAATGATTTTGTAAATTTAAGCACGTAGCTTGTATGCACAAATGCACGGGAAAATTTTGGCAGAAACTTGAAAAACAAATTGCCCATCCGTCGGTGCTATAGATGCACAACTTAACTATAAGTTTAACTGTACAGTCGAGCAACCGATATGTCGTCCATGCGTATTCATTAAAAACGTTTTTATCTGCAGAACATGCGCCCTGCTTGGTATCCAACCCAGTGTAACATCAAAAGCCCAAGCTCAGTGTGCCGATGTTGCTGCAACACGGATGGGTGCAACGCTCCGATGCTGGGTTGCCTTGGCAGTAAGTGACAAGTAACTGTGTTGTACTGGGTTTAAACCGGAACAAGTCTAACCTTAGCGAAATGAGTCTAGTTTTTAACTATAGACGATAAATTAAATGGTAAAATGACACATCGATACATTTTGCTGTAAACGTGCAATAACATTCCAGTTAAGTTGGCAACTTTAACCTGAGTAGATTGTGTGAACTTATGCGGTAGGTGCGAGCTAATTGATTCTGTATTATAAATACAGTGTAATGCGTATTATTACGTCTATGAAGGCATAGATTAACAAAACCGACAGCGTTAAAATAATAAAAATAAGTTCTTCTGGTATACATTTGTTAAACCAACGTGAAAGCTTTCCGAACCGAAACGTTGGTTTAACAAATATATACCAGAAGAACTTATTTTTATTATACTATGCCTGGTAGCAACAGCATATTTAACGCTAAAATAATTAGGGCTAATGAAACTATTCAAGACTGATACCCTAAAGCAGTATAGTTCTTAACCTTTCATGAGTCCTATTCCTTTTGTAGTTCCCCAATCATAGTATAACCAACGATATAATAAAGCCAAATACGCAGTAATATAATCAAGTCCTAATTCCATCGGAATAAGGCCCAGAATTTGGCATAGTTACATAGATCGGAATAAGGACCGGATTGTTTGCCCCTGTTTGCGCTTAGGGTTATGGGTGAGGTTAGAAATTGGGTTTAGGATTTAAGTTATTAGGAGATGAAAAGTTCGTAAGGGCCTTATTCTGCTTGTATAGGAATTAATGACAGTATAATATGCACCACTTAGATATTTGCATACTAGTTCTGTAATCACGCGGTTTATTTGCAGTTTTATTGAATAATAAATGGCATACCTGAACGCTGCTCTTAATACCACAAACGCCTCTGGGTTGATCGTAAAGCCTTAGCTTATAGTCGAATATGCACAACCGTTTTCTCTTTAAAAATTACAAACTTTGTGTTATGTTTGAAACAACAATGCTTCGTTAATAAGCTTCTAGGCTTACAACTTGAAAAAAAAAAACAATTTTTTGATCTCTAATAATTCGCTAAGGTAAATTAGAAGTTTATTGAGGTGAATTGCGAGAAAATAGAATTTTCAGTTTTGTGGTATGGTGACGTTAAACTTTAAACGATCATCAGTGACTGGCAGTAACATCCCAGTTACGTTCGCGTTTAGGTTCGCTTGCTACTCAAGTTCGCCAAAAGTATCACAAAATATAGGTTAAACTTTTTCAGCAATTTACTGATATTTACAAAAACGTGTCCATTTAATGCTACCAAAACGTGAGTTAAACAAGCAACTTTGCAATGCTAAAATTTCCGATTTAAACCTATCCTGCGTTGTCAACTCCTGCAGGGCTGGCCGGCGCGGGTCACAACCGGTTCTGCAATGAACAAGCTATTCCCTGTCTACAATACCTTTTTTTGTCACTTTAAACACAGTTTGTTGAGACAACTATAATAATTAAAACGCGATCCCACAAAAACAAGACAACCGGGTGACTTCAAAATCTCCAACAGTGCCAAGCACGGCTCACGTTCTAAATTACTTTTCGTATTATTTGCGTAAATTTTATCCCAACCCTTCTTTGATATCAGCGCACCCCCCAAAAAGAACACCTTATTCATTAAAAAAACATACTTTGGCCACTTCAAAGGCGTTTGCAAATATTAGCATTATTTAAGCCAACCAGTGTTTACAGAATTCACAACAACTTTTTGAGATTATTGTTCAGTGCGCAGGACTTCACAGTATATTGTTCCTAGGTTGCTGTGTGCCATGAGCGCACCTAGAAAAAAATGAAAAGAAACAACTTTCGTGACTTCAAAGGCGTTTGTGACTAATAGCCGCATTTAGGCCAACACGTGCTTTACAGAATAGACAACAACTTTTTTAAAAGAGATTATTGTTCAGTGCACAGGACTTTACAGTATATTGTTCATAGGTTGCTGTGTGCCATGAGCGCACCTAGAAAAAAATACCGCATTCACTTAAAACAAACAACTTTGGTGACTTCAAAATCGTTTGTAACGATTAGCCGCATTTTGACCAACACGTGCTTTACAGAATAAACAACAATTTTTTTCATAGAGAATAGGCTATTTTTCTGTGCACTTACAGTATTTTGTTTACAGGTTGCTCCGCGCGTGTTAATCCCATGCACGGGCGAGTGGTGTGCTCGGATGGAAACAACGACTTGAGCTCCTGTACTTACTCCTGCTCGCCTGGCTATTTGCTCGTGGGAGAAATCAGTTCGACGTGCAATGTGATCGACGACGTGGCCTCGTGGAGTGCCCCTCCTCCGATTTGTCAATGTGAGTAAATAAAGTTATTTTTCTTGCGTTTCGATTCGATGCTAAAGCTTCTGGACGCTTTGATGCGAGTTTTATATTCAGGGTGTCCAACACAAACATGCCGGCCGCCGGCGTGCCAATTTTTATCCTATAACTTCTTCCCGTGCCAAAGTTTAGTAACTAATTCTTTCTAATAATAAAAGTTTTTTTTTTTTAAAATAATAAAAACGTGTAGTAGCGGTGCGCATTATTGCATCAAAATGTCCGTCGGTAATCTGACTTTTGCTTCTTGTTTTTTTTCACACCAAACTTAATAGTTGTGTGAATGCTATAGTCTCCACTACAATATAATGTTATAGTATCAGAAGTAATTGTTAGTTGTCGTGATTGCCGCGATTGTTTTATATTCTGACTAAAGAATGACAATTTACTTTATAAAAAATTTGGTATTTTTTTACAATTGGCTGAATAACAAATTAAGTATTTTAGGGGCTTGCGTGCCATGTTTTATTAGGTCGCTTGACACATTTGGCACGCGTGCCGCTTGTTGAACACCCCTCGTATATATGAATTGATCAGTTGTATTTTTACCCTTGTCGTTTTACAATCAATAACAGCCAGCTGATTTGTTTATTGGAAGAAATAGACTGCGACCAAGTAGGATATTCAAAGCCCCCACAGAATGTTAACGTTATAAACACGGCCTTTCATATTCCCCCTTCGTCTAACTAAATCCTTCAACTATTAAAGTCCAAAAACAGTTTTCGTCAACTTTTAAAAACTTGGCCGAGTGACTTAGGAAAGTTTTGTTCTTGTTAGATAGAATGAGACGGGTTGTCCGACTAACTTATAGTATAAGTAGCACTATCAACCCCCCCACAGAATGGTAATGTTATAAATACGGGCTTTCATATTCTGAATTTGTCTAACTAAGTTCTCCAACAAATAATTTCCAATATGTGTTCTCGTTAACTTTTGTGACTTTAAGTTAAACAAAATACCATACTCAAGCAGATAGTATATAATCATTTTTGTAATATTTAGGCGAAGTACCCTTTTTCGTGCAAAATTACCAATACATTTTTAATGTTTAGCGACGCCGTATTGCCCGCCGCAAATACCACCAACGAATGGAGGAGTTTCTTGCACGAACGGAGACGACGTTGGAAGCACTTGCACTTACACATGTGATCCATCATACGTCATGATCGGACCAGACACCACAATTTGCCGTGAGCGCTAATTATATAAGAGTTTGGTTTGCGAATCGTTCGTCTTATGCGCCGTGCCTTACCAGGCCTACATAACAGGACAAGTCGCCACGCCAAGAAAAATACTATCTGACTATACTGTCGCAATACATCGCAAAAAATATCATTAGCGCCATAAAAAGCAGTGTTGTAAAGACTTAAGTCAAGTCATGTCGCTGTTTTCAAATGACTTGACTTGACTGGTTTTCGTAAAAAGACTTGATTTCAGACTTTGGGACGAAATTGACTTGGACTGAAATCATAGAGTCAAATAACTTTGAAATTAAGTATTTTCGTTTAAGATTTTGTTATCAAATTGAGCTATTTATATCAATTTCAACACGTAAAACGATTATATTGCTTCTTGTTAAATATGCTGTTGCTACCAGCCAATCCGGAAAGCCTTCGTCAGGGACTAACACACACAGCTAATAGGGCGCAAAGTAAAATCACACAAAGAAAAAAAAGAGATAAAAAGGTGCGAGACGCGTTTGTGTGGTTTTACTTTGCGCCCAGTTGGTTTTGTGTGTTAGTCCCTGACGAAGGCTTTCCGGATAGTAAGCCCAAACGTTGGTTAAAGAAATATATGCCAAAAGAACCTATTTTAAATATTGCTACATGTTGCTTTTTTTGCTATTTTTAGTTAAGTTATATCTCATAATAATCGGACGACATAATCGGACGAGATAATTTTAATTGTTGATTGTTTTATCTTTATATCAGTCACTCATATTGAAGTTGACTTGCTCTAATAATAACTTCTTGGACTTGACTCAGCAACTGACGACTTACTAGTTAAAAAAACTGATGACTTATTAGACTAGAACTAGTTATCTTTTGTATTTTTTTCACTTGACTTGGACTTGAGTTATTCCACAAATGACTTGACTAGGGCTCAAGTTATTTCACAATTGACTTAACTGGGAGTTAAGTCATTTAAAAATGACTTGTTTACAACACTAATGAAATTAAAAAAAAATTACCGACACATGCAAATCTTCGTAACTTTCACAGAGGACGACCTGACTTGGAGTAACCCGGTGCCAACGTGTCTTCTTGTCGTCTGTCTTCCACCGCAAGAGAACTCCTTGGTCAACGGCAATGTTGACTGCTCCGATGGCGATTTTCTAAGCAGCGTTTGCAGGTGAAAAAGGAATACTACAACTTCCATCAACGCTTTGGGGATACGACAATTATCATGTCACTTGCAAATATAAAGATAGGATGTGATTCCTAGTATCCCGATAACACGAAATATAAAATGGTTGATCAACTTTGTTTTTTTAGAAAGCCCTCTGTACAAGTAAGATTTTTCGATTAAATTGGATCAGAGACGATACCCGATAAGTATTATGGGTACTTCTGGCCGTCAAGTTGATACAGATTAATAAATTAGATCTATAATTCATAGAGATGCTACGTGCAGAAGTATAGGCTGTTTGGTTATCAAACATTTGGCCAACATTGAGTCGCAATTATCTTTCCTAATTTCAAAAAGCACGTTTTATGAAGCGATCAGTGTGACGTTCATTATTCCATAGAGGTCAAAAAGTAGAAAAATTGTTATTACAACATTCTTCTTGTATGATAGTTATTTCTGCATCGACGGGTACAACCTTGTGGGCAACATTACGCGAACATGCCAGGCCAACTCGACCGGGTTTGCTGGAGAGTGGACAGGCACTAGTCCGGAATGCGTTCGTGAGTATTTACTTGGTTAGCCACGAAGAGGCCTGCGCCAATCCAAAAGGTCAGCTAAGGCTCTCTAAACTGTAGTTTAACCAGACCAAGGGGGCCCTGCGTATTATAGCACATTCGAAAATAATTGTTGGGAAAAATTAAACCATATAAAGGCGTTGCTTCCGCCTTACGCGAAATCTTTGAAATGTAGCGTTTGTATTGAAAGCAGCAACCCTCGAACTTTAATATAAACGATCTGTGCGGTCTTCTTAGGGTTATTTCTTAATAACGTCACATTTACATGTAACTTGCAACGCAACGTTTCATTGTAACTTTATGCATTACGCTATGACGTAAATGTGTGACGTCATTCCTGATTTTTGCCAATGCCCGTCCACAAACAAAAGTCCTAGTTTTTTTAGCTAAAAAAAGCTAATTTTTAGCTAGAGCGGCCAGGTTAAAAATGTACCCTTTAGTTGGTTGTAACAAGAGGATTTATTTTTCCTATTTCATCGCAGCCGATGTTTGTCTACCACCGCTGGAGGCGCCAGACAACGGAGACGTAGTTTGTACAGATTCGAACCTCTACCTCAGCGAGTGCACTTTTACATGTGCTGATGGTTACGGTCTGTCTTCTCCTGGAGTATTGCGATGTCGCTATTTCGAAGGAGCAGTGGATTGGGCGCCGCAAACAGTGCCAACTTGCATCCGTGAGAATACGCTGCAAAACTTAAGCGTGGAAACTATGGCCAAATAAATATTTCATCTATAGGGAACGCAGTTGAAAACAGAAATCATGCAACTTTTTAGCAAAATTGAATAACGGGATTGAAACAGAATTATTAAACCCCAATTAAATCAAATAATTTGTTTAAAATAAGTTTGGTAATTTCTTTCAAGGCAACGTATTTGTGAAATTCGTTCGTCAATAAATCTTCTAAATTTCATAGAACCAATAAACAAAACCAGTTGCCTATAAGATAGAAAAAGAGAAATGGTATATTGTGACAATTATGTAGTTTGCTAAAGACAGCATTTTGTTCGTTTTCCAGGCATCACTTGTGAACCACCCGCACCGGAACCAGCGGATGGATCTGTGGTTTGCACCAACGAGAACTTTGAAAACAGCGTTTGCACTTATTCGTGCAACGACGGGTACGTTGTACAAGGTGGTTCAGAGGTCACCTGCTTGTTTACTACGAGTACAAGTACTCTGGGAAGATGGGATCGCGCTTTCCCAACTTGTGCACGTAAGTATACGCCAAACAAGTTTAAGCCACATGGTTTAAAACTTATCTTTTAACATGTTGCGGCATCTTTAACTGATCAACCTTATGGAGCGGCTAGCCGACAACTTGCTCTCGTAAGATAAGGCACCTAATATACAGTAAGGTAATGACTTAAGTCAATGACTTGACTTAAGTGCGGTTAAGTCACTGTTTTCAAATGGACAAAAGGCTTGACATAATTAGGTTGACCTCTTTTAAAGAATAACAGTGTTGCAACAAATAATTACGACATGACTGTAAACCAGTCAGGATATTTGCAAAATGACTTAAGCCCCAATCAAACACTTGCACATTAAATTAAGTACAAATCAAGGCGTTTTCAACAAATGGCAAGACAAGTCCCAGTCTAAGTCATGTATTTTTATGAAAATGGGTTATATATCTTAATTTTTCTGCATAAAACAAAAAGCTTTGCTAAACTTTTTTTCAGTGCGCAAGGCAATGTCAAGTAACAGCATTAGCATAAAAAATAATATTGAACTTCTCAAAATGGTGAACACGTTCCATTCTGATTAAAATCAAACAGCAAGTTGACATCTTTTTAATTTAACAATCGGCCTAATTAACCTAATTTTACTAAAAATATTTAATTAAAGCACCTTAATATCTGTCTTTTTTGTAAATGGCTAAAGTATAAGTTAAGTTAATTGTACAAATAACTCCAGTGAAGTGAAGTCATTCTACCCAAAACGACTTAAGTCAAGTCAAGTCATTTAAAAACAGTGACTTAACGCACTTGAATCAAGTCATTGACTTAAGTCGTTTCAACACTGAGCAATAATTAGTTCTTTTCGTTTCAGGGTGCATAGATTATAGTGAATGGAAAAAACAGGTTACACGTATTATTCTGGACACCAACTGAACGAACACTTTTAGTTTAAACTTATTTACCTTGATTAATACCCGAAATGAATAGGCCTAAAATAAGAGGGGTGAATGTAATAAGGACGACAAGGTGCTATGTCTTAAACGCCATTTGCCGAATACTGTTATGACTTGGCATATGTGGTTTGCTGCAGAATCAAAACGTAACCTTCGTCTCGCGTTTACTAAGCTAAAGTGTTAAAGTAGTGATAATAATTTACGCTTTACAGCCATTACTTGTCAACCCGAACAAGAGGCACCAGCCAACGGCACACACGTTTGCACTAACAGCAACTTCCTGGACAGCGTTTGCACCTTCACGTGCAATCTTGCACACGCTCTGGTTGGCTCGCCAGCAACAACCTGCATTTCAGCAGGCGACGATCAACCGATTGGAATCTGGTCCGGCAACACGCCACGGACCTGCGTCGGTAGGCATAAGTTCCAATAGTTTGTTTACACCAGAAGAGAGACTTATATTATTGGTATTATTTTTTTAATATAACATAGTCTTTTTTATATACTTTTTCAGTATATAACCTGGCTAGCGCATTCTCGTTTTTAACCCTGGTGAGGTTAGCTGGTATCTGCTGCCGAAACGTCGGTTTATACTTCGTTTACCCAGAAAAGCGATTACAATCTATTGATACTATTATTTTAATCTAACATAGTCTTTTATTTCATACTTTTTCAATATATAACCTGGCTAACGCATTCTCTTTTAATTATTATTAACCCTGGTGAGGTCAGCTGGTATCTGCTGCCAAAACGTAGGTTTATAACTTACTTTACCCCGGAAGAGCGATTTCGCTATACTGATATGATGCCTGCCGGAGCAAATTCCATATTAACACTTAAAATACATTACGACGCTAAAACCTATAGGGGCAGTGCCCTTAAAATCTGATTGTGTAGTACAGTATTTATTAGGTCATCAAGCGAAAGCCATGTTTCTGATTTGGCTTACGTTAGACTGCGCTTTTCGTCAGACTGATTCAATGACTTACTATGCTAAGATGGTTGGTGACACAATCCAAGCTTATAGGTGTACTACTACCATAAGACCGAAATAAGAACAACATTAATGTCGGAAAAACCTACTTCGGAATCAGGTCGGAATGGCCAGAAACAGCCTTATACAACATTTTACCTAGCCCAAAACACCCCACCTAAGTACAGCACCAACTGCCCTAATAAATAGTTTGTTTACATTTTGCGGCACCCCCACTAGAATTTTCGTTGAGTGATTTACTGAAATGTCACTACAAATGGAACTGGAACAAAACAATCAACTTAAAATTTTAAGGAAAATGTCATTTGATATAATGATCTCTAATCGTACACAAATAGTCGTATCAAAAAGCTTACCAATTGAGCAAAAATCAGATTCCTAAAAATTCTCAAATACCTATCGGCACCCTTGAGCACTAGAAATGTCACACCAGGGCGCCGCGGCACCCCGGTTGAGAACCACTGCTTTACCTGACCAAACGCCTTTGTTTTGCTTGGCTCAGCTATCAGGTGCAACCCCGAGCAAGTGGCGCCGGCGAACGGCAGCGTTCAATGCTCAAACGGCAACTACCTGGGAAGTGCGTGCGAGTTTTCTTGCAACGCCGGTTACAGTCCCAACGGAATCACGACCACGGTTTGCGAGGACGACGGCAACAGCGAAGCGTTGGGTGAATGGTCGAGCCCCAATCCCCCCACCTGCGACGGTTAGTTATTTATTACAAATTGTTAAACATTATAAAAAACTTTCTAATAATTTTATATTACGAAATCGCAAAATTGTTAACTATTTTATACCTGAAAGGTCAAACAATCTCTGGAGGGTGAGATTACTTGGCGGCCTGCTTCAAAAAATGAGCCACAAAAATACTGTGATACGTTTTGGAACCAAAAAATAGCTGGCATCAATTTCTCAATGTTGTTTTTTCCCTATTGCTGTCAATTAAACGTACTAAACCGCACAGGCAAAAATATGTTTCTTGGTTGGACATCATTACTATCACCTTTCAAAAAAATTGCACTTGGTACTCAAGTTAAGTGAGTGGCGTGTTGTTTGCCCTTATAGTATTTTATTGTGTTTTCAAATTAAAGGCGCCTATCATGTTTCCACATTTTCTCACAGCCATGAGCCATGCATCAACTGAGATGCAACCTCTGCCAATTAAGTTATTATAGTTTATGTATTTTAAGCGGTTTGCACAAATGTAACGTCTTTGTAATATGGCGACCGTATCGTGAGTTACACCAATATCAAACTTTTAAAACAAGTTATAAACCCATTGTATGTTTTATTGCGCTTGTGAAGATTTTAACGTGGTTTCGGTCTATGAAGCTCTTATACATCATGTACTCATATTTGGCAAACCTCCTTCTAACATACCGTAACATTCGGCAATCTTTTACCAATGAAAGCAAAATTGTGGCGCTTCGAGCACTTAAACTGATTCAGTTGCATATTTGCAACTCGACCACGAACTCGCTTCCAGCAACTGTGAAATTCATGACCAGGATCAAACCACAGTTGCCCGAACAAATTTTCACTCTTTATTTTGCAGCAATCGTGTGCGTGCCGCCGCAGTCAGACCCAACCAACGGTGACGTGTCTTGCACAAATGAGAACTTCCTCGACAGCGCTTGCACTTTCAGTTGCAACCCAGGCTATATATTAGATGGGCTCGACACAACAACTTGCGTCCTGGTCGGAGATAACCCTCTATGGGACAGACCGGCGCCAAGTTGCATCGGTATATTTATTTTTTTAATATGGTTGTCTTCATATTTACCAATGGGGATTTGAAAATGGCAAATGTGAACTTTATTTTACAGTAGTTCTGATATAAAGAGAGAGCTATGCTGATTAAGCATACATACTATACTCAAATCTCAACACCCAATAGTTTGACCCGAATAACATATAACGTTGAACAAACATTGCCAACTATATTGTCAATGTCATATAAGACATCTTTAAGTATTGACCGAAAATATGTGTGAACTTCGTCAGCCTGGACTGATAAAGCGCATGCTTTACAAACATGATACAAAAACCAAATAATAAACTAAAAAAAAATTGGATGTTTTTGAGGTGTTTATTGCAAATTGAAAACCAATCAGTAACCGGGCAATATAGAGATTATAGACTAAAGCTTAAATCGAAACATATGGCATGGCGTCTTTTTTTTGATAAAATAATCTATAACAATTTATCATCCTACTCAACCTTACTGTGAACCTGCAAATAATTTCAACGTACCCCTTTCTTTTAAAACGGTCAGCAATTGAATTTTCGTTTAAGTTGAGACGTGTTTCGTGATTGCGAACCCGCAAAACGGGGTGGTGACCTGCACGAATGCGAACAACGACTTGAGCGTGTGTGACTTCGAGTGCGATCCCGGATACATTTTGATCGGAAACACTCAAACAGTCTGCCGTGACTTTGGGGGAACTGGGCGATGGGATGCGCCGTTGCCGATATGCGAAGGTACATTTTCCTTTCCTATTTTAATTTTTTCATATATACATGTAACCTGTCAGTTTATTGATATACATCAGGGGTGGCCAATACTTTAAACTCCATCGATCAGTCCATAGACATGAATAAACTCAGGCAGCACAAGTAGTGATGTTAAAGTATGTGTTGGTCCGTATAGGGTACCAGCTTGTATCAATATGCATTATCCTACCGGTTACCTGACGGCTTTGGCATGTCGAAAAATACTGGTCACGTTATTATAATAACTGTTGTACACCTGAGAAACAATGCAATTGTTGTTGGTGGCCAAGCGTATTATGACTTAACAAATTTAACTTCATCGCTGGCTTGGAATGTAGGCTAACAGAAGTTTGTCCTTTTACGCAGCAATTTTGTAAAGGTTGATTATTTTTCGTTTTAAAAGTGCAAAATAAGTCACAGAAAAAAGGGTGCACCGTAATGTTTGTTCCTGTGACTTTTTGAAGTCTTTAGTTTTTTTTCTTTCAGTAGATCGCAATCAAACGTAAGTTGGCCACCCTTGATATACAAATTCCATAAAATAATTTTACTGCTAAATATCTTTTTTACAGGTAGTTTTTGTTTGGTTAGTGACCTTGTTGAAATATTGTTCTAAAAAGAGCAACCATTCATATTTGTTTAAAGTTATCTTGTTTTCATGAGTTAAAAACTCCACTGATTCTATCCCACGCTAAACTTGTTTAATCTTGGCTTTTCAGCGCTTTTTTGTCCAGCACAAGAGGCTCCTGAAAATGGAGGAGTTTCCTGCACAGACGACAACAATGTCGGCAGCCTTTGTAGTTTTTCGTGCTTACCTGGTTACAGCATGACCGGAGATAATAGCACAACCTGTCGTAAGTAGGCCTTCACAACACATAGCGTGACTAAACTAAAAAGCAAAACCGGACACTGTTATTTCGAAAAAATCTTTACAAAAAGAAATCTTATAGGCGCAAAAAAAAACGTATGAAAACATGTGAAACGTTGCAAAATTGTGCTTTTAAGTTAACGACTCTGGTCAAACTCTAACCCAGTGGTTCCCAAACTTTTTGGGCGCACAGCACACTAAAATTTTTTTAACTTTTCGCGGCACACTTTTAACAGAACAACAATAGAGAAATTAACACACACGACAAACTATATTTGAATGTCTTTAAACTGAAAATTCGTATTAAATCATGCGTAATTAGTTCGAAAATGCTTGCGTGTATGCCTATTGGGAATACAAACACTCTCTTTTCCAAAATTACAAAAAAGTTTCGCGGCACACTTGACAATCTCTCGAGGCACACTACTGTGCCGCGGCACACAGTTTGGGAACCACTGCTCTAACCTGATGAAACACGGTTGTACGAAATTTCGGTCAACTTAATAATACTTTGTCAACTGTACTACATGTTTTTATTACTTAAATAAGACTAAACTGACTTTTAACCAAGATTGGTAAAAATATGTATTATTCTCTGTTGTGTTTCTAACCTTTCTTTGCCTTGCCGGTAAAACAACAGAGCCCAAAGTAGGAAAATGTTTAATTCGAATGGAGATAAGACAAGAAGGGCACGAGCATTTATAGGCGAGTAGTCGCGTAATTCACATTGCGATACGATCAACGCGCAACACAGAATAATTAGAAACACGTGTCGGAAAACCTCTCGCAGTAGAACCACAAGTTCACTCGGTGACATTGTCATAAAAACAAGTCGAATGATCGACAAAAAAGATTTACTTGCACACAGAGATTGACGAAACTTGGAGCAACCCTCGCCCGACCTGCCATGCAATCGTTTGTCTCCCAGCACAAGGAGCTATTCTAAACGGCAATGTAAGCTGCTCCGACGGAAACGGACTGACCAGCGTGTGCAGGTGAACATTTTCTTGACATAGCTTGGACTAACGATTACAGTCTTACGATGACACCTTCTTTAAAAACAGTGTTTTTTTTTGTTTTTTTTTTAAGTGTCGTTTTAGGTTAGTACAGAACATTCAAATGGTAAAAATTTCTGTCGGCGGGATCACACATATAATTACTTTAATACATTTTTATTTTGGAAATAAATGAAAGGTAAAAATGTTACGTCGCCAGAGCGTAACTCTTCGACCGGGTATACTAGACTTTTTCCGGTTTCGCGCGAACGCCTTCCCTCACTGAATATATTTCGTCTCGATTTCTTCAGCACACGTGCATACGAGTTTGCCGAAAACTGGAAGTTCTCAAGGTTTTTTGTTTTGTGGCGTCAGGCTGTGTATAAAGATGTGACGACATCTCCCATTTTTTTTTCATGTCTCCCTCTACTTGTAGGGTATACGAAATATTAAAAACTTGTAACACAACGGGGAAATAGGTTAAAGAGAAATGTGCTAAGAAACAAAAATTTCATAAAGACAACATTCAATTTAATCAGCGTGTATTGAGGTCCACACAATTAGTAGAATTTAAGTAACGAAAAAGTTCTAACTTACGATAACTAACAATTAACCATACGGTAAATAAATATGAAAAAACAAATGATTTTCTGTTTGTATGAGGTTGCATACTTTTTGTTTTCGCACCGATTTATAACAAAAAAAATTATAACCTAAACCAAAAAATGTCATAGCTTAAAGGCCCGTTTACACTACAGCTGCCCTGAGCTGAGCAAAGCGTAATTTGCATTTAAATTCTATTGTGGCGAGCGTTTCACGCTTTGCTAAACTCAAGCCCCGTGCTGCTATAGAAAAACGTTACGTTTGGAGCGATTTTTACGCCCAGCTCGGCTCAGTGCAGCTGTAGTGTAAACGGGCCTTAAATATCGTTATGCGCTGTTCAGCTTTATAACAAAATATGTAAGTCGTTCGTTTGTTTTAGTTTCTCGTGCGTGGACGGCTACGTTTTGGTAGGAGACAGCACCCGGGAATGTGAGTTATCTGATGGCGGCGATATTGCAGAATGGACTGGCGAAAGACCAACATGTGAACGTAGGTTTGAAGTTACGCAGTTGTAGGTTACAACTTTTTTAGGTGATTTTTCGTTTTGGAATTTAACTCAATTGCAGATATAGCAGCACCTGGTGTTTAGCGGATCAGGAAAGATTTTAAAATAACGTGATGTTCTTAAACTGTTCTTTTAAACACTAATACACTGTTGTTTGAGTTGCAATACTTTTTTGTGATCTGCACCATCTTTTTTTTCTTTTTTGACTTGAGCCGTTGTTTTTAAAGCATCCAGATTAGCCTATATATTATTTTTTGTTTGAAATCCATTTTATGTAAGAGAGTCTTTTTGCAACTCAACTTTAAGCTTTTTCGTTTTCCAGGCATCATTTGTGAACCGCCCCCACCGACTCCAGCGGACGGATCTGTGAATTGCACCAACGAGAACTTTGAAAACAGCGTTTGCACGTATTCTTGCAACGACGGGTACGTTGTGCAAGGTAGTTCGGAGGTCACCTGCTTGTTTACCACGAGTACAAGTACTCTTGGAAGATGGGATCGCGCATTCCCAACTTGTGCACGTAAGTATACAGGCCAAACGAGTTCCGTTTGCTCTTGGTTGCAAATGTAATAAGGAGGACATGCTTTTGTTTCTGAAATACTAAGAATTGCCGAATACTGTCACGACTTCCCCTTTTGCTGGTTTGTTGCAGGTATAAACGCAACATTCGTCTTGTGCTCACGCATAGATAAAGTTTTAAATCAGTGATAATTTAGACATTTTACAGCCATTAACTGAAACCTGCGACGGTTCGTTGCCGTTTTTGTGCTCTTTAAATTGACTGCCTTTGTAAAACTTGTCCTTTTTTATTTTAAGTGTTGATGTTTACTTAGTTGAAGCTACAATTAAAGCAAATGTTAAATGGTAATAATTCAGTTATACTTATCTAAAAAAAAACAATCCTTAACGCATTTTGTTTATAACAACGACAGAATCACAGAATGCCAAAGTAGTTCCTTTTGAATGGTAAAACTCATTATTTGTTTCATCTGTACTTAGACATGAAGGATGATACCTGGAGTTTGAAGTTAGACTTTCCAACATGTTTGCGCTACCCTGATTCATAAATACACACACACACACACTCAGCAACGTAACAAATCATGCATAGATAAACACATGACAAGTATTCCACGCGAATCTTTTTATTGTGGCGGTGACTGACATCCTAGAGTTCTACTTCAAACAAAACTGCTTACATCAAATCAGGTGCTATTTTTGTGGGCGGTAAAAATATTGGTAACTATGGTTAAAATTGAGCACCAAACATCCGTTCAAACTGTATGGTAATTGATCAAGAAAAATCTATCAGTATGTCAAGGTATACTAAATACCAAATTAGTGAAAACGTCTTTGTCAACGCTAAACTAACAATATGCTTAAGGCCTTAAGGTGCCGTTCATAAATAAATACTACTGGATAATTCTACAATAGCGAGTGCACTTTTACATGTGCTGACGGTTACGGTCTGTCTTCTCCTGGAGTATTGCGATGCCGCTATTTTGAAGGAGCAGTTGATTGGGCGCCGCAAACAGTGCCAACTTGCATGCGTGAGATATTTCTGTGGAAACCTGCTTTATTTTAGACTTTGTACTCACACTTAACAAAATACCAGCGCATTTTATACAAGACTAGGCTTTTTTAGAAGCCGCGATTTATCTTATAGATCGAGGAGCGAGATGCCCAGAGCCACATTTCTTACTTGGTTAATCGCAAAGAGCCTTCAAAAGTGGTACTAATAATAATACAATGGCCTGAGGCAAACCGCCTAAGTCGAAACCAGCAATAATTCATAACTTAACCAAACGAAATCGAAACATTTTAAAAACTAAGTGCAACATGGACGTAAGAGCCGCTTTAAACTGTGTAAAGAGCCGTATGTGGCTCGCGAGCCGCGTGTCGGCCACCCCTGTTATAGATTATTCAATTTAGGTATTTTATTCGTTTTCCAGGCGTCACTTGTGAACCGCCCGCACCGACTCCAGCGGATGGATCTAGGGTTTGCACCAACGAGAACTTTGAAAACAGCGTTTGCACGTATTCTTGCAACGACGGGTACGTTGTGCAAGGTGGTTCGGAGGTCACCTGTTTGTCTACCACGAGTACAAGTACTCTGGGAAGATGGGATCGCGCTTTCCCAACGTGTGCACGTAAGTACAGGCCAAACGAATTTAAGCGATCTGTTTCGAACATGCTCTGAGTTAAAAGCGAATTTCTAAACATGCGAAAAATGCTATGCTTTATAACTATATATATATATCCATTTGTCAAGTAACCCACAATCAGCATGAACTTAAAAGTCAATGAAAAATGTTATGACTGATTTAAAATTAATGTACTTCATATATATCATAAATATTGACAACAACCTACATAAACGCTTCTTATTTGTATTTGAACAATAATCCACTGGTCATTGTTATGTTTCTGTATTACAAACGACCGTTTAAAGTTTAAAAACTACTTTTCAGCTGTAGCAATAATAGTGCTAACTACCAGGACACTTTTCACCCAAATAAAATTTTGTACGTGATGTTTCTCTCTGAATAACCCTTGATCATAACTGTCTGACATTTTTTTTACGTGATAATAAGTTACACGGCGGAAGAAGACCCACGAGAGATAAAAGATAGCGATATACGTTTAAAGATGACATTTTTTTACGTGATAATAAGTTACACGGCGGAAGAAGAAGACCCGCGAGAGATAAAATATAGCGATATACGTTTAAAGACTGGCCCATTCAACTCGAAACGCTGCGAGATTTTTTCCTAGCGCAACAAGGTATTTTGATTTTTTTACTGTTTTAACCATTATTAGAGAAGGCAAAGTTTTGGCGTATTGATATCAATAAATCACAAAGCGAGCACAAATCAGCAAACAGTTTAGCAAATCATTTTCATTTACACCTGTGTGACATCTTGCAGAAATTGAATGCGAGCCAAAGCAAGTTGCACCGTTGAACGGCGGTATGTCCTGCACGAGAGACAACAAAAAGGGCAGCGTTTGCACGTTCGCGTGCGATCACGCCTTTGCAGTTAGCGGGGCAAAGGTGATCACCTGTGACGAAGACAAAGACAATTTTCCGACTTACGGAACCTGGAGTGATGACTCACCCACTTGCACAGGTATATATTTCAAAAGTCTTGTAATGACTTAAGTCAGTGGTTCTCAAACTGGGGTCCGCGGTCCTTTTGGGATCCGCGAGACAATTTTCTGGGACCGCGAAGCACTTAACAAAATATCAACACGACGCTACTGAAGAAGAATATTTTTTTGTGCAATAAAATTTTCAGGCAACTTACTTTTCCAAGCCAAGCTGATTATTATCATTAGTTGTTCATTCACGTTATTGCACGCTTCAAGTTGAATTGTCCATTGTGACGTCATAGAGTTGCGTTGTGCTAATCAAGTCAAGTAATTGAAAAACAGCGACTTAACGCACTTGAATCAAGTCATTGACTTAAGTCGTTACAACACTGAGCAATAATTAGTTCGTTTCGTTTTTAAGGGTGCATGGATTATAGTGAAAAAAAAAACAGGTTACACGTATTATTCTGGACACCAACTGAACGAACACCTTTAGTTTAACTTATTTACCTTGATTAACACCGGAAATGAATAGGCTTAAAATAAGTGGGGTGAATGTAATAAGGACGGGTGCTATGTCTTAAACGCCTTGGCATATGTGGTTTGCTGCGGATCCCAACATAACCTTCGTCTCGCGTTTACCGAGCTAAAGTGTTAATACAGTGATAATCTACGCTTTACAGCCATTACTTGTCAACCCAAACAAGAGGCACCAGCCAGCGGCTCACACCATTGCACTAACAGCAACTTTATGAACAGCGTTTGCACCTTCACGTGCGATTCTACGCATGCTATTGACGGCTCGCCAGCAACAACCTGCATTTCAGCAGGCGATGATCAATCGATTGGAATTTGGTCCGGCAACACGCCACGGACCTGCAACGGTAGGGATAAGTTCCAATAGTTTGTTTACACCAGAAGAGAGACTTATATTATTGGTATTATTTTTTTAATATAACATAGTCTTTTTTATATACTTTTTCACTATATAACCTGGCTAGCGCATTCTCGTTTTTAACCCTGGTGAGGTTAGCTGGTATCTGCTGCCGAAACGTCGGTTTATAACTTACTTTACCCCGGAAAATGATTTCGCTATACTGCTATGATGCCTGCCGGAGAAAATTCCATATTGACACTTAAAATACATTACGACGCTAAAACCTTATAGGTGCCGTTATCTCAAAATCTGATTGTTGTACAGTATTTATTAGGTCATCAAGCGAAAGCCATTTTTCTGGCTTGGCTTACGTTAGACTGCGCTTTTCGTCAGACTAATTTACTACACTAGGAAGCTTGTTGACACAATCCAAGCTTAGGTGTACTACAACCATAAGACCGAAATAAGAACAACATTAATGTCGGAAAAACCTACTTCGGAATCAGGTCGGAATGAGATCTAAATGGCCAGAATAAGGCCTATACAACATTTTACCTAACCACAAACACCCCACCTAAGTACAGCACCAACTGCCCTAATAAATAGTTTGTTTACATTTTGCGGCATCCCCACTAGAATTTTAGTTAAGTATTTTGCTGAAATGTCACTATAAATGGAACTGGAACAACACAATCAACTTAAAATATAAAGGAAAATGTCATTTGGTATATTAATCTCTAATCGTACACAAATAGTCGTATCAAAAAGCCTTGAGCATTAGAAATGTCACACCAGGGCGCCGCGGCACCCTGAAAACTGATTTACCTGATCAAACGCCTTTGTTTTGCTTGGCTCAGCTATCAGGTGCAACCCCCAGCAAGTGGCGCCGGCGAACGGCAGCTTTGAATGCTCTAACGACAACCTTCGGGGAAGTACGTGCAAGTTTTCCTGCAACGCCGGTTACAATCCCAACGGACTCACGACCACGGTTTGCGAGGATGACGGCAACAGCGAAGAGTTGGGTGAATGGTCGAGCCCCAATCCTCCCACCTGCGACGGTTAGTTATTTATTATAAACTATTAAAACATTAAAAAAAAA
This sequence comes from Ascidiella aspersa, assembly GCF_963924565.1. Lineage (NCBI taxonomy): Eukaryota > Metazoa > Chordata > Ascidiacea > Phlebobranchia > Ascidiidae > Ascidiella > Ascidiella aspersa. Next base: position 21,366,027 of record NC_139454.1, read on the forward strand.
CTTTCTGATGATTTTATTTGGCAAAATCGCAAAATTTTTAACTATTTTATACCTGAAAGGTCAAACAATCTCTGGAGGGTGAGATTACTTGTTTGTTAAAATCTTGATGCTTCATGTTGGGTATTTTACAAAATATTTGTGCCAAACAATTTAACTTTGATGCAGGCAAATGGTATTTCACAAATATTTCGTGCTCTATTTTAAATGCCCGCAAAGGCGATGGCTTGTGTGCCGGCTCGGCCACCTGCTTCAAAAAATGAGCCACAAAAATACTGTGATACGTTTTGGAACCAAAAAATAGCTGGCATCAATTTCTCAATGTTGTTTTTTCTTTTTTTCCCTATTGCGGTCAATTAAACGTACAAAACCACACAGGCAAAAATATGTTTCTCGGTTGGACACCATTACTACCACCTTTCAAAAATATTGCACTTGGTACTCGAGTTAAGTGAGTGGCGTGTTGTTCGCCCTTATAGTACGCAATTGTGTTTTCAAATTAAAGGCGCCTATCATGTTTCCACATTTTTGTTTGTGTCCCTATAACAGATATGAACCCTGCATGAACTCAGATACAAGCCAAGTTACTATAGTTAATGTATTTTAAGCGGTTTGCACAAGATATAAACCCATTTGTATGTTTTGTTGCGCTTGTGTAGATTTTAACGTGGTTTCGGTCTACAAAGCTCTTATACATCGACTTATCTACTCTTTTTGGCAAACCTCCTTCTAACGTACCGTAACATTCTGCAATATTTTATCAATGAAAGCAAAGTTGTGGCGCTTTGAGCGATTAAACTGACTCAGTTGCATATTTGCAACCCGACCGAGGTTCGCTTCCAGCAACTGTGAAATTCTTGACCAGGATCAAAGTTGCCCGAACAAATTTGCGCTCTTTATTTTGCAGCAATCGTGTGTGAGTCGCCACAGTTAGACCGAGCCAACGGCGACGTGTCCTGCACAAATGGGAACTTCCTCGACAGCGTCTGCACTTTCAGTTGCAACCCAGGCTATATATTAAATGCGTTCGAGACAACAACAACTTGCATCCAGATCGGAGATAAACCTCACTGGAACAAACCGACGCCAAGTTGTATCGGTATTTTTATTTTTTGAATATGTTCGTCTTCATATTTACCAATGTGGGTTTGAAAAGGGCAAATGTGAATTTTATTTTACAGTTGTTCTGATATAAATCGAGAGCTGTGTTACTTAAGCATACATACTATGCTTAAATGTCAACACCCAATAGTTTGACCCGAATAAAACTGCATTATGTTACGATATCAATATAAACAGCGCTTCGGACAAAGGTGCGCTTAAATGTTCAACTGTGCAATTATGATTTTTTTTTAAATTATCTCTCTTGTAACGCATACACCCACAAATCTTGTTTTGAAAATATCCCACCATATGCTATTCTACTTTTGATGGTCAAATTTATAGTTTGCGGCCTTGTCTGTTTTGAAGGGAGTTCTGCACATGCACATTCCGGACTATAGACTCGGGTAGACTAGCGTGGTCCCCGAGCAGTATGGCGGCACAAGTTTAATTTTAAACACTGTCGGTAAATACGAATTGGTTTTGAATGTGGCAAAGAGACGATTAGTCGGGTTTACAGATGGTTTATTCTAACGATCAAAATTATCCTAATAAAAAGAAACAAAACAAACAGTATAAGAAGTACTGTCAATAATGTGAAACACGCGTATGAGCTTTACGCATTTCGGCGTATAGTTAACTATAATTAATCAGAAAACTTAGTAGACGGATAGGCTATTCTGTGTGAAAAATGTTAGGATTAACTTATTGGCGTCTTATCCATTTTTGTTAGTATATATACAGCACAGCGATATAACTGGGTTGCCTGGTTTTAAGTCGGTGAGGTAACTGGTGCCAATATGTATTTCGGTTTCGCAAGTTTAAAAAACTGCCGACGCTTGCAATGAGATACTACCCTCCGGCAAACACACTCATGACGTCAGTTGTCTTGCAAATTACCCGGCAAGTTTATTTGAACTATTTGGTTTTGGGTCGGCACCGATTCAACCCTATAGTATCGGACGAGTAGCGATACCACCACTTGACATCGAACATCCAGTTCGATCCAATATTATCAGACATCCTTACACTATTTAGTTAAAATAAATGCTGTCTTTATAAGGTTTATTTGACCATAGTCTTATAAGCTCTACTTTTAACAAAAGCATTTGTTTTCTAGGAATCCTAGATACGTCGCTTTAGCAATTATTGTTAACTTTGCAAGGCTATATGCTTCCACCATCTGGAAACCTTCTGGAATCGAAGAAAGCTAACTCTATATGTAGCAACAAACTATATCTCATCGAGCAGCTTCATTGTAATTCTATTGTACTTAACAATTAAATTTTATAGTTAACGCTGTAAAACTATCTTTATCTAGTCTAGCGCAAAACATTTGTTACGTGCCTCGATCGGTTCCCGTTCGAAGAAACTAACCGGCTTTTGCGCTTGCGAATAAACAATTCTAACATGCAATTAAGTCTCTTGGTGATGTGCGAGCAGCCACTTTTCGTTCAATATAAAGAAAGCTACAGAATACAGCAAAAACAGCCAAAGCAGAAGAAGTGGTTAAAAATCACGTTAGAAAAGTAATTCCAATGGGTAACAAAGTGGGTCTGCAGGGACGATTTATGATATAAATAAGACTATTGTTAATCTATAAATGAACTTTTTATTGTTTTTTTTGTTTTATTCTTATACATAAATTGCCATTTTGATGAATTCATGTGAGAACATACAATAAGAAATTTATAGAGCAACAGTATCTTACAATGACTATTTCTATTACAGATAATTATTAAGAAAAGCGACATTAATCATAAACTGTTTGTTAAGAAACTACTAAACTCACTAAAATCTAACCTTGCACACTACTTGTCACGATTTGTGGTCGCGAGATGTTCAGAAAACTGACCGCCAATCCAATAAAAAATATTTTTTACACGTACGCCGGGCCACAATTTCCTTTCATACCAATTCTTGAATGCATTTTAACTAAGATTACAGTTGTATATTTTGTGCATAACAACGAACGATAACGCCAGGTTACTTGTTTTGGACATCCCGGTATTGCGCAACATTATGACGTCCCCTCTCATCATTTTCATGCGTTCCTGTAAGAATATTTTTATCGTTGCAAAAAGAAAGTTATTCTACTTTCACCCTATACACTGCGTTAGAAATACCTTTACAGCTACCACTAAGGTGCTAGAAGATTAGCATTAATGTGGTAACGTTTGTCATGGATTTCAAGCTTTATATACATTAAACGTGTGTTAGACAAATCTACAGTGCTTTTATTTTGTATTTCGTTTGGTACCTAATGATTAATACATCTTACGTTATTAAATATATATAGGCCGCAGTGCGCAACTATATAGCACTAAATAGTTTGTTTTTGGCGTTCTAAATATCGTTTCTACGCGGTTCGCAGCTTATTGTGTTTAAAAGGAATAGGTTGACTAAAAACGTTTAACGAAATTCTATATTTTTATGAAAATAGACAACCGAATTCTATATTCTATTAGCTATGCATAAACTGCTATGAATATTCTCACGTAAATTATTAACTGACAAAGTAGCCCAAACTGTTCCGAGCAGTATGGCGGCACAAGTTTAATTTTAAACACTGTCGGTAAATACGAATTGGTTTAGAATGTGGCAAAGAGACGATTAGTCGGGTTTACAGATGGTTTATTCTAACGATCAAAATTATCCTAATAAAAAGAAACAAAACAAACACTATAAGAAAGACTGTCAATAATGTGAAACACGCGTATGAGCTTTACGCAATTCGGCGTATGATTAACTATAATTAATCAGAAAACTTAGTAGACGGATAGGCTATTCTGTGTGAAAAATGTTAGGATTAACTTATTGGCGTTTTATCCATTTTTGTTAGTATATATACAGCACAGCGATATAACTGGGTTGCCTGGTTTTAAGTCGGTGAGGTAACTGGTGCTAATATGTATTTCGGTTTCGCAAGTTTGCAGTTTAAAAACTGCCGACGCTTGCAACTCCGGTAAACGCACTCATGACGTCAGGTGTCTTGCAAAAATAACAATGTCTCGTAATAAGTGGAATAAAACTGATCAGTAAGTTGTCAATTACGACAATATTCAAACAAACATTTTACATTTGGCATTTAATGAGCTAGTTTTTGTTAATATTTATTGCACTTTCAATTATACCTGAAGTTATGTAAATTGCTTATACGGTTGAAAACAGATTTTTTCTAGTCGTAAGATGATAATAAAAAATGTGAATAGAAAAGTCCTAACGATTTGTACGTCGGCTACTCGAACTGTGCGTTTGTCAGAAGGTTTAATCTCAGCACAATCAATTTGTGTTTAAATATAGACTATATGGAAATCTCATAAAAAATTAAATTAATTTTATTCTTATTATTAACTATTATAGAACGTGATACAAAAATTAATGAAGTAAAATAAATAAGATCGAACGCGTTATTTTGAACCTTTTCAACTTTTAGTAAAATTAACAATCTGTTTTATAACGTTTTATAAGTCCATTATCCTGGCTGAAGCTCCTTCGTAGCGGAAATGTTATTATAGCAAAGTGACATCAAAACAATACCTTTCCCAGTCAAGCGAAAATTTTAGATACATTAAGCAAAATAAGCACTTGTTTAGAGCACCAAGAGATGGGGACACCACAGAAACTTTCATAGCCAAATTTCCGAAGGTGCCACAGTGTTTAATGAAATATTTTGAGTTGATCAGACGACTCAGAGCTTAATAATGGCCCGGTTGAAATACATTTTTTGCAAGTATTATATTAAACCTCTCTATATCTTCGATGTATAATATCATATTTGGTTTATTGTGTTTATATGTTGAAGGACACGTACTAGGGAATCAAAGTTTTACGTGATTAAGTCCTTTAAGTCTAGAAGGTATGATCCGGCCCAAAGACAACAGCGTGCAAACTTATAACAATGACGTTTTGCGCGTTCTAAGAGGTTTGACACGCTTCTGTAATGTACAAACGTCGTATGGACAGTACACTACTGTTACGATTGTATAATTTATATTTTATCCTGTACAGCTCTATCCTGTGTGGAAATAACAACGTGCCAAAGAAACGAAGTAAATCAGCCTCAACTTTGTCAACAAATTTAAAGGCTAACCGGCAAAATCATCTAAAATAGATCATAACTTGTAATTGATGTGAAAGTTCAACCATATTTAAACCAGTGAGAGATACACACATGTATGTGTTCATACACTGTGATCTAACGGTTTCTAAACCCTGTGAAGCTTTTGTTGTACTATGATACGAAAGCTGTAATCTAAAACTAGGTCTAAAACTAGATTTCGAGGTGCAAGATCACTGTGGTAACCACATATGTGTGTGTTTTATCATTGAATGGTATGGTTATGTAGATCCCCTCGATGTGAGCTTGTTTGTACTAACAGAATGTAGCAAGCATATAGGCGTCATTATTGATTTTGACCCGCTCCCCTCTAAGACTCTGTAGCCTATAGTTGGTAGGGCGACGGTGCCGGTATGCATGGAGGTCGTAAGTTCGCACCTCGTGGCAGATTATAGTTGTTTTTCTAACCTGCCTTGCTTGCATCGTTGATCGACAGATTCGTTAAGTCTGCGATGTCATTCGGTGTATATTTAAACCACTGTTGTAAAGTAATTAAATGGATAAGTTGCATCACAAACGCCGTGTGGTGCAGAGTTGGATCAATTGTAAGTGATGTAATTAATTACAGGTTTTAATCTAATTGTAATTGTAATGTAATTGAAACATTTAAGGAAGTAATTGTAATTGTAGTTGAACTGAATTAATGTTATTGATCCAACTCTGGTGTGGTGCTACGATGAATACTAAAAAAAGTTTTTTTTACACACAGCGAGCGTGTGAAAACGATTTGAGAAGAAACGGTAAAGAATTCAGTATCACTAAACGCTGCAAGCAAGCAACCGCGTGTGACAACAATTATGTACAGGTAAGTTTCAAACAGTAAAATCGGGATCACCAAGCTGTCGAAACATCGAAGGCAAAATTACTAATGTCGATTTACGGTGAGTTATTGTTAAACCAAGAACTTGCAAGTAAAATTAATTATTATTTTCAATGTCACGAACAGTTTGCTCACTGTAGCCGCTATTTAGCCGGTAATTGTGGTTTAGTAGCTGTTTTAGAGTTGGGAACCAATGATAAAAAATCGAACAAATTTAAAATGCAAGTATATACGTGGACTGATTTATAGGTATTTTTTTAAAACTGTGTTTTTAACTCATATTTTACTAGAGCTACCTTATTTGCAGAACATACGACCAGCCTGGTGGCCGACCCAGTGTAACTTCGATCATCCTTACAGTACCGTGTGCCGATGTTGCTGCAACACTGATAAATGCAACGCTCCTTTGCTGAGGTGTCTTAGAGCAGGTAAATGTATAACGCTCCAACGAGTAAAATGAAAGCTATATCGAGACCATTAAATGGTCGATTTGGTCTTCAAAATCGGAGCTTCCAAATGCTCCGAGTAGAAAAGTATGTAGATAGGAACTTTATATTATGCCTTAGGCTTATTACACAAAACTATCACAAGGAGTGGAACTTCCAAGACCATTGAGCCGTGATTGCTAATTTATTCATATAGTTTTAGAATGAAAATAAATACGAGAGATCTGATTTTTTGAATATACAGCCACCGGCGTCGATTAACAATACGATAATCACTAAGCGCCACTTATTTTGAATAAACATAAAACATGCAATGGTATATTCAAAGAGACGTTGTGCTAAAATGTCAACAAAACAGTATATAGTAAAAAAAAAAGAGAAACTATTAAAAAAGAAAACTATTAAAAATGATATACATGAATCATTTATTCAGTTGCCCAACAACACAATTATCACACATGTGTAATTTTAATACCTAAAGCATAGGGCAGCTTGAAATCAGAATTAACACCAAACGTAATATGAAACTAACAAAATCACTATAAAAAGTTCAATATTTTAGAAAGCTTGCGCCCCCCTAAAAATAGTTGACTCCTAAAACTCGAACAAACCCTTTGTGAGAAATTATAAAGTAACAGGTTATGTAGCATTGAACTATCTACCGCTTAATTATACAAAAATGTTGTCATAATAAGTCATTAACAGTTAGTCAAAGGTTATAAACTGCGTTTTAAAGGTTAACGACGTCTGTTATAAAATGTATATTCTGCAAACAAATATGTACCTTTAGAACAGGGGTTCTTAATCTGGGGTCCATGAAGGTCCGTGAACTAACTTTAGAGGGTCCGCGAAGGCCAATTTGAATTATTAGTGTCTATCTAAGACAGTGGTTCTCAACCCTTGTTCTTTCGTAGCCATTTACGCTGCAAAAAAATCCGGGACCCAATAGAATTTTTATGAAAGAAAAAACTTTAAAATAGGTGTAGAACAAAACACAGCAGAACATATTTCAAAACAGAATATTTATTCAACCGTGCATTAGTGAGATACTTGCGACTAAACAATAAATTTACATTCCTTTTTAATTCCTCCCCAAGCCATTATTCCTGTAAAATTATATATAATGACATAAATGAAACTAAAGCTAGCTTTTTTAAATTGGTCTGTGGCCCACCTCAAATGTTCTTATGGCCCAGCAGTGAGCCATGGCCCACTGGTTGAGAACCGCTGATCTAAGAAGGATTCAATTTCCGCGATACAAAAAGTTTAATAACCCCTGCTTTAGAACGTTGAAGGCCTTATCGGCAAGCGAATTGGCAAGATTATTCGCAAATTTGTTGGCGATATTCACCATACTAATTAAATTATTAAAACATGTAATAAGTTTTTGGAAATCGCGCAAGGCATGACTTGATTCCCTTTCAGAAAAAAAGTTTTGATTAAATCCATTTCAGTTTATCCTTCGCCCTGCGCAAAACACTTATTTGGAACTATTGGAAGATTTTACGTCGTGTGCAAAATCGCGCTAAAAATACAGGTGAGAGTTGAAAAACACTTCCGCGAAGTTAGAAAATGTCACATATCCGGCGGCAAACCAATTAAAGAAGAGCTTTTATTAGGAAGAAAGAGCTTTATTTTTTAGTTCACTTGCTTCCCGCAACTGCCTCTATCATATTTGCTTATTCTGATACCAGGAACTTTCTAGTTCACTTGCTTCCAGCAACTGCCTCTATCATATTGCTTATTCTGATACCAGGAACTTTCTAGTTCACTTGCTTCCCGCAACTGCCTCTATCATATTGCTTATTCTGATACCAGGAACTTTCTAGTTCACTTGCTTCCCGCAACTTTTGTCGAACCAAGACTCGGCGTAATAAGCAGCCTTGCCCGTCAGAATGCTATTTAGCCAACGGCGCTCTATTTCTACATAGAGTTCAATTAGTGGTGGGACAGATTCAATCTTGAAACACACCGGTTTATTAAATAGGCGACAGCTGGTGTTACGGTGTTTGCAACTCACAAAACATGTCGCGCTTAACACGATTCAGTAGTCGTAAAATAACCGCTTTACTTTATAACAATGAGGTTTTTGACGCGGGGACTAATTAAAAACCTATTATATAGGAAATTTGCCGTCGCTGCATAACATACGTGCGCAAAAATTCAAAATATATAGTCGCAGTAAAAATCCTCCATTCACAACCAAATACAATTAACCAGTTTGGTTCAATGAACTATAAGCAAACTTTATATTGCACCTTTCAACTTTTCGCACGAGATTTAAAAATATTTCGTTTTTATTTACAATAAAATTATAAACTTGGAAAAATACAAAACCAGTTTTCAACAAATTTTGCTTGTAAGCTCTATCGTAATGCGGAAGCCTAATAAAACAAATAAAAATAAAAATAAAAAAAATAAAAATAAAAAAAAATAAAAAAGCGAATGTCCGTCACTTGATATTTCATTCCGACACAATTGCACAACATTTTGAACAAAAAGTATAGGACCGTAAAAGCCGATCAAAAATACGTCATTACTCTATGATTATTTTTACTGTATCTTGGTGTTAAATGTGACGAAGTGCTTTTTAAAAGAATACATTTGGCACAAACTATTAAAACGGCCGAACGTTACGGCACATTCTCTGGACCATCTAAAAGTTAAAAACATTTACTTCAAATGCCAGAAATGCAAGCAAATCGCGTGACTTTGAAAAAGGTAAATCTTGCGAAACCATTGTCAAGTACTGTATAACGCCTTACTTATTTTATGCAATTCACTCACAACCGACCCTACTGTTGTGTTTGTTGAAACCGTCATTGTCGATTTTAGAACCTGGATGCGCGTTTTTTTGTCATAGCGTTTTGATTGGGACTCAGCTAGTCTGCAAAGATTTGATTTTACATGACCCTGTAAAAATGCCTAGATAACTTTAGTCAAATGGTAGCTTTATTATAATTATTAACGTTGATTTGATAGCAAATATTGGCATTAAATAACAAACAACCTTGATAATATTGATCAAACTTGGTAAAACACTAACTTGTTGATTAAGCGCAGTGTTGGAAACCAGTCATGTTAAAATAATTTTAGTCCCAATGAAGTATTTTCAAAAACTAACAAAACAAATCTCAGTCTAAGTCAAGTAATTTGTCCGAAAGACCCAAGTCAATCATTTTGGTAAAAGGATGTAAGTCAAGTCAAGTCATTTAAAAACTTGACTTAAGTGCACTTTTTGTTTTTACAACACTGATAAAAACACTAAATTCAACACAAGTTATTTGACTCAATGACTTAAGTCCAAGACAAGTTCTTTATCCAAAATACTTAAGTCAGGTCAAGTAATTTTGCCAAAGCGACTTAAGCAATGTCAAATCATTTTAAAACAGTTACTTAAGTGCACTTACGTTCACAAAATATCGGGTTTATGCCTACTGGAAATAACCAACCTACAACAAACACGCGAAATAAACGTCGCTTAATGGAACTTGCGCAAAAAGCAGCAATTCGAGTTTCACAAGTGGTTTCATCCCGAAAAACTTGGCCGGCTCCTATTGGGCGAGCCGAGGGCTGGTTAACTATAAAGAGTGGCGAAAAAATGGAATTCTTTACCATTTTCTTTTCGGAGGAAACAAGACAAGTGAGGAAAAATGATAAAGTTTTTTTGTTTTATGGCGTTAGCTGCAACATTTCTATTGTCGGCGTCAGGTAACGATTGCATTTTGTTTGGTTTAGTGCAGGGATCCTTTTTCTATCGCGGACCCTTAATTTTTTTTGCTTTGCGTGGGCCACGGCAGGTTTTCTGGTTCTGTGTTTTGAAGTAGTTAAAAATATAAACTACTTTGGGCGCTTTCATTTGAGTGCAAAAAAAACAGGCGTTTTTGACTTAGATTTTTTTATTTTAGCTTTGAAATGCTGGACGTGCGTCAATGCGACGACCAATGAAGAGTGCAACACGCAAGGTGTACTGAAAAACTGTCGGGCAAATGAGGTAGGTCCTCTTGATATAAACTTTTATTTTAAAGGTTTAACGACAATGTATTTTAACATGCGTTTGAGCAAGGAATTTTTGACTTGTTGTAAAATATAAAAATAAGCCTTAGTCGCCACAGAGACAATAATCAAACCATGTATATTTTTGCAGCAAGCATGCCAGAACGAGGTTAGGACCGTCGGCTTACAAAACTTCCTTATTACCAAGAATTGCAAGCAGGCTGAAGCTTGTGACAATGACTTCAAACAGACAAGTTTTGCAAGAAATCGTCTAAAAAGGGTCCTCTTTAAAATCTCCTATCTTAATCGCTGTCCATAATAATCGACTGAAAACTTTTGAAGACAAACTTTTACCAGAAATTATTTCCTATACTCGCGAGACAACAAAAGTTTATAACCCCGCTGCGAACTTTTTGGGACGTTTCTCTTAAAAAACAAATTAGGCGTGACTTTGGTTATTGATTTTCTACATTTCTGTAAAGATCCCAACAAATGATTTTGTAAATTTAAGCACGTAGCTTGTATGCACAAATGCACAGGAAACTTTTGGCAGAAACTTGAAAAACAAATTGCCATCCGTCGGTGCTAGATGTACGACTTAACTATAAGTTAAAGTGTAGAGTCGAGCAACCAATATGTCGTCAATGCGTATTCATTAAAAACGTTTTTATGTGCAGAACACGCGCCCTGCTTGGTTTTCGACCCAGTGTAACATCAAAAGCCCAAGCACAGTTTGCCGATGTTGCTGTAGTACGGATGGATGCAACGCTCCGATGCTGGGTTGCTTTGGCCGTAAGTGACAAGTAAATGTGTTGTACTGGGTTTGACCTTGGCGAAATGAGTCGACCTTGGCGAAATGAGTAAGTGTTTAAGCTATAGACGATGGATTAAATGGTTAATTGCCACATGGATACATTTTGCTGTAAACTTCCAAGTTAAGTTAATAACAACCAAGTTAAGTTCGCAACTTGAACAGTAATTGAATTCAAGTCGTAATTTCATCGGAATAAGGCCTGCAATAAGGCATAACGTTTGCTGAAAATTAAACTTATATTTTGTCATATTTTTTTGGCGAACTTCAGAGGTTAGCGTAAGCCTAGATAACCTTGGTTAACGAGGCATTTGTTGTTTTAAAATAACGCTAAGTTTGTAATTTTTAACAAGAAAACAGTTCATATTCGTCCAGATATGCCATTTAAAACTGCAAATAAACCGCGTGATTACAGAACTAGTATGCAAATATCGAAGTCATGCGTGGCTGACCGCCCCGCGTCACAACTGCCAACACTGATTAAACCGGTTTCGCAATGAACAAGCTATTCTCTGTCTAAGATACCGTTTCTTTTGTCACTTTAAGCATAGTTTGTGAAGACAACTATAATAATTAAAACGCGATCCCACAAGGCAACCGGGTGACTTCAAAATCTCCAACAGTGCTAAGCACGGCTCAGTCGGCTAACGTTCCAATTTTTTTTCGTATTATTTGCGTAAATTTTATCCCAACCCTTCTTGACATCAGGGCAACCCCCAAAAAGAATACCTCATTCATTTAAAACAAACACCCGATTCGATTTGTTTTCAACGCTTGTAGCGTTCGTATTAGGATAATTCGGGGCTTTGAAGCGTCTGTGTAAGAACATGTGTTAGAAATTAGACGCTTTAAGCGGACCGTATAAGAACAGGATACAGGCGAACAGCGAATGCGCAGACTAATCATGCATAACGAAACGTTGCCAAGCGATGCAGACTACAGATTTTTTTATCTTGTACAGTTTTGACCACAATCATCCTGCCAGGATTTTTTTCATTTTTTGTCTTTTTCAAAATGATTTTTTCGTTTAAATGTTTCCAAATATTTTTGAAAAAATTAAACATGATGTAAAATAAACAATAAAAATATTTTACTTGTAAACCAATTTAATGATGCACTACATAGAATTTTCAACCTTTTGGAATTTCTAAAATAAATTTTATTTATTGGAACGACAAAGTCTAAAAAGTGACCCCATACCTGGTAACCCCAACATAATAAACTGTTCGTGGCCTATTTCCGCTTTTTTCATATTACGAGTTTTGGACGTAAAAAGAAGGCAATTTTTAAAAACTTTCCGAACAACAGATTTTTTTCAAACTTTCGGCATTTCTAGAAAAAATGTTCCTTATTCAAACGACAAAGTCAAAAAAGTGACCCATACCTGGTTACCCCAACATAACGATTTACAAGCGGCCTATTTCCGCTTTTTTCATATTACGAGTTTTAAGGGTAAAAAGAAGGCAATTTTTTTTAAATTATAAAACTCTATGGACTGGAAAGTTCTTAAAACCGTCGTTGATTTGACCCTCTAAGACGCTGTTTTGAAAAGTGATAAAACAGGCCAAGCTTAAATCGTTCAGCTGGGCGTTCTAGCTATGGGGTCATCAAAATGATTATCCAGCATTGTCGACTAAGATGTATTCTGACAATACTGAATAATTAAAAAAAATCTATTGCCCGGAAAGTTATTAAAAATCGCTTTGATTTTGACGAAAATTTCCCAAAAAATAAAACGACATATCTTGAAGTGTGTAATACTCCAAAACTAGTTTTGGCGTCAGTTTTTAAATTGTTCGCTGTTATTTTTTAAGTTTGATTATTACTATGCTGAAAAAATTATAAAACTCTATGGACTGCAAAGTTCTTAAAACCGTCGTTGATTTGACCCTCTAAAACGCTGTTTTGAAAAGTGATAAAACAGGCCAAGCTTAAATCGTTCGGTTAGACGTTCTAGCTATGGGGTCATCAAAATGATTATATCCAGCATTGTCGACTAAGATGTATTCTAGCAATCCTAAAAAGTTAAAAACAATCTATTGTACGGAAAACTATTTTATTTGTCTTTACTTTTATGCTGCAGAACCAAGTTATGCCAAAAAATATTATTTTAAATCACAGAAAAATCCTTCCTCGTCTTCCCCTGTAAATATAACTATTACTACAACCGAACATTAAATTCTGGCCGTGCTGCTTTTGAGCAAACAAATAACTTAACTTCAAATGAACTATGCTGATCTGCGTCGGTGACGTTGAATAACAATACAAGCCGCGTAATGCGAGCGGTGGTTACCCCTATGACAAAGCGTCTCGGCGGCGTGTGGCCCAGCGGGATATGCGCATAGAAAATGTCTAGCGAAGCGCCTTGTTGCATTCCTTCAACAATGTAGAACTAAGTTTCGCCAATTTATAAAATAGGCCACACTTAGACCGTTCAGCTGGGCGTTCTAGGTATGGGGTCATCAAAAGGACTTTACAGCATTGTCGACTAAGATGTATTCTAGCAATACTGAATAATTGAGCGGTGGTTACTCCTATGACAAAGCGTCGCGGCGGCGTGTTGACCAGCGGGATATGCGCACAGAAAATGACTAGTGAAGCGCCTTGTTGCATTCCTTCAACAATGTAGAACTAAGTTTCGCCAACTTATAAAATAGGCCACACTTAGACCGTTCAGCTGGGCGTTCTAGGTATGGGGTCATCAAAATGACTTTACAGCATTGTCGACTAAGATGTATTCTAGTGTGTTAAGAATAAAACCAAAGAAAAATAATAAAACATAAAAACTTGCATCAGGCAACCTATCAATCAATCACTATCGCTACCATGGTGTAAACGAAGTTATAAATCGTCTGTTCGGCTGTAATATTGCATCAGCACCTAATCACTAAAAATATTGAAAACCAGCATACGTTAACCAACTTATATAATTGTGAAATAGTTAAATGAAAAAGACTTTGGATTAGAGATGGAAACAATTGTTGCTGAAGTATAAGATAATCTGTGGCGCGACGGGCCATCCGGTTAATTTCGAACAATAGGGTTTTATCAGTCAGCAACAGCGACGTGTAGATAGCCGGAAACGACGAACCCTTTTTGTAAAAGTGCGGTTTTAGGGTTCTAGGAGTTAACAATTATCCCAGTTAATTCCGTGTCGAAGTACAAGCGCATGCTCTGGCAGAGTCGACCTGCTAAAACCTTCACTATTACTTTTTCTTCAAAACCTGTTATGTAGAGAATAACAACCAGATGTTAACGTGATCCTTTGGTTGTTATACCGCTTGGATGGCCTGTTGGTGTTAATTTAAATAACTAATCAGTTTTCCGTTTTCCTAAACCGTTTTAGAAAACCACAAAATTTAGATTACTTCAAGATGTTATCACAAATTACATTTTTAAAGTTAAGTTTATTGTTCAATTTTGGCACCCTTTGCAAAAAAAGAGTTTTCGGCGACATATTTTATCATGCTGGTAAATTATTCAATAAGTTTGAAGCCAAAAAATTAAATAATATTAGATATAAGCTGAAGAAAAGAGATATTTTGTTTTCTTTATATAAAAATAAAAATTGCTCGTTAAGTAATAAAGGTTTTATAATGGGTGGGTGGAATAAAATAAAACAAACCAAAATAAGGAATAAAAATAGAAATATTTTTTTCTTAAAAAAAATGCCTATAAACACTTTATGTGGTATGCGCATCAAAAATCAATTTAAAAATAGGCAAAATTTGAGCGGAATAAATTCCAAAAAAATCCTGCCAGAATGACAATGGTCAGTTTTGGATATTAGAAATGCAAAAGAAAGTTAATGCGATGTTTATAATTTTACCCAGTAAATAGAAGGTTGAAAGCTTTTATTGTTGCTAAAGCCTACCTTAGCGAACATTATTTGGGTTAGGGTGTGGGTTAGCGTGTCGGTTTGGGTATAAGTTAAAAGCAATACTGTTTCACGCTTTCCTAAACTCAAGCCCCGTGCAGCAGCTGCAGCTAGCTTAAAGTTACGCTTTGCTAAACTCAAGCCCAGTGCAGCTATAGAAAAACATTACGTTTTGTCGCGATTTTTACGCCCAGCGCAACTCACTGCAGCTGTAGTGAAAACAATTCCACGCCCAGTGCAGCTCAGCTTCGCTCAGTGCAGCTGTAGTGTAAACGGGCCTTAAAACTGCACATGGTAAAATAAACAGATTTGGAAAATCATATCCAAAATGGCCCATTGATTGAGTTATAGTTCCTAACAGGCCGTTTAAAATACCCGGAATGCGATAATTTATTGAAAGATTTTATCGACTACGTATGCTACATTTATTACGCACCACATTGTGCAATTTTGGAAAAACATATTAACAGTTTCCTGCTTTAGTACACTCTGATTATGTTTTTGTGCCTTGTTTTTAGCTATTAGTGCTTTAAATGTGAGTTTAATAAAATAGAAAACAACGGTTATGTGTTCCAGTGTTGGTTGACTACAAAAATAAGTCCACTTACAAATAACAGTATTTTTGTTAGCTGATTTTTACGCATTTTGCGTTTCGTCCTTAGTATTAAAAAAAGAGGCCGAAAAGTGTATTAAAATAAATAATTTTATTAATTACTACATTCAAATTATGTCCGTGTTGGGTCGTTCCTAGTTCTACAATTGACGATTAAAAATCAAGCAATATATCCACCGCACAACGCAGTAAATCAAAACGTGAATTGAGCACACATTTTTGTAGTGGTTTATCGTGATATTTATTGATTCGATCTATATTTGCCCCTATGATTTCGTTGTATCTGGTAGGACTCCAATGGTCCAGCCACAAGATCAAAATATATATTTCGGAATAAAACAAAAATCGGACTAGGACCTTATAATCGTAATAACGTATAAGCGGAATACGTCGGAATAAGACTTAACTTGTAAGAACCAAGCTTACACAAAATTTCACCTAACCCCGCCCGTAGGTACATCACAAACCCTTCTAATAATTTCAACTCTGAAAACAATTTTCTAACCCTAAACAGGGCCTAAAATCAATGCCAAAACAGCGGAGCCTTAACGGCGCCGCTCCATCTAGGGTGCCCAAGCGTCGATACCAAAACAGCCGATGGCCCCTGATCGTCCCATACCCTCTCCCTACAGTTTCAGACGTTATTTTGGCCATCAAACGCCCTGTTTTAATGAATTTAGGACTTTCCGGCGGGTATGTGTGTTATTTAGGCGATTTAGATCTTATTCTGTCGTGGAAATTAGGCCTACTGCGTATTTGGCTTTATTATGTCGTTGGTCTTCATACTATGGTATTATAGATTTTTGTGCTTAATGTATTTTTACTTTGTAGTTATTATTGTATGTTCCCATCTGATTCCTATAAAACTGTCTTAAATGGTGCCAAGGTGTAATAACTGCTAGCGATGGATACAATCGTGTTTATACTTTTAATAGCTTACGTTACAACATGTTGGTCACCTCGGACAAACTTCCAACGTCAACCTGGTTTTAAAATGGCCATATGTCTGAAAAAATCCATCTCTTTAGGTTTTAATACTGTTAGCACTGCTGTATTGAGGCATTGTTTTAAATACGTGTGACGAAACCAAACTAAACAATTATGGTTTGTTCAATGAGAACATATTATTGACTTGCGTCGAAAAGTTGTTCACAATATTTGTCAAAAGTTAAAAAGCTTAGAACTAATGCACATTTTAACATACTAAACCATGCCTATTAAAGATTTTCATCCTGGCAGCTGCACAGCCGACAATTGTCTGCGAGAGCCTGTGGCTGTTTTAATTCTCATGTACACGTCTTGAGTATACCAGTACCCAAAGTGTACTTCGGTTAAAAATGAGTAACTTTTACAATTGTAGAAGAAAACTGTTTGTTTACATTTCGTACCTTGTCCGTAATTTTAATTTTGCGCTGACTGTTGCAAAGCTAACTTTCCCACGGTTGTACCTTTTAAATGCCTTTGATCCGCGCTAAGTACAGAAAAGTTTTTCAAGTTGGAAAATTAAAATAACACATTTGTGGGAGAAATATAAACTGAGATGTTTGGTAAAACAACTGTTCGTTTAACTCTTTTCGTTTGGCAGTAATTTGATTGCGCGTTAAAGTACGCTAGGCTGACTTTTCACACAGGGTCGTGGCTTATAAATGCTTATGAAGCGCGCTTAGTACAGAATCATTTTTCAAGTTGGAAAATTAAAAATTACACATTTGTAAAATACATATAAACTGAGATGTTTCGTAAAACAACTGTTCGTTTAACTCTTTTCGTTTGGCAGTAATTTGATTGCATGTTAAAGTTCGCAAAGCTGACTTTTCGCACAGGGTCGTGCTTTATAAATGCTTATGAAGCGCGCTTAGTACAGAAGCATTTTTCAGGTTGGCAAATTAAAAATTACACATTTGTGGGAGACATATCAAATGAGATGTTTGGTAAAACAACTGTTCGTTTAACTCTTTTCGTTTGGCAGTAATTTGATTGCGCGTTGAAGGTCGCAAAGCTGACTTTTCGCACATAGTAGTGGATTATAAACGCTTATGATGCGCGCTTTGTACAGGAGAATTTTTCAAGTTGGAATATCAAAACTTACACATTTGTGGGAGACATATCAAATGAGATGTTTGGTAAAACAACTGTTCGTTTAACTCTTTTCGTTTGGCAGTAATTTGATTACGCGTTAAAGTTCGCAAAGCTGACTTTTCGCACAGGGTCGTGCTTTATAAATGCTTATGAAGCGCGCTTAGTACAGAAGCATTTTTCAGGTTGGCAAATTAAAAATTACACATTTGTGGGAGACATATCAAATGAGATGTTTGGTAAAACAACTGTTCGTTTAACTCTTTTCGTTTGGCAGTAATTTGATTGCGCGTTGAAGGTCGCAAAGCTGACTTTTCGCACATAGTAGTGGATTATAAACGCTTATGATGCGCGCTTTGTACAGGAGAATTTTTCAAGTTGGAATATCAAAACTTACACATTTGTGGGAGACATATCAAATGAGATGTTTGGTAAAACAACTGTTCGTTTAACTCTTTTCGTTTGGCAGTAATTTGATTACGCGTTAAAGTTCGCAAAGCTGACTTTTCGCACAGGGTCGTGCTTTATAAATGCTTATGAAGCGCGCTTAGTACAGAAGCATTTTTCAGGTTGGCAAATTAAAAATTACACATTTGTGGGAGACATATCAAATGAGATGTTTGGTAAAACAACTGTTCGTTTAACTCTTTTCGTTTGGCAGTAATTTGATTGCGCGTTGAAGGTCGCAAAGCTGACTTTTCGCACATAGTAGTGGATTATAAACGCTTATGATGCGCGCTTTGTACAGGAGAATTTTTCAAGTTGGAATATCAAAACTTACACATTTGTGGGAGACATATCAAATGAGATGTTTGGTAAAACAACTGTTCGTTTAACTCTTTTCGTTTGGCAGTAATTTGATTACGCGTTAAAGTTCGCAAAGCTGACTTTTCGCACAGGGTCGTGCTTTATAAATGCTTATGAAGCGCGCTTAGTACAGAAGCATTTTTCAGGTTGGCAAATTAAAAATTACACATTTGTGGGAGACATATCAAATGAGATGTTTGGTAAAACAACTGTTCGTTTAACTCTTTTCGTTTGGCAGTAATTTGATTGCGCGTTGAAGGTCGCAAAGCTGACTTTTCGCACATAGTAGTGGATTATAAACGCTTATGATGCGCGCTTTGTACAGGAGAATTTTTCAAGTTGGAATATCAAAACTTACACATTTGTGGGAGACATATCAAATGAGATGTTTGGTAAAACAACTGTTCGTTTAACTCTTTTCGTTTGGCAGTAATTTGATTACGCGTTAAAGTTCGCAAAGCTGACTTTTCGCACAGGGTCGTGCTTTATAAATGCTTATGAAGCGCGCTTAGTACAGAAGCATTTTTCAGGTTGGCAAATTAAAAATTACACATTTGTGGGAGACATATCAAATGAGATGTTTGGTAAAACAACTGTTCGTTTAACTCTTTTCGTTTGGCAGTAATTTGATTGCGCGTTGAAGGTCGCAAAGCTGACTTTTCGCACATAGTAGTGGATTATAAACGCTTATGATGCGCGCTTTGTACAGGAGAATTTTTCAAGTTGGAATATCAAAACTTACACATTTGTGGGAGACATATCAAATGAGATGTTTGGTAAAACAACTGTTCGTTTAACTCTTTTCGTTTGGCAGTAATTTGATTACGCGTTAAAGTTCGCAAAGCTGACTTTTCGCACAGGGTCGTGCTTTATAAATGCTTATGAAGCGCGCTTAGTACAGAAGCATTTTTCAGGTTGGCAAATTAAAAATTACACATTTGTGGGAGACATATCAAATGAGATGTTTGGTAAAACAACTGTTCGTTTAACTCTTTTCGTTTGGCAGTAATTTGATTGCGCGTTGAAGGTCGCAAAGCTGACTTTTCGCACATAGTAGTGGATTATAAACGCTTATGATGCGCGCTTTGTACAGGAGAATTTTTCAAGTTGGAATATCAAAACTTACACATTTGTGGGAGACATATCAAATGAGATGTTTGGTAAAACAACTGTTCGTTTAACTCTTTTCGTTTGGCAGTAATTTGATTACGCGTTAAAGTTCGCAAAGCTGACTTTTCGCACAGGGTCGTGCGTTATAAATGCTTATGAAGCGCGCTTAGTACAGAAGCATTTTTCAGGTTGGCAAATTAAAAATTACACATTTGTGGGAGACATATCAAATGAGATGTTTGGTAAAACAACTGTTCGTTTAACTCTTTTCGTTTGGCAGTAATTTGATTGCGCGTTGAAGGTCGCAAAGCTGACTTTTCGCACATAGTAGTGGATTATAAACGCTTATGATGCGCGCTTTGTACAGGAGAATTTTTCAAGTTGGAATATCAAAACTTACACATTTGTGGGAGACATATCAAATGAGATGTTTGGTAAAACAACTGTTCGTTTAACTCTTTTCGTTTGGCAGTAATTTGATTACGCGTTAAAGTTCGCAAAGCTGACTTTTCGCACAGGGTCGTGCGTTATAAATGCTTATGAAGCGCGCTTAGTACAGAAGCATTTTTCAAGTTGGAAAATTAAAAATTACACATTTGTAAAAGACGTATAAACTGAGATGTTTCGTAAAACAACTGTTCGTTTAACTCTTTTCGTTTGGCAGTAATTTGATTGCATGTTAAAGTTCCTAAAGCTGACTTTTCGCACAGGGTCGTGACACCCCTGGTATATATGAATTGATCAGTTGTATTTTTACCCGTGTCGTTCTACAATCAATAACAGCCAGCTGATTTGTTTATTGGAAGAAATAGACTGCGACCAAATAGGATGATCAAAGCCCCTACAAGATGGTAACGTTATAAACACGAGCTTTCATATTCCTATTTCTCCAACTAAATCCTCCAACCATTAAAGTCCAAAAACATATTTTGTCAACTTTTAAAAACTTGGCCGAGTGAATTAGGAAGGCCGTTTGAATTGTTGTCGAATGTGACGAGTTGCCCGGCTAACTTACAGTATAAGTAGCACTATCAAATCCCCCACAGAATGTTAACGTTATAAATACGGGCTTTCATATTCTCAATTTGTCTAACTAAGTTCTCCAACATATAATTTCCAATATGTGTTCTCGTTAACTTTTGTGACTTAGAAAAGCCATTTGTCTTGTTATTGTATGCGACGAGTTGCCTTGCTAACTTATATAGTGTAAGTTAAACAAAAGACCATACTCAAGCAGTTAGTGTATAATCATTTTTTTTTGTAATATTTAGGCAAAGTACCCTTTTTCGTGCAAAATTACCAATACATTTTTAATGTTTAGCGGCGCAATGCCCGCCGCAAATACCGCCAACGAATGGAGGAGTTTCTTGCACGAACGGAGACGACGTTGAAAGCACTTGCACTTACACATGTGATCCATCATACATCATTAACGGACCCGACACCACATTATGCCGTGAGCGCTAATTATATAAAAGTTTGGTTTGCGAATCGTTCGTTTTATGCGCCGTGCCTTTCCAGGCCTATATAACAGAACAAGTCGCGACGCCCAGAAAAATACTATCTGACTATACTGTCGCAATGCATCGCAAAAAATATTATTAGCGCCATCAAAAGCAGTGTTGTAAAGACTTAAGTCAAGTCATGTCGCTGTTTTCAAATGACTTGACTTGACTTGACTTGACTAGTTTTGTAAAAGACTTGACTTGATTTCAGTCTTTGGGACGAAATTGACTTGGACTGAAATCATAAAGTCAAATCATTTTGAAATTAAGCATTTTCGTTTTAGATTGTGTTATCAAATTGAGCTAATTATTTTAATTTCTACACGTAAAACGATTAGATTGCTTCATGTTGTTGTTCTTTGCTATTTTCAGTTAAGTTATATCTCATAATAATCGGACGACATAATCGGACGAGAGAATTTTAATTGTTTATTGCTTTATCTTTATATCAGTCACTCATATTGAAGTTGACTTGCTCTAATAATAACTTCTGGGGCTTGACTCGGCAACAGACGACTTACTTGTTAAAAAAACTGATGACTTATTAGACTAGAACTAGTTATTTTTTGTATTAGTTTTTCACTTGACTTGGACTTGAGTTATTCCACAAATGACTTGACTAGGGCACAAGTTATTTCAAAATTGACTTAACTGGGAGTTGAGTCAATTAA
Organism: Ascidiella aspersa; assembly: GCF_963924565.1. NCBI lineage: Eukaryota > Metazoa > Chordata > Ascidiacea > Phlebobranchia > Ascidiidae > Ascidiella > Ascidiella aspersa. The sequence continues at coordinate 21,387,977 of NC_139454.1, forward strand.
AAATGACTTGTTTACAACACTAATGAAATTTAAAAAAAACTACCGACACAAGCAAAACTTCGTAACTTTCACAGAGGACGACCTGACTTGGAGTAACCCAGTGGCAACGTGTATTCTTGTCGTCTGTCTTCCACCGCAAGAGGACTCCTTGGTCAACGGCAATGTTGACTGCTCCGATGGCGATTTGCTAAGCAGCGTTTGCAGGTGACAAAGGAATACTACAACTTCATTGAACGCTTTGGGGATACGACAATTATCATGTCACTTGCAAATATAAAGATAGGATGTGATTCCTAGTATCCCGATAACACGAAATTTAAAATGGTTGATTAACTTTTTTTTTTAGAAAGCTCTCTGTACAAATAAGATTTTTCGATCAAATTGGATCAGAGACGATTCCCGATAAGTATTATGGGTACTTCTGGCCGTAAAGTTGATACAGATTAATAAATTTGATCTATAATCCATAGAGATGCTTCGTGCAGAAGTATAGGCTGTTTGGTTATCAAACATTTGGCCAACATTGAGTCGCAATTATCTATCCTAATTGCAAAAAACACGTTTTATGAAGCGATCAGTCTGACGTTCACTATTCCAGTGAGGGCAAAAAGTAGAAAAATGGTTATTACAACATTCTTCTTGTACGATAGTTATTCCTGCATCGACGGGTACAACCTTGTGGGCGACATTACGCGAACATGCGAGGCCGACTCAACCGGGATTAATGGAGAGTGGACAGGCACTAGCCCGGAATGCGTCCGTGAGTATTTACTTGGTTAGCCACGAAGAGGCCTGCGCCAATCCAAAAGGTCAGCTAAGGCTCCCTAAACTGTAGTTTAACCAGACCAAAGGCGCCCTGCGTATTATAGCACATTCGCAAATATTTTTTTGGGAAAATTAAACCATATAAAGGTTTGTTTTCGCTTTAAGCGAAATCTTAAAAATGTAGCTTTTATATTAAAGCAGCAACCCTTGAGCTTTAAACATAAACGATCTGTGCGGTCTTCTTAGGGTTATTTCTTAATAACGTCACGTTTAGATGTAACTTGCAACGCAACTTTTCAATGTTACTTCATGCATCACACTATGACGTAAATGTGTGACGTCATTCCTGATTTTTTCCAATGCCCGTTCGCAAACAATATTTCTAGTTTTTTAGCTAAAGAAGCTAATTTTTAGCTAGAGCGGCCAGGTTAAAAATGTACCCTTTAGTTGGTTGTAACAAGAGGATTTATTTTTCCTATTTCATCGCAGCCGATGTTTGTCTACCACCACTGGAGGCGCCAGACAACGGAGACGTAGTTTGTACAGATTCGAACAACTACCTCAGCGAGTGCACTTTCACATGTGCTGATGGTTACGGGCTGTCTTCTCCTGGAGTATTGCGATGTCGCTATTTCGAAGGAGTTGTCGATTGGGCGCCGCAAACAGTGCCAACTTGCATACGTGAGATTACGCTTTTAAACTTAAGCGTGGAAACTATAGCCAAATAAATATTTCATCTACAGGGAAAGCAGTTGAAAACAGAAATCATGCAACTTTTTAGCAAAATTGAATAACGGGATTGAAACAGAAGTATTAAGCCCCAATTAAATCAAATAATTTGTTTAAAATAAGTTTGGTAATTTGTTTCAAAGCAACGTATTTGTGAAATTCGTTCGTCAATAAATCTTCTAAATTTCATAGAACCAATAAACAAAACCAGTTGCCTATAAGATAGAAAAAGAGAAATGGTATATTTTGACAATTATGTAGTTTACTAAAGACAACATTTTGTTCGTTTTCCAGGCATCACTTGTGAACCGCCCGCACCGGCACCAGCGGATGGATCTGTGGTTTGCACCAACGATAACTTTGAAAACAGCGTTTGCACTTATTCTTGCAACGACGGGTACGTTGTGCAAGGTGGTTCGGAGGTCATCTGCTTGTTTACCACGAATACAAGTACTCTGGGAAGATGGGATCGCGCTTTCCCAACGTGTGCACGTAAGTATACGCCAAACAAGTTTAAGCGACATGGTTTAAAACTTATCTTCTAACATGTTGCGGCCTCTTTAAATGATCAACCTTATGGAGCGGCCAGCCGACAACTTGCTCTCGTAAGTTAAAGCACCTATACAGTGAGGTAATGACTTAAGTCAATAACTTGACTTAAGTCCGCTTAAATCACTGTTTTCAAATGGCTTGACTTGACTTAAGTAATTTGGAAAAAAATGACTTGACTTGACGTAACTAAAGTATTTTGGTAATATGACTTGACTTGACTTAAGTCATTTGGGAAAAAGGCTTGACATAATTAAAGTCTTTTGGTAAAATGATTTGACTTTACTTTACTTAAGTCTGGACAAATGACTTGGGTTAAAATAAAGTGTTTTTTTATGAAAATGGGTTATATATCATAATTTTTCTGCATAAAACTTTTTTTCAGTGCGCAAGGCAATGTTAAGTTGCAGCATTAGCATAAAAAATAATATTTAGTTCTTTTCGTTTCAGGGTGCATGGATTATAGTAAAAAAACAGGTTACACGTATTATTCTGGACACCAACTGAACGAACACTTTTAGTTTAAACTTATTTACCTTAATTAACACCGGAAATGAATAGGCTTAAAATAAGAGGGGTGAATGTAATAAGGACGACAAGGTGCTATGTCTTAAACGCCATTTGCCGAATACTGTTATGACTTGGCATATGTGGTTTGCTGCAGAATCAAAACGTAACCTTCGTCTCGCGTTACCGAGCTAAACCGTTAAAGTAGTGATAATAATTTACGCTTTACAGCCATTACTTGTCAACCCGAACAAGAGGCACCAGCCAACGGCACAGTCGATTGCACTAACAGCAACTTCCTGGACAGCGTTTGCACCTTCACGTGCAATCTTGCACACGCTCTGGTTGGCTCGCCAGCAACAACCTGCATTTCAGCAGGCGACGATCAACCGATTGGAATCTGGTCCGGCAACACGCCACGGACCTGCGTCGGTAGGCATAAGTTCCAATAGTTTGTTTACACCAGACAAAAGACTTCTATTATTGATAGTATTATTAAAATTTAACATACAGTCTTTAATTTTGTATTTCTTTTCCGTATATAACCTCGCTAACGCATTCTCGTTTTAATTATTAACCCTGGTGAGGTCAGCTGGTATCTGCTGCCGAAACGTCGGTTTTGCTTCGTATACACCAGAAGGGCGATTTCGATCTATTTATATTAATATTTTAATCTAACATAGGCTTTCATTATATACTTTTTCAATATATAACCTCGCTAACGCGTTATCGTTTTAATTATTATTAACCCTGATGAGGTCAGCTGGTATCTGCTGCCGAAACGTCGGTTTATAACTTACTTTATCCCGGAAGAGCGATTTCGCTATACTGATATGATGCCTGCCGGAGCAAATTCCATATTAAGACTTCGAATACATTACGACGCTAAAACCTATAGGGGCAGTTTGCTTAAAATCTGATTGTAGCACAGTATTTATTAGGTCATCAAGCGAAAGCCATTTTTCTGATTTGGCTTACGTTAGACTGCGCTTTTCGTCAGACTAATTTAATGACTTACTGCTCTAGGAAGCTTGTTGACACAATCCAAGCTAAGGTGTACTACATACATAAGGAAAAACATTCTTCGAAATAAGATCTAAATGGCCAGAAACAGGCCTATACAACATTTTACCTAACCACAAACAACCCACCTAAGTACAGCACCAACTGCCCTAATAAATAGTTTGTTTACATTTTGCGGCACCCCTACTAGCTTACCAATCGAGCAAACATCAGATTCCTAAAAAAACTTCAAATACCTATCGGCATCCTTGAGCACTAGAAATGGCACACTAGGGCACCTCTCACCCCGGTTGAGAACCACTGCTTTACCTGACCAAACGCCTTTGTTTTGCTTGGCTCAGCTATCAGGTGCAACCCAGAGCAAGTGGCGCCGGCGAACGGCAGCGTTCAATGCTCCAACGGCAACTACCTGGGAAGTGCGTGCGAGTTTTCTTGCAACGCCGGTTACAGTCCCAACGGAATCACGACCATGGTTTGCGAGGATGACGGCAACAGCGACCCGTTGGGTGAATGGTCGAGCCCCAATCCTCCCGCCTGCGACGGTTAGTTGTTTATTATAAATTATTAAAACATTAAAAACAAAAACTTTCTATGATTTTGTTTGGCAAAATCGCCAAATTGTCAACTATTTTATGCCTGAAAGGTCAAACAATCTCTGGAGGGTGAGATTACTTGCTTGTTAAAATCTTGATGCTTCATGTTGGGTATTTTGCACAATATTTGTGCTAAACAGTTTAACTTTGATGCAGGCAAATGGTATTTCACAAATATTTCGTGCTCTTTTTTAAATGCCCGCAAAGGCGATGGCTTGTGTGCCGGCTCGGCCACCTGCTTCAAAAAATGAGCCACAAAAATTCTGTGATACGTTTTGGAACCAAAAAATAGCTGGCATCAATTTCTCAATGTTGTTTTTTCCCTATTGCTGTCAATTAAACGTACTAAACCGCACAGGCAAATATGTTTCTCGACACCATTACTATCACCTTTCAAAAAAATTGCACTTGTTACTCAAGTTAAGTGAGTGGCGTGTTGTTTGCCCTTATAGTATGCAATTGTGTTTTCAAATTAAAGGCGCCTATCATGTTTCCACATTTTTGTTAGTGTCCACACTCACAGCCATGAGCCCTGCATCAACTTAGATGCAACCTCTGCCAATTAAGTTACTAGTTAATTTATTGTTTATACGGTTTGCACAAATGTTACGTCTTTGTAATATGGCGATCGTATCGTGGGTGGCACCAATATCAAACTTTTAAAATAAGCTATCAACCCATTGTATGTTTTGTTGCGCTTGTGTAGATTTTAACGTGGTTTAGGTCTATGAAGCTCTTATACATCGAGTTATGTACTCATATTTTGCAAACCTCCTTCTAACATACCGTAACATTCTGCAATCTTTTATCAATGAAATCAAAGTTGTGGCGCTTCGAGCGCTTAAACTGACTCAGTTGCATATTTGCAACCCAACCGAGGTTCGCTTCCAGCAACTGTGAAATTCATGACCCGGATCAAAGTTGACCGAACAAATTTTCACTCTTCATTTTGCAGCAATCGTGTGCGTGCCGCCGCAGTCAGACCCAACCAACGGCGACGTGTCTTGCACCAATGGGAACTTTCTCGACAGCGCTTGCACTTTCAGTTGCAACCCAGGCTATATATTAGATGGGCTCGACACAACAACTTGCGTCCTGGTCGGAGATAACTCCCTATGGGACAGACCGGCGCCAAGTTGTATCGGTATATTTATTTTTCGAATACGTTCGTCTTCATATTTACCAATGTGGGTTTGAAAAGGGCTAATGTGAACTTAATTATACAGTTGTTCTAATTTCAAACGAGAGCTGTATTACTTAAGCATACATACTAATCTCGATACAGCAATACCCAAAATTTGACCCGAATAACATAAAACGTTGAACAAACATTGCCAACTATATTGTCAATGTCATATAAGACATCTATACCCAAAGTATTGATCGAAAATATGTGTAAACTTCGTCAGCCTGGACTGATAAAGCGCATGCTTTACAAACATGATACAAACCAAGTAATAAACTAAAAAAAAAAATTGGATTTTATTTAGGTGTTTATTACAAATTGAAAACCAATCAGTAACCGGACTATGCAGATTAGATTTGAAGCTTTAATCGAAACATCAGGCATGTCGTATTTTTTTTAATATAATAATCTATAACAATTTCTCATCCTACTCAACCTTACTGTGAACCTGCAAATAATTTCAACGTTCCTCTTTCTTTTAAAACGGTCAGCAATTGAATTTTCGTTTAAGTTGAGACGTGTTTCGTAATTGCGAACCCGCAAAACGGAGTGGTGACCTGCACGAATGCGAACAACGACTTGAGCGTGTGTGACTTCGAGTGCGATCCCGGGCACATTTTGGTCGGAAACTCTCAAATAGTTTGCCGTAACTTCGGGGGAACCGGGCGATGGGATGCAGCGTTTCCGACATGCGAAGGTACATTTTCTTTATATATTTTTTTCATGTACAGAACCTAGCAATTTATTATTATGCATCAGACCCAAGGGTGGCCAAAACGTTGATCGCGATCGATCAGCCCATAAACTTAAATGAACTCAAGCAGCACATGTAGGCCTAGCGGGGATCATAGTATATGTTGGTCCGTAGGATACCAGCTGGTATCACTATGTTTTATCATACCGGTTACCTTACGTTTTACGGCTTTGTTAGGTGGAAAAATACTTATCATAGTAACTTTTCTACACATGAGAAACATTAAAATTGTTGTAGGTGACCAAACCTAATGAAGCGTATTATGACTAAACAAATTTAACTTTCATCGCTAACAGATGTTTGTCGTTATACGAAGCAATTCGTAAATGTTGATTGGTTTCGTGTATTTTCTAAGTGCAAAATTAGTTACACAAAAACGGGTGCACCGTGACGTTTGTTCCTGTGACTTTTAGACTCTTTTAATTTTTTTGCAGTCAATCGCAATCAAACATAAGTGCCACCCTTGATATACAAATTCCATGAAATAATTTTACTGCTAAATATCTTTGTAGCGTTTGTTTAGTTAGTGACCTTGTTGAAATATTGTTCTAAAAAGAGCAACCATTCATATTTGTTTAAAGTTATCTTGTTTTGATGAGTTAAAAACTCCACTGAATCTATCCCACACTTAACCTGTTTAATCTTGGCTTTTCAGCGCTTTTTTGTCCAGCACAAGAGGCTCCTGAAAATGGAGGATTTTCCTGCACAGACGACCACATTGTCGGCAGCGTTTGTAGTTTTTCGTGCTTACCTGGTTACAGCATGACCGGAGATAGTAGCACAACCTGTCGTAAGTATACAACACATTGCGTTACTGAACTAAAAAGCAAAACTGGACACTGTTATTTCGAAAAAATTTTACAAAAAGAAAGTATGTGTCAAAAAATGTATGAAAACAAGTGAAACGTTGAAAAATTGTGCTTTTAAGTTGACGACTCTGGTCAGACTCTAACCTGATGAAACATGGTTGTGCGAATTTTTGCCAACTTCATTATACCATTTTTCAACCGCGCCACTTCTTTTCAGTATTTGAATAAGACAAATCTGACTTAAAAATGTATTATTTGCTCTTGTGTTTCTAACCTTCGTTTGCCTTGCCGGTAAAACAACAGAGCCCAAAGTAGGAAAATGTTTAATTCGAATGGAGATAAGACAAGAAGGGCACGAGCATTTATAGGCGAGTAATCGCGTAATTCACATTGCGATATCAACGCGCAACACAGAATGATTAGAAACACGTGTCCATAGAGCACGTGGGTCATGGGCCGCGGAAAACCTCTCGCAGTAGAACCACAAGTTCACTCGGTGACATTGTCATAAAAACAAGTCGAATGATCGACAAAAAAGATTTACTTGCACACAGAGATTGACCAAACTTGGAGCAACCCCCGCCCAACCTGCGATGCAATTGTTTGTCTTCCGGCACAAGAAGCTATTCCAAACGGCAATGTAAGCTGTTCCGACGGAAACGGACTGACCAGCGTGTGCAGGTGAACATTTTCTGTGACATAACTAACGATTATAGTCTTACGACGAGACCTTGTAACAATTTTAAAAAGAGCGCGACCAAACATATAATTCCTTTAATACACATTTCTTTTAATAATAAGTACAAGTTAAAAAAACGTGACTATACGCTCGGGCAGTGGTCTTCAACCGGATCTACTGTATACTCAATACCTTTTAGCCTTAAAGCACTATATTCTTTAATAATGTTTAATCCAATTTAAGAAACACAATTATTTCGCGCTCCGCACGTATATTTCACGTCTTTACATCCGTATTTCAAATCACATCTATTGATCACTTGGACTACATAAAAAACACGATATCGCGTTTCTGAACGTTTTTATTGCACATTTTAGATATAATTATAGTTAAGACTTAACACTTCAAATTCACGTATATTAATCTCATCAATGCGTTATTAACACTTCTACAACGTCAATATTTAAGTTAAACGCATTTTATTTTGCACTGCGAGTAAACCTTATATGATCAATATGCGAGGTCTCCTCTTAATAAAAAAAAGAAATTTTAAAACTAATAAAAGCAATTTTTACCCTCATTGAATGTATTTTGTCTCGATTTCTTCAAGGCATTAGCGTACGAGTTTGCCGAGGACAGCAAGTTCTCAAGGGTTTTTGTCTTTTGTTGGGCAACGTTATGGTGTTAAAGTGTGACAACATGTTACATTTTTTTTCATGTTTCCCTCTACTCGTAGGGTATACGAAATATTAAAAGCTTGTAACACAACGGGGAAAAAGGTTAAAAAAACTGTGCTAGAGATGCCAATTTTATAAAGCCACATTCAATTTAATCAACCTATATTAAGGTTCAGATAATTAGTAGGATTGTTATAACAAAAAATCCTAAATTTCGATAACTAACAATTAATCACAAGGTAAAAATATCAAAAAAACAAATGATTCTCTGTTTGTATGTGGTTGTTTACTTTTTGTTTTCGCACCGATTTATAACGAAAAGATTACAACGTAAACCAAAAACAAGTCGTATAGCTAAAATGTCGTCATGTGCTGTTCAACTTTCTGACAAAGTATGCATGGCCGTTTGTTTGTTTTAGTTTCTCGTGCGTGGACGGCTACGTTTTGGTAGGAGACAGCACCCGGGAATGTGAGTTATCTGATGGCGGCGATATTGGGGAATGGACTGGCGAAAGACCAACATGTGAACGTAGGTTTGAAGTTACGCAGTTGTAGGTTACAACTTTTTTAGGTGATTTTTCGTTTTGGAATTTAACTCAATTGCAGATATAGCAGCACCTGGTTTTTAGCGGATCAGAAACGTTTTATTTTGAAATAACATGATGCTCTTAAGGTGTTCTTTTAAACAGTAATACACAGTCGTTTAAGTCGCAATAAATTTTTGTGATCTGCACCAATTTTTTTTTTCTTTTTTGACTTGAGCCGTTGTTTTTATAGCATCCAGATTGGCCTATATATTATTTTTTGTTTGAAATCCGTTTTATGTAGGAGAGTCTATTTGCAACTTAACTTAAGACATTTTATTAGGCTACATAGTTTGCTGCAAGATAAAAAAACAAAACAGTGAAAAATAAATGAAATGATGCGAAGGTAATTCGACACCATCACCACAGACTCTTCGAAGTGAGCGTTCTCCTTACGTTACACGATTTACCAAATTGCCGAAAGGTGTCTGTACTGTGTTTACAATCAAACCGTTCACGGGTTGACCTCTTTAAAAAAAAGCATTAGTTCGTTTTAGGGTGCAGGTCAAACTAAAGGCGTTTGGTTGGTTTCATTGGTATAAAGCTACAATCAAATACCTTTCTACAAAACTGATATGTCGCCCATTTTAGTTTACAACGACAGGATCACAAAATTCCAAAATAGTTTCTTTCGACTTGAAAAACTCATAATTTGTTTCATCTATACTTCGATATGAAGGATGATACCCGGAGTTTGAAGTTAGACTTTCCAACATATTTGCGCCACATTAATTTATAAATGCACACGCACACTCACCAACGTAACAAACCATGCATGGATAAACACATAATAAGTATTTCACAGGCAAATATTTTCATTGTGGTGGTGGAATCCTTGAAATCAACCTTAAAACAAAAACTATGCTTAAGGCAATAAGGGGCCGTTTACAAATAAATTATACTGAATAAAAAGCGTAAAGGTAACTTACATTTTGTCGCCTGAACAAACCAAAGTACACATTTATTAAGCTTTGCCTAAAAACGCTTTACAAAATATTGATTGCAAAAATTTGTTTTATTGCAGCCGACGTCTGTCTACCACCGCTGGAGGCGCCAGACAAGGGAAACGTAGATTGTTCAAATTCGAACTTCTACAATAGCGAGTGCACTTTCACATGTGCTGATGGTTACGGTCTGTCTTCTCCTGGAGTATTGCGATGCCGCTATTTCGAGGGAGCAGTCGATTGGGCGCCGCAAACAGTGCCAACTTGCATACGTGAGATATTTCAGTGGAAACCTGCTTTATTTTAGACTTTGCACTCACACTCAACAAAATACCAGCGCATTCTATACAAGACTAGGCTTTTTTAGAAGCCGCGATTTATCTTATAGATCAGGGGAGTAGACAGCCAGCGAGATGCCCAGAGCCACATTTTTACTTGGTTAATCGCAAAGAGCCTTCAAAAGTGGTACTAATAATACAATGGCCTGAGGCAAACCGCCTGAGTCGAAACCAGCAATAGATGAGGTACTTTATTCGTTTTCCAGGCATCACTTGCGAACCGCCCGCACCGGCACCAGCGAATGGATCTGTGGTTTGCACCAACGAGAACTTTGAAAACAGCGTTTGCACTTATTCGTGCAACAACGGGTACGTTGTGCAAGGTGGTTCGGAGGTCACCTGCTTGTTTACCACGAGTACAAGTACTCTGGGAAGATGGGATGGCGAATTCCCAACGTGTGCACGTAAGTATAGGCCAAACGAATTTAAGCGATCTGTTTCGAACATGCTCTGAGTTAAAAACGAATTTCTAAACATGCGAAAAATGCTATGCTTTATAACTACATATATATCCATTTGTAAAGTAACCCACAATCAGCATGAACTTAAAACCAACAAAATATGTTCTGACTGATTTAACTTCATATATATCATAAATATTGGCAACAACCTACACGTTTCTTACTTGTATTTGAACAATAATCCACTGGTTATTGTTATGTTTCTGTATTACAAACGACTGTTTAAACACTACCTTTTAGCTGTAGCAATAATAGTGCTAACTTCCAGGACACTTTTCACCCAAATAAGATTTTGTACGTGATGTTTCTCTGTGAATAACCCTGGATCATAACTGTCTGACATTTTTTATTTATTTCGTGATAATAAGTTACACGGCGGAAGAAGAAGACCCACGAGAGATAAAATATAGTACATAGTAAGAAGCGACAGATATACGTTTAAAAACTGGCCCATTCAACTTGAAATGCTGCGAGATTTTTTCCTAGCGCAATATGGTATTCTGATGTTTTCACTGTTTTTACCATGTTCTTGAACATTACTAGAGAAGGCAAAGTTTTGGCGTATTTACATCAATAAATCACAAAGCGAGCACAAATCAGCAAACACTTTAGCAAATCATTTTCATTTACACCTGTATGACAACTTGCAGAAATTGAATGCCAACCAGAGCAAGTTGCACCGTTGAACGGCGGTGTGTCCTGCACGAACTCGAACTACAACAGCAGCGTTTGTACCTTCGGGTGCGATCGCGGCTTTGCAGTTATCGGTTCAAGTGTGCTCACCTGTGACGAAGACAGCACTAATGTTCCGACTTACGGAACCTGAGCTACAATCAAATACTTTCTACAAAACTGATATGTCGCCCATTTTAGTTTACAACGACAGGATCACAAAATTCCAAAATAGTTTCTTTTGACCTAAAAAACTCATAATTTGTTTCATCTATACTTCGATATGAAGGATGATACCCGGAGTTTGAAGTTAGACTTTCCAACATATTTGCGCCACATTAATTTATAAATACACACGCACACTTACTAACGTAACAAATCATGCATGGATAAACACATGATGAGTATTTCAGGCAAATCTTTGCATTGTGGTGGTGGAATCCTTGAAATCAACCTTAAAACAAAAACTATGCTTAAGGCAATAAGGGGCCGTTTACAAATAAATTATACTGAATAAAAAGCGTAAAGGTAACTTACATTTTGTTGCCTGAACAAACACAAGTACACATTTATTAAGCTTTGCCTAAAAACGCTTTACAAAATATTGATTGCAAAAATTTGTTTTATTGCAGCCGACGTCTGTCTACCACCGCTGGAGGCGCCAGACAACGGAAACGTAGATTGTTCAAATTCGAACTTCTACAATAGCGAGTGCACTTTCACATGTGCTGATGGTTACGGACTGTCTTCTCCTGGAGTATTGCGATGCCGCTATTTCGAGGGAGCAGTCGATTGGGTGCCGCAAACAGTGCCAACTTGCATACGTGAGATATTTCAGTGGAAACCTGCTTTATTTTAGACTTTGCACTCACACTCAACAAAATACCAGCGCATTCTATACAAGACTAGGCTTTTTTAGAAGCCGCGATTTATCTTATAGATCAGGGGAGTAGATAGCCAGCGAGATGCCCAGAGCCACATTTTTTACTTGGTTAATCGCAAAGAGCCTTCAAAAGTGGTACTAATAATACAATGGCCTGAGGCAAACCGCCTGAGTCGAAACCAGCAATAGATTTAGGTACTTTATTCGTTTTCCAGGCATCACTTGCGAACCGCCCGCACCGGCACCAGCGAATGGATCTGTGGTTTGCACAAACGAGAACTTTGAAAACAGCGTTTGCACTTATTCTTGCAACGACGGGTACGTTGTACAAGGTGGTTCGGAGGTCACCTGTTTGTTTACCACGAGTACAAGTACTCTGGGAAGATGGGATGGCGAATTCCCAACGTGTGCACGTAAGTATAGGCCAAACGAATTTAAGCGATCTGTTTCGAACATGCTCTGAGTTAAAAGCGAATTTCTAAACATGCGAAAAATGCTTTATAACTATATACAGATCCATTTGTCAAGCAACCCACAATCAGCATGATCTTAAAAACCAACAAAAAATGTTATGACTGATTTAAAATTAGTGTACTTCATATATATCATAAATATTGGCAACACTCTACATAAACGTTTCTTATTTGTATTTGAACAATAATCCACTGGTTATTGTTATGTTTCTGTATTACAAACGACTGTTTTGTTTGAATACTACTTTTTAGCTGTAGCAATAATAGTGCTAACTTCCAGGACACTTTTCACCCAAATAAAATTTTGTACGTGATGTTTGTCTGTGAATAACCCTGGATCATAACTGTCTGACATTTTTTTTATTTCGTGTTAATAAGTTACACGGCGGAAAAAGACCCACGAGAGATAAAAGATAGTAACACCTATAGTAAGAAGCGACAGATATACGTTTAAAGAATGGCCCATTCAACTTGAAATGCTGCGAGATTTTTTCCTAGCGCAATATGGTATTCTGATTTTTTCACTGTTTTTACCATGTTCTTGAACATTATTAGAGAAGGCAAAGTTTTGGCGTATTTACATCAATAAATCACAAAGCGAGCACAAATCAGCAAACACTTTAGCAAATCATTTTCATTTACACCTGTATGACAACTTGCAGAAATTAACTGCCAACCAGAGCAAGTTGCGCCGTTGAACGGCGGTGTGTCCTGCACGAACTCGAACTACAACGGCAGCGTTTGCACGTTCGGGTGCAATCGCGGCTTTGCAGTTATCGGGGCAAGTGTGCTCACCTGTGACGAAGACAGCACTAATGTTCCGACTTACGGAACCTGGAGTGATGACTCGCCCACTTGCACAGGTATATATATTAAAGTGTTGTAATGACTTAAGTCAGTGGTTCTCAGACTGGGGTCCGCGGTCCTTCTGGGGTCCGCAAGAGAATTTTCTGGCACCTAGAAGCACCTAACAAAAAATCAACACGACGCTCCTGAAGAAGTTGAATTGTCCATGGTGACGTCATAGAGTTGCGTTGGGCTAATGAGAATTACGTTTTTACAGTTTGCTGACTTTATCTAAGTGCACTCAAGTCACTATTTTCAAATGATTTGACTTGACTTAAGTCGTTTTGGTAAAATGAATTGTCTTGACTCAAGTCGTTTGGACAGATGACTTGAGTTGAACTTAAATCTTCGAGTCAATGAACTTGGGTTGAAATTGAGCGTTGTCGCTCAACATTTTATAATAACCTATTTATCTCAATGCTTGCAAGTAAAACGATTTAATTGCTATTTAATTGTTTTTTCGTTTTAGTTGAGGCATTGCTCATATTTCGGAGGTTCGCCACCACGTTTTCAAATGTCTCTATAGTTGCACCCTGATGTATAAAATGTTAGGGAACACTCGGTTAGGATAAAGAAGGCTTTCCGTGCAGGGACGGATCCAGAACGTTAGGTTGGGGTCGGGTTTCCTAAACTTTTGGCCCCACCCTCCTTTAACAATATATCGAAACTCTGGCCCACCCCTCACCGAATAAAATGTTTCATACAACAAAGCCGATGTGTTTACAGTCTGCATCATGCAGACCGTGTTACGATATCAATATAAACAGCGCTTAGGACAAATGCGCGCTTAAAATGTTCAGCTGTGCAATTATATTTTTTTTATAATTAGCAAAACGTTAATTACGGAATGTAACGCCTTAAAAATTTTGGCAATTCAAACGCTTTAAGTTATTCGATATGAAATAACTTAGCGTCTCCTTATTTTTATATTTGCGAATCGTCCGCAGATACAAGTAATACAAAATCCCTATACCTGTAAAATGCTTTTCGAAGGGATTACGTGGAATAAAACTGGGCAAAATGACGTATTTTGCTTTTCAAGTTGAAGCTTTTAAGGCTATGGGTCATCCCTTACCATTCTTTTTTTTGTTTCCTGTGCAGCCATCACATGTATACCAGAACAACAAGATCCGGCAAACGGGACTGTATTCTGCACAAACGACAACCTGATGTATAGCGTTTGTTCATTTTCCTGCGTCGCAACACATGCTCTCGTGGGTCCATCTGCCACCATCTGCAATCCAAATGAAAACGCAGGGCCGATCGGGGTGTGGTCAAATCCAGAACCACCAGTATGTCGCCGTAAGTATACTTTTACTCAAGCCTGCCTTTAGTCATTTTTTTCGAACTAGCTTCGACTCTACAGCATGGTTTTAACACATTTACCTAACTTGCATATACAGAAATACGTTGAAAGGTATAGGGTCATATATTTCATCAACCCACAATTCTTGTTTGGAAAATATTCCGCCATATGCTATTCTATCTTCACAGGAAGAAATCACAGTTTGCGGCCTTGTCGTTTTTGAATTTAGTTATACGCATGCGCACTTTTGCCCCAAAGTCATACGTATAGTTTGTCTCGAGTCCAACTCGAGCGAAATAAACCGACTTCATCGAATCCTGAGTCCCGAAACCAGCTTCAAATCAACAGCATCCAATCAACCGATTTACTTAACTTGCATGCACAGGAATCCACTAAAAGGAAGGGTTATGTACACTATCTACCCACAATTATTATTTGGAAAATATCCAGCCATATATGCTATTCCATCTTTACAATTCCTAGTTTCGAAATTTTGGCCTTCGCAATGCGCATGCGTATACCGCAAGGTCGGAACTCGGGTAGTCTTATACGTGGTCTTACTCGAGTTCCGAATCGGACCCCAGCGAAATAAACCGACTTTGTCGAATCCTAAGCCCCGGGTCAGACTTCACCGCCCTAAAAGTAACTGAGATAAGTTCTTCTGATACAATATTTAGTAAAAGCGACTAAAAACATAAACCACTTTTTCTTCGTTTTTTGCAGCTATTTTCTGCCAACCACCACAGGAGAACCCGGTGAATGGTGAAGTGACATGCACGAACGGCAATCTGATCTTCAGCACATGCGAATATTCCTGCAATGCAGGATTTGGATTGGTCGGCGAATCAACGACTGTTTGCATATACGATGGCAACAGTGATTTGATCGGAATTTGGTCCAATCCCACTCCACCAACTTGCGAAGTTGTATAAACTTCGTAAAGAGAAACTAAGAGTACAGGTCCGTCGCATATAGCTTTAACTGTGCCAACGCGTCATCTATTTTTTGCAAGTATAACAGCTAGAGCCGATTTTGAGTTGTATGTTTTTACTAGTAATGTCAGATACTTGACATTTGTTCCGACCCCGATACCTGATATTTTGGATAATAAATTCTTGCGATCAGATTTGAGATTAAAAGACGCCACTACTATTATAAAAACAAACAAAATAAACAAAATGTAAACTGTGGATAATTTTATCCATGTCATTAGGCCAGAATTTGCTTAACCTTTTATAATTTTAGATGTGTTCAGTTGTTTACTTAACCTTTTCTGAAAAATTTTGAAAATTTATTTTTGCATAGTATAAATCGCTGTGTAGAATTGCAAAACTTGCTTAAAATTATTTTAACTATTCGGATTCGGGTCGGCACCGATATAACCCTATAGTATCGAACGAGTAGCGATAATACCACTTGACATCCAGCATTCGGCCCAATCCAATGTTATCAGACAACCTTGTACTATTTAGTAAAAATGCATGCTGTCTTTATAAGATTTATATTACCTTAGTCTTATAAGCTCTGCTTTTAACAAAAGCAATTTGTTTTTTCTTGAATTCGTCGCTTCAGCAATTATTGTTAACTTTGCAAGGCTATATGCTTCCTGACCTTCTGGAACCGAAGAAGCTAACTCTATATGTAGCAACAAACTATATCTGACAGACTATTTTATTTCTATTATATTTAGCAATTAAATTTTATAGTGAACGCTGTGAAATTATCTTTATCAAGTCTATCGCAAAACATTTGTTACATTTCTCGATCATTTTCCGGTCGAAGAAACTAACTGGCTTTTGCGCTTGTTAATAAACAATTCTAACATGCAATGATGCCTCTTGGTGATGTGCGAGCAGCCACTTTTCGTTCAATATAAAGAAAGCTACAGAATACAGCAAAAGCAGCCAAAGCAGAAGAAGTGGTTAAAAATCACGGTAGAGAAGTAATTCCAATGGGGAAACAAATTAGGTCTGCAGGGACGATTCATGATATAAATGAAACTAATGTAAATTTATAAATGGAATTTTCTTAGATATAAATAGCCATTCTGGAGGAATTAAACAGTAAGACTTTTATAAAGCAACAACATCTTACAATGACTAATTGTATTAAAAGTAATTATTAAGAAAAGCGACATAAATCAAATACGCAATATTATCTGCCATACTGGACATGACCTTGTAGTAGCCACTTCGTCATATTGTGTTTACACAGAGAATTTTTGTTTTTAATCGATGTGTCGTAACGGAAAATTTTCAGTAAAAATCTATGGCCTAAATTCTTTGCAACCACATTGTAATGTTTGCGTTACTCCTTGCAGCCAATGTGCAAACGATAAGCGGAAAGTTTTCGGTAAAATTCCGTTACGTAGATTTCTTGCAACCACATTGTAATGTTTGCGATATATTTGCAGCGAATTTGCAAAAATTCAAATTGCTGACACCAATTTTTATGCGTCAAGGTATTTACATCCGTTTTTTTGTATGTTTCAAAACACCGCGGTCTGAACATTAGTCGGTTTCCCCGGTCGTGTGATTTTCAAACTGTTGACATTTAACTGGAGTCAGAGGCTGTTTCGCAATCGCATTTTGACGTAAAATTTGTATGTTTCGCGTCAGAAATAAGTGTGAAAAAGGTTTAGACCACGCCTTGTTATCACGTGATATTTTGTTAAGTATTATAAGAATTAATGACGTAAATCTTTCTTCGTTTGCAGAAATTTTCTTAACTGATTCTCGTCTATAAATAGCGTGTTCAATCAATATAAAATAGAGAGGCTTTTACAGCTTTGACTGAAGACAGCAAAAATTGACTGTTCATATATCTGAACTAAAGAAAAGAACAGGACCTGAATGGCCTCACGAAGACAGGCCATCTCAAATCTTGTAGGAGTGTGGTCGATTCATCTTGGCAATTATATAAATGAAGACTCATTAATCGGACCCATACCCTACAAATTGATGCCCACGTGTGACGAACGAAGCTCAAGTAAAAGTTGGACCTCAAATCGAACAAATACTTTGCAATCGACGACGCGGACCACCTACAAGCGACCGCCTAAAAACTGTCATGTTTGGAACTTGCAAGAAGCCAGCTTTAGAAGAAATTAATCTCATCGAAAGATACGTGAAGAGACGCTCCATAGCGTCAGCAAAGCATTTGCTTGGAATTCGAAACACGAAATACAAACAAGCGTTGCCGATAAAGAAATCACCACCGTTTGGAATCATGGAAAACGAAACGGAATTATGGATTTCACAATAACTGATTCTGCCTAGTTTATCAGGTGAAAAATCTATTATACATTTAAAAACAAAATTATATATATAATAAGTAAAAATATCGACTGAAAGGTCTGTAAATTGTTTTAATGCGACTTTTTATTAAACCATTATGTATCGCATTTCGCAAATTATGTATAGTCTATATCTATGAAGTCTAAGATTAAACATCGATCGCACGATATTTTGATAAATGTTAAAAGAGATTAATTTTGTGCTTGGAGCTCAATAGTTTGAAATCAACGCGTTAAACTTGTGAATCACGACTTAATTTTGTTGTGCACGAAATAATTTTGTGTTAAATTTCCGAATTCTTTTAAACATTTGGTACGGTTTTGGGTTTTAGTTTAGGGAACTCTCGTCATACGCAGCCGCGTTTAGTTAGGTAGTTAAAAAACAAACACGAGTCTAAATACCTCGAAGAAAAGCATAATGATTTTTCCACACGCGAAATATATGCTTCAAAATCGTGTAAGTCTATAAACACGAATTAGGGATAAGCCCATTACCTGCCTTTGTTAAAATTAATAGTGAAAAAGCAGCAATTTCAAGGCGTATTTTCTTGTGATGCGTCGTTATTTTAAAACTTACATTGAACGAATTGTGCAAACTAAAAAATGCAAATTTTTAAGGAAATGTTGCTCGATGTTAAAAATCAATAGAATTTAATTTTGTATTGATTCGCAAAAGATGTAACGTGAGTAATTACATATTGCAGTAATTAATTGTCTCAAACTTTAAAAATCATCTAAAGCGCCTATATGTATAAATATAAATATGTGTGTCTATAACCAAAATAGAAATAACTTGAATACTGAGTGTTGCTATAGATAATTTCGAACACACATCTGCCGGAAAAATATTTTGAAATTTCAGAAAACAAACACAACAAGCGTTGGACAAAGCGATAGATCGAGATGCAACGCGCAAAACAACGGCTTCCTGGTGACGTCAGAATTGCAACGCACCGCGCAGGGATTTTCTCCTGCAAGCCGCACAGATTTCCTGAAAAGCAAAAAGCCACAGCAAACTGCTCTGGCGTGTCGATGAAACACATTTCAAGCAACCAGCGAACGCTGACATCAAAATCCTCGTTGCCAGTTCAGGCACAAACGAAAATTTTCTCGAGGAATCAGGAATTGAACCAAAAACAATTGCGCAAATGCGTTAAATGATCGGACAATTTCGCGTCCACGTGTCCACACACATTTCACAAACAAATAACCAGCTTTTAATATGCAAGCTGTTCCAAAATCTAGCGTGGGAATATTTGTAGTAGCCACTTCGTCATATTGTGTTTACACAGAGAATTTTTGTTTTTAATCGATGTGTCGTAACGGAAAATTTTCAGTAAAAATCTATGGCCTAAATTCTTTGCAACCACATTGTAATGTTTGCGTTACTCCTTGCAGCCAATGTGCAAACGATAAGCGGAAAGTTTTCGGTAAAATTCCGTTACGTAGATTTCTTGCAACCACATTGTAATGTTTGCGATATATTTGCAGCGAATTTGCAAAAATTCAAATTGCTGACACCAATTTTTATGCGTCAAGGTATTTACATCCGTTTTTTTGTATGTTTCAAAACACCGCGGTCTGAACATTAGTCGGTTTCCCCGGTCGTGTGATTTTCAAACTGTTGACATTTAACTGGAGTCAGAGGCTGTTTCGCAATCGCATTTTGACGTAAAATTTGTATGTTTCGCGTCAGAAATAAGTGTGAAAAAGGTTTAGACCACGCCTTGTTATCACGTGATATTTTGTTAAGTATTATAAGAATTAATGACGTAAATCTTTCTTCGTTTGCAGAAATTTTCTTAACTGATTCTCGTCTATAAATAGCGTGTTCAATCAATATAAAATAGAGAGGCTTTTACAGCTTTGACTGAAGACAGCAAAAATTGACTGTTCATGTATCTGAACTAAAGGAAAGAACAGGACCTGAATGGCCTCACGAAGACAGGTCATCTCAAATCTTGTAGGAGTGTGGTCGATTCATCTTGGCAATTATATAAATGAAGACTCATTAATCGGACCCATACCCTACAACCTAAACTCGTGGGGATAGAGTAGGACTAAACCTGTCACAATAAATACGAAGCTAAACCATCGGTATACGATCTAAATAGCGCCATACCTTCATAAAACTGTGTAGGGAGAGTACTTGTTTATTGCGATTGGGCGCCGCAACTCAGGCATAGACGACAGACGTCTATAGTTTGAACGGTGCCATTTGGTCACCGGTCTTCGCCAGTGTTGTAGTGACTTAAGTCTATTGACTCAAAGTATACTTATTGTGTTTAAAAGGGGTTTGTTGGCTACAACGGTTTAACGAAACTCTATACATTTGACTCAATTGATTTAAGACTTTATTGTCCACTTCCTAAGACGCATTCATAAGAACAGAGGCGGGCAACTTCACCAGACGGCTTTCTGGATATTGTAAAATAAAGTAATTGCCGGGCCGTATTCCTGAAACGATACATTGGTCGTGTATTGACCCACCTATACAAGGAATAAATCGTATTTTGTTGTAATCTTTAAACACGGCAACACTTTAATTGCACAGCAAACATACTGTTCTTTGCCGAATTGAGTGACAATGTATTTTTAGGCATCCAAACCTTAAAGTTTGCGGCACTCCTTTAAGTTTCTTGGCAAAGTCCATGGCAAAATATTAATTGTAAATTCTAAATCTATAGTTAACTCAAAACAAAGAAACTTAAAACACAAAGAAAACAAAGAACTAAAGAATAACTAACAGTCACTGTTTTTGACGTGGTAAGCAAGTAGTGGGGGATTACGGCAGACTGTGGACGCGGGCCGCATTATCATGTAAGACCACAAACTGTCTGCGATCCCGGCGCGGGCCGTATATTGCCCGCCCCTGCATGAGAACGTTTTCAAGGTTCGATTGACTTAAGTCCTCTTGATCACTGTTTCCAAATGACTTGTGTTAAGGTCTTCTTGGTATATGACTCGACTTGACTAAGGTATAGTTGGGTTTTAGTAAGTTAAGGGTGGGGTTTGGGGTTACGTAAAATGTTGTTCAGATTGTATTTAGGTCGCTTAGTTCTTATTCTGATGGGCTTAAAGTAAATCCGATTTAGACTTTACTACGACTATTCTTATAAGTTAAGTCCATTCATGTCAAACGCTTTGTTAAATCATGTGGTAGTTTACGAAACTACCTTGAAGCTAAACAGCTCGGTAAAAAGGCCAGTGAAATAAAACGCCAATCACATTTATTATAAATTGTTTGTTAAAAATCTGCCAAATTTACTGAAATCCAACATTACATACTACACACATTTTCGGGTCGCAAAATGTTCACAAAAAAAAACAGATTATTGAGGGTCACACTTGAAAAATTGAGAACCGTGAGTGGTAAAAGTTATCCTGAAATCTTCGGGCCGGCATTCCGATAAAAAGTTTAAAAGGAATGGGTTGACTAGAAACATTTAACAAAACTCTAAATTTGTATAAAGATAGAGAACTGAATTCTATATTCTATTAGCTATTTCATATAATTAAATAACTGGTAAACCAAAAGTAAAACTTATCGTGGTTCGTGACCCGTGTGAAAGCGAGAATTAAAGGAATGCCGTTTATGAGTCTTACCCCATGGTCATTCGCTATAGGACTGCTATGAACATTCTCACGTCAATGATTGAACTGGTTAAGTACCGGTAGCCCAAACTGTTCCGAGCAGTGTGACAGCAAAAGTTTAAGTTTAAACAAATGTTTGTAAATTCAAATAGCTTGACGGTTTATGTTAACAATCAAAATTACTCTACTGAAAACGAACAAAACAAACAGTATAAGAAAGAGGATCAATAATGTGAAACACGTCTACGGCTTCCGACGCTTGCAATGAAATATTCCCCTCCGGCAATTGCACTCATGTCGTCAGGTGTCTTGCAAATTGCCCGGATAGTTTATTTGAGCTGGGTTCAAGTACGAACCGGAAAAACGGCTTTTTTACTTGAAAAAATGTTTATGGTTAAAACGTGCAGCTTCACAATTGGACAATATAAATTTACCAAGCTTTAAGACCATTTCGATCGACGTACTCGTCATCCACTCCTGTCAGAACCACAATACAGTATCAGTATCAGGCACCTCAGAAATGAAGATATTCGTTTGCATTGCGGTAGCGGCCTCCATTGCCGTTTCGGCTTCAGGTATGTAGTTTTTGTGTTTTAATTTGATTTTACTTCTGCAAAACATTTCCGATGAGTTTACCTACTTTTGGTGCAACTTAATTGAAAGAACATCTTAAAACAACTTAAAAAAAAACAATGTCTTATAATAAGTGGAATAAAACTGATCAGTAAGTTTTCAATTACGACAATATTCAAACAAATATTTTACATTTGGCATTTAATGAGCTAGTTTTTGTTAATATTTATTGCACTTTCAATTATACCTGAAGTTAGGTAAATTGATTATACGGTTGAAAACAGATTTTTTTTAGTCGTAAGATGCTAATAAAAAAATGTGAATAGAAAAGTCCTAACGATTTGTACGTCGGCTACTCGAACTGTGAGTTTGTCAGAAGGTTTAATCTCAGCACAATCAATTTGTGTTTAAATATAGACTATGGAAATCTCATAAAATGATAAATTAAATTAAATTTATATTTTATTATTATTTATAGAACGTCATACAAAAATTAATGAAGTAAAAAAAATAGGATCGTGCTGGTTATTTTGAACATTTTCGACTTTTAGCAAAATTACCAATCTGTTTTATAACGCTTTGTAAGTCCATTACTATCCATGCTGAAGATTCTTCGTAGCACAAATGCTTTTATAGAAAAGTGACATCAAAGCAACAACTTTTTTTAAGTGAAAATTTTGCACACATTAAGCAAAATAAGCACTTGCGTAGGGCACCAAGGGAGGGGGACACCACAGAAACTTTCATAGCCAAATTTCCGAAGGTGCCACACTGTTTAATGAAATAATTCGAGTTGATCAGACGACTCAGAGCTTAATAATGGCCCGGTTGAAATACATTTTTGCGTATTATCTTAAACCTCTCTATATCTTCGATGTATAATATCATATTTGGTTTATTGTGCTTATATGTTGAAGGACACATACTAGGGAATCAAAGTTTTACGTGATTAAGTCCTTTAAGTCTAAAAGGTATGATCCGGCCCTGAAGGCAACTGCATGTAAACTTATAACAATGACGTTTTGCGCGTTCGAAGAGGTTTGACACGCTTCTGTAATGTACAAACGTCGTATGGACAGTACGCTGCTGTTACGATTGTCTTATTTATATTTTATCCTGTACAGCTCTATCCTGTGTGACCTGCCAAAATGCCAAAAAAATGAAGATTGTACGGAAATAACAACGTGCCAAAGAAACGAAGTAAATCTAGCCTCAACATTGTCAACAAATTGGCTAACCGGCAAAATCATCTAAAATAGATCATAACTTGTAATTGATGTGAAAGTTCAAGCATATTTAAACCAGCGAGAGATACACACATGTATGTGTTTATACACTGTGATCTAACGGTTTCTAAACCCTGTGAAGCTTTCGTTGTACTATGACGAAAGCTGTAATCTAAAACTAGGTCTAAAACTAGATTTCGAGGTGCAAGATCACTGTGGTAAACACATATGTGTGTGCTTTATCATTGAATGGTATGGTTATGTAGATCCCCTCGATGTGAACTTGCTTGTAATAACAGAATGGAGCAAGAATGGGTGTCATTATTGATTTTGAGTCTTTGGCCCGCTCCCCTCTGAGACTCTGTAGCCTATAGTTGGTAGGGCGACGGTCCCGGTATGAATGGAGGTCGTAAGTTCGAACCTCGTGGCAGATTATAGTTGTTATGGTTGTTGAATTTTAACTATTTTAATCTTAGTATTTGAAGCTAAATACGTCATTTTAAAGCGAATTATAGTGCTTATTTTATTTTATTTTTTACGACTAGCTCGTTAACACGGTTTTCTCTACATACGTAAATAGAAATATTTTCTCTTTTTTTGGAATAAAACATAAATATATACGGATGTGTTCATAAGTTTAATGGTGAAAATAACGGCCCAAATAGACGTAAAAAACAATCACCCGATTCGATTTGTTTTCAACGCTTGTAGCGCTCGTATTGGGATAATTCGGGGCTTTGAAGCGTCTGTATTAGAACAACTGTTTCGGTCGCTTTACTCGTTTCCCGTGGAGGTCCACTGATCCACTGGTGGGGTATGTTTACTGCTTTATGCGGATAGCTTATTCCACTCGCTCAAAGCAGTCACGAATCTCCGTGAATGAGATTTACTGGCAAGCGGCTATAGAGAAAAGCAACATTTTGTTTTTTTATTACACTAAGGTAACGATTTAACCCGAAAATTATGAAAAAATAAACTACTCAAGTAATAACGCATAAAAACAGCAAAAAATATCTTTAGTTAACGAATAACTAGGAATCCTCCCTGATCACAACAATAAAATGGGGATTTCCCCTGTGATGTTTTTTGCAAGAAATAAAATTTATGTAAGGTTGTCTTCAATTATATAAAGTTGTGGAAAATACTTTAGCCAAATGTTGAGTCCAAGGCAATATAAGGTTTGACGTAATGCATAAATTATAATGCAGCTACCCTAGGAGAAACCAAAGGGAAGTAAGCAGCTCGAAATTCTTTGCGCAATATCTCCGGAAGTAAACAAGATATCGATTAGAAATGTTTACACATTACTCAAAGCAACCTAAGTAAGCTAGCAATCAGACTTTTTAAAAAATATAATAATTTGATTATTTACGAATATTAATATTCATATTTAGGAATATTAATATTCAGTCATATTCGGCCCTAAAATTAAAATGTGCCCTAAGTGACTTACATAGGGTGATAGCTTAAGCTACGAGTCTATACTCTTCAAAATGAGATATGACTCGACTGCCAATTATTCGGGGATAAGTTATTAATATTTATTCAAAAATTCAGAAATGTCGATCATTTTTTAGGAGAATAAATGTAATAATAACAATGACCCACCCGAAGTGTCCATCAGTTATTTTCCCCAGCTTGTCGGGTTAATTGCCTCTTTCAGTAACAAATCATGCAGTAATACCTTGAAAAAAAAACTACTTGTTGCCTATAAATAATAACAGTCTTTAATTTTTATGCTTGTTTTGTCCCTTTTCAAAGCTCATGTTTAATATGTGGTGGTAAAACAATTTATGATGAAAACTCAAAACAACTTTTGACAGTAATCTAAATTTTTCGAACCTGTGAGCTATACATAAGTTAATGCACTATAATGGAGCAGCAAAAAATGAGCAAAGCTGAGATTGAGGCAAATGAAAGCGCCATTAAACAGGTTTCAACAATGTTGCAAAGGCCTGATCAGCTTGACAAAGTGGAGCAATTTCGACGCAGAGTTGCCCGAAAGAAGGTATTTATTAATTTTTAATTAATATTTTTGATTATACTGAACTTTGTGGCATAACACGTATGTTACTTATATGACGTTTTTGTGGGCCATTTTCTCTAAACAAGTGGTTTCCAAATTGGAATCTGAAAAGGTATAAAGGGGCCCATATAATAACATCTTTTATTTTATAGGATGATAAGTTAAATTAGGCTTGAGTGTATGTTTTGTAATGAATTTTAATAATAAAAAATGTTTTGTTTTACAGTACCATGATTTCAAACTATTATTGTACCGTAATAATTTCAATTTTCTCTGTTTTACACATTAAGGCAGGGGTTCCCAACCTGTGGTACGCAAAGGTTTTTCAGGTGGTACGCGAGTAGCCTTCCGTTTTTTGCACAAAACCCTGGATTTAAACTTTATATTTTGTTTGTCTGGTTTTGTTTGCTTTAAAAAAATCATCCCCCCCCACGAAGCCCATTATTATTGTTACGAAACAATGCGATCTTCAAAATACAGGCCATGTCAATTGTCAACAAGGAGCACAGTTGATTTGAAAAGCGTAGAATGGCGCTGTTGGACAAGTGGGCGTTAATTCTGTCAAATGATTGCTCTTGAAGATATAATTTACTGTTTCATAGCTTTAAAACTACAAATAGCGTTAAATAATGCTAGTTGTAAGCATAAAATACATAAAAATAAGATTCGATCAAGTTATAGTTGTTCTGCAAGAAGTGGTACACGTGACACCACAGAGCGTCCCAAGTGGTCGCAAAACATTTGTTACGTGCCTCGATCGGTTCCCGTTTGAAGAAACTAACTGGCTTTTGCGCTTGCGAATAAACAATTCTAACATGCAATGAAGCCTCTTGGTGATGTGCGAGCAGCCACTTTTCGTTCAATATAAAGAAAGCTACAGAATAAAGCAAAAACAGCCAAAGCAGAAGAAGTGGTTAAAAATCACGTTAGAAAAGTAATTCCAATGGGTAACAAAGTGGGTCTGCAGGGACAAATCATGATAGAAATAAGACTATTGTAAATCTATAAATGAACTTGTAGTTTTTTTTATTTTATTCTTATACATAAATTGCCATTTTGATAAATTCAAGTGAGAACATACAATAAGAAATTTATAGAGCAACAGTATCTTACAATGACTATTTCTATTACAGATAATTATTAAGAAAAGCGACATTAATCAAATACGCAATGATATCTACTATCAGAACAACCTAAACTCGTACGGATAAGCTAGAATCAAACCTGTCAGAATAAATACGAAGCTAAACCATCGGCATAAGATTCAAATAGCGTCATAGCTACCTAAAACTATATAAAGAAAGTGTTTGTGGCGATTGGGCGCCACCATTCAGACAGAGACGTTTAGTTTGAACGGCGCCATTTGATCGCCGCTGTTTGCCAGTGTTGTAATGACTTGGGTCAACTGACTCCAATTATGCTTATTGTGTATAGAATGGGTGGGTTGGCTACAACCCTTTAACGTAACTCTTTACATTTCACTCAGTTGACTTAAGACTTTATTGTCCACTTCTTAAGACTCATTTTTAAGAAGGTTCTAAGATTTTATTGACTTGAGTTCACTTGATCTCTGTTTCCAAATGACTTGCGTTGAAGTCTTGTTGATAAAATAACTCGACTTGAGTATTTTGGGGTATTAATAAGTTAAGTGTGGGGTTTGCGGTTACGTAAAATATTGTTCAGATCGAATTCAGGTCGTTTAGTTCTTATTCCGATGGGTTTAGGTTGAGATCTTTGCCGATTCAAACTTTACTACCACTTTTCTTATGGGTTAAGTTCATTTAAGTCACTTCCTTTGTTAAATCATGTGGTAGTTCGAAGTTAAATATCAGTTTATTGCGAGGCTATATTGAAGCTGAACAGCTCGGTAAATAGGCAAGTGAAACAAAACGCCAATCATCTGTTTGTATAAACTGTTTGTTAAGAAACTACTAAACTCACTAAAATCTAACCTTGCACACTACTTGTCACGATTTGTGGTCGCGAGATGTTCAGAAAACTGACCGCCAATCAGATAAAAAATATTTTTTACAGGTACGCCGGGCCGCAATTTTCTTTCATACCAGTCCATGTACGTCTTTCAACAGGCGTTTTCGCTATTTCCTTGAATGCATTTTAACTAAGATTACAGTTGTATATTTTGTGCATAACAACGAACGATAACCTCAGGTTACTTGTTTTGGACATCCCGGTATGACGCAACCTTTCATTTTGTATTTCGTGTGGTACCTAATAATTAATACATCTTACGTTATTAAATATATTGGCCGCAGTGCGCAACTATATAGCACTAAATACAGGGGTGTGCGGTTTTTGTATATTTTGCCAGGGGGGTATAGCGCGGTTCTACTATATTATACCATGGGGGCATAGCGCGGTTCTACTATATTATACCAGGGGTTATAGCGCGGTTTCACTATCCTTTACCAGGGTGTTATTCCTTAGTTATTCTATATTCTTTCAACGGGTCTTATTTGTCAGTGTCCATATACTCCCAATGTTGTGCTTCCAGTTTCGGTGCTTTAGCAGGCAAAAGCGGATGTGGCCCGAAGTTGAGTGTTATAGGTTGGACATGGTGCACTTTTACAAGATTGATTGCCAGTGGTCTTAATATAAATTTTGTTGCGAAGCAAACCTATAACTTGTAATTATAATTAAAAAATATTTGACATTTTTTTCTTGCACGCCTATACGCCTCTAATTGGGAACAAACGTCAATAGTGTGACGTATTCGATTTAGTTCTTTACAGCTATCTACTCCAATCTAGCGGCAGAAAACCTTCAATCCAGAATTCGTTTATATCGCTTGCTTTATTCTGTCCGCGAAGCGGCTGGCTCCCTGCTGTGCTTTTTTGTCCAGCGCGTGCAAAATTCATTGTACAAAGTGTCTCGTCTCAGTGTAACGCAAGCGCGTGCGACTTGCCTTTTAGAAAGAGGCTTCTCTTAGTAAATTATCTTATTGCTTTTACAAAACAACATATTTTACCGCCACAAGTTTAAATGAAAAATCTGCCAGGAAGTGTACACCACTCTGTTTGCAATTTTTATTCCATCAAAAAATCACTTTAATTTCTATATTTTGGTTAATTATTTTCCCCCATGGGTTAATTATTTTGAGTTGAAGGTTAATTTTGCTGTGAAGTCTCTATAATTTGTCTTTATAATTGAAAACTATTTAACAATGTTTTCTTTAGTTTTTAGACACCTTTAAACACGGCCGAATTTTAATTTTGCCCCCACCCCCCAAAATACTCCCCTTTTTTCGAGAGGTAAAATGTTTATTTTAATCCAATCTTTAAATGGTTCTCTAACATTTGTGAAATTTTCAGATTTTTATGTCATTTCCTTCTAGTGTAAATATATCATTGAAATTTCCTAAAGTGTTTTGCATTTTGACCCCCCCGGATAAACAGTTCAGGGGTAATGTTAAAAAATTTGTTACTTAGCATTGTACATGATATGTATCCATCATCCATAAATATATCAGATTTTTTTATATTTTTTATCTCTGTTTGTTTTTGACGTTCTTAATATTGTTCCTGCTCATTGTATTTAAAAGGGATAGGTTGACTAAAAACGTTTAACGAAATTCTATATTTTTAGGAAAATAGAGAACCAAATTCTATATTCTATTAGCTATGCGTATAACTATAACTGCTATGAATATTCTCACGTAAATAATTAACTGACTAAGTAGCCCAAACTGTTCCGAGCAGTATGGCGGCACAAGTTTAATTTTAAACACTGTCGGTAAATACGAATTGGTTTAGAATGTGGCAAAGAGACGATTAGTCGGGTTTACAGATGGTTTATTCTAACGATCAAAATTATCCTAATAAAAATAAACAAAACAAACAGTATAAGAAAGACTGTCAATAATGTGAAACACGCGTATGAGCTTTACGCAATTCGGCGTATGGTTAACTATTATTGATCGGAAAATTTAGACGGATAGGCTATTCTGTGTGAAAAATGGTAGGATTAACTTATTGGCGTTTTATCCATTTTTGTTAGTATATATACAGCACAGCGATATAACTGGGTTGCCTGGTTTTAAGTCGGTGAGGTAACTGGTGACAATATGTATTTCGGTTTCGCAAGTTTGCAGTTTGAAAACTGCCGACGCTTGCAACTCCGGCAAACGCACTCATGACGTCAGTTGTCTTGCAAATTGCCCGGATAGTTTATTTGAGCTGAGTTCAGGATAAACAATGTTAGATAAGGGAAAGTTCTCCTTTACTAAAACGAACGGAATTCTGTCCTAACATCTAATCTAAGAAGACGGCACTTGGCTTTGATAAGTCCGGGGTTGCGAATACTCTACGTTGCAGGTCGTTTTGGTTAAAAAATTCTGATTATAAGGCTATGTACGATCCGGAAAAACGGCTTTTTTACCTGAAAAAATGTTTATGGTTAAAACGTGCAGCTCCGCAATTGGACAATATAAACTTACCAATCCTCAAGTAACATTTTCATTGAAGTACTCGTCATCCACCACTGTCAGAAGCACAATACAGTATCAGACACCTCAGAAATGAAGATATTCGTTTGCGTTGCGGTAGCGGCCACCATTGCCGTTTCGGCTTCAGGTATGTAGTTGTTTTGTTTTAATTTGATTTTACTTCTGCAAAACATTACCGATGAGTACTTTAGGTCTACTTTAGGTGTAACTTCATTCAAAGAACATCTTAAAACAACTTAATTCAAAATAACAATGTCTCGTAATAAGTGGAATAAAACTGATCAGTAAGTTGTCAATTACGACAATATTCAAACAAATATTTTACATTTGGCATTTAATGAGCTAGTTTTTGTTAATATTTATTGCACTTTCAATTATACCTGAAGTTATGTAAATTGATTATACGGTTGAAAACAGATTTTTTCTAGTCGTAAGATGATAATAAAAAATGTGAATAGAAAAGTCCTAACGATTTGTACGTCGGCTACTCGAACTGTGCGTTTGTCAGAAGGTTTAATCTCAGCACAATCAATTTGTGTTTAAATATAGACTATATGGAAATCTCATAAAAAAAAATTAAATTAATTTTATTCTTATTATTAACTATTATAGAACGTGATACAAAAATTAATGAAGTAAAATAAATAAGATCGTACGCGTTATTTTGAACCTTTTCAACTTTTAGTAAAATTAACAATCTGTTTTATAACGTTTTATAAGTCCATTATCCTGGCTGAAGCTCCTTCGTAGCGGAAATGTTATTATAGCAAAGTGACATCAAAGCAATACCTTTCCCAGTCAAGCGAAAATTTTAGATACATTAAGCAAAATAAGCACTTGCTTAGAGCACCAAGGGAGGGGGACACCACAGAAACTTTCATAGCCAAATTTCCAAAGGTGCCACAGTGTTTAATGAAATATTTCGAGTTGATCAGACGACTCAGAGCTTAATAATGGTCCGGTTGAAATAATTTTTTGCAAGTATTATCTTAAACCTCTCTATATCTTCGATGTATAATATCATATTTGGTTTATTGTGTTTATATGTTGAAGGACACATACTAGGGAATCAAAGTTTTACGTGATTAAGTCCTTTAAGTCTAAAAGGTATGATCCGGCCCTGAAGGCAACTGCATGTAAACTTATAACAATGACGTTTTGCGCGTTCTAAGAGGTTTGACACGCTTCTGTAATGTACAAACGTCGTATGGACAGTACACTGCTGTTACGATTGTACAATTTATATTTTACCCTGTACAGCTCTATCCTGTGTGGAAATAACAACGTGCCAAAGAAACGAAGTAAATCAGCCTCAACGTTGTCAACAAATTTAAAGGCTAACCGGCAAAATCATCTAAATTAGATCATAACTTATACACACATGTATGTGTTTATACACTGTGATCTAACGGTTTCTAAACCCTGTGAAGCTTTCGTTGTACTATGATACGAAAGCTGTAATCTAAAACTAGGTCTAAAACTAGATTTCGAGGTGCAAGATCACTGTGGTAACCAAATATGTGTGTGTTTTATCATTGAATGGTATGGTTCCCCTCGATGTGAGCTTGCTTGTACTAACAGAAGCAAGCATATAGGCGTCATTATTGATTTTGACCCGCTCCCCTCTGAGACTCTGTAGCCTATAGTTGGTAGGGCGACGGCCGGTATGCATGGAGGTCGTAAGTTCGCACCTCGTGGCAGATTATAGTTGTTTTTCTAACCTGCCTTGCTTGCATCGTTGATCGACAGATTCGTTAAGTCTGGGATGTCATTCGGTGTATATCCAAACCAGTGTTGTAAAGTAATTAAATGGATAAGTTGCATCACAAACGCCGTGTGGTGCAGAGTTGGATCAATTGTAAGTGATGTAATTAATTACAGGTTTTAATCTAATTGTAATTGTAATGTAATTGAAACATTTAAGGAAGTAATTGTAATTGTAGTTGAACTGAATGAATGTTATTGATCCAACTCTGGTGTGGTGCTACGATGAATACTCAAAAAAGTTTTTTTTACACACAGCGAGCGTGTGAAAACGATTTGAGAAGAAACGGTAAAGAATTCAGTATCACTAAACGCTGCAAGCAAGCAACCGCGTGTGACAACAATTATGAACAGGTAAGTTTCAAACAGTAAAATCGGGATCACCAAGCTGTCGAAACATCGAAGGCAAAATTACTAATGTCGATTTACGGTGAGTTATTGTTCAAACAAGAACTTGCAAG
Organism: Ascidiella aspersa; assembly: GCF_963924565.1. Taxonomy (NCBI): domain Eukaryota; kingdom Metazoa; phylum Chordata; class Ascidiacea; order Phlebobranchia; family Ascidiidae; genus Ascidiella; species Ascidiella aspersa. The sequence continues at coordinate 21,420,156 of NC_139454.1, forward strand.
TAAAATTAATTATTATTTTCAATGTCACGAACAGTTTGCTCACTGTAGCCGCTATTTAACCGGTAATTGTGGTTTAGTGGCTGTTTTAGAGTTGGGAACCAATGATAAAAAATCGAACAAATTTAAAATGCAAGTATATACGTGGACTGATTTATAGGTATTTTTTTTACACTGTGTTTTTAACTCATATTTTACTAGGGTTACCTTATTTGCAGAACATACGACCAGCCTGGTGGCCGACCCAGTGTAACTTCGATCATCCTTACAGTACCGTGTGCCGATGTTGCTGCAACACTGATAAATGCAACTCTCCTTTGCTGAGGTGTCTTAGAGCAGGTAAATGTGTAACGGTCCAATGAGTAAAATAACAGCTATATCGAGACCATTAAATGGTCGATTTGGTCTTCAAAATCGGAGCTTCCAAATGCTCCCAGTAGAAAAATATGTAGATAGGAACTTTATGTTATGCCTTAGGCTTATTACACAAAACTATCACAAGTAGTGGAACTTCCAAGACCATTGAGCCGTGATTGCTAATTTATTCATATAGTTTTAGAATGAAAATAAATACGAGAGATCTGATTTTTTGAATATACAGCCACCGGCGTCGATTAACAATACGATAATCACTAAGCGCCACTTATTTTGAATAAAAATAAAACATGCAATGGTATATTCAAAGAGACGTTGTGCTAAAATGTCAACAAAACAGTATATAGTAAAAAAAAGAGAAACTATTAAAAAAGAAAACTATTAAAAATGATATACATGAATCATTTATTCAGTTGCCCAACCACACAATTATCACACATGTGTAATTTTAATACCTAAAGCATAGGGCAGCTTGAAATCAGAATTAACACCAAACGTAATATGAAACTAACAAAATCACTATAAAAAGTTTAATATTTTAGAAAGCTTGCGCCCCCCTAAAAATAGTTGACTCCTAAAACTCGAACAAACCCTTTGTGAGAGATTATAAAGTAACAGGTTATGTAGCATTGAACTATCTACTGCTTAATTATACAAAAATGTTGTCATAATAAGTCATTAACAGTTAGTCAAAGGTTATAAACTGCGTTTTAAAGGTTAACGACGTCTGTTATAAAATATATATTCTGCAAACAAATATGTACCTTTAGAACAGGGGTTCTTAATCTGGGGTCCATGAAGGTCCGTGAACTAACTTTAGAGGGTCCGCGAAGGCCAATTTGAATTATTAGTGTCTATCTAAGACAGTGGTTCTCAACCCTTGTTCTTTCGTAGCCATTTACGCTGCAAAAAAATTCGGGACCCAATAGAATTTTTATGAAAGAAAAAACTTTAAAATAGGTGTAGAACAAAACACAGCAGAACATATTTCAAAACAGAATATTTATTCAACCGTGTATTAGTGAGATGCTTGCGACTAAACAATAAATTTACATTCCTTTTTAATTCCTCCCCAAGCCATTATTCCTGTAAAATTATATATAATGACATAAATGAAACTAAAGCTAGCTTTTTTAAATTGGTCTGTGGCCCACCTCAAATGTTCTTATGGCCCAGCAGTGAGCCATGGCCCACTGGTTGAGAACCGCTGATCAAAGAAGGATTCAATTTCCGCGGTACAAACAGTTTAAGAACCCCTGCTTTAGAACGTTGAAGGCCTTATCGGCAAGCGGATTGGCAAGATTATTCGCAAATTTGTTGGCGATATTCACCATACTAATTAAATTATTAAAACATGTAATAAGTTTTTGGAAATCGCGCAAGGCATGACTTGATTCCCTTTCAGAAAAAAAGTTTTGATTAAATCCATTTCAGTTTATCCTTCGTCCTGCGCAAAACACTTATTGGAACTCTTTAATATGCAATCATCGAATCTATTTCAAAATTTGCTTAGTAAGCGATTTCACGTGTGCAAAATCGCGCTAAAAATACAGGTGAGAGTTGAAAAACACTTCCGCGAAGTTAGAAAATGTCACATATCTGGCGGCAAACCAATTAAAGAAGAGCTTTTAGTAGGAAGAAAGAGCTTTATTTTTTAGTTCACTTGCTTCCCGCAACTGCCTCGATCATATTTGCTTATTCTGATACCAGGAACTTTCTAGTTCACTTGCTTCCCGCAACTGCCTCTATCATATTGCTTATTCTGATACCAGGAACTTTCTAGTTCACTTGCTTCCCGCAACTGCCTCTATCATATTGCTTATTCTGATACCAGGAACTTTCTAGTTCACTTGCTTCCCGCAACTTTTGTCGAACCAAGACTCGGCGTAATAAGCAGCCTTGCCCGTCAGAATGCTATTTAGCCAACGGCGCTCTATTTCTACATAGAGTTCAATTAGTGGTGGGACAGATTCAATCTTGAAACACACCGGTTTATTAAATAGGCGACAGCTGGTGTTACGGTGTTTGCAACTCACAAAACATGTCGCGCTTAACACGATTCAGTAGTCGTAAAATAACCGCTTTACTTTATAACAATGAGGTTTTTGACGCGGGGACTAATTAAAAACCTATTATATAGGAAATTTGCCGTCGCTGCATAACATACGTGCGCAAAAATTCAAAATATATAGTCGCAGTAAAAATCCTCCATTCACAACCAAATACAATTAACCAGTTTGGTTCAATGAACTATAAGCAAACTTTATATTGCACCTTTCAACTTTTCGCACGAGATTTAAAAATATTTCGTTTTTATTTACAATAAAATTATAAACTTGGAAAAATACAAAACCAGTTTTCAACAAATTTTGCTTGTAAGCTCTATCGTAATGCGGAAGCCTAATAAAACAAGTAAAAATAAAAATAAAAAAAATAAAAAAATAAAAAAAAATAAAAAAGCAAATGTCCGTCACTTGATATTTCATTCCGACGCAATTGCACAACATTTTGAACAAAAAGTATAGGACCGTACAAGCCGATAAAAAATATGTCATTACTCTATGATTATTTTTACTGTATCTTGGTCTTAAATGTGACGAAGTGCTTTTCAAAAGAATACATTTGGCACAAACTATTAAAACGGCCGAACGTTACGGCACATTCTCTGGACCATCTAAAAGTTTAAAACATTTAGTTCAAATGCCAGAAATGCAAGCAAATCGCGTTACTTTAAAAAAGGTAAAACTTGCGAAAGCATTGTCAAGTACAGTACAACGCCTAACTTATTTTATGCAATTCACTCACAACCGACCCTACTGTTGTGTTTGTTGAAACCGTCATTGTCGATTTTAGAACCTGGATGCGCGTTTTTTTTGTCATAGCGTTTTGATTGGGACTCAGCTAGTCTGCAAAGATTTGATTTTACAAGACCCTGTAAAAATGTCTAGATAACTTTAGTCAAATGGTAGCTTTATTATAACTATTAACGTTGATTTGATAGCAAATATTTGCATTAAATAACAAACAACCTTGCATAATATTAGATCAAACTTAGTAAAACACTAACTTGTTGATTAAGCGCAGTGTTGTAAACCAGTCATGTTAAAATAATTTTAGTCCCAGTCAATTATTTTCAAAAACTAACAAAACAAATCTCAGTCTAAGTCAAGTCATTTGTCCGAAAGACCCAAGTCAAATCATTTTGGTCAAAAGACGTAAGTCAAGTCAAGTCATTTGAAAACTTGACTTAAGTGCACTTTTTGTTTTTACAACACTGATAAAAACACTAAATTCAACCCAAGTTATTTGACTCAATGACTTTAGTCCAAGACAAGTTCTTTATCCAAAATACTTAAGTCAGGTCAAGTAATTTTACCAAAGCGACTTAAGTAATGTCAAATCATTTTAAAACAGTGACTTTAGTGCACTTACGTTCACAAAATATCGGGTTTATGCCTACTGGAAATAACCAACCAACAACAAACACGCGAAATAAACGTCGCTTAATGGAACTTGTGCAAAAAGCAGCAATTCGAGTTTCACAAGTGGTTTCATCCCGAAAAACTTGGCCGGCTCCTATTGGACGAGCCGAGGGCTGGTTAACTATAAAGAGTGGCGAAAAAATGGAATTCTTTACCATTTTCCTTTTCGGAGGAAACAAGACAACTGAGGAAAAATGATGAAGTTTTTTTGTTTTGTGGCGTTAGCTGCAACATTTCTATTGTCGGCGTCAGGTAACGATTGCATTTTGTTTGGTTTAGTGCAGGGATCCTTTTTCTATCGCGGACCCTTAATTTTTTTTGCTTTGCGTGGAACACGGCAGGTTTTCTGGTTCTGTGTTTTGAAATAGTTAAAAATATAAACTACTTTGGGCGCTTTTATTTGAGTGCAAAAAAAATCAGGCGTTTTTGACTTAGATTTTTTTATTTTAGCTTTAAAATGCTGGACGTGCACCAATGCGAAGACCAATGAAGAGTGCAACATACAAGGTGTACTGAAAAACTGTCGGGCAAATGAGGTAGGTCCTCTTTGATAAAAACTTTTAGTTTAAAGCTTTAACGACAATGTATTTTAACATGCGTTTGAGCAAGGAATTTTTGACTTCTTGTAAAATATAAAAATAAGCCTTAGTCGCCACAGAGACAATAATCAAACAATGTATATTTTTGCAGCAAGCATGCCAGAACGAGGTTAGGACCGTCGGCTTACAAAACTTCCTTATTACCAAGAATTGCAAGCAGGCTGAAGCTTGTGACAATGACTTCAAACAGACAAGTTTTGCAAGAAATCGTCTAAAAAGGGTCCTCTTTAAAATCTCCTATCTTAATCGCTGTCCATAATAATCGACTGAAAACTTTTGAAGACAAACTTTTACCAGAAATTATTTGCTATAATCGCGAGACAACAAAAGTTTATAACCCCGCTGCGAACTTTTTGGGACGTTTCTCTTAAAAACTTTGGTTATTGATTTTCTACATTTCTGTAAAGATCCCAACAAATGATTTTGTAAATTTAAGCACGTAGCTTGTATGCACAAATGCACAGGAAACTTTTGGCAGAAACTTGAAAAACAAATTGCCATCCGTCGGTGCTAGATGCACGACTTAACTATAAGTTTAACTGTAGAGTCGAGCAACCGATATGTCGTCAATGCGTATTCATCAAAAAACGTTTTTATGTGCAGAACATGCGCCCTGCTTGGTTTTCGACCCAGTGTAACATCAAAAGCCCAAGCACAGTTTGCCGATGTTGCTGCAACACGGATGGATGCAACGCTCCGATGCTGGGTTGTCTTGGCAGTAAGTGACAAGTAACTGTGTTGTACTGGGTTTGACCTTGGCGAAATGCGTCGACCTTGGCGAAATAAGTCAGTGTTTAAGCTATAGACGATGGATTAAATGGTTAATTGCCACATGGATACATTTTGCTGTAAACTTCCAAGTTAAGTTAATAACAACCAAGTTAAGTTCGCAACTTGAACAGTAATTGAATTCAAGTCGTAATTTCATCGGAATAAGGCCTGCAATAAGGCATAACGTTTGCTGAAAATTAAACTTATATTTTGTCATATTTTTTTGGCGAACTTCAGAGGTTAACGTAAGCCTAGATAACCTTGGTTAACGAAGCATTTGTTGTTTTAAAATAACGCTAAGTTTGTAATTTTTAACAAGAAATACAGTTGTGCATATTCGTCCAGATATGCCATTTAAAACTGCAAATAAACCGCGTGATCACAGAACTAGTATGCAAATATCGAAGTCCTGTGGGGCTGGCCGCCGCGCGTCACAACTGCCAACACTGATTAAACCGGTTTCGCAATGAACAAGCTATTCTCTGTCTAAGATACCGTTTCTTTTGTCCCTTTAAGCATAGTTTGTGAAGACAACTATAACAATTAAAACGCGATCCCACAAGGCAACCGGGTGACTTCAAAATCTGCAACAGTGCTAAGCACGGCTCAGTCGGCAAACGTTCCAATTTTTTTTTCGTATTATTTGCGTAAATTTTATCCCAACCCTTCTTGACATCAGGGCAACCCCCAAAAAGAATACCTCATTCATTTAAAACAAACACCCGATTCGATTTGTTTTCAACGCTTGTAGCGTTCGTATTAGGATAATTCGGAGCTTTGAAGCGTCTGTGTTAGAACATGTGTTAGAAATTAGACGCTTTAAGCGGACCGTATAAGAACAGGATACAGACGAACAGCGAATGCGCAGACTAATCATGCATAACGAAACGTTGCCAAGCGATGCAGACTACAGATTTTTTTATCTTGTACAGTTTTGACCACAATCATCCTGCCAGGATTTTTTTCATTTTTTGTCTTTTTCAAAATGAGTTTTTCGTTTAAATGTTTCCAAATATTTTTGAAAAAATTAAACATGATGTAAAATAAACAATAAAAATATTTTACTTGTAAACCAATTTAATGATGCACTACATAGAATTTTCAACCTTTTGGAATATCTAAAAGAAATTTTATTTATTGGAACGACAAAGTCTAAAAAGTGACCCCATACCTGGTAACCCCAACATAATAAACTGTTCGTGGCCTATTTCCGCTTTTTTTATATTACGAGTTTTAAGGGTAAAAAGAAGGCAATTTTTAAAAACTTTCCTAACAACAGATTTTTTTCAAACTTTCGGCATTTCTAGAAAAAATGTTCCTTATTCAAACGACAAAGTCAAAAAAGTGACCCATACCTGGTTACCCCAACATAACGATTTACAAGCGGCCTATTTCCGCTCTTTTCATATTACGAGTTTTAAAGGTAAAAACAAGGCAATTTTTTTTAAATTATAAAACTCTATGGACTGCAAAGTTCTTAAAACCGTCGTTGATTTGACCCTCTAAGACGCTGTTTTGAAAAGTGATAAAACAGGCCAAGCTTAAATCGTTCAGCTGGGCGTTCTAGCTATGGGGTCATCAAAATGATTATCCAGCATTGTCGACTAAGATGTATTCTGACAATACTGAATAATTAAAAAAAATCTATTGCCCGGAAAGTTATTAAAAATCGCTTTGATTTTGACGAAAATTCCCAAAAAAATAAAACGACATATCTTGAAGTGTGTAATACTCCAAAACTAGTTTTGGCGTCAGTTTTTAAATTGTTCGTTGTTATTTTTTAAGTTTGATTCTTACGATGCTGAAAAAATTATAAAACTCTATGGACTGCAAAGTTCTTAAAACCGTCGTTGATTTGACCCTCTAAAACGCTGTTTTGAAAAGTGATAAAACAGGCCAAGCTTAAATCGTTCAGTTAGACGTTCTAGCTATGGGGTCATCAAAATGATTATATCCAGCATTGTCGACTAAGATGTATTCTAGCAATCCTAAAAAGTTAAAAACAATCTATTGTACGGAAAACTATTTTATTTGTCTTTACTTTTATGCTGCAGAACCAAGTTATGCCAAAAAATATTATTTTAAATCACAGAAAAATCCTTCCTCGTCTTCCCCTGTAAATATAACTATTACTACAACCGAACATTAAATTCTGGCCGTGCTGCTTTTGAGCAAACAAATAACTTAACTTCAAATAAACTATGCTGATCTACGTCGATGACGTTGAAGAACAATACAAGCCGCGTAATGCGAGCGGTGGTTACCCCTATGACAAAGCGTCTCGGCGGCGTGTGGCCCAGCGGGATATGCGCATAGAAAATGTCTAGCGAAGCGCCTTGTTGCATTCCTTCAACAATGTAGAACTAAGTTTCGCCAATTTATAAAATAGGCCACACTTAGACCGTTCAGCTGGGCGTTCTAGGTATGGGGTCATCAAAATGACTTTACAGCATTGTCGACTAAGATGTATTCTAGTGTGTTAAGAATAAACCCAAAGAAAAATAATAAAACATAAAAACTTGCATCAGGCAACCTATCAATCAATCACTATCGCTACCATGGTGTAAACGAAGTTATAAATCGTCTGTTCGGCTGTAATATTGCATCAGCACCTAATCACTAAAAATATTGAAAACCAGCATACGTTAACCAACTTATATAATTGTGAAATAGTTAAATGAAAAAGACTTTGGATTAGAGATGGAAACAATTGTTGCTGAAGTATAAGATAATCTGTGGCGCGACGGGCCATCCGGTTAATTTCGAACAATAGGGTTTTATCAGTCAGCAACAGCGACGTGTAGATAGCCGGAAACGACGAACCCTTTTTGTAAAAGTGCGGTTTTAGGGTTCTAGGAGTTAACAATTATCCCAGTTAATTCCGTGTCGAAGTACAAGCGCATGCTCTGGCAGAGTCGACCTGCTAAAACCTTCACTATTACTTTTTCTTCAAAACCTGTTATGTAGAGAATAACAGCCAGATGTTAACGTGATCCTTCGGTTGTTATACCGCTTGGATGGCCTGTTGGTGTTAATTTAAATAACTAATCAGTTTTCCTGAACCGTTTTAGAAAACCACAAAATTTAGATTACTTCAGGATGTTATCACAAATTACATTTTTAAAGTTAAGTTTATTGTTCAATTTTGGCACCCTTTGCAAAAAAAGAGTTTTCGGCGACATATTTTATCATGCTGGTAAATTATTCAATAAGTTTGAAGCCAAAAAATTAAATAATATTAGATATAAGCTGAAGAAAAGAGATATTTTGTTTTCTTTATATAAAAATAAAAATTGCTCGTTAAGTAATAAAGGTTTTATAATGGGTGGGTGGAATAAAATAAAACAAACCAAAATAACGAATAAAAATAGAAATATTTTTTTCTTAAAAAAAATGCCTATAAACACTTTATGTGGTATGCGCATCAAAAATCAATTTAAAAATAGGCAAAATTTGAGCGGAATAAATTCCAAAAAAATCCTGCCAGAATGACAATGGTCAGTTTTGGATATTAGAAATGCAAAAGAAAGTTAATGCGATGTTTATAATTTTACCCAGTAAATAGAAGGTTGAAAGCTTTTATTGTTGCTAAAGCCTACCTTAGCGAACATTATTTGGGTTAGGGTGTGGGTTAGCGTGTCGGTTTGGGTATAAGTTAAAAGCAATACTGTTTCACGCTTTCCTAAACTCAAGCCCCGTGCAGCAGCTGCAGCTAGCTTAAAGTTACGCTTTGCTAAACTCAAGCCCAGTGCAGCTATAGAAAAACATTACGTTTTGTCGCGATTTTTACGCCCAGCGCAACTCACTGCAGCTGTAGTGAAAACAATTCCACGCCCAGTGCAGCTCAGCTTCGCTCAGTGCAGCTGTAGTGTAAACGGGCCTTAAAACTGCACATGGTAAAATAAACAGATTTGGAAAATCATATCCAAAATGGCCCATTGATTGAGTTATAGTTCCTAACAGGCCGTTTAAAATACCCGGAATGCGATAATTTATTGAAAGATTTTATCGACTACGTATGCTACATTTATTACGCACCACATTGTGCAATTTTGGAAAAACATATTAATAGTTTCCTGCTTTAGTACACTCTGATTATGTTTTTGTGCCTTGTTTTTAGCTATTAGTGCTTTAAATGTGAGTTTAATAAAATAGAAAACAACGGTTATGTGTTCCAGTGTTGGTTGACTACAAAAATAAGTCCACTTACAAATAACAGTATTTTTGTTAGCTGATTTTTACGCATTTTGCGTTTCGTCCTTAGTATTAAAAAAGAGGCCGAAAAGTGTATTAAAATAAATAATTTTATTAATTACTACATTCAAATTATGTCCGTGTTGGGTCGTTCCTTGTTCTACAATTGACGATTAAAAATCAAGCAATATATCCAACGCACAACGCAGTAAATCAAAACGTGAATTGAGCACACATTTTTGTAGTGGTTTATCGTGATATTTATTGATTCGACCTATATTTGCCCCTATGATTTCGTTGTATCTGGTAGGACTCCAATGGTCCAGCCACAAGATCAAAATATATATTTCGGAATAAAACAAAAATCGGACTAGGACCTTATAATCGTAATAACGTATAAGCGGAATACGTCGGAACAAGACTTAACTTGTAAGAACCAAGCTTACACAAAATTTCACCTAACCCCGCCCGTAGGTACATCACAAACCCTTCTAATAATTTCAACTCTGAAAACAATTTTCTAACCCTAAACAGGGCCTAAAATCGATGCCAAAACAGCGGAGCCTTAACGGCGCCGTTCCATCTAGGGTGCCCAAGCGTCGATACCAAAACAGCCGATGGCCCCTGATCGTCCCATACCCTCTCCCTACAGTTTCAGATGTTATTTTGGCCATCAAACGCCCTGTTTTAATGAATTTAGGACTTTCCGGTGGGTATGTGTGTTATTTAGGCGATTTAGATCTTATTCTGTCGTGGAAATTAGGCCTACTGCGTATTTGGCTTTATTATGTCGTTGGTCTTCATACTATGGTATTATAGATTTTTGTGCTTAATGTATTTCTGCTTTGTAGTTATTATTGTATGTTCCCATCTGTTTCCTATAAAACTGTCTTAAATGGTGCCAAGGTGTAATAACTGCTAGCGATGGATACAATCGTGTTTATACTTTTAATAGCTTACGTTACAACATGTTGGTCACCTCGGACAAACTTTTTTTTTTCATCCTGGCAGCTGCACAGCCGACAATTGTCTGTGAGAGCCTGTGGCTGTTTTAATTCTCATGTACACGTTTTGAGTATACCAGTACCCAAAGTGTACTTCGGTTAAAAATGAGTAACTTTTACAATTGTAGAAGAAAACTGTTTGTTTACATTTCGTACCTTGTCCGTAATTTTAATTTTGCGCTGACTGTTGCAAAGCTAACTTTCCCACGGTTGTACCTTTTAAATGCCTTTGATCCGCGCTAAGTACAGAAAAGTTTTTCAAGTTGGAAAATTAAAATAACACATTTGTGGGAGAAATATAAACTGAGATATTTGGTAAAACAACTGTTCGTTTAACTCTTTTCATTTGACAGTAATTTGACTGCGCGTTAAAGTTCGCTAGGCTGACTTTTCGCACAGGGTCGTGCCTTATAAATGCTTATGAAGCGCGCTTAGTACAGAATCATTTTTCAAGTTGGAAAATTAAAAATTCCACATTTGTAAAATACATATAAACTGAGATGTTTCGTAAAACAACTGTTCGTTTAACTCTTTTCGTTTGGCAGTAATTTGATTGCATGTTAAAGTTCCTAAAGCTGACTTTTCGCACAGGGTCGTGACACCCCTGGTATATATGAATTGATCAGTTGTATTTTTACCCGTGTCGTTTTACAATCAATAACAGCCAGCTGATTTGTTTATTGGAAGAAATAGACTGCGACCAAATAGGAAGATCAAAGCCCCTACAAGATGGTAACGTTAAAAACACGAGCTTTCATATTCCTATTTCTCCTAACTAAATCCTCCACCATTAAAGTCCAAAAACATATTTTGTCAACTTTTAAAAACTTGGCCGAGTGACTTAGGAAGGCCGTTTGAATTGTTATCGAATGTGACGAGTTGCCCGGCTAACTTATAGTATAAGTAGCACTATTAAAGCCCCCACAGAATGTTAACGTTATAAATACGGGCTTTCATATTCTGAATTTGTCTAACTAAGTTCTCCAACATATAATTTCCAATATGTGTTCTCGTTAACTTTTGTGACTTAGAAAAGCCATTTGTCTTGTTATTGTATGCGACGAGTTGCCTTGCTAACTTATATAGTGTAAGTTAAACAAAAGACCATACTCAAGCAGTTAGTGTATAATCATTTTTTTTGTAATATTTAGGAAAAGTACCCTTTTTCGTGCAAAATTACCAATACATTTTTAATGTTTAGAGGCGCAATGCCCGCCGCAAATACCACCAACGAATGGCGGAGTTTCTTGCACGAACGGAGACGACGTTGGAAGCACTTGCACTTACACATGTGATCCATCATACATCATTAACGGAACCGACACCACATTATGCCGTGAGCGCTAATTATATAAGAGTTTTGTTTTCGAATCGTTCGTCTTATGCGCCGTGCCTTACCAGGCCTATATAACAGGACAAGTCGCCACGCCAAGAAAAATACTATCTGACTATACTGTCGCAATGCATCGCAAAAATTATCATTAGCGCCATAAAAAGCAGTGTTGTAAAGACTTAAGTCAAGTCATGTCGCTGTTTTCAAATGACTTGACTTGACTTGACTGGTTTTCGTAAAAAGACTTGACTTGATTTCAGTCTTTGGGACGAAATTGACTTGGACTGAAATCATAAAGTCAAATAACTTTGAAATTAAGTATTTTCGTTTTAGATTGTGTTATCAAATTGAGCTAATTATCTTAATTTCTACGCGTAAACCGATTAGATTGCTTCATGTTGTTGTTCTTTGCTATTTTTAGTTAAGTTATATCTCATAATAATCGGACGACTAAATCGGACGAGAGAATTTCAATTGTTTATTGTTTTATCTGTATATCAGTCACTCATATTAAAGTTGACTTGCTCTAATAATAACTTCTGGGGCTTGACTCGGCAACTGACGACTTACTTGTTAAAAAAACTGATGACTTATTAAATTAGAACTAGTTATTTTTTATATTAGGTTTTCACTTGACTTGGACTTGAGTTATTCCACAAATGACTTGACTAGGGCACAAGTTATTTCACAATTGACTTAACTGGGAGTTGAGTCATTTAAAAATGACTTGTTTACAACACTAATGAAATTTAAAAAAAACTACCGACACCTCCAAAACTTCGTAACTTTCGCAGAGGACGACCTGACTTGGAGTAACCCAGTGGCAACGTGTATTCTTGTCGTCTGTCTTCCACCGCAAGAGGACTCCTTGGTCAACGGCAATGTTGACTGCTCCGATGGCGATTTGCTAAGCAGCGTTTGCAGGTGACGAAGGAATACTACAACTTCAATGAACGCTTTGGGGATACGACAATTATCATGTCACTTGCAAATATAAAGATAGAATGTGATTCCTAGTATCCCGATAACACGAAATTTAAAATGGTTGATCAACTTTGTTTTTTAGAAAGCTCTCTGTACAAATAAGATTTTTCGATCAAATTGGATCAGAGACGATACCCGATAAGTATTATGGGTACTTCTGGCCGTAAAGTTGATACAGATTAATAAATTTGATCTATAATTCATACAGATGCTTCGTGCAGAAGTATAGGCTGTTTGGTTATCAAACATTGTGCCAACATTGAGTCGCAATTATCTATCCTAATTGCAAAAAACACGTTTTATGAAGCGATCAGTGTGACGTTCACTATTCCAGTGAGGGCAAAAAGTAGGAAAATTGTTATTTCAACATTCTTCTTGTACGATAGTTATTCCTGCATCGACGGGTACAACCTTGTGGGCAACATTACGCGAACATGCGAGGCCGACTCAACCGGGTTTGTTGGAAAGTGGACAGGCACTAGTCCGAAATGCGTTCGTGAGTATTTACTTGGTTAGCCACGAAGAGGCCTGCGCCAATCCAAAGGTCAGCTAAGGCTCTCTAAACTGTAGTTTAACCAGACCAAGGGCGCCCTGCGTATTATAGCACATTCGCAAATATTTTTTTTGGGAAAATTAAACCATATAAAGGCTTGTTTTCGCTTTAAGCGAAATCTTAAAAATGTAGCTTTTATATTAAAGCAGCACCCCTTGAGCTTTAAACATAAACGATCTGTGCGGTCTTCTTATTTCTTAATAACGTCACGTTTAGATGTAACTTGCAACGCAACTTTTCAAAGTTATTTCATGCATCACGCTATGACGTAAATATGTGACGTCATTCCTGATTTTTTCCAATGCCCGTTCACAAACAATATTACTAGTTTTTTAGCTAAAGAAGCTAATTTTTAACTAGAGCGACCAGGTTAAAATGTACCCTTTAGTTGGTTGTAACAAGAAGATTTATTTTTCCTATTTCATCGCAGCCGATGTTTGTCTACCACCGCTGGAGGCGCCAGAAAACGGAGACGTAGTTTGTACAGATTCCAACCACTACCTCAGCGAGTGCAATTTCACATGTGCTGATGGTTACGGTCTGTCTTCTCCTGGAGTATTGCGATGTCGCTATTTCGAAGGAGCAGTCGATTGGGCGCCGCAAACAGTGCCAACTTGCATACGTGAGATTACGCTTTTAAACTTAAGCGTGGAAACTATAGCCAAATAAATATTTCATCTACAGGGAAAGCAGTTGAAAACAGAAATCATGCAACTTTTTAGCAAAATTGAATAACGGGATTGAAACAGAATTATTAAGCCCCAATTAAATCAAATAATTTGTTTAAAAATAAGTTTGGTAATTTGTTTCAAAGCAACGTATTTGTGAAACTCGTTCTTCATTAAATCTTCTAAATTTCATAGAACCAATAAACAAAACCAGTTGCCTATAAGATGGAAAAAGAGAAATGGTATATTTTGACAATTATGTAGTTTGCTAAAGACAACATTTTGTTCGTTTTCCAGGCATCACTTGTGAACCGCCCGCACCGGAACCAGCGGATGGATCTGTGGTTTGCACAAACGAGAACTTTGAAAACAGCGTTTGCACTTATTCTTGCAACGACGGGTACGTTGTGCAAGGTGGTTCGGAGGTCACCTGCTTGTCTACCACGAGTACAAGTACTCTGGGAAGATGGGATCGCGAATTCCCAACGTGTGCACGTAAGTACAGGCCAAATAAGGTTAAGCGACATGGTTTAAAACTTATCTTTTAACATGTTGCGGCCTCTTTAACTGATCAACCTTATGGAGCGGCCAGCCGACAACTTGCTCTCGTAAGTTAAAGCATCTAATATACAGTGAGGTAATGACTTAAGTCAATAACTTGACTTAAGTGCGCTTAAGTCACTGTTTTCAAATGGCTTGACTTGACTTAAGTCATTTGGAAAAAAATGACTTGACTTGACGTAATTAAAGTCTTTTGGTAATATAACTTGACTTGACTTAAGTCATTTGGGAAAAAGGCTTGACATAATTAAAGTCTTTTAGTAAAATAATTTGACTTTACTTTACTTAAGTCTGGACAAATGACTTGGGTTAAAATAAAGTGTTTCATTAAGCATGTTTTTTATGAAAATGGGTTATATATCTTAATTTTTCTGCATTAAACAAAAAGCTTTGCTAAACTTTTTTTCAGTGCGCAAGGCAATGTCAAGTTACAGCATTAGCATAAAAATAATATTGAACTTCTCAAAATGGTGAACACGTTCCATTCTGATAAAAATCAAACAGCAAGTTGACATCTTTTTAATTTAACAATCGGCCTAATTAACCTAATTTTACTAAAAATATTTAATTAAAGCACCTTGATATCTGTCTTATTTCTAAATGGCTAAAGTATAAGTCAAGTTAATTGCATGAATAACTCAAGTCAAGTAAAGTCATTCTACCCAAAAGTCTTAAGTCAAGTCAAGTCATTTAAAAACAGTGACTTAACGCTCTTGAATCAAGACATTGACTTAAGTCGTTTCAACACTGAGCAATAATTAGTTCGTTTCGTTTCGTTTCAGGGTGCATGGATTATAGTGAAAAAAAACAGGTTACACGTATTATTCTGGACACCAACTGAACGAACACTTTTAGTTTAAACTTATTTACCTTGATTAACACCGGAAATGAATAGGCTTAAAATAAGAGGGGTGAATGTAATAAGGACGATAAGGTGCTATGTCTTAAACGCCATTTGCCGAATACTGTTATGACTTGGCATATGTGGTTTGCTGCAGAATCAAAACATAACCTTCGTCTCGTGTTTACTAAGCTAAAGCGTTAAAGTAGTGATAATAATTTACGCTTTACAGCCATTACCTGTCAACCCGAACAAGAGGCACCAGCCAACGGCACTGTCGATTGCACTAACAGCAACTTCATGGACAGCGTTTGCACTTTCACGTGCAATCTTGCACACGCTCTGGTTGGCTCGCCAGCAACAACCTGCATTTCAGCAGGCGACGATCAATCGATTGGAATTTGGTCCGGCAACACGCCACGGACCTGCGTCGGTATATGCACAAGTTCCAATAATTTGTTTACACCAGACGAAAAACTTCTATTATTGATAGTATTATGTAAATCTAACATACAGTCTTTAATTTTGTATTTCTTTTCCGTACTTATATAACCTCGCTAACGCATTCTCGTTTTTAACCCTGGTGAGGTTAGCCGTTTACGCCAGAAGAGCGATTTCTTTCTATTGATATTATTATTTTAATCTAACATAGTCTTTTATTTTGTACATTTTCAATATATAACCTGGCTAACGCGTTCTCGTTTTAATTATTATTAACCCTGGTGAGGTCAGGTGGTATCTGCTGCCAAAACGTTGGTTTATAACTTACTTTACCCCGGAAGAGCGATTTCGCTATACTGATATGATGCCTGCCGGAGCAAATTCCATATTAAGACTTCGAATACATTACGAGGCTAAAACCTTATAGGGGCAGTTATCTTAAAATCTGATTGTAGTACAGTATTTATTAGGTCATCAAGCGAAAGCCATTTTTCTGGTTTGGCTTACGTTAGACTGCGCTTTTCGTCAGCTTGATTTAATGACTTACTACACTAGGAAGTTGTTGAAACAATCCAAGCTAAGGTGTACTACAACCATAAGACCGAAATATAAACAACATTAATGTCGGAAAAACCTACTTCGGAATCAGGTCGGAATGGCCAGAAACAGGCTTATACAACATTTTACCTAACCACAAACACCCCACCTAAGTACAGCACCAACTGCCCTAATAAATAGTTTGTTTACATTTTGCGGCATCCCCACTAGAATTTTCGTTGAGTGTTTTACTGAAATGTCACTATAAATGGAACTGGAACAACACAATCAACTTAAAATATAAAGGAAAATTTAATTTGATATAATGGCCTCTAGTCGTATACACAAATAGTCTTATCAAGAAGCTTACCAATTGAGCAAAAATCAGATTCCTAAAAATTCTCAAATACCTATCGTCACCCTTGAGCACTAGAAATGGCACACCAGGGCGCCGCGGCACCCTGAAAACTGCTTTACCTGACCAAACGCCTTTGTTTTGCTTGGCTCAGCTATCAGGTGCAACCCCGAGCAAGTGGCGCCGGCGAACGGCAGCGTTCAATGCTCCAACGGCAACTACCTGGCCAGCGCGTGCGAGTTTTCCTGCAACGCCGGTTACAGTCCCAACGGAATCACGACCATGGTTTGCGAGGATGACGGCAACAGCGACGCGTTGGGTGAATGGTCGAGCCCCAATCCTCCCACCTGCGACGGTTAATTATTTATTATAAATTATTAAAACATTAAAAAAAAAACTTTGTAATGATTTTATTTGGCAAAATCGCAAAATTTTCAACTATTTTATGCCTGAAAGGTAAAACAATCTCTGGAGGGTGAGATTACTTGCTTGTTAAAATCTTGATGCTTCGTGTTGGGTATTTTGCAAAATATTTGTGCCAAACAGTTTAACTTTGATGCAGGCAAATGGTATTTCACAAATATTTCGTGCTCTTTTTCAAATGCCCGCAAAGGCTTTTTTCAAATGCCCCGCAAATTTTTTCCCTATTGCTGTCAATTAAACGTGCTAAACCGCAAATGCAAATGTGTTTCTCGGCTGGACACCATTACTATCACCTTTCAAAAAAATTGCACTTGTTACTCAAGTTAAGTGAGTGGCGTGTTGTTTGCCCTTATAGTACGCAATTGTGTTTTCAAATTAAAGGCGCCTATCATGTTTCCACATTTTTGTTAGTGTCCACACTCACAGCCATGAGCCCTGCATCAACTCAGATGCAACCTCTGCCAATTAAGTTACTAGTTAATTTATTGTTTGTACGGTTTGCACAAATGTTACGTCTTTGTAATATGGCGATCGTATCGTGGGTGGCACCAATATCAAACTTTTAAAATAAACTATAAACCCATTGTATGTTTTGTTGCGCTTGTGTAGATTTTAACGTGGTTTAGGTCTATGAAGCTCTTATACATCGAGTTATGTACTCATATTTGGCAAACCTCCTTCTAACGTACCGTAACATTCTGCAATCTTTTATCAATGAAAGCAAAGTTGTGGCGCTTCGAGCGCTTAAACTGACTCAGTTGAATATTTGCAACTCGACCACGAACTCGCTTCCAGCAACTGTGAAATTCTTGACCAGGATCAAAGTTGCCCGAACAAACTTGCACTGTTTATTTTGCAGCAATCGTGTGCGTGCCGCCGCAGTCAGACCCAGCCAACGGCGACGTGTCTTGCACCAATGAGAACTTCCTCGACAGCGCTTGCACTTTCAGTTGCAACCCAGGCTATATGTTAGATGGGCTCGACACAACAACTTGCGTCCTGGTCGGAGATACCCCTCTGTGGGACATACCGGCGCCAAGTTGTATCGGTATATTTATTTTTTGAATACCTTCGTCTTCTTATTCACCAATGTGGGTTTGAAAAGGGCACATGTGAACTTTATTTTACAGTAGTTCTGATTTCAAGCGAGAGCTATACTAATTAAGCATTTATACTAATCTCGGTACAGCAATACCCAAAGCCATCTATATTGTGAATGTCATATGAGACATTTATACCCAAAGTATTGATCGAAAATATGTGTAAACTTGGTCATTCTGGACTGATAAAGCGCATGCTTTACAAACATGGAACAAAGTAATACACTCAGAAATAAAAAATTGGATGTTATTTAGGTGTTTATTACAAATTGAAAACCAATCAGTAACCGGACTATGCATTAGAGATTAGACCAGCGGTTCTCAACCAGTGGGCCATGGCTCACTGGTGAGCGATAAGAACATTTAAGGTGGGCCACAGACCAATTAAAAAAAATAGATTTAGTTTAATTTGTGTCACTATATTTAGTTTTACAGGAGTAATGGCTTGGAGAGGAATTAATAAGGAATGAAAATGCATTGTTCAACCGCAAGTATCTCACTAATGCACGGTTGAATAAATAATCTGTTTTGAAATATGTTCTGCTGTGTTCTAAATCTATTTTACAGTTTTTCCTTTTATAAAATTATTAGGCCACAGATAATCCTTTTCCAACGTAAATGGGCCACGGAAGAAAAAAGGTTGAGAACCACTGGATTAGACTGAAGCTTTAATCGCAACATATGGCATGGCGTCTTTTTTTTTGATATAATAATCTATAACAATTTCTCATCCTACTCAACCTTACTGTGAACCTGCAAATAACTTCAACGTTCCTCTTTCTTTTAAAACGATCAGCAATTGAATTTTCGTTTAAGTTGAGACGTGTTTCGTGATTGCGAACCCGCAAAACGGGGTGGTGACCTGCACGAATGCGAACAACGACTTGAGCGTGTGCGACTTCGAGTGCGATCCCGGGCACATTTTGGTCGGAAACTCTCAAACAGTTTGCCGTGACTTCAGGGGAACCGGGCGATGGGATGCAGCGTTTCCGATATGCGAAGGTACATTTTCCTTTTCATTCCTATTTTAATTTTTTTCATATATACATGTAACCTGTCAGTTTATTGATATACATCAGGGGTGGCCAATACTTTAATCTCCATCGATCAGTCCAAAACAAGAATAAACTCAGGCAGCACAAGTAGTGAAGTTATAGTATGTGTTGGTCCGTATAGGGTACCAGCTTGTATCAATATGCTTTAACATACCGGTTACCTGACGGCTTTGGCATGTCGAAAAATACTGGTCACGTTATTATAGTAACTGTTGTACACCTGAGAAACAATGCAATTGTTGTGGGTGGCCAAGCGTATTATGACTTAACAAATTTAACTTCATCGCTGGCTTGGAATGTAGGCTAACAGAAGTTTGTCCTTTTACGCAGCAATTTTGTAAAGGTTGATTATTTTTCGTTTTAAAAGTGCAAAATAAGTCACAGAAAAAAGGGTGCACCGTAATGTTTGTTCCTGTGACTTTTTGGAGTCTTTAGTCTTTTTTTTCTTTCAGTCGATCGCAATCAAACAGAAGTTGGCAACCCTTGATAAACAAATTCCATAAAATAATTTTACTGCTGAATATCTTTGTTAAAGGTAGTTTTTGTTTGGTTAGTGACCTTGTTGAAATATTGTTCTAAAAAGAGCAACCTTTCATATTTGTTTAAAGTTATCTTGTTTTCATGAGTTAAAAACTCTACTGATTCTATCCCACGCTAAACTTGTTTAATCTTGGCTTTTCAGCGCTTTTTTGTCCAGCACAAGAGGCTCCTGAAAATGGAGGATTTTCCTGCACAGACGACAACAATGTCGGCAGCGTTTGTAGTTTTTCGTGCATACCTGGTTACAGCATGACCGGAGCTAGTAGCACAACCTGTCGTAAGTATACAACACATAGCGTTACTGAACTAAAAAGCAAAACCGGACACTGTTATTTCGAAAAAATCTTTACAAAAAGAAATGTTGTAGGCGTAAAAAAACGTATGAAAACAAGTGAAACGCTGAAAAATTGTGTTTTTAAGTTAACGACTCTGGTCAGACTCTAACGTGATGAAACACGGTTGTGCGAAATTTCCCCAACTTAATACTACCATCTTTTTCAACCGTGCCAATTGCTTTCAGCATTTAAGTATGAAACATCCGACTTTTAACCAAGATTGGTAAAAAAAAATATATTATTTTTACCTTTGTTTGCCTTGCCAGTATAACAATGGAGCCCAAAGTAGGCAAACGGTTTAATTCCAATAGTATGAGCATGTATTGGCGAGTAGTCGCGTAATATGCATTACGACCATGCGCAACACAATAATGTTTAGAAACTCGAGACTAGAGCAGACTTGGACAACTAGATTTATTTTAGCTTTTAACAATTAAATTAGAATTAAAATTAAAGCATTTTAGTTTTTCTAAATTAGATTAAAATTAGAATTAGGTCGTTTTAAGTTTTCTCAAATTAGATTAGAATTAGACATCGAATTCCTAAAATATGAAGTTTTAACTAGAATTTGAACTAGAATCACATTTAATTATTTAAAAACAATTTAATTTAATCGCAATTTATTCTTAAAAGAACGTGAAATGGAAGTTATGTGTGTGCTAATTTTTTACGCCTTTTTGTGTTTTTTAGACTGTAAAAATGCATACGAGACGTTTCAACCAAAAAATTATAATTGAAATTCTGTGTTTAAGCTGAGAAACTAAAAATGCTGTTGGACAAAGTAGCATTTTTGGTAAAATCCGAATTAGATTAGAATTAGAATTAGCCGCATTTTGCTAATGAATTAACAAGCTAGAAGTTGTCAAAGTCTGGACTAGAGCACGACTGAGGGGCCGCGGGCAATCTTTGGCAGTAGAACCGCGTGATCACTTCATGTTATTATCATTAAAGCAAATCGCATGATCGACAAAAAGATTTACTTGCACACAGAGAATGACCAAACTTGGAGCAACCCTCACCCGACCTGCCATGCAATCGTTTGTCTCCCAGCACAAGGAGCTATCCTAAACGGCAATGTAAGCTGCTCCGACGGAAACGGACTGACCAGCGTGTGCAGGTGAAAATTTCCTTGACATATCTCGGACTAACGATTACAATCTTACGATGACACCTACTTTAAAAACAGTGTTTTTTTAAAGTGTCGTATTAGGTTAGTTCAGAAAATTCAAATGGTAAAAAATTATGTCGGCGGGATCACACATATAATTACTTTAATACACTTTTATTTTACAAATAAATAAAAGTTAAAAATGTTACGTCGCCCGAGCTTAACTCTTCAACCGGGTATACTCTATTCTATACCTAAGCGTATCCCAGGATTTTGAGCCCAAAGCGCTGAATTGAAAAATTGCAATTTAAACCTAATAAAAGCAGACTTTTTCCGGTTTCGCGCGAACGCCTTCCCTCACTGAATGTAATTCGTCTCGATTTCTTCAGCATACGTGCATACGAGTTTGCCGAAAACTGCAAGTTCTCAAGGTTTTTTTTTTTGTGGCGTCAGGTTGTGATATAAAGATGTGACGACATCTCCCATTTTTTTTTCATGTCTCCCTCTACTTGTAGGGTATACGAAATATTAAAAGCTTGTAACACAACGGGGAAAAGGGTTAAGAGAACTGAGCTAAGAAACAAAAATTTCATAAAGACAACATTCAATTTAATCAGCGTGTATTAAGGTTTAGATAATTAGTAGGATTGTTATAAAAAAAATCCTAAATTTCAATAACTAACAATTAATCACAAGGTAAATATATGAAAAAAACAAATATTTCTCTGTTTGTATGAGGTTGTTTACTTTTTGTTTTCGCACTTATTTATAACAAAAAAGGTTATAACGTAAATGAAAAAATGTCATAGCTTAAAGGCTCGTTATGCGCTGTTCAGCTTTCTGAAAAAAGATGCATGGCCGTTTGTTTGTTTTAGTTTCTCGTGCGTGGACGGCTACGTTTTGGTAGGAGACAGCACCCGGGAATGTGAGTTGTCTGATGGTGGCGATATTGGGGAATGGACTGGCGAAAGACCAACATGTGAACGTAGGTTTGACCTTACGCAGTTGTAGGTTACAACTTTTTTAGGTGATTTTTCGTTTTGGAATTTAACTCAATTGCAGATATAGCAGCACCTGGTGTTTAGCAGATCAGAAAAGTTTTATTTTAAAACAACATGATGCTGTTAAACTGTTCTTTTAAACACTAATACACTGTTGTTTGAGTTGCAATACTTTTTTGTGATCTGCACCAATTTTTTTTATTTTTTTTTACTTGAGCCATTGTTTTTAAAGCATCCAGATTAGCCTATATATTCTTTTTGGTTTGAAATCCGTTTTATGTAGGAGAGTCTATTTGCAACTCAACTTGACCCAATTTATTATGCCACATAGTTTGCTGCAAGATAAAAAAACAAAACAGTGAAAAATAAATGAAATGATGCGAAGGTAATTCGACACCATCACCACAGACTCTTCAAAGTGAGCGTTCTCCTTACGTTACACGACTTACCAAATTGCCGAAAGGTGTCTGTACTGTGTTTACAATCAAAGCGTTCCCGGGTTGACCTCTTTAAAAAAAAGCATTAGTTCGTTTTAGGGCGCAGGTCAAACTAAAGGCGTTTGGTTGGTTACCTCGGTAGAAAGCTACAATCAAATACTTTTCTACAAAACTGATATGTCGCACATTTTAGTTTACAACGACAGGATCACAAAATTCCAAAATAGTTTCTTTTGACCTAAAAAACTCATAATTTGTTACATCTATACTTCGATATGAAGGATGATACCCGGAGTTTGAAGTTAGACTTTCCAACATATTTGCGCCACATTAATTTATAAATGCACACGCACACACACCAACGTAACAAATCATGCATGGATAAACACATGATGAGTATTTCAGGCAAATCTTTTCATTGTGGTGGTGGAATCCTTGAAATCAACCTTAAAACAAAAACTATGCTTAAGGCAATAAGGGGCCTTTTACAAATAAATTATACTGAATAAAAAGCGTAAAGGTAACTTACATTTTGTTGCTTAACAAACCAAAGTACACATTTATTAAGCTTTGCCTAAAAATGCTTTACAAAATATTGATTGCAAAAAATTGTTTTATTGCAGCCGAAGTCTGTCTACCACCGCTGGAGGCGCCAGACAACGGAAACGTAAATTGTTCAAATTCGAACTTCTACAATAGCGAGTGCACTTTCACATGTGCTGATGGTTACGGTCTGTCTTCTCCTGGAGTATTGCGATGCCGCTATTTCGAGGGAGCAGTCGATTGGGCGCCGCAAACAGTGCCAACATGCACACGTGAGATATTTCAGTGGAAACCTGCTTTATTTTAGACTTTGTACTCACACTCAACAAAATACCAGCGCATTCTATACAAGACTAGGCTTTTTTAAAAGCCGTGATTTATCTTGTAGAACAGGGGAGTAGACAGCCAGCCAGATGCCCAGGGCCACATTTTTTACTTGGTTAATCGCAAAGAGCCTTCAAAAGTGGTACTAATAATACAATTGCCTGAGGCAAACCGCCTGAGTCGAAACCAGCAATAAATTTAGGTACTTTATTCGTTTTCCAGGCATCACTTGTGAACCGCCCGCTTCGGCACCAGCGGATGGATCTGTGGATTGCACCAACGAGAACTTTGAAAACAGCGTTTGCACGTATTCTTGCAACGACGGGTACGATGTGCTAGGTGGTTCGGAGGTCACCTGCTTGTTTACCACGAGTACAAGTACTCTGGGAAGATGGGACCGCGAATTCCCAACATGTGCACGTAAGTATAGGCCAAACGAATTTAAGCGATCTGTTTCGAACATGCTCTGAGTTAAAATCGAATTTCTAAACATGCGAAAAATGCTTTATAACTATATACAGATCCATTTGTCAAGCAACCCACAATCAGCATGATCTTAAAAACCAACAAAAAATGTTATGACTGATTTAAAATTAGTGTACTTCATATATATCATAAATATTGGCAACACTCTACATAAACGTTTCTTATTTGTATGTGAACAATAATCCACTGGTCATTGTTATGTTCTGTATTACAAACGACCGTTTAAAGTTTAAACACTACTTTTTAGCTGTAGCAATAATGGTGCTAACTATACCAGGACACTTTTTACCCAAATAAAATTTTGTACGTGATGTTTCTCTGTGAATAAACCCTGGATCATAACTGTCTGACATTTTTTTATTTCGTGTTAATAAGTTACACGGCGGAAGAAGACCCACGAGAGATAAAATATAGTACATAGTAAGAAGCGACAGATACACGTTTAAAGACTGGCCCATTCATCTTGAAATGCTGCGATATTTTTTCCTAGCGCAATATGGTATTCTGATTTTTTCACTGTTTTTACCATGTTCTTGAACATTATTAGAGAAGGCAAAGTTTTGGCGTATTTACATCAATAAATCACAAAGCGAGCACAAATAAGCAAACAGTTTAGCAAAATCATTTTCATTTACACCTGTATGACAACTTGCAGAAATTAGTTGCCAACCAGAGCAAGTTGCACCGTTGAACGGCGGTGTGTCCTGCACGAACTTGAACAACAACGGCAGCGTTTGCACGTTCGGATGCAATCGCGGCTTTGCAGTTATCGGTTCAAGTGTGCTCACCTGTGACGAAGACAGCACTAATGTTCCGACTTACGGAACCTGGAGTGATGACTCGCCCACTTGCACAGGTATATATATTAAAGTGTTGTAATGACTTAAGTCAGTGGTTCTCAGACTGGGGTCCGCGGTCCTTCTGGGGTCCGCGAGAGAATTTTCTGGCACCTAGAAGCACCTAACAAAAAATCAACACGACGCTCCTGAAGAAGTTGAATTGTCCGTGGTGACGTCATAGAGTTGCGTTGGGCTAATGAGAATTACGTTTTTACAGTTTGCTGACTTTATCTAAGTGCACTCAAGTCACTATTTTCGAATGATTTGACTTGACTTAAGTCGTTTTGGTAAAATGAATTGTCTTGACTCAAGTCGTTTGGACAGATGACTTGAGTTGAACTTAAATCTTCGATTCAATGAACTTGGGTTGAAATTGAGCGTTGTCGCTCAACATTTTATAATAACCTACTTATTTCAATGCTCGCAAGTAAAACGATTTAATTGCTATTTAATTGTTTTTTCGTTTTAGTTGAGGCATTGCTCATATTTCGGAGGTTCGCCACCACATTTTCAAATGTCTCTATAGTTGCACCCTGATGTATAAAATGTTAGGGAACACTCGGTTAGGATAAAGAAGGCTTTCCGTGCAGGGACAGATCCAGAACGTTAGGTTGGGGTCGGGTTTCCTAAACTTTTGGCCCCAACTCCTTTTAACAATTTATCGAAACTCTGACCCACCCCTCACCGAATAAAATGTTTCATACAACAAAGCCGATGTGTTTACAGTCTGCATCATGCAGACCGTGTTACGATATCAATATAAACAGCGCTTAGGACAAATGTGCGCTTAAAATGTTCAGCTGTGCAATTATATTTTTTTTTATAATTAGCAAAACGTTAATTACGGAATGTAATGCCTTAAAAATTTTGTCAATGCAAACGCTTTAAGTTATTCGATATGAAATAACTAAGCGTCTCCTTATTTTTATATTTGCGAATCGTCCGCAGATACAAGTGGTACAAAATCCCTATACCTGTAAAATGCTTTCCAAAGGGATTACGTGGAATAAAACTGTGCAAAATGACGTATTTCGCTTTTAAAGTTAAAGCTTTTAAGGGCGTGGGATCCCTTACCATTCTTTTTTTTGTTTCCTGTGCAGCCATCACATGTATACCAGAACAACAAGATCCGGCAAACGGGACTGTATTCTGCACAAACGACAACCTGATGGTTAGCGTTTGTTCATTTTCCTGCGTCGCAACACATGCTCTCGTGGGTCCACCTGCCACCTTCTGCAATCCAAATGAAAACGCAGGGCCGATCGGGGTGTGGTCAAATCCAGAACCACCAGTATGCCTCCGTAAGTATACTTTTACTCAAGGCTGCCTATAGTCATTTTTTTCGAACTAGCTTCGACTCTACAGCATGGTTTTAACACATTTACCTAACTTGCATATACAGAAATACATTGAAAGGTATAGGGTCATATATTTCATCAACCCACAATTCTTGTTTGGAAAATATTCCACCATATGCTATTCTATCTTCACAGGAAGAAATCACAGTTTGCGGCCTTGTCGTTTTTGAATTTAGTTATACGCATGCGCACTTTTGCCCTAAAGTCATCTCGAGTCCAACTCGAGCGAAATAGACCGACTTCATCGAATCCTGAGTCCCGAAACCAGCTTCAAATCAACAGCATCCAATCAACCGATTTACTTAACTTGCATGCACAGGAATCCACTAAAAGGAAGGGTTATGTACACTATCTACCCACAATTATTATTTGGAAAATATCCAGCCATATATGCTTTTCCATCTTTACAATTCCTAGTTTCGCAATTTTGGCCTTCGCAACGCGCATGCGTATACCTCAAGCTCGGAACTCGGGTAGTCTTATAAGTGGTCTTAAGGCCCGTTTACACTACAGCTGCACTGAGTTGAGCAAAGCGTAATTTGCATTTAAATTCTATTGTGGCGAGCGTTTCAAGCTTTGCTAAACTCAAGCCCCGTGCAGCAGCTGCAGCTAGCTTAAAGTTACGCTTTGGAGCGATTTTCACGCTTTGCTAAACTCAAGCCCGCAGTGCAGCTATTGAAACATGTTACGTTTTGGGGCGATTTTTACGCCCAGCGCAGCTCACTGCAGCTGTAGTGAAAATAATTTCACGCCCAGTGCAGCTCAGCTCCGCTCAGTGCAGCTGTAGTGTAAATGGGCCTTTACTCGAGTTCCGAATCGGACCCCAGCGAAATAAATCGACTTTGTCGAATCCTAAGCCCCGAGTCAGACTTCACCGCCCTAAAAGTAACTGAGATAAGTTCTTCTGATACAATATTTAGTAAAAGCGACTAAAAACATAAACCACTTTTTCTTCGCTTTTGCAGCTATTTTCTGCCAACCACCACAGGAGAACCCGGTGAATGGTGAAGTGACATGCACGAACGGCAATCTGATCTTCAGCACATGCGAATATTCCTGCAGTGCAGGCTTTGGCTTGGTCGGCGAATCGACAACTGTTTGCATATACGATGGCAACAGTGAATTGATCGGATTTTGGTCCAACCTCACTCCACCAACTTGCGAAGTTGTATAAACCTCGTAAAAAGAAACTAAGAGTACAGGTCCATCGCATATAGCTTTAGCTGTGTCAGCGCGCCATGTATTTGTTGCAAGTATAACAGCTTTAGCCAATTTGGAGCAGTATGTTCTAAGCAGTAATGATCGAATCTTAACATTTCGATACCGATACCTTCTATTTTGGATTAAAAAGTATCACGGTAAGATCCGAGATCAAAATACATCACTACTATTATAAAAACAAACAAAATAAACAAACTGTTAACTGTGGATAATTTTATTAATGTCATTAGGCCAGAATTTACTTAACCGTTTATAATTTTAGATGTGTTCAGTTGTTTACTTAACTTTTTCTGAAAAATTTTGAAAATTTATTTTTGCATAGTATAAATCGCTGTGTAGAATCGCAAAACTTGCTTAAAATTATTTTAACTATTCGGATTCGGGTCGGCACCGATTCAACCCTATAGTATCGGACGAGTAGCGATAATACCACTTGACATCCAGCATTCGGCCCAATCCAATGTTATCAGACAACCTTGTACTATTTAGTAAAAATGCATGCTGTCTTTATAAGATTTATATTACCTTAGTCTTATAAGCTCTGCTTTTAACAAAAGCAATTTGTTTTTTCTTGAATTCGTCGCTTCAGCAATTATTGTTAACTTTGCAAGGCTATATGCTTCCTGACCTTCTGGAACCGAAGAAGCTAACTCTATATATAGCAACAAACTATATCTGACAGACTATTTTATTTCTATTATATTTAGCAATTAAATTTTATAGTGAACGCTGTGAAATTATCTTTATCAAGTCTATCGCAAAACATTTGTTACATTTCTCGATCATTTTCCGGTCGAAGAAACTAACTGGCTTTTTCGCTTGTTAATAAACAATTCTAACATGCAATGAAGCCTCTTGGTGATGTACGAGCAGCCACTTTTCGTTCAATATAAAGAAAGCTACAGAATACAGCAAAAACAGCCAAAGCAGAAGAAGTGGTTAAAAATCACGGTAGAGAAGTAATTCCAATGGGGAAACAAATTAGGTCTGCAGGGACGATTCATAATATAAATGAAACTAATGTAAATTTATAAATGGAATTTTCTTAGATATAAATAGCCATTCTGGAGGAATTAAACAGTAAGACTTTTATAAAGCAACAACATCTTACAATGACTAATTGTATTAAAAGTAATTATTAAGAAAAGCGACATAAATCAAATACGCAATATTATCTGCCATACTGGACATGACCTAAACTCGTGGGGATAGAGTAGGACTAAACCTGTCACAATAAATACGAAGCTAAACCATCGGTATACGATCTAAATAGCGCCATACCTTCATAAAACTGTGTAGGGAGAGTATACTTGTTTATTGCGATTGGGCGCCGCAACTCAGGCATAGACGACAGACGTCTATAGTTTGAACGGTGCCATTTGGTCACCGGTCTTCGCCAGTGTTGTAGTGACTTAAGTCTATTGACTCAAAGTATACTTATTGTGTTAAAAAGGGGTTTGTTGGCTACAACGGTTTAACGAAACTCTATACATTTGACTCAATTGATTTAAGACTTTATTGTCCACTTCCTAAGACGCATTCATAAGAACAGAGGCGGGCAACTTCACCAGACGGCGTTCTGGATATTGTAAAATAAAGTAATTGCCGGGCCGTATTCCTGAAACGATACATTGGTCGTGTATTCATCCACCTATACAAGGAATATATCGTATTTTGTTGTACCCTTTAAACACGGCAACACTTTAATTGCACAGCAAACATACTGTTCTTTGCCGAATTGAGTGACAATGTATTTTTAGGCATCCAAACCTTAAAGTTTGCGGCACTCCTTTAAGTTTCTTGGCAAAGTCCATGGCAAAATATTAATTGTAAATTCTAAATCTATAGTTAACTCAAAACAAAGAAACTTAAAACACAAAGAAAACAAAGAACTAAAGAATAACTAACAGTCACTGTTTTGACGTGGTAAGCAAGTAGTGGGGGATTACGGCAGACTGTGGACGCGGGCCGCATTATCATGTAAGACCACAAACTGTCTACGATCCCGGCGCGGGCCGTATATTGCCCGCCCCTGCATGAGAACGTTTTCAAGGTTCGATTGACTTAAGTCCTCTTGATCACTGTTTCCAAATGACTTGTGTTAAGGTCTTCTTGGTATATGACTCGACTTGACTAAGGTATAGTTGGGTTTTAGTAAGTTAAGGGTGGGGTTTGGGGTTACGTAAAATGTTGTTCAGATTGTATTTAGGTCGCTTAGTTCTTATTCTGATGGGCTTAAAGTAAATCCGATTTAGACTTTACTACGACTATTCTTATAAGTTAAGTCCATTCATGTCAAACGCTTTGTTAAATCATGTGGTAGTTTACGAAACTACCTTGAAGCTAAACAGCTCGGTAAAAAGGCCAGTGAAATAAAACGCCAATCACATTTATTATAAATTGTTTGTTAAAAATCTGCCAAATTTACTGAAATCCAACATTACATACTACACACATTTTCGGGTCGCAAAATGTTCACAAAAAAAAACAGATTATTGAGGGTCACACTTGAAAAATTGAGAACCGTGAGTGGTAAAAGTTATCCTGAAATCTTCGGGCCGGCATTCCGATAAAAAGTTTAAAAGGAATGGGTTGACTAGAAACATTTAACAAAACTCTAAATTTGTATAAAGATAGAGAACTGAATTCTATATTCTATTAGCTATTTCATATAATTAAATAATTGGTAAACCAAAAGTAAAACTTATCGTGGTTCGTGACCCGTGTGAAAGCGAGAATTAAAGGAATGCCGTTTATGAGTCTTACCCCATGGTCATTCGCTATAGGACTGCTATGAACATTCTCACGTCAATGATTGAACTGGTTAAGTACCGGTAGCCCAAACTGTTCCGAGCAGTGTGACAGCAAAAGTTTAAGTTTAAACAAATGTTTGTAAATTCAAATAGCTTGACGGTTTATGTTAACAATCAAAATTACTCTACTGAAAACGAACAAAACAAACAGTATAAGAAAGAGGATCAATAATGTGAAACACGTCTACGGCTTCCGACGCTTGCAATGAAATATTCCCCTCCGGCAATTGCACTCATGTCGTCAGGTGTCTTGCAAATTGCCCGGATAGTTTATTTGAGCTGGGTTCAAGTACGAACCGGAAAAACGGCTTTTTTACTTGAAAAAATGTTTATGGTTAAAACGTGCAGCTTCACAATTGGACAATATAAATTTACCAAGCTTTAAGACCATTTCGATCGACGTACTCGTCATCCACTCCTGTCAGAACCACAATACAGTATCAGTATCAGGCACCTCAGAAATGAAGATATTCGTTTGCATTGCGGTAGCGGCCTCCATTGCCGTTTCGGCTTCAGGTATGTAGTTTTTGTGTTTTAATTTGATTTTACTTCTGCAAAACATTTCCGATGAGTTTACCTACTTTTGGTGCAACTTAATTGAAAGAACATCTTAAAACAACTTAAAAAAAAACAATGTCTTATAATAAGTGGAATAAAACTGATCAGTAAGTTTTCAATTACGACAATATTCAAACAAATATTTTACATTTGGCATTTAATGAGCTAGTTTTTGTTAATATTTATTGCACTTTCAATTATACCTGAAGTTAGGTAAATTGATTATACGGTTGAAAACAGATTTTTTTTA
This sequence comes from Ascidiella aspersa, assembly GCF_963924565.1. Taxonomy (NCBI): domain Eukaryota; kingdom Metazoa; phylum Chordata; class Ascidiacea; order Phlebobranchia; family Ascidiidae; genus Ascidiella; species Ascidiella aspersa. The sequence goes on from NC_139454.1 coordinate 21,451,242, forward strand.
GTCGTAAGATGCTAATAAAAAAATGTGAATAGAAAAGTCCTAACGATTTGTACGTCGGCTACTCGAACTGTGAGTTTGTCAGAAGGTTTAATCTCAGCACAATCAATTTGTGTTTAAATATAGACTATGGAAATCTCATAAAATGATAAATTAAATTAAATTTATATTTTATTATTATTTATAGAACGTCATACAAAAATTAATGAAGTAAAAAAAATAGGATCGTGCTGGTTATTTTGAACATTTTCGACTTTTAGCAAAATTACCAATCTGTTTTATAACGCTTTGTAAGTCCATTACTATCCATGCTGAAGATTCTTCGTAGCACAAATGCTTTTATAGAAAAGTGACATCAAAGCAACAACTTTTTTTAAGTGAAAATTTTGCACACATTAAGCAAAATAAGCACTTGCGTAGGGCACCAAGGGAGGGGGACACCACAGAAACTTTCATAGCCAAATTTCCGAAGGTGCCACAGTGTTTAATGAAATAATTCGAGTTGATCAGACGACTCAGAGCTTAATAATGGCCCGGTTGAAATACATTTTTGCGTATTATCTTAAACCTCTCTATATCTTCGATGTATAATATCATATTTGGTTTATTGTGCTTATATGTTGAAGGACACATACTAGGGAATCAAAGTTTTACGTGATTAAGTCCTTTAAGTCTAAAAGGTATGATCCGGCCCTGAAGGCAACTGCATGTAAACTTATAACAATGACGTTTTGCGCGTTCGAAGAGGTTTGACACGCTTCTGTAATGTACAAACGTCGTATGGACAGTACGCTGCTGTTACGATTGTCTTATTTATATTTTATCCTGTACAGCTCTATCCTGTGTGACCTGCCAAAATGCCAAAAAAATGAAGATTGTACGGAAATAACAACGTGCCAAAGAAACGAAGTAAATCTAGCCTCAACATTGTCAACAAATTGGCTAACCGGCAAAATCATCTAAAATAGATCATAACTTGTAATTGATGTGAAAGTTCAAGCATATTTAAACCAGCGAGAGATACACACATGTATGTGTTTATACACTGTGATCTAACGGTTTCTAAACCCTGTGAAGCTTTCGTTGTACTATGACGAAAGCTGTAATCTAAAACTAGGTCTAAAACTAGATTTCGAGGTGCAAGATCACTGTGGTAAACACATATGTGTGTGCTTTATCATTGAATGGTATGGTTATGTAGATCCCCTCGATGTGAACTTGCTTGTAATAACAGAATGGAGCAAGAATGGGTGTCATTATTGATTTTGAGTCTTTGGCCCGCTCCCCTCTGAGACTCTGTAGCCTATAGTTGGTAGGGCGACGGTCCCGGTATGAATGGAGGTCGTAAGTTCGAACCTCGTGGCAGATTATAGTTGTTATGGTTGTTGAATTTTAACTATTTTAATCTTAGTATTTGAAGCTAAATACGTCATTTTAAAGCGAATTATAGTGCTTATTTTATTTTATTTTTTACGACTAGCTCGTTAACACGGTTTTCTCTACATACGTAAATAGAAATATTTTCTCTTTTTTTGGAATAAAACATAAATATATACGGATGTGTTCATAAGTTTAATGGTGAAAATAACGGCCCAAATAGACGTAAAAAACAATCACCCGATTCGATTTGTTTTCAACGCTTGTAGCGCTCGTATTGGGATAATTCGGGGCTTTGAAGCGTCTGTATTAGAACACCTGTTTCGGTCGCTTTACTCGTTTCCCGTGGAGGTCCACTGATCCACTGGTGGGGTATGTTTACTGCTTAATGCGGATAGCTTATTCCACTCGCTCAAAGCACTCACGAATCTCCGTGAATGTGATTTACTGGCAAGCGGCTATAGAGAAAAGCAACATTTTTTTTTTTTTATTACACTCAGGTAACGATTTAACCCGAAAATTATGAAAAAATAAACTACTTAAGTAATAACGCATAAAAACAGCAAAAAATATCTTTAGTTAACGAATAACTAGGAATCCTCCCTGATCACAACAATAAAATGGGGATTTCCCCTGTGATGTTTTTTGCAAGAAATAAAATTTATGTAAGGTTGTCTTCAATTATATAAAGTTGTGGAAAATACTTTAGCCAAATGTTGAGTCCAAGGCAATATAAGGTTTGACGTAATGCATAAATTATAATGCAGCTACCCTAGGAGAAACCAAAGGGAAGTAAGCAGCTCGAAATTCTTTGCGCAATATCTCCGGAAGTAAACAAGATATCGATTAGAAATGTTTACACATTACTCAAAGCAACCTAAGTAAGCTAGCAATCAGACTTTTTAAAAAATATAATAATTTGATTATTTACGAATATTAATATTCATATTTAGGAATATTAATATTCAGTCATATTCGGCCCTAAAATTAAAATGTGCCCTAAGTGACTTACATAGGGTGATAGCTTAAGCTACGAGTCTATACTCTTCAAAATGAGATATGACTCGACTGCCAATTATTCGGGGATAAGTTATTAATATTTATTCAAAAATTCAGAAATGTCGATCATTTTTTAGGAGAATAAATGTAATAATAACAATGACCCACCCGAAGTGTCCATCAGTTATTTTCCCCTGCTTGTCGGGTTAATTGCCTCTTTCAGTAACAAATCATGCAGTAGTACCTTTTAAAAAAAACTACTTGTTGCCTATAAATAATAACAGTCTTTAATTTTTATGCTTGTTTTGTCCCTTTTCAAAGCTCATGTTTAATATGTGGTGGTAAAACAATTTATGCTGAAAACTCAAAACAATTTTTGACAGTAATCTAAATTTTTCGAACCTGTGAGCTATACATAAGTTAATGCACTATAATGGAGCAGCAAAAAATGAGCAAAGCTGAGATTGAGGCAAATGAAAGCGCCATTAAACAGGTTTCTACAATGTTGCAAAGGCCTGATCAGCTCGACAAAGTGGAGCAATTTCGACGCAGAGTTGCCCGAAAGAAGGTATTTATTAATTTTTAATTAATATTTTTGATTATAATACTGAACTTTGTGACATAACACGTATGTTACTTATATGACGTTTTTGTGGGCCATTTTCTCTAAACAAGTGGTTTCCAAATTGGAATCTGAAAAGGTATAAAAGGGCCCATATAATAACATCTTTTATTTTATAGGATGAGTGTATGTTTTGTAATGAATTTTAATAATAACAAATGTTTTGTTTTACAGTACCATGATTTCAAACTATTATTGTACCGTAATAATTTCAATTTTCTCTGTTTTACACATTAAGGCAGGGGTTCCCAACTTGTGGTACGCGAAGGTTTTTCAGGTGGTACGCGAGTAGCCTTCCGTTTTTTGCACAAAACCCTGGATTTAAAACTTTATATTTTGTTTTTCTGGTTTTGTTTGCTTAAAAAAAATCCCTCCCACCCCCGAAGCCCATTCTTATTGTTACGAAACAATGCGATCTTCAAAATACAGGCCATGTCAATTGTCAACAAGGAGCACAGTTGATTTGAAAAGCGTAGAATGGCGCTGTTGGACAAGTGGGCGTTAATTCTGTCAAATGATTGCTCTTGAAGATATAATTTTCTGTTTTATAGCCTAAAAACTACAAATAGCGTTGAATAATGCTAGTTGTAAGCTTAAAATACATAAAAATAAGATTCAATCAAGTTATAGTTGTTCTGCAAGAAGTGGTACACGTGACACCACAGAGCGTCCAAGTGGTACGAGATCTTAAAAAGGTTGGGAACCCCTGCATTAAGGGGACCCAATTATTATTCTAACCTTTTTTTTAAACAACATCTCTTAAAGTCTATGCATACTGAGTAATGAAACTTACTAATCTACAGTTTTTTAAAACCCTGGAAGTATTCGTGATCATTAAATCAGATTGGAAGTTGTCTAACACGATTTTATCATAAAATTTAATTTCAATATTTTCTAGTTATTTTTTTGTGTGGTGTAATATAATTTTTTTTTTTTTTTTTATAGTTTAAATTCAATCAATTCTCTTTCCAAACTGAAATAGAGGACAATAGCTTAAATATTAGTTTACATTTTATGGGTTTCTTTCTAATGCTATTGGTATTTGTGGGTTTACAGAAAATAACATTTGTTGTATTTTAACAAACTGTAAATTACAAAGTTCAAAACTTGTGTCTAAAAGTAAAGAAACATTTTTGTTCAGGCATCTGTTGAGGCAAGATTAAAGGCAGCTGTGCAGTCACAACTGGATGGAGTTAAAACTGGATTGAGCCAGATGACAGAGGCTCTCAATGAAGTGAAAGAAATTAAATCTAACATGAGTGATGTGGATGACATGTACATGAACTGTGGATCGTTAAGTGACAAAATGAGGTGCTCAGAAACTGTAGTACACTGTAAAGATGATATTCAGTCACTCATAACATTGTTATCTTATATGGACATCCTGTCGATTTATATATATATACAGTGTCTTTAGTGTAAATTAGTTCTATTTCATTAAGTCAGTGTTTTTTTAACGTAGACCCCTTAAAAATTGTTTTGTGGTTTGCATGGACCATGGTCGGAGTGGGATTTTTAGAGATGATGGCTCAAATTCCAACAAATTAAAAACTGAAATAAAGTCTATTTGTGGTTAAGAAGAAGGCGCAAAAAAACGTTTTTTCACTTCAGCTATTTTAAATTTATTTCCTATTTTTAAATCATGCAGTATGAAAACAATAATGCCCTCATGAACCCCCTAAAATTCCCACTCATCCCGAAGGGTTCCACGTGCCCTAGTTTAAAAACCACTGGATTAAGAGCTACTATGTCTGACAGACTTGTAATAACTTTGTTGCTGATATATGTCACATGTTTCGAAACGCCAGATAATCACGTTGTAAAGCCATTATATATATACTAGTTGTAAATTCTATACTAGTTACTCATACTAAATTATATATATACTAGTTACTCATTGTAAATTATATACTACTTATTCAATGTAAATTATATACTAGTTACTCATTGTAAATGACAGATCTGGGTCTTGTAAATCCAAATTATTAGCTTTGTTCGTCTGCCATTGCCAAGAATACCAACCATATTTTTAAAGTTGGATACTTCTTATGTCTATACAATCTTTGATATTTCTGAAAGCACATTTTCTTTTCTGATCACGTTTGTTTTTTTAGACTGCTGTTTTTATTTTTAAAGAGATTAACTTGGTTTATGTTGCAAACTTAATTTTCCAATTACTTTTAAAGACATAAGCTTCAATGAACTTTTCAGAGACATTAAGCACATAAGTGCCCAGCATCGACAGTTGGCTGCAGCAATGGAGAACCTAAAGCACATATTTGGTGTTCCTGAAGAAGTGGCTAAAGCAAAGGAAAAACTTGAAGAAGGACAACTACTTGAGGTTCCCCAGTTTTTTTCGTAATAACTTTCTTTCAGCTCTTAATAAATTCAATAGAAATATGATCGCTTGACCATTTTTAGTACTGCCGTCAGGAATTTTTTTTTGAAGAGAGCTAACTGCTTCAGGTTCCCAAGTTTTCAATTTGCTTTACCTTATGTTTCAACTTTAAAAAAATTAAACTTATTTAATCACTATCAAACTATGGAGAACTTCTTTAACTTTTCATTTTATTTGCACGTCAACTCTCTAAAGCCTAAATGAAAGTTGTCAATTTTATTATGTTAAGAATTTTGTGTGGTACGACAATGTTTAGATTTTAATCCAAAACAGGGCTACTGACACAAAGTGTAGTTAGGGTAAAAAAACTGTTATTTTATGAAAGGTAGAGCGTTATGTGCAATTTAACAACCTGCCCCAATAAATGGCTAACTTATTTTTATGTTTACAGGCTCACCAAGTTCTTACAGACTTGGAAACGTCCAGGGACGACCTTTTGTATGAGCAGTACAAATTGGAGAACCACAGTGCCTCGGATATTAAGCAGCTTCAATCTTACTTTGCAGAGACTGAAACTTTATCTGTAAGTGCAGGTTCATATAAGACTTTGTCATGGGCCTTATATGTTATTCTACATATATTTTAGCTGGACTTGTTTTTGTTTGTTTACCTCCGGGGTTATTAAACTTTTGTTAACATGTATCCTAAACAATTTGTGTTTTTAAGAAGGGGTCAAAGCTTTTTTTTTTAAAATTCCTATTTTTAAATAATATACAAAGATTTTTATGGCATTCCTGGACCCCAGTTTACTTGTACCTGGTTTACCTGTATTTTTGTAAAAAATTGTTGTCACTTTTATTTTATTTTTTAAATATATTTTCTGTTTTGTATATTTAAACAACATACTGTTTAAATAGAGAAATCAGGTGGCACTGTATAAAGACAAATTGTATTTGATTCTCGACAAGCTTTCGCACAACCGTGCTTCATCAGGTCAACTGTTTAAATAGTTTCTTTTACTTGAATGTGCTTGGTTTTTTTATTACAATTTTAGTCAAACCAGTCATAAGAACTTATTTTTAAAATATTTTCCTTGAAAAGCTTTCTTTTATTTCTTGTTTTAGGAGGAATTGGGAAATGCTTGCTGGAAAATTCTTGCAAAAGTTTTAACCAATGTGAGAAAAGACTCGGCCATGATTGTAACTGTTCTTCGTATTGTTGAAAGGGAAGACAGGTTTGGCAATTGACAATAATACTTTTAACAGTGCTAACTTAATTTGGGTACAGTTCATAATATGCAAAATAATATGCAAAACAAAACGTTTTTTTTTGATAAAAAAACTTAAGCTGGGGTATTGTTGATATAAATAAAACAAAAAATATTTTTGATAAAAACTAGAGATAGACCGATATAACGGTTTACCAATAATATTGGCCGATATTTGGCTTCTATCGGTATCGGTGAATGTAGGTCGATAATTAAATATTATATAGTATAAATAGTACGAAAATATTATATAATTTTTTCGTGTACAAAAACAGTATAACAAACAACTTACCCGTTTTTGGAATAAAAAAATTTGGGTTTTAGCATCACCAAGTTAATATGCAAAATAATAGTTTAATATTTAGTAAAGGTATATAAAATAAAACGTTATTTGGATGTTATTTTTAATTAATTCAAATTTGAACATTTCCTAGGTATATAAAAAAAATCGGTATTAGGTATCGTTTGACAAAATTGTAAAAATCAGGTATCATATTGGTCTAAAAATGTGATATCGGTCGATCTCTTATAAAAACAATTGAAAAACGAGATTGCCGTGGATTTCGTATTTAATACAATTAGGTATTTTTGCTTGCAGGGCTGACACTAAGATGCAAGAACAAGAGCAACAGTCTGGATTTCTTCCTCCAGGAAGACCAAAGAAGTGGAGAGAGAGAGCAATGGAAACTTTGTGGAAAAGTGTTGATGACAGGTAATTTACGATGTTTTCCATCATTGTAGACTAGTAGGTAAACCTAATGGAATGTTTGCTTTTCACTAACAACATTGACATTTTTCTATCCGTTGCTTCAAATTGTTTTGCTTGAACGTAAGCCTCCTTTGTCAGAAGTAATTTATTTTATTTGTATAATTATAATACTAATTAGTTTTAATAGTTTTTATCTTTATAAAACATTTTTTTTTACAAAATTTTAGTTTTTATGGAAGTCTAACGTTTCCTTATTTTATCCAAAGTTTGTTTACAAAGACAGCTTTCTGCTTAAAGTGCTTAGTTGCTCTCTTCGTGTTTAAAAATATGCATTTTCTGTTGAATAATCTATAAGAAATATAAGATTGTATAAATGCGTACCAAGTTAGTTGAACTGCCCAAGTACCCAACCTTTGTGTGAATTGTAAGAGTCATTGTGCCTTTGCCGACTAACAAGAACTGCTTTTGATTGGCAGAATCGAGAGTGACGTTTACGATCTGCGCGAAGACGACAAGATGTGGCTTGTCAAGCATCTCGAAATCTTGCGCAAGAACACACTGGAGGATCTGAGAGTGATTAGGTTCCTTTGCCTTCCTTGCTTTCCGCCCAAGTACAACATATTTGATATGTACGTGAGATGGTATCACCTGTCGCTGGCAAAACACGTAAGTAGGCAATTCTGTGCGTTGTATTTAGATTGTAGATTATAAATACACATTAGGGATGTCTGATGCTTGTCATCTAATTTCGATACCTATACATAATATTTTCAACATACCAAAATGACGTGATTGATATGCCAAAACTAAAGTGATGAAATTCAAACGCAAGGTATTTTTGCGGGTTAATAGGCCAAACTTTGCTTCGGTGTTAAGAAGGTTACTTGTCATTAGGGATGTTCAAAGTAGAATACCAAGGTATTCTAGAATAATAGGTTTCGAATCTAGAATAACGAATTCAGAATATCGAATCCTAGTATAATTTTATTAAATTATTTAACCTCGTTTTTGTTTGGGGAAGGGATTTTTTGCTAACATGTGTACATTATAATAAAAAAAATCTCATATATGTTTAACATTCTTAACAACTGTCATTTGAAGCAGTTGTATAAACTGTAATATGTCCACTGTCCAGGTTGTTGCCAAAACTTATATTTTTGCCAATAGTGAGTACAATGCAACACCGAACACAGAACTATTTAGCAATTCGGCCCTGTTTTTAAAGCATTGTTGGGTTTTTGTGCTTCTTTTTTTGACTAAAATGATCTGTTATGCAGTCAAATAATAATGTACTGCAAAGAATAAGTTACTATTGACAATTACGCTGTGCATTACTGTATAACCTCGCTGAATATTGGCCTAAAGTTGACCTTAAGTAACCCTATAGCGCATTTGGTTACATCCAGCACCTCTTACAACGTAATGTTACGTTTGCAACTTAACGCATTTAGGGAAATTAGGAACTCCCCACCTGAAATTGCACGTTAGTCGCTCGCCCAATAATGCTTGATTGACACCTAATTATTAGACGAACGTTATCGCGAGACGCGGTAATTGGTCGCCCGAAAAAACGCTGACACTGCACTAACTGGTTACATTTAAGGCAATCACTATAAATTGGTCGCCGCAGCGACAGGCCAACTTACTACACGCGTTTGTGCAATTAGGCGCGACAGTCGGCGGTAAAACGTTAAATTATATCGGTTCCAATTACCCGAAATAAATGGCAGAATTGGATTCGAATCTCATCTGGATTCGAATCCAAGGATTCGATATTCTACTTTGAACATCCCTACTTGTCATAACTTGTTTACTCACTGTTTGTTGATAAATTTTCCTTAAACCATAGAAAACTTTCGGTTGCTTTGCAATAATGCTTGAATATTAATTTGCTGTCAGATCGGCACCGATGCCACCCTAGTATTGGACGAGATCCGATACTGTATTGGTTATCGGCTCCGATCCTGCATAATCGGACATTTTATTCTAGACATGCATATTTAAACTCGTATTAGCCCACTTTTGCGCTAACTTTATGTGTTAGTCCATGTTACTTAATCCTCCTAGGGAAATAGGGTGTACTGTTTTAATTTTACAATAGTGTGCTTTGAGTTACTTTTGGCAAATGTAAGTATAAGGCAAGAATGTTGCCTGTTGAAAAATGGTTTAGAAATCTGTTGATGATTTTTACACTCCTAAATTATTGAATAATCGTATTTTATCTGGAGATGTACTGCGAAAAAGTTTAGCCATGCCAAACTTTAATTGACACGTCATCTTTCATCTTAGCATTATCTTTTAAATTAATCACAATTTGCAGCTTTATTAAAAAAAGAACAACATTTTTGCTACGAATGGTCAAATTCACAGTATTGTTCTTCTAATCTTCTGTAAGTTTTTTTTGAATTTATTTATTCTTTTTAGCTAAAGAGGTTAATTGAAGAAGGCTTGGAGGGAAATGAAATTATATCGTTACTCACCTGGTTGAACCAATATGCAGGTATAAAGGGCTTATTTGGTATTTCACTTTTATGGAAACTACTTAAAGTAATAAATATAATTGATTGAATAGCTAGCAATATATGTTGCTTTTTATTTGTAATTTACACAAGTTGTCCGAAAAATTTTTCGAAACAGAATTTTGGAAAATCTATAACGTGCATGAGCCGTCAATATAACGTGTTTTAATTGTTATCTCTTTTCTAATTGTGCTATACTGATGGTGCAACTTTAATTTTTATCGTTCAGGACCTGACCTTATGGGCAACCCGGAGCTTGCATCCCACATCAAAACAAGTGAATTACCGGCGCTTTTGGAGGATTCTGTAAGCGAGAGTCTTATTCAAAAGTAAGAACAATTTTTCGAACTTATACTGCTGCATCGTGCTTGCCCAGTAGGTTTGTTCAAGACAACACAGTTTTATCGAATTTATTTGGGACCCCCTGGGTTTTTTTGGGTGCGTCTTAAAACCCCACAAACCAAATCGGAGAACGTATGGTTCATTATTAACTGTGCTACGTCAATTTGAAAATTCAGATTAAGGGTAAAATTTTGAAAAAAAAATGTTATCCCCCCCTGATTTTTTTTTAGTTTTTTTGCATTGCTTGCCTAGTGACCCAAATAGACAGGTCGTCTAAAATAACCTAATACGCTGGCAGCACTGAGCCTAAACGTTGAGATTGCAAAAAGTTATTTCTCGGCTAAGATGAGAGTTCTGGAAAAAATATCCGAACCTAAAAAAACTCCCGTAAAACACTGTCCTTAATAACACGCCGCGTTTTCTGCAGGACTACACGTTAGTAGTGTACCGGTATTGAAAGCCGAAGCCAACTGTTGCGCGCGTCAACCATGTCATACTTGTTTTATTTGAAACGCAAAAACAAGATAATAAATCTGTAAATTGTAACTGAGCGACAGTAAAAATTCCTTTGGTCCAGCATTCAACAAGCGGATCCCGGTAAAAACTCCTGCTACATTTATTCGATGTTTATTCACTTCGTCCAGGTTTATTGCTGAATCATACTATGTTAATACGGCCACGTAATTCTTCTATCAGGCACGTTTGCATTAAGCAGGAAAAATGGCGACTGTTTATTTCCAATCCAATTTACAACGTCAACACAAACGCCTGTCGCTTCATATTTGCACTAATGCGGCCCCACTACGTTTTGTGACCAGGTACTTCGCGACCACACAGAGCAACATGCTCCTGTGGACTGAAAAGTCGCTTCAGAAGGACGCAAGCGACTGGAGACGCGACGAGGAACCGGAGACCGACGTGGACGGTTACTACCGCACCTCACTCCCCGTTATCCTGTTTCAGATGATACAACAGACCATTCAGGTACCGCCGACCGTTCGTTGGCGGGCCTGTTCGTGAACCCGCCTGTTTAGATAGATAGAGATCGCTCTTATGGTGTAAACCAGGGCTAATCAACTATTTTTAACAAATGTCCAGTAAACAAAAGTTTAAAATTTTCTTAGATCTGTCATAACTCTCCTGAAATAATTTACAGTCATTCAAAATGTAACACGGTATAATTTACCTATGACCTTCGCTTCAACTGAGAATTTCTTATGTCCGTTACCAGAAAGGGGTTTTCAATGAACAGCTGCAGTTGTTTGCCAAGAAAAACTCATCAAATCGCATTTCTAAGTAAGTACTGAGACAGATAAGGTCCGGATTCAACACTGAAAAGGTCCGCATTCGGACCGCGGTCCTCCAGTTGAGTAGCCCTGGTGTAAACGATGTTATAAACCGACGTTTCGGCGGCGGATACCTGCTGGCCTCATCAGGGTTAATGAATAAAACGACAATGTGTTAGCCAGCTTATAGAAAACGAATATGGCAGTGATGTCTCGTATAACCATCACCTGCATGAGGTACTTTCGAGTCAAGAAAGTGCCTGTGATCCATGCAAGTCTACGACAATCTTAACATAGAGTTACCTCCATCAGGTAACATATTGATAGACCGATGTCATAAACCCACGTTAGCCAGCTTATGTAGTGTAGAAATTGTAGAATAAAAACTATAGATTGACGAAACTATTTCTACTCGAAATTAGCTGGCTAACGTATTCTCGTTTAATTATTATTAACCTTAATGAGGTCATCTGATATCTTCTGCCGAAACGTCAGTTTATATCTTCTTTCAAACCAGAAGAGCGATGTCTAGTTTTATCGTTAGTCTATAGCAGGGGTTCTTAAACTTTTTTCACCGCGGTCCCCTAAAATTTTTTTTTGTTTCGCGTGGACCACAGTAAGCAAGAGAAATAATTTTCAAAAATGACGTCATAAATTGACGTCACAACACAAATCGACTTAAGAAATCTGCAGTTTTCGGTCGGTCTAGAATAAGTCTAAATACATTCAGTGCAAAAAGGTTTTATTTTTGATTAAACACTAACAATAGATTACTTCTTAAATATACACTAATATTTCAGTTTGGCCTTCACGGACAAAAACGTTTTTTTTTAATTATTTAGACCGATGAGGTCAGTTTGTATCTGTTGGCGAGCCTTTAATTGATACCTAAAATTATTTAAACCAGAATATGGATTGCTGTATTTTTATATGTTGCTGAGGGAGCAAAATTTAATTTCGTTCGCTTAAAGTTGCGCTGCAACATTTTTTTCGGGATTTCCATCTTTACTCATTTTTGTTTAAATTATTTTCCAATTACCCTTCTTTCTGTCAATTTTTGATAAACAGTTCACTTCAAATTAAAAATGGCCTAAAAGTTTTTTTGTTTGCTTAAAGTGACAATGAAACTTGCCGCAATATATATTTTATTTCAAAACAATACCGAGATTGGTCTGTTTTTTTTACTGATGTGATTCTTTCCATTTTGCTTAAATTCTAATTTACATTCGTTTTTTCTCACAAGGTTGCCCAAGTCATTTCCGAAGAGTTAAAGAGGCGGGTGTTCGAAGTTTGCATCACGGAAATGAACAAGTTCGTCCGTTCGTACGGAGGTAAACGTTTACGAAATTACTCGCGCAAAAATAAAACATAAACTGTTTTGTTTGCCAAGATGAGCTCAACGTCTAACTCAGGGTTTCTTAAACTGGGGTCCATCTACCCCTTGGGGGTCTGTGAGCTAGTTTTAGAGGGTTCGTGAAGGCCAATTGAAATATTAGTGTATATTTAAGAAGTAAACAATTTTTCAAAGAAAACAGGTTATGACCGAAATTAGCAGATTTGTGAAGTCTATTTGTATTGTGACGTCAATATATGATGCTATTTAAAAAAAATTGCCTACCATGGTCAAAATTAAAAATTCAACTCTTCGTTTTGCAGAGGCCATTGAATCGTACAAGGATAAGCACTTTCAGGACCGTGAGCTTCCAATGTACTATCCCCTTTACATGGTGGCCGTCACCAATAATTGCGAGGCGTTCACCGAATTTGCATTCAAGTTGCAGGTGATTGAAGTTCGTTTTGCATGTTAAGAATGCAGCTAAATTTTTTTTACCGCTGCGCGGTCTACGTATCTTTACCAGGTTCAAGCACTCATACACAGCCCATTGTTATTTGTTCCCTGTTTGTCTGCTGTTATAACGTCAGTTGTGTGTATGACGATTCTTTATTGACAGTCGTAAAGTTGTTTGGTCACCCATTTATATTTTATAAAACGTTTTTGTTTTGGAATATTTAGGGTTGTTTTTTGACGTAGCATCAGTGTTGTAATGACTTTGGTAACTCATTTCAAATGGCTTGACTTGACTAAAGTATTTTGGACGAATTCCTTTGGTTGGAATGAAGTGTTTTCATTAGGAATTTTTATCGTAAAATCGGGTTATTTATCTCAAGTTTTCAACATCAGTATTGACTTGTTATTTTCATAAAACGACTTAATTAGGACTTAAGTTCTTTCCAAAAGCACTTGGACTTACGTCGTTTAAAAGCGACTTGTTTGAAACACTGCGTAGGACACACATTGTAATATTCACACAGAAAGCATTTTGTGGGCGTTTAAATGAAGATCGATTGGCTTTGATAGTTATCCTAAGAACCGTTGCTATTCATTTTTTATTGTTGTGTTGCCTTACTTTTTTGGTCGAATTTACTTACAATTCGGTCAAAAGATAATCGCTCAGCTAATAATAACATTTTTCTATTTATTTTTTGTGGTGGCTTTTACAGGGCGAGATGCACAGTGTAACGGAACAGACCGGCAACGCAGCGTCTAATGAACTTCTTCAGATGGACCGTGACCCTGGGGAAATTACGGGGGGAAACCCCTTCGAAGACACCAATGAAAATGACCTTCCTTTTGAACAGTAAGCAGTCGACTCGAATCATAATTAAACCCCTGGTTAATTCTGTTAAAGTGTGGCACATTGCGAAAGATGACATTCAAATAGAAATTGTATTGATCAATTTAATTTAAACAATTCAAAAATGCGTTTAGATAAAACGCGTAATTTTAAATCAATTAGGATTATGCTTGATTTCCGAAAAAAACCTTAAAATTTGCCCTAGTAAAACTAGAAACTCACCTAGTAATAATTATAAATATTAAACTAAAAAAATTATAATATATATTTTTTTAAGTTCTTATTTTCCTGTCTATCAGTAATTTTTGCTTAGATTTCGTCGTGAAATGGACCGAGTTGCCCAGTCGGCGTGCGGTTATCTACTGGACGAGGTTTTTCTCGATTTGGAGGTGAGAAAAATCCGTCTAATCGTTCTATCAAAAGCCAAACCGTTGGGTTCGAGTTTTACGCAGCGTTTAAAATAGAGAACTGGAAAAAGAAGGTATATGGAGGCACTGTATAAAGACAAATTGTATTGAGATATCGCCAAGCTTTCGCACAAAACCGTGCTTCTTCAAGTCAAATTTGAAAGAAGAGAATCGTTGCGGTTTTAAGGATGTTTTTTTATCTTTAAAATAGAAACAAGTTTTAAGGACACAGTCTTTTTCTATTTACTATACAGATGAATTTATAAAAAAATCTCCCTCCATAAAAAAATATTTTTCCCAGGTTACTGTATAAAGCAAGGCGCGTGCTATGGCTTTGTGTAGTTGAAATAGGACAGAAGTAGAGCAGCAACTAAAAACAGTTTTTAAACTTTTGCTTTAAATTGTCGTTTTACCATAATAATTTTCCCTTTGGGACAAAATACACGGGTTTTTTCAGTAATTTCACTAAAAATTAAAAAAAAATCCGTAATATTCAATAAAATCGACATTTCGCAATTTACAGACTCTTCAGCAATAACTCATGCCATCATCAGTGTAAAAATCAAGTGTCTCGATTGATGAGGGCACGAGTTATTGCTGAAACGTCTGAAAATTGCGAAATATCGATTTTATCGAATATTATATCTTCGATATTTTTACTGAAATTTTCCCTTTGCTTATTAGTCCCACTGCAAGTCGCTTTTCCAACGTTCGTGGCTGACCGACCGCTCGGCTGTCGATACAGTTTGCGTGACGATCGAGGATTACTACAGTGACTACGTTCACCTTAGGCCTCGCTACTTCCGCTGGATTATGAGGGAAGCCGAGAGACGGGTTGTGATCGAGTATCTGCGCGCCGTACTCGGAAGGTCAGTGTTGTTGGACCAATGGGCCATTGTGTACACTTATAGTGATGTTATATAATTAATTTAGGGTCAGAGCCGATGCCCTCAGCTAATTGGTAGTATTGCTACTCGTCGGATACTGAGGTTGCATAGACGCGGAACCGTTATATATATATAAGTGAGCTTACAGTTATTCCATACAGCGTTGGCTTAGAAGAAGAGTGGCATTTAATGGCCACCACGCTCACCTGACCTGACACCAATGGATTTATTTTTGGGGTTTTGTAAAGAACAATGCGTAGGAGAAGAACCCCAAAACAATAAATTTACTTTTAGACCCAAACCCTACTTTTTATAACCCTAAGCCTACTTTTCGTCCACTCTATATATATATAAATTAATATCGGGATTTCAGCCGTGGCTTGCGATTCATAGCAGAGACTCCACCTTGATAGGTTAATAACTGGAGTATCAATTAAATTTTTATATCTAAAACCAATTTGGGCCTGATATTCGGAAAAAAAATCACTTGAAACGTTTCAATTTCATCTACTTTGTTTGTTTGTTTGAGCATAGTAATGAAGTCATTTGTTATCGGATTTCGATACTTGTCCAAAATATCGGGTATCGGCATCGGCATTAATCGTCAAGAATCGGACATCCATTCTTCTATTGCAAAGATTGGGTTAGGCCGCCTTAGTGTTTGTTATCCGGTAATTTCTTCGTCGCGCAGCCCTAGAGCAGTGCTTCTTAAGCTTTTTTAGTTTCGTTCTCCCCTAGCATCTATATCCAGATTTCATTCACCCTTGTCTCATGATATGATAAAACTATCTCGTCTATTTTTAACCGCACAAAATGATGTAGGCTGTTTCGATTTTTGTTAAGATCAACTCAAGCTAAGTTTTACCATTGAAAATCTACAATTTCTCGAGTCCAGAAATGTAAAGCTACAAAAGCAGAAAACACAGTCACCAAATTTTGTACACACAGTGCAAAACAACTTCATTATTACATTAAGCAAAAAAAAACCCAGTTCAGTAGTCGATTTACTGCAGAGCTATCATACATTTCTGACGTTTCATCCTTATTTGCCCCTTTTGATTGGTTCACCCCTGCAAAAATTTTGTTCACCCAGGGGTGAACCATTCACCAGTTTAAGAAACACTGCCCTATCGCATCTTATCAATGTTTAAATGTCGTCGGATCGGATCATGATTTTCTAAATTAATAAATTAGCCGATGCTAAAATGTTTTTGTCATATTGCTTGGCGCGTCGCAAGTTAAATGATTTTGAGAACCACTGCTTTAATTTATTAAATTTGAGATTAAGAATGAAAAAAAGATGCATTTTTTTAATTTGTTTGGGTATATATTTAAAAGAGGGACATTTGTAATGTTCGCGCGAGAAAATAAGAAAAAAACGAAAATGAGTCAGAATTTTTCAAGGATTTATGTCTTATTAATATTAGTGCTGGTTATTCTGTGCAATTATTCCCATGGAATACAACATATCACACTTCACTAGGTGATACACCTACATTTTCTGGAGACCACACTCAGAGGAAAAATCGTTGTACTTTTGTCTTGTTTCAAAAAAGCCTTGAAAACGAAAAATCATTTCACGGTACAGGAAGAAGAAATATAGTGTTCTCGAAAATTGGTCATTGGTCATTGATTATCATTATTATTTACTTTGCACGTGTCAATCCAGATAAACGAACAAATATGCCAGTTAAGTCGGTGCGTATGTATGGCGAAGGCGCGGTTAATACGCCTCTGGCCTCTGTTAGCCACCAATATTAATGAGATATTATTAATACGTCTTTAGGAGAATAAAGTTCAACAACCAGCAAGAACGATCTCGGGCCGGGGAGAAGTTGTTGGAGGAACGCGAGCTTTTGTCTTCTCTTTTCAAGAAATTGTTGCCGTCTGGGGTTCGTTTGCTCTTAAGCGCTGTTTATCTAGCTAAACGCTGTTTATTAGAATGGTTAAAGCATTTTGCAATATAACCTAAAGGTAAAATCACTTTTAACTAATAAAAATGATAAGTCCAGTTACAGCCTAAATCATTTTCGTAGCAAGACAAGTCATTAGCTAATAAAGTATATATAAAAATATAAAGTAAGGTATACGTAGTAAAAGTATACGTAGTAAACAATTAAGAATGATCAACTTATTCTTTTGAGCATTATTGTAACATCAATTTACAGAGCTACATTATTAAAACTAGCGAAAACAAACTATTAAACTAAAATGCAATAAAACTGTTTCATGCGTACTAATATCAGGTAAACACCCCCATTTTTTTAAATTTATTAAATAAAGCACTATATTTAACCTTAAGTCAGTTTCCCTAATTGCTTAAAACAAAAGCCAAATATTTATAATTCTCTCAACAGACTTTAGTTAGTCCATATACAAGACATTTACCTAAAGTTACCTAAAGTGTGTTTAAGTGAAGTTTTTGACTTAATTAATTAGAACATGTTTGTAAGATACACATTAGGAAGACTCGAGTCTTTAGAGCAGTGCTTCTTACACTTTTTAAAGTTTTGTGAGCATCGATCTCCAGATTTCATTCACCCTTGTCTAATGATATGATAAAACTATCTCGTCTATATATAACAGCACAAAATGATTTAGGTTGTTTCGATTTTTGTTAAGATCAACTCAAGTTAAGTTTTACCATTGAAAATCTACAATTTCTCGAGTCCAGAAATGTAAAGCTACAAAAGCACAAAACACAGTCACCAAATTTTTGTACTTAAACACTCAGTGCAAACAAACTTAACTATTGCAATAAGCAAAAAAACACCAGTTCAGTAGTCGATTTTATTTCTGACGGTTCACCCTTATTCACCACTGCAAAAATTATGTTCACCCCGGGGTGAACCATTCACCATTTAAGAAACACTGCTTTAGAGGACGCATACTATGATGTTCAATAAACATTAAACATGAAAAATGCGGTAAGAGACTCCACCGAATCCAAAGCGATCCAATTTTGATCTCGACTTATGGGTTAAGAAACACTTAATCTAAAAATCACCCACTATCATATTTGTCGACAGCTTTATGCATTACAGACTGTGGTTAATGCGATGGATAATTGCTTACAAACGATTTCAAGAGCGCACGAAGAAAATACTGTATTAAAAAACGAACCGTCACTGTCTAAACGCAATTGGTTTGGCATAATTTATTGGAACCATTCATAAAAATCCGACCTTCTTTGCAGGGTGTTTCCCCGTGCGAGGCCCTCATTCCAATCGCCGAAGTCATCAAACTTCCCGACAAATCGATGATGTCACTCGAGCTGTCCGTAAGTCAAAATCGATCGCCTTTAAAAATGGTTCGCTTTGAAATAGTAGTAAACTAATTAGAAGTTAAATAATATTAAATAAAAATCAACTATGAATCAAAATTCTGGATCCGCGACTAATTAGTGAAGCGAAAAATATTCGACGACTTCCGCCCTCGGAACAACGAGAGTCTGCTTTGGCAATCACCGTATTTTATTTAAATTAAATTGCAAATTGGCAAAAAACAAACAATCAGTTTTAAAAATCCGTTTATTTTGAAAACTCCTTAAGTTATCGGCTGACATATCGGCTAAAATTTGCTGTTACCGATATATCGATGGGAGCGAAATATCGATCGATTGTAATTATCGGTCAACCGATATTACAATCCACCTTCAGTTCAATACCAACGAAAAGACACGAAAAAGTTAGTTGGCCACAACTTTTTACGCTGGTTTAACCAACAGGGCCTTGTGACCAAGTACAACGACGCCACCGTGGAACAGCTGCAAGCACTACTCGCGGTCAGGGGCGACTTCTCCGCCTCCGAAGCCAAAGAGGTGAGGCGTGACGTGACGTGATGTAACGCTATAATCAGTGACGTCATAAATGTGATGCTCGTGGATGACGTGGCCCTTAAGAACCAATCGATATTTTGAGCATGGGCCTTTTTCGACAACGGCAAATGGTTTAATTTTTTTTAGTTTTTTTATAAGAATTTTCAGCATGTCTCGTTATATTTTTAATTTCATGTGTCAATAGAAAATAAAAAAATAATGCATGATTACAAAAAAAATTAAGCATGCCGTTTTTCAAATGGTTGGAAAAAAATTCATTTTCACTTGTTTTTCGTTTGTTTTTCATTTTCCTTCCGCTTGGTATGCTACCGATTGCTTTTGCCTGCTCCGCGCGTTTCCGGCCAATCACGTCGCCCCGATTGGTGCCACGCCCACCGCTTCGACCAATAGCTGGCCGAGGATCTTAAAGAGGACAACCGGGACTCTCTGACCGACGACAGCGAACCAGAAATCCGGCTTTTTGCCGACGTGGAAAACGCCCCGGCCACTGGATTCTTTAGGAATTAACCCTAAGGTAGTTTTTTTTAAGTAATTGATTAAAAAGTCCGCACCACATTGGCACTGCTCGCTAGCGAGAAACTGAAAACAAAATTGTCGAGTGATGGCAGCTTATTTCGCAATATGGGAAATTTGCTTTATATGAAGTTGAACGGCTAGAAAAACAGAGAACCTATATTTGAATAAGCTAGTTTTGGAGGACTTACCTAATAATTCAGTAGAATCTTGCCTTTTATCCTATAGGAAAACCTGGCTTTTTATTGGGCAGCATGTCTAAAATTTAAAATAACTAAACATTTCCCTACTTGCTACTTACCTACTACTTATAACTGACCCACCATCACAATTAAAAATGTTAAAATGTTTACCTTTCTTTCTACCACCGTGGCGGCAGCTGCTCCGTATTGGATACAGGTTGTCAGAGGAATGGGCTCAGACCACTACTGATTTACTTAGACATTCCTGACTTCTTTTTCGGTCATTGGGAAGAACCCAGCCACCACCATTTTACTCCCTTTCTCTCAGTTAAGACCACTATTGATGGACAACAAATAAAGTAAAACAGAGAATGTAATAACTTTTTAAATCTCAAATTCGGGTCCATGCGTTACCCACAGCTAGTGTGGTTGTATTCTATAGTTGGGTGACTTGCAATCATACTTTAAACCTTTTTGCACACACAAAAAAGCCCTGTTTTCGCCCATGGACTAAAAAATACGGTTGTAATATTAAAATTTAACACTGCACAGTAAGAATATCGGGCTTTGTTAGAGAGTCTTGCACACTTTTTGTGTTCGGCCCCAAAATATCACTAAAATATGACTACTGATTTAAGCTGTATAATTCCCGGTAATAATACAAAGAAGATTAATCATAAATTAATATTTGTCTTTATTACACTATAGATTCCAAAAATCTTTATCACTCATCGTAAGACTTCACAGGTTATTAATGTATGCATCAAGGTATGACTGTGGACTACATTCGTAAAGGTTTCCTTTCGGTTCAATTCTTTTCAAGTTTCTAGGCTTAAAACAAATAAGTTTTATTTACTCAGATATCCGTTTGAATTTTGTAATGCTCGTTTGAAACATTTCATTTTGCTTGTGTGGCATGGTTTCATTATCGTCCAGCTTTTCGTTTTGAATTTCATTACGGTTGATGAGCAAACGTGATTTTTCGAAATATGAAGCTCCAGTTACCAGAGTGGACGTCGCTGTAGAAGTGACGCATTCGACATACAAAAACGATTTGCACATTATACACTTTGGCATTGATTAAGATGATTTTGACAAAAAACGTTGTAATAGCTATTGAAAAGTTTGTGTAAAAAGTGTGAATGATTCCGTCTTTAGGAAAGTTATAAGTTGAAGAGCAATTGCCGACGCGTTATTCGATATATTACCAAGACGTTATAAATTGGCGCAAAGCGCTAACGCAGTACTATGTATGGGTTAATTAGAATCACGCTTAGACACCTTTAAACAAAAGAGATTCTCGCAAATTGGTCTAAAATTTACTAGGAAAGCGCATGTTTATTTTTAGCTGTAACGTAGTTCAATCGGCAAAAGCAATGAATTGGAATCGAAGACATGGTTACGTGTCTCTAGGGTTCGCCTTTGCTTAAGCCGCAGTTTGTTTGTTGAGTGTCATCCTACGAAATAAATGGAACAAATATAGATAATTTTCAGGTATTATGATCAACTAATCAAATTATTGTTTTAGTGAGCAAGGGTATTTTAGGGCTGAATTATCAGAGTCGCAAATTAATAACGAGCTTTATGATATAAAACTAAAACACACATGAGTGTGGTGTGTATAATTGCTTAATCGTACTATCAATCATGACGTAACACATCATAGTATACCGGAGCCTTCAGAGAAGCTAACTAACCGAAATCAGTTGATCAATGTTTCAGTGACTCGGTATGTTTTCGTAGATCCCTTCTGTATAAAGTCGCGCATACGAGCACGATGCATCAGGCAATGGTGGATGGTTGTTTCTCCATACTGGTTCCGTCTGGGCCTGTGTAGCTCAGTTTATATAGCGACGGTCCCGAGATGGTCAAAGGGCGTGAGTTCGAACCTCACCGCAGGCTGGTTGTTGGTAAATGTAGGATCGACTTTCACAAATATACTAACAGAATACACATTGAATTCACTATAGGTCTATAGTTTAAGTTGTTGTTCATGCACTTTGCCGAGGTTTATTTCTAAATCTTGGTGAAATGTTGATCATTAAACATGAAAGTGCTCAAGAAGCAAATTTCAAATCGCAAATGTTCTTAAGGGGGTGTTCACACTTGCGCAATTGCGAACAACAAAGGGAGCACTGGTAGGACGTTTTTAGGGGAACTAAAGTATTTTAATACAACCATGAAATCTCCACTGACTCTTGGTCGATTTGTTCAGCTCTGTACTGAGGTGTGCGACGGAGAATGGAACTTACGCACACCAGTCAAAACCTCTGGCGGGCTGTACGAAGCGGCTGGTCTTCAATATGTAACCAGCGTTCCAGCCAAGACCGCCCCTTCATCATTGCTAAGCCGTATTAATAATCTAATCGATGGATAATCTTAGATGGAAAACTGACCAGCTATTTGCTATCACATTGCTTGATTTTGTGAAAAAAAATATGTTAGGTTGCGTTTTAGTAATTCTTCTGTTTGTATATGGACTGTAAAATTCTGTTGAGTTAGTTACGAAATGATGTGATGTTTTTTCTGATTACGTTTAGTGGTAAACGCCACTCGTGTCTTACTTTGCATACCAAACAAATATGTGCTAGCTTTATTACAACCTTGACTTGTATTCCGACATTAGCGCTGTGCAATAAAATAAATGTTGTTCTATGACATTTATTAGTATTTTGAATCAGCTTTTTAAAGTTGGCGAAAAGCGCGTAAACGGCGCGCACCAATTGCTGGTTATCTATTTTGGTTGAGCACTGTTCAAAGGAAAGGGTGCTTTGTGTGAAACGGTGGTAACTTTTTTGAGCGCGACCCAAATCTGAGTTTAATGAACTTGTCACGACCCAAGGCTCGCATCAAAAAATGTATTTTTTTACATGCATGAAATAGAAAAATACAGACAACCAGACGTAGTAGCCTACACAGTTCTATGAAACAATGATTTATTACAAACAAATGATTGATTCTAACTTTTTACAAAAGGCCTACTACCTGCAACTAATATCCTCATAGTTGAAAGGCACAAACCTATAGCTAGCATCGAAAGAAACGAACCTATTGGTCAAACTGAAACGGATGCTCGAACTGAAACGGATGGTTTTACGTTTGAAAGGAAATATATGGAAGTTGTTCATCAATTCGTTTCCGATTAATTTACCCTTGTATATATAAAATTATATTATGTTACAATCGACTTGCCTTCGGCTATTGAAAGCATTTTTCACTGTTAAATAAACTATATTTACCGGTACTTCACATTCTGTTTCGATGACGACCTTTGACATTTGAAAAAAAATTAACGCAAACTAATTCGAAATGACGTCATTATTGTACTTACAAGCAAAATAGAATACGAAATGTTCAAATGCATGTTTTGCACCCCCAGCTGTTGACCTGATCTTTTTTATACAGTTTTTTTTTAAGGTGATTAGTAGGCCTACAGATGTTATACCTAGGGCAGGTGAGTCCGCGACTCATGCGTAAAGAATAAGGTTGAGTCAGGAGTCTGGCTCCTACCAAATAAACCGACTGTGTCGAGTTCGAGTGCGTAAAAACTTTTTCAAGTCCTATCAAAACGACAGTGCTTGGCCTGCTAATCAGAAATAACCCATAAACCTCAGATATTTTAAACATAAGTTTTGCCCACAACGTCACAATGGTTTGACTCGATCGCCAATCGCGGTGGTAAAATCTGTTTAGATCAGTGGTTCTAAACATTTTCTATTTGCGGAATCATTTTGGTGGTTTTAAAGCGGCCACGTACTAAAATTTCAACTAATAAAAAAATATAACACCCGACATTTTCTTATACACGTACCAATTTTCCAAATGATCGACTTATTTTATTTTTTATAATACCATTACGGCTTTGCTAAATTAGGCTTTAATTAATAATTACTGGCGAACTTTAAGTGCATAATTTTAGTCACTAAAAAAATGCAGAGTCATAAAATGTTATATTCAAGCAATAAAATCTTATATTGAGAACCCGTAGTCACAGATTTAGATTGTTGTGATTTTTAAAGTTTGGGTACTATAGGCTCCTATCATTGCCAAATTTTTATATTGTGCAAAAGAATGTTTACTGTAGCCTACTGTTAAATAATGTTCAATTTTGAAGGTGTCTTCACGTTTTGTAATGTAATTATTTTGACCGCCAGCATTTTGAACCAAGAATCCACCCTCTGTTTTGGGTTTGTATATTGTTAAGCTTCTATTTTGTGTTTGAACAATATCATTAAAGTATTCAACAATATGATTAATAATAAAATGCTCATTTTCTAGTTTTACCGATACGGTTGTTTATTCTAAAACACTTTTAGGCCTCGTTTTGTTTGAATGTAATTGGGACTGTCTTTTATAAAGTAGTGTAAATAACTATTTAATACCAGGCGAAAACTGTTCCACAATTTGAACTGTTTAATTTTATCGTAGGCCTAATTAATTATCGTTAATCGAAAGTTTAGGAAAAAGATTGTCCCTGTAGCCAATATGTTTCTAATTATGTTAAACATTTTTGGGTCACTTAATAGTCTCTGAACAGATATACAAATAAATTTTGCTGTAAGACAATTTCTCTTTTTAGGAGTTTATGTTTGTCAGTAAATCGAATAAAAATCAAAGAGTATCAGCAAAACATAAAAGAGTATAGGCTATCAGAAAATCATATAATAAAACGCGTTAGGTCTATTCTTTCAATTATTTTCTTTACGAAGATTGTAGTTTTATTGCATAAAAATTAGGAATATAAATCATCCCTTATGTTAGTGTCATGATCATTGTTTTCACAAGCAAGGTTAAAATAGTTGTAGTAGATTTTTTCCAGCATCCAATTTGCTGCGCAGTTCAGCTTCTGTAATACATTTCAAACCTGTTATTTATAGAAATCTAAACGCATTGCAAGTTGTACAAGAGAGAACCTGTTTGTCAAAAATTCTTCCCGAAACAAGTAGGCTAAAAATAATTATAGAGATAACTTTCGTGTTTGAAATTGCTGTTCTTCAAAATACGCTATTCAGTGGCAGCATAAAATTTATGGTTTAACTCGTACTTACACGGGCATGTCGGCGGTTGTTCGTTCCAAATCTGAAGCGAACCATCTTCGACACAAGTTGTTGCTGCAGCTCCGTTCACGGGGCCGCCATCGCATTCAAACGTGCAAGTGCTTCCTACCAAGTTTCCATTGTCGCACGAGAACGACCCGTCGACCGGCGGAGCAAGAACCTCACATTCCTTCTCTGCAGAATTCGATTATTGTGCTGTTACTATTATCTTCAAATGTCTGTGGCATGGTCGTCGGTCGTGGACCAATCAAAACTTGAGCAGTAAACAAAAACGGCGTCACAATTAAACGTTGTTTCGTATAGGTCCTAGAACCTGGGGGATTAGTTTTGATATCGGTGTCGTAAGCGCCACGTTGACATTTAACGCTCAACGTCCACCCTGTAGAAATAGGCTTCGTGATTTAGGAGGGGTCATTATTGTGGTTATACAAGCAAAATAGAAGACAAATGTTTAAAAGGCATGTTTTAGATGCCGCCAGTTGTTAACCTTTTTTTAAAACAGTTTTCATAGGTGAATATTAAACCTACAGATGTAGGTTATCACCCAGAGCTGCATGAGTCCGACTCCGGCCTAAAAAAATAGGTTAAGTCTTGAGTCCGGTTCTCGCCAAATTAACCGACTGTGTCGAGTCCGAGTCCGTAGAAACCATAAGTCCTATCCAAACGACAGTGCTCGGCCTGCTTATCAGAAATAACCCATGCACCGTTATTATTTTAAATATAAATTACTCTCCAAAAGCCACCAGCTGTACGCCACCCATTCCTTTGCCTTCTCGATTCTTTAGCAAGCTATTAGGTTGATCCTAGCTTGGTTAATGAACTTGGATATATTTAATTCTAGATGGAATTTCTTTAATACGAGCACAGCCGATTTGTCGTTAAAAATATTTTAACGTTTGTCTAATATATCCATATATATATATATAATGACTAGGTAAATGAACATTTACGTTGGCAGAAGGGTGCAGGCACGTCCCAAGTAAGTATGCTGTCCCGTATCGTGCACTCAGATGAGGCGCTTCCAATGCGATCGTATCCTGCATCACAGTCGAAGGAACAAGTGCTGCCAAAATGGTTGCTGTTGGTGCAGGTCATTTGCCCGTTTTGGGGAATAGCAATACTCTCGCAACGTTCTCCTATTGAAAAATGCCAACTGTTTGTATCAATTTGTGCATTTAAAACAAAAAAACGACACGCGTAGGCGACGTGGCTAAATTTGTTTTGGAATAACAAAAGCAACGTTGCAATGAGTTAATTCAATGACTTTGACTGAAGTGCTGTTAAGTCACTGTTTTCAAATGACTTCGCTAGACTTAAGTCATTTTGGTAAAATTACATGACTTGGCCTAAGTCGTTTGGACAAAGGACTTGACTTGGACGTAAGTCATTGAAATAAAATGTTTTCATTTTACATTTTGTTTCAAAATTAACTTATTTATTTCAATGGTGCAAGTAAAACAATCAGATTGCTACATGTTTTTTTTCTTATTTTATAGTTGACTTATTGCTGCAAATCGGACGAGTTTACCATTTTTGAAGGTTTATCGTTTTATTTTGTGATTTGACTCGCAGAAAACTTAGTCTGATAATAATTAATGACTTAGTTTGGACTTGGGTAACTGAAGACTTCAGTGGAACTTGAGTCATTTTAAAATGTCTTGTTTACAACGCTGACAAAAAATTCTTTCTATATTAACATAGCGCATGATTTCGTCTTTTTGAATTCTACAAAATCTTTCGAAAAGCCGATTTTGATACACATTTGATTTCCTCCGGTAGTTGTAATTGTTAACCGACGTTTCGGCAACCTATTTAAGTCGCCTTCTTCTTCCCGAAACGTTGGTTAACAAATACATTCACCAGAAGAGCTGTTTTTGATTATTTACTATGCAACAGTTTATACATTAGAGGCCACAATATGTTCAGTTCCTTAATTAAGCACAATTTCGTTATCTCGCGTTTAAAACGTATTCTATATTAT
The DNA here is from genome assembly GCF_963924565.1 of Ascidiella aspersa. Classification (NCBI taxonomy): domain Eukaryota; kingdom Metazoa; phylum Chordata; class Ascidiacea; order Phlebobranchia; family Ascidiidae; genus Ascidiella; species Ascidiella aspersa. The sequence continues at coordinate 21,478,199 of NC_139454.1, forward strand.
TTGAAGTTGAAAAACAGAATTTATATTTAGTCATTTTGAGGCACTTCCGCTTTTATGAAACTTAGCGCTTGAGTGAGAATCGAAATTAGCGTTACACTTACTCTGACATGTTGGCTCATTATTGCTCCACACCCCGCGAAAGTCGTCGAAATTCCCGTTCTCGAGGCAAATCAATTCATTAGAACCGACAAGGTTGTACGTTACGTCGCAGACATAGCTAAACAAAACACATTCTCAAATCTTGAGCAAACACACACACGTTTTCTTCGTGGCAGATAAGCATTTATCAGTAAAAAAAAAGCCACATGCGTACTGCAAGTTATTGTACACGTTTTATACTGTAATATAACCAGGCAAGACAAATGTCCTGGTGCCCATAGAATTACTTGCAAACGGTGTTCAGTTGATTGCCGTTGGTGCAGCTTACGACGCCGTTGTTGGGATTGGATAGCGCAGGCTCGCAAACTGTACTCCGGCATTGTGGAGCCGGAAGACTCCAGCGAAGTTCGCTATCTGCAAATCCAAGCTTTCAACTTATGGTTCGGGGGTTGACGATTTTAAGCATTTGCATTATAGGGTATATGGCGACGATTTGATATATAATTTAGCTAGTCATATTTGGTTCGTTTTGGGTTTTAAGTGTTGTAATGCATTGAATGAGTGACTTAACTTAAGTCGTTTTGGCAAAATGACTTGACTTGTCTTGAGCTACTCGGACAAAGGGCTTAACACGGACTGTACTCATTATGGAAAATGTCATACAATAAACTTTTAAGCATTTGTGTATGTGCTATTGTCATTTAAGTTACGGTTAGGAGATGATACTGTGCATGCGTTTTCTGCATCGTATTTCATGGAATCTCAATTACGCCAACTGAACCATATATTCCAAAATATAAACCAGCTGGTTAGTTGGCTAAAAATGAAAAAAAAACATATATCAAGTTTGTAGAGCTCTTCTGGCAAATGTAATTTTTATTCCGACGTTTCGACGTCCTATACAGGTCGTCTTCATCAGGGTAAATAACACTGAATGCGAGTACAGTGCACGATAAACAAAGGAAAAAAAGGAAAAAAACTCGCATTCAGTGTTATTTACCCCGTACTCGCATTCAGTGTTATTTACCCTGATGAAGACGACCTGTATAGGACGTCGAAACGTCGGAATAAAAATTACATTTGCCAGAAGAGCTCTACAAACCTGATATTATGCCTGGCAGCAATAGCTTAAACATATATCAATTTTGTTGTTTAGAGTTGACTAACCAGACAAGACACCTATACGGACTTTTCCAAATATACATAAACTAAAGTTTTACTTCGTGCAACTGGTACAGGTAGCTTTGGTATGTGCTTCAAATCTAAGTTATGTACGCTCGGTCGCTCGGTCAAGAAATATTGAAACGCTTTGGCGGTATAGCATGTCCGGCTTACCGCAAAAGTTGGAAGTGGTTCCGATGTGATCGTAACCTGGGTTGCAGACGAAAATGCACTCGCTGCCTTCGAAAAACTCGTTGTTGCACCTCATTATGCCATTCCGCGGTGCCTGCTGGGTCGGACATACCGTTCCTAGACGTGGAAAAAAATAATGCAAAACGGTTCGTTTCAAAGAGGCACTCGGTTCGAAATGATATCTAAGGGTGTGTTCAATCCGTTGTTTATCAATCATTTGTTCGCGGCAACCTAAATACTAATTTTAAATATAACCGCGAAGCTTTCGTGGCCGAATTAACCTTACTGAAGATCGCGACCCATAGGTTGACAAACACTGGTTAATTACACCAATAAAAAAGTGTAAAATTAAATTAAATAGAAAAAAATAGGAATAAGCGCCGATGCTTAACTATTATTCTGTGTCAACGGTAATACCCACCGTTTTTCTTTTGTGCTTTTTTTGTTTGGTTTTCAACAATACTCTGTATTCCCCATACCTTCTTACTGCCGACTTTAAGCCTGCAATTATGGCCCCAAAATATCCTTGATATATATATATATATATATATATAATATAGTCAACATCTTGCAGATGTGTTTGTATAACTTTCAGTTGTGCTTTTAAACAATTAACATGTCATTAAATACGTTCTTGTCGAGTCTGTTTTAATCCAATAAAAACAGTATAATCTATGTTTACAATTGCTATCAACAGATCTGATGTTGCCTGGACTTCACAGTACACCTCTTACGCTTAGCGCAAGGGTGCGAAGTCCAGCCAAAGAACGACTGTCTCTCGAAACAGCTTTATGACAATTGGGTGTATCTTTATATAATCCAAAAACCATCGGCGGCAGGTTTTAGCCAGTCGATCACTGCTCCGCCGACGCGTATATTAACAAGTAAAACTCATAGTTAAAAACATGAGTAAAAACAGGGTCAGACGTTTTGTTTAGAAGGAAAATATATAATTCGCCAAGTGGCATCCTCAGCTTCTTAATTCGACTGAGGATGCCACTCGACAAATTGTATTTTCCTTCTAAATGAAACGTCTGATCCTGTTTTTACTCATGTTTATCACTATGAGTTTTACTTGTTACTTACTACGACATGTTGGGGCCGGGCCGTTCCACGTGGCGACGTCTTCAAAGATGTTGCACGTCAGAGAGGCGACTCCCACCAGCTCGAAGTTGCGATTGCATGAGAAGGTGCAGACGCTCTTGTCATTGTTGTAGTCGCTACACACCTTTTTGCCATTTTCGATCTTGACGTTCGGGCATTCTGAAGCGAAAGTCAACGGAAAGTAGAAATTTGTAAAAATACCAGCAATGGTGAAAAGAATACCACCGCTTTGGCCACAATATCAATATAGTCCAACATGATACAATCATTCAAGAAATGTTGTGTGGTGCTACAGAGCTCTTTAAAATCTTATATTTGTGTTGGTGGGTGGGTCATTGAGTAACCCCCATATTTTATAACACTGGGTGCGACGCTTTTAACAATAGATTCCGAAGTAGACATACTATAGAAACGTGAGCTGTTCACCAATCAATCATCTTGCGCCACAAAACAGCTTTTTGTAGGATTGAGTCAAATTAATCAATTTAAGATTCAGGGGTTTCTTAAACTTACGCGCTCTTGACATGATTCATCAACACTGAGCAGAAGGCGTCGTCGTACTAAACCCTCTTTAAAAATCACTGCCTTGTAGCATTTGTTTAGTTTAGATTACGATAACCTTTATTGTAAGTGGTTTCCGTGCAAAGCTTGTTTACCGCCAACCCGATGTTATCTATAAGAGTTGTTGTCAGTGAAAACTGACGCATGATGGCATTTGGGGTTTAAACTTCGTCGAGATGCGGATCCGTTTTGTAAGGCAGCTCTTCCACTTATCCAGACAAGGTGACTATACAAGTGGCGCTTACTGGTTATCGAATTGTTAATCGACGCCGGTGGCTGTTTATTCAAAAAATCTCTCCTATTTATTTTCGTTGTACAACGATATGAATAAATTAGCAATCACGGCTCAATGGTCTTGGAAGATCCACTCCTTGTGATAGTTTTGTGTAATAAGCCTAAGGCATAATATAAAGTTCCTATCTACATACTTTTCTACTCGGAGCATTTGGAAGCTCCGATTTTGAAGACCAAATCGAACATTTAATTGTCTCGATATAGCTTTTATTTTACTCGTTGGAGCGTTATACATTTACCTGCTCTAAGACACCTCAGCAAAGGAGCGTTGCATTTATCAGTGTTGCAGCAACATCGGCACACGGCACTGTAAGGATGATCGAAGTTACACTGGGTCGGCCACCAGGCTGGTCGTATGTTCTGCAAATAAGGTAGCCCTAGTAAAATATGAGTTAAAAACACAGTTTAAAAAAAATACCTGTAAATCAGACCACGTATATACTTGCATTTTAAATTTGTTCGATTTTTTATCATTGATTCCCAACTCTAAAACAGCTATTAAACCACAATTACCGGCTAAATAGCGGCTACAGTGAGCAAATTTTTCGTGACATTGAAAATAATAATTAATTTTACTTGCAAGTTCTTGTTTTAACAATAACTCACCGTAAATCGACATTAGTAATTTTGCCTTCGATGTTTCGACAGCTTGGTGATCACGATTTTACTGTTTGAAACTTACCTGTACATAATTGTTGTCACACGCGGTTGCTTGCTTGCAGCGTTTAGTGATACTGAATTCTTTACCGTTTCTTCTCACCTCGTTTTCACACGCTCGCTGTGTGTAAAAAAATATTTTTTTAGTATTCATCGTAGCCCCACACCAGAGTTGGATCAATTACATTAATTCAGTTCAACTACAATTACAATTACTTTCTTAAATGTTTCAATTACATTACAATTACAAATAGATTTAAACCTGTAATTAATTACATCACTTACAATTGATTAAACTCTGCACCACACAGCGTTTATGGTACAACTTATTTATTTAATTACTTTACAACAGTGGTTTGAATATACACCGAATGACATCGCAGACTTAACGAATCTGTCGATCAACGATGCAAGCAAGGCAGGTTAGAAAAACAACTATAATCTTTCACAAGGTTCGAACTTACGACCTCCATGCATACCGGGACCGTCGCCCTACCAACAATAGGCTACAGAGTCTCACAGGGGAGCAGGTCAATATCAATAATGACGCCCATGCTTGCTACATTATGTTAGTACAAGCAAGCTCACATCGAGGGGATCTACATAACCTTACCATTCAATGATAAAACACACACATATTTGGTTACCACAGTGATCTTGCACCTCGAAATCCGTTAGATCACAGTGTATAAACACATACATGTGTGTATCTCTGACTGGTTTAAGTATGGTTGAACTTTCACATCAATTACAAGTTATGATCTATTTTAGATGATTTTGCCGGTTAGCCTTTAAATATGTTGACAAAGTTGAGGCTAGATTTACTTCGTTTCTTTGGCACGTTGTTATTTCCGTACAATCTTCATTCTTTTTGGCATTTTGGCAGGTCACACAGGATAGAGCTGTACAGGATAAAATATAAATAAGACAATCGTAACAGCAGTGTACTGTCCATACGACGTTTGTACATAAAAGAAGCGTGTCAAACCTCTTAGAACGCGCAAAATGTCATTGTTATAAGTTTACATGCAGTTGCCTTCAGGGCCGGATCATACCTTTTAGACTTAAAGGACTTAATCACGTAAAACTTTGATTCCCTATTATGTGTCCTTCAACATATAAGCACAATAAACCAAATATGATATTATACATCGAAGATATAGAGAGGTTTAAGATAATACGCAAAAATGTATTTCAACCGGGCCATTATTAAGCTCTGAGTCGTCTGATCAACTCGAATTATTTCATTAAACATTGTGGCACCTTCGGAAATTTGGCTATGAAAGCTCCTGTGGTGTCCCCCTCCCTTGGTGCTCTAAGCAAGTGCTTATTTTGCTTAATGTGTGTAAAATTTTCACTTAAAAAAAAGTTGTTGCTTTGATGTCACTTTTCTATAAAAACATTTGTGCTACGAAGAATCTTCAGCATGGACAGTAATGGACTTATAAAGCGTTATAAAACAGATTGTTAATTTTGCTAAAAGTCGAAAATGTTCAAAATAACCAGCACGAGCCTATTTTTTTTACTTCATTAATTTTTGTATGACGTTCTATAAATAATACTAAAATATAAATTTAGTTTAATTTATCATTTTATGAGATTTCCATAGTCTATATTTAAACACAAATTGGTTGTGCTGAGATTAAACCTTCTGACAAACGCACAGTTCGAGTAGCCGACGTACAAATCGTTAGGTCTTTTCTATTCACATTTTTTATTATCCTCTTACAATTAAAAAAATCTGTTTTCAACCGTATAATCAATTTACATAACTTCAGGTATAATTGAAAGTGCAATAAATATTAACAAAAACTAGCTCATTAAATGCCAAATGTAAAATATTTGTTTGAATATTGTCGTAATTGACAACTTACTGATCAGTTTTATTCCACTTATTACGAGACATTGTTATTTTGAATTAAGTTGTTTTAAGATGTTCTTTGAAATGAAAGTTACACCTAAAGTAAGTTAACTTATCGGAAATGTTTTGCAGAAGTAAAATCAAATTATAACAAAAACTACATACCTGAAGCCGAAACGGCAATGGTGGCCGCTACCGCAATACAAACGAATATCTTCATTTCTGATGTGCCTGATATTGTGTTGTGCTTCTGACAGGAGTGGACGACGAGTACGTCAATGAAAATGGTACTTGAGGCTTGGTAAGTTTATATTGTCCAATTGCGGAGCTGCACGTTTTAACCATAAACATTTTTTCAGGTAAAAAAGCCGTTTTTCCGGATCGTACATAGCCTTATAATCAGAATTTTTTTCAACCAAAACGACCTGCAACGTAGAGTATTCACAACCCCGGACTTATCAAAGCCAAGTGCCGTCTTCTTAGATTAGATGTTACGATAGAATTTCGTAAAGGAGCACTTTCCCTTATCTGACATTGCTTATCCTGAACTCAGCTCAAATAAACTATCCGGGCAATTTGCAAGACACCTGACGTCATGAGTGCGTTTGCCGGAGGGGAATATTTCATTGCAAGCGTCGGCAGTTTTTAAATTCAACATTGCGATACCGAAATATATATTAGCACCATAGTTACCTAACCGACTTCAAGCCAGACAAGCCAGTTAAACCGTTGCGCTGTTCTGATCAATTTGTTAATTATACGCCGAAATGCGTAAAGCCCGTAGACGTGTTTCACATTATTGATCCTCTTTCTTATACTGTTTGTTTTGTTCGTTTTCAGTAGAGTAATTTTGATCGTTAACATAAACCGCCAAGCCATTTGAATTTACAAACATTTGTTTAAACTTAAACTTTGGCTGTCACACTGCTCGGAACAGTTTGGGCCACCGGTACTTAACCAGTTCAATCATTGACGTGAGAATGTTCATAGCAGTCCTATAGCGAATGACCATGGGGTATGACTCATAAACGGCATTCCTTTAATTCTCGCTTTCACACGGGTCACGAACCACGATAAGTTTTACTTTTGGTTTACCAATTATTTAATTATATGAAATAGCTAATAGAATACAGAATTCAGTTCTCTATCTTCATACAAATTTAGAGTTTTGTTAAATGTTTCTAGTCAACCCATTCCTTTTAAACTTTTTATCGGAATGCCGGCCCGAAGATTTCAGGATAACTTTTACCACTCACGGTTCTCAATTTTTCAAGTGCGACCCTCAATAATCTGTTTTTTTTTGTGAACATTTTGCGACCCGAAAATGTGTGTAGTATGTAATGTTGGATTTCAGTAAATTTGGCAGATTTTTAACAAACAATTTATAATAAATGTGATTGGCGTTTTATTTCACTGGCCTTTTTACCGAGCTGTTTAGCTTCAAGGTAGTTCCGTAAACTACCACATGATTTGACAAAGCGTTTGACATGAATGGACTTAACTTATAAGAATAGCCGTAGTAAAGTCTAAATCGGCAAAGATTTACTTTAAGCCCATCAGAATAAGAACTAAGCGACCTAAATACAATCTGAACAACATTTTACGTAACCCCAAACCCCACCCCTAACTTACTAAAACCCAACAATACCTTAGTCAAGTCGAGTCATCTACCAAGAAGACCTCAACACAAGTCATTTGGAAACAGTGATCAAGAGGACTTAAGTCAATCGAATCTTGAAAACGTTCTCATGCAGGGGCGGGCAATATACGGCCCGCGCCGGGATCGCAGACAGTTTGTGGTCTTACATGATAATGCGGCCCGCGTCCACAGTCTGCCGTAATCCCCCACTACTTGCTTACCACGTCAAAAACAGTGACTGTTAGTTATTCTTTAGTTCTTTGTTTTCTTTGTGTTTTAAGTTTCTTTGTTTTGGGTTAAATATAGATTTAGAATTTACAATTAATATTTTGCCATGGATTTTGCCAAGAAACTTAAAGGAGTGCCGCAAACTTTAAGGTTTGGATGCCTAAAAATACATTGCCACTCAATTCGGCAAAGAACAGTATGTTTGCAATTAAAGTGTGTGTGTGTTTAAAGATTACAACAAAATACGATTTATTCCTTGTATAGGTGGATAAATACACGACCAATGTATCGTTTCAGGAATACGGCCCGGCAATTACTTTATTTTACAATATCCAGAACGCCGTCTGGTGAAGTTGCCCGCCTCTGTTCTTATGAATGCGTCTTAGGAAGTGGACAATAAAGTCTTAAATCAATTGAATCAAATGTATAGAGTTTCGTTAAACCGTTGTAGCCAACAAACCCCCTTTAAACACAATAAGTATACTTTGAGTCAATAGACTTAAGTCACTACAACACTGGCGAAGACCGGTGACCAAATGGCACCGTTCAAACTATAGACGTCAGTCGTCTATACCTGAGTTGCGGCGCCCCATCGCCATAAACAAGAACTCTCCCTACAAGTTTTAGGTGCTATTTAGATCGTATACCGATGGTTTAGCCTCGTGTTTATTGTGACAGGTTTAGTCCTACTCTATCCCCACGAGTTTAGGTCATGTCCAGTATGGCAATTAATATTGCGTATTTGATTTATGTCGCTTTTAATTACTTTTAATACAATTAGTCATTGCAAGATATTGTTGCTTTATAAAAGTCTTACTGTTTAATTCCTCAGAATGGCTATTTATATCTAAGAAAATTCCATTTATTAATTTACATTAGTTTCATTTATATCCTGAATCGTCCCTGCAGACCCACTTTGTTACCTATTGGAATTACTTTTCTAACGTGATTTTTAACCACTTTTTCTGCTTTGGCTGTTTTTGCTGCATTTTGTAGCTTTCTTTATATTGAACGAAAATTGGCTGCTCGCACATCACCAAGAGGCTTCATTGCATGTTAGAATTGTTTATTCGCAAGCGCAAAAGCCGGTTAGTTTCTTCGAACGGGAACCGATCGAGGCACGTAACAAATGTTTTGCGACAGACTAGATAAAGATAGTTTTACAGCGTTAACTATAAAATTTAATTGTTAAGTACAATAGAATTACAATGAAGCTGCTCGATGAGATATAGTTTGTTGCTACATATAGAGTTAGCTTTCTTCGATTTCAGAAGGTTTCCAGAAGGTGGAAGCATATAGCCTTGCAAAGTTAACAATAATTGCTGAAGCGACGGATCCACTGAATCCTATAAAACAAATGCTTCTGTTAAAAGTAAAGCTTACAAGACTATGGTAAAATAAACCTTATGAAGACATGCTTCTTTTTACTAAATAGTGTAAGGATGTCTGATAATATTGGATCGAACTGGATGTTCGATGTCAAGTGGTGGTATCGCTACTCGTCCGATACTATAGGGTTGTATCGGTGCCGACCCAAAACCAAATAGTTAAAATAATTTTAACCAAGTTTTGCGATTCTACACAGCGATGTATACTATGCAAAAGTATATTTTCGAAAAAAAGTTAAGTAAACAACTGAACACATCTAAAATTGACAATAGGGTGTATCTTTATAGAATCCAAAACCATCGGCAGCAGGTTATAGCCAGTCAATCACTGCTCCGCTGACGCGTATATTAACAAGTAAAACTCATAGTTAAAAACATGAGTAAAAACAGGATCAGACGTTTTTTTAAAAGGAAAATATATTTCGCCGAGTGGCATCATCAGTTCCTTAATTCGAATGATTCATTATAAACGGTAAAGCAAATTCTGGCCTAATGACATTAATAAAATTATCCACAGTTAACGGTTTGTTTATTTTGTTTGTTTTTATAATAGTAGTGATGTATTTTGATCTCGGATCTTACCGTGATACTTTTTAATCCAAAATAGAAGGTATCGGTATCGAAATGTTAAGATTCGATCATTACTGCTTAGAACATACTGCTCCAAATAGGCTAAAGCTGTTATACTTGCAACAAATACATGGCGCGCTGACACAGCTAAAGCTATATGCGACGGACCTGTACTATTAGTTTCTCTTTACGAGGTTTATACATCTTCGCAAGTTGGTGGAGTGGGATTGGACCAAATTCCGATCAATTCACTGTTGCCATCATATGTGCAAACAGTCGTTGATTCGCCGACCAAGCCAAAGCCTGCACTGCAGGAATATTCGCATGTGCTGAAGATCAGATTGCCGTTCGTGCATGTCACTTGACCATTCACCGGGTTCTCCTGTGGTGGTTGGCAGAAAATAGCTGCAAAAAGCGAAGAAAAAGTGGTTTATGTTTTTAGTCGCTTTTACTAAATATTGTATCAGAAGAACTTATCTCAGTTACTTTTAGGGCGGTGAAGTCTGACCCGGGGCTTAGGATTCGACAAAGTCGATTTATTTCGCTGGGGTCCGATTCGGAACTCGAGTAAAGGCCCGTTTACACTACAGCTGCACTGAGCGGAGCTGAGCTGCACTGGGCGTGAAATTATTTTCACTACAGCTGCAGTGAGCTGCGCTGGGCGTAAAAATCGCCCCAAAACGTAACATGTTTCAATAGCTGCACTGCGGGCTTGAGTTTAGCAAAGCGTGAAAATCGCTCCAAAGCGTAACTTTAAGCTAGCTGCAGCTGCTGCACGGGGCTTGAGTTTAGCAAAGCTTGAAACGCTCGCCACAATAGAATTTAAATGTAAATTACGCTTTGCTCAACTCAGTGCAGCTGTAGTGTAAACGGGCCTTAAGACCACGTATAAGACTACCCGAGTTCCGAGCTTGAGGCATACGCATGCGCGTTGCGAAGGCCAAAATTGCGAAACTAGGAATTGTAAAGATGGAATAGCATATATGGCTGGATATTTTCCAAATAATAATTGTGGGTAGATAGTGTACATAACCCTTCCTTTTAGTGGATTCCTGTGCATGCAAGTTAAGTAAATCGGTTGATTGGATGCTGTTGATTTGAAGCTGGTTTCGGGACTCAGGATTCGATGAAGTCGGTCTATTTCGCTCGAGTTGGACTCGAGATGACTTTGGGGCAAAAGTGCGCATGCGTATAACTAAATTCAAAAACGACAAGGCCGCAAACTGTGATTTCTTCCTGTGAAGATAGAATAGCATATGGTGGAATATTTTCCAAACAAGAATTGTGGGTTGATGAAATATATGACCCTATACCTTTCAATGTATTTCTGTATATGCAAGTTAGGTAAATGTGTTAAAACCATGCTGTAGAGTCGAAGCTAGTTCGAAAAAAATGACTATAGGCAGGCTTGAGTAAAAGTATACTTACGGAGGCATACTGGTGGTTCTGGATTTGACCATACCCCGATCGGCCCTGCGTTTTCATTTGGATTGCAGATGGTGAAAGATGGACCCACGAGAGCATGTGTTTGGACGCAGGCGAATGAACAAATGCTATCCATCAGGTTGTCGTTTGTGCAGAATACAGTCCCGTTTGCCGGATCTTGTTGTTCTGGTATACATGTGATGGCTGCACAGGAAACAAAAAAAAAGAATGGTAAGGGATGACCCATAGCCTTAAAAGCTACAACTTGAAAAGCGAAATACGTCATTTTGCCCAGTTTTATTCCACGGAATCCCTTCGAAAAGCATTTTACAGGTATAGGGATTTTGAATTACTTGTATCTGCGGACGATTCGCGAATATAAAATAAGGAGACGCTAAGTTATTTCATATCGAATAACTTAAAGCGTTTGCATTGCCAAAATTTTTAAGGCGTTACATTGCGAAATTAACGTTTTTCATTTTGGCTTTGTTGCTATGAAACATTTTATTCGTTGAGGGGTGGGCCAGAGTTTCGATAAATTTTAAAAGGAGGGTGGGGCCAAAAAGTTTAGAAAAACCGATCCCAACCTAAAGTTCTGGATGTGTCCCTGCACGGAGAGCCTTCTTTATCCTAACCCAGTGTTCCCTAACATTTTATACATCAGGGCGCAACTATATAGAGACATTTGAAAACGTGGTGGCGAACCTCCGAAATATGAGCAATGCCTCAACTAAAACATACGAAAAAACAACATTTAGCAATCAAATCGTATTACTTGCAAAATTGAGATAAATAGGTTATTATAAAATGTTGAGCGACAGCGCTCAATTTCAACCCAAGTTCATTGACTCGATGATTTAAGTTCAACTCAGGTCATTAGTCCAAACGACTTGAGTCAAGACAATTCATTTGAAAACAGTGACTTGAGTGCACATCCAATAGAAAATAATATTGCTACTTTAAACTAAATAAGCAATAAAACATAATATCACCATTCTGAAAGATTTTTTCTAGTTTACTGTGTGACTAAAGGTTAGCGCCCTAACTCTTTCCAAAAATTTCAGCTAATTTAATGTGGTTAATACATTTTTGTTCGAATCGATAACGACATTGTAATTTAATTATAAACAACAACTCAAACACTTTTTTACAGGGTTTATGACTTTTGTAATTTAAAAATTTAAAGTCAGCAAACTGTAAAAACGTAATTCTAATTAGCACAACGCAACTCTATAACCACAATGGACAAATTCAACTTAAAGCGTGCAATAACGTGAATGGACTAGTAATGATAATTATCAGCTTGGTTTGCAAAAGTAAGTTGCCTGAAAATTTTATTGCACAAAAAAAATGTTCTTCTTCAGGGGCGTCGTGTTGATTTAGAAAAAAAAATTCTTTCGCGGACCCGAAAAGGACCGCGAGCCCAGTTTGAGAACCACTGACTTAAGTCATTACAACACCTTAATATATATACCTGCGCAAGTGGGCGAGTCATCACTCCAGGTTCCGTAAGTCGGAAAATTGTCGCTGTCTTCGTCACAGGTGAGCACACTTGCCCCGATAACTGCAAAGCCGCGATTGCACCCGAACGTGCAAACGCTGCCGTTGTAGTTCGAGTTTGTGCAGGACACACCGCCGTTCAACGGCGCAACTTGTTCTGGTTGGCAGTTAATTTCTGCAAGAAGTCATGTGATTTATTGATGTAAATACGCCAAAACTTTGCCTTCCTTACTGATGTTCAAGAACAAGGTAAAACAGTTAAAAAATCAGAATACTATATTGCACTAGGAAAAATTCTCGCAGCATTTCGAGTTGAATGGGCCAGGCTTTAAACGTATATCTTCTTACTATGTGCTATATTTTATCTCTTGTGGGTCTTCTTTTTCCGCCGTGTAACTTATTATCACGTATTAAAAAAAATATGTCATACAGTTATGATTAAGGGTTATTCATAGAGAAACATCACGTACAAAATTTTATTTTTATATTTTATTATGAGTGAAAAGTATCCTGGTAGTTAGCACCAGGTTTTTTTTTTTTTTTAAGGTTTGGTTTGGGTGACCGCTAAGTAGTTTTAAGATACCGCAAGTGTTTCGGACCGTTTCGGTCCCCCAAAACACCTTAAAAAAACACTGGTTAGCACTATTATTGCTACAGCTAAAAATAGTGTTGAAACAGTCGTGCAATACACAAACATAACAATGACCAGCGGATTATTGTTCAAATACAAATAAGAAACGTTTATGTAGGATGTTGCCAATATTTATGATATATATGAAGTACACTAATTTTAAATCAGTCAGAACATTTTTCGTTGACTTTGAAGTTCATGCTGATTGTGGGTTACTTTACAAATGGATCTATATGTAGTTATAAAGCATTTTTCGCATGTTTAAAAATTCGCTTTTAACTCAGGGCATGTTCGAAACAGATCGCTTAAATTCGTTTGGCCTATACTTACGTGCACATGTTGGGAATACGCGATCCCATCTTCCCAGAGTATTTGAACTCACGGTAAAAAAGCAGGTGACCTCCGAACCACCTTGCACAACGTACCCGTCGTTGCAAGAATAAGTGCAAACGCTGTTTTCAAAGTTCTCGTTGGTGCAATCCACAGATCCATCCGCTGGTGCCGGTGCGGGCGGTTCACAAGTGATGCCTGGGGAAAAAATAAGACCGTTTAGAGCAGTGGTTCTAAACTTTGTTTAAAAAATTACGCAACGGTTCCCTAGCAATTTTGTAAAAGGCTTACGGTCCCCTTAAAAATATACACACTAATGAACACAAAATAACACGTTGTTTTTAATGGTATCAATGGAATGGGTGCACTTGCTTTTTTGCTATCAGGTCGGCTATGTTTGGTTCCGTTTTAATAAGGAATCGCATTATTTTAATTCCATCATTGGAACAACGAAACACTATGAAGTCATAATTCAACTGAAAGCATGCAATCATGTGAAAGAACAACTAATCATAGCTTGTGATGACGAGCGCAAACACGTTGGAATTACATTAGCGTAATGTCACTTTGCGCGTATAGGTCGAGCCTGAGTTTGACTTTCTTTCTTTTGTCCCACAATTAGGCCCATGTATGGCATAGTTATTATTATTGTGTTTTCTAAGCTTGGTTTGGAAAAGTAAGTAGCCTGAAACCAAGCATCACAGTTTGAGAATCACTAGTTTAGAGTAAAAAAATAATAATCTATAAAATAATCACGGCGTCTTTGCATAACAAACAAATTAATATGTTTTTTAGGAGGTGTGAGAAATAAGATTCCGAACAGTTTTGTTTTAAACTTGATCGCTTTTAAGCAACATGAATTCAGTCAGTTATTTTTATCCAAGGGTTAGTCATGTACAAAAATAGTTAGGAATTGCGTCTGCAATACAACTGCGTCAAACATCTTGTCAAATAGCAGACATGATGTCAATATTAACAGCAATATCTCACGGATGCAAGTTGGCACTGTTTGCGGCGCCCAATCGACTGCTCCTTCGAAATAGCGACATAGCAATACTCCGGGAGAAGACAGTCCGTAACCATCAGCACATGTAAAAGTGCACTCGCTAAGGTAGTTATTCGAATCTGTACAAACTACGTCTCCGTTGTCTGGCGCCTCCAGCGGTGGTAGACAGACGTCGGCTGCAAAAAAACAAGTTTTTTTCAACCAATATTTTGTAGCGCATTTTTAGGCGAAGCTTAATAAAAGTGTACTTGTGTTTGTTCAGGCGACAAAATGCAAATTACCGTTGTGCTTTTTAGTCGGAATAATTTATTTGTAAACGGCCCCTTATTGCCTTAAGCATAGTTTTTGGTTTAAGGTTTAACTCGTGGATTTCACCGCCACAATGAAAAGATTTGCCTGTGAAATACTTATTATGTGTTTATCCATGCATGGTTTGTTACGTTGGTGAGTGTGCGTGTGCATTTATAAATTAATGTGGCGCAAATATGTTGGAAAGTCTAACTTCAAACTCCAGGTATCATCCTTCATATCGAAATATAGATGTAACAAATTATGAGTTTTTTAAGTCGAAAGAAACTATTTTGGAATTTTGTGATCCTGTCGTTGTAAACTAAAATTTGCGACATATCAGTTTTGTAGAAAGGTATTTGATTGTAGCTTTATACCAATGGAACCAATCAAACGCCTTTAGTTTGACCTGCACCCTAAAACGAACTAATGCTTTTTTTTAAAGAGGTCAACCCGGGAATGGTTTGATTGTAAACACAGTACAGACACCTTTCGGCAATTTGGTAAGTCGTGTAACGTAAGGAGAACGCCCACTTCGAAGAGTCTGTGGTGATGGTGTCGAATTTCCTTCGCATCATTTCATTTATTTTTCACTGTTTTGTTTTTTTATCTTGCAGCAAACTATGTAGCCTAATAAATTGGGTTAAGTTGAGTTGCAAATAGACTCTCTTACATAAAACGGATTTCAAACAAAAAAGAATATATAGGCCAATCTGGATGCTTTAAAAACAACGGCTCAAGTCAAAAAAGAAAAAACAAATGGTGCAGATCACAAAAATTTATTGCAACTCAAACAACAGTGTATTACTGTTTAAAAGAACAGTTTAAGAACATAACGTTATTTTAAAATCTTTCCTGATCCGCTAAACACCAGGTGCTGCTATATCTGCAATTGTGTTAAATTCCAAAACGAAAAATCACCTAAAAAAGTTGTAACCTACAACTGCGTAAGGTCAAACCTACGTTCACATGTTGGTCTTTCGCCAGTCCATTCCCCAATATCGCCGCCATCAGATAACTCACATTCCCGGGTGCTGTCTCCTACCAAAACGTAGCCGTCCACGCACGAGAAACTAAAACAAACAAACGGCCATGCATACTTTGTCAGAAAGCTGAACAGCGCATAACGACATTTAAGCTATGACATTTTTTCATTTACGTTATAACCTTTTTTTTTATAAATAAGTGCGAAAACAAAAAGTAAACAATCTCATACAAACAGAGAAATATTTGTTTTTGTCATATATTTACCTTGTGATTAATTGTTAGTTATAGAAATTTAGGATTTTTTTATAACAATTCTACTAATTATCTGGACCTCAATACACGCTGATTAAATTGAATGTTGTCTTTATGAAATTTATGTCTCTAGCACATTTCTCTTTAACCTTTTTCCCCGTTGTGTTACAAGCTTTTAATATTTCGTATACCCTACAAGTAGAGGGAGACATGAAAAAAAAGGGAGATGTCGTCACATCTTTATATCACAACCTGAGGCCACAAAACAAAAAACCTTGAGAACTTGCAGTTTTCGGCAAACTCGTATGCACGTATGCTGAAGGAATCGAGACGAATTACATTCAGTGAGGGAAGGCGTTCGCGCGAAACCGGAAAAAGTCTGCTTTTATTAGGTTTAAATTGCAATTTTTCAGTTCAGCGCTTTAGGCTCAAAATCCTGGGATACGCTTAGGTATAGAATAGAATATACCCGGTTGAAGAGTTAAGCTCGGGCGACGGAACATTTTTAACTTTTATTTATTTGTAAAATAAAAGTGTATTAAAGTAATTATATGTGTGATCCCGCTGACATAATTTTTTACCATTTGAATTTTCTGAACTAACCTAATACTACACTTTAAAAAAACACTGTTTTTAAAGTAGGTGTCATCGTAAGATTGTAATCGTTAGTCCGAGATATGTCAAGGAAATGTTCACCTGCACACGCTGGTCAGTCCGTTTCCGTCTGAGCAGCTTACATTGCCGTTTAGGATAGCTCCTTGTGCTGGGAGACAAACGATTGCATGGCAGGTCGGGCGAGGGTTGCTCCAAGTTTGGTCATTCTCTGTGTGCAAGTAAATCTTTTTGTCGATCATGCGATTTGCTTTAATGATAATAACATGAAGTGATCACGCGGTTCTACTGCCAAAGATTGCCCGCGGCCCCTGAGTCGCGTGCTCTAGTCCAACTTCTAGCTTGTTAATTCATTAGCAAAATGCGGCTAATTCTAATTCTAATCTAATTCGGATTTTACCAAAAATGCTACTTTGTCCAACAGCATTTTTAGTTTCTCAGCTTAAACACAGAATTTCAATTAAAATTTTTTGGTTGGAACGTCTTGTATGCATTTTTACAGTCTAAAAAACACAAAAAGGCATAAAAAATTAGCACACACATAACTACCATTTCACGTTCTTTTAAGAATAAATTGCGATTAAATTAAATTGTTTTTAAATAATTAAATGTGATTCTAGTTCAAATTCTAGTTAAAACTTCATATTTTAAGAATTCGATGTGTAATTCTAATCTAATTTCAGAAAACTTAAAACGATCTAATTCTAATTTTAATCTAATTTAGAAAAACTAAAATGCTTTAATTTTAATTCTAATTTAATTGTTAATAGCTAAAATAAATCTAGTAGTCCAAGTCTGCTCTAGTCACGAGTTTCTAAACATTATTGTGTTGCGCATGGTCGTAATGCATATTACGCGACTACTCGCCAATACATGGTCATACTATTGGAATTAAACCGTTTGCCTACTTTGGGCTCCATTGTTATACTGGCAAGGCAAACAAAGGTAAAATATATTTTTTTTACCAATCTTGGTTAAACGTCGGATGTTTCATACTTAAATGCTGAAAGCAATTGGCACGGTTGAAAAAGATGGTAGTATTAAGTTGGGGAAATTTCGCACAACCGTGTTTCATCACGTTAGAGTCTGACCAGAGTCGTTGATATAAAAACACAATTTTTCAGCGTTTCACTTGTTTTCATACGTTTTTTTACGCCTACAACATTTCTTTTTGTAAAGATTTTTTCGAAATAACAGTGTCCGGTTTTGCTTTTTAGTTCAGTAACGCTATGTGTTGTATACTTACGACAGGTTGTGCTACTAGCTCCGGTCATACTGTAACCAGGTAAGCACGAAAAACTACAAAGGCTGCCGACATTGTTGTCGTCTGTGCAGGAAACTCCTCCATTTTCAGGAGCCTCTTGTGCTGGACACAAAAGCGCTGAAAAGCCAAGATTAAACAAGTTTAGCGTGGGATAGAATCAGTGGAGTTTTTAACTCATGAAAACAAGATAACTTTAGGTTGCTCTTTTTAGAACAATATTTCAACAAGGTCACTAACCAAACAAACACTACCTTTAACAAAGATATTCAGCAGTAAAATTATTTTATGGAATTTGTTTATCAAGGGTTGCAAACTTCTGTTTGATTGCGATCGACTGAAAGAAAAAAAACTAAAGACTTCAAAAAGTCACAGGAACAAACATTACGGTGCACCCTTTTTTCTGTGACTTATTTTGCACTTTTAAAACGAAAAATAATCAACCTTTACAAAATTGCTGCGTAAAAGGACAAACTTCTGTTAGCCTACATTCCAAGCCAGCGATGAAGTTCAATTTGTTAAGTCATAATACGCTTGGCCACCAACAACAATTGTATTGTTTCTCAGGTGTACAACAGTTACTATAATAACGTGACCAGTATTTTTCGACATGCCAAAGCCGTCAGGTAACCGGTATGATAAAGCATATTGATACAAGCTGGTACCCTATACGGACAAACACATACTATAACTTCACTACTTGTGCTGCCTGAGTTTATTCTTGTCTGATCAATGGACAACCTGATGTATATCAATAAACTGACAGGTTACATGTATATATGAAAAAAATTAAAATAGGAAAGGAAAGGAAAATGTACCTTCGCATATCGGAAACGCTGCATCCCATCGCCCGGTTCCCCCGAAGTCACGGCAAACTGTTTGAGAGTTTCCGACCAAAATGTGCCCGGGATCGCACTCGAAGTCGCACACGCTCAAGTCGTTGTTCGCATTCGTGCAGGTCACCACTCCGTTTTGCGGGTTCGCAATCACGAAACACGTCTCAACTTAAACGAAAATTCATTTGCTGACCGTTTTAAAAGAAAGCGGTACGTTGAAATTGTTTGCAGGTTCACAGTAAGGTTGAGTAGGATGATAAATTGTTATAGATTATTATATAAAAAAAAAATACGCCATGCCATATGTTGCGATTAAAGCTTCAGTCTAATCCAGTGGTTCTCAACCTTTTTTCTTCCGTGGCCCATTTACGTTGGAAAAGGATTATCTGTGGCCTCATAATTTTATAAAAGGAAAAACTGTAAAATAGGTTTAGAACAAAACACAGCAGAACATATTTCAAAACAGATTATTTATTCAACCGTGCATTAGTGAGATACTTGCGGCTAAACAATGCGTTTTCATTCCTTATTATTCCTCTCCAAGCCATTACTCCTGTAAAACTAAATATAGTGACACAAATTAAACTAAATCTATTTTTTTTTTAATTGGTCTGTGGCCCACCTGAAATGTTCTTATCGCCCACCAGTGAGCCATGGCCCACTGGATGAGAACCGCTGGTCTAATCTCTAATGCATAGTCCGGTTACTGATTGGTTTTCAATTTGTAATAAACACCTAAATAACATCCAATTTTTTATTTCTGAGTGTATTACTTTGTACCATGTTTGTAAAGCATGCGCTTTATCAGTCCAGAATGACCAAGTTTACACATATTTTCGATCAATACTTTGGGTATAGATGTCTCATATGACATTAACAATATAGTTGGCAATGTTTGTTCAACGTTATATGCTATTCGGGTCAAATCTTTGGGTATTGCTGTACCGAGATTAGTATAAATGCTTAATTAGTATAGCTCTCGCTTGAAATCAGAACTACTGTAAAATAAAGTTCACATTTGCCCTTTTCAAACCCACATTGGTGAATAAGAAGACGAACGTATTCAAAAAATAAATATACCGATACAACTTGGCGCAGGTAAGTCCCACAGAGGGTTATCTCCGACTAGGACGCAAGTTGTTGTGTCGAGCCCATCTAATATATAGCCTGGGTTGCAACTGAAAGTGCAAGCGCTGTCGAGGAAGTTCTCATTTGTGCAAGACACGTCGCCGTTGGCTGGGTCTGACTGCGGCGGCACGCACACGATTGCTGCAAAATAAAGATTGAAAATTTGTTCGGGCAACTCTGGTTTGATCCTGGTCATGAATTTCACAGTCGCTAGAAGCGAATCCGTGGTCGAGTTGCAAATATTCAACTGAGTCAGTTTAAGCGCTCGAAGCGCCACAACTTTGCTTTCATTGATAAAAGATTGCAGAATGTTACGGTATGTTAGAAGGAGGTTTGCAAAATATGAGTACATAACTCGATGTATAAGAGCTTCATAGACCTAAACCACGTTAAAATCTACACAAGCGCAACAAAACATACAATGGGTTGATAGCTTATTTTAAAAGTTTGATATTGGTGCCACGATACGATCGCCAAATTACAAAGACGTAACATTTGTGCAAACCGTATAAACAATAAATTAACTAGTAACTTAATTGGCAGAGGTTGCATCTGAGTTGATGCAGGGCTCATGGCTGTGAGTGTGGACACTAACAAAAATGTGGAAACATGATAGGCGCCTTTAATTTGAAAACACAATTGCATACTATAAGGGCGAACAACACGCCACTTACTTAACTTGAGTAACAAGTGCAATTTTTTTGAAAGGTGATAGTCATGGTGTCCAGCCGAGAAACATATTTGCATTTGCGGTTTAGCACGTTTAATTGATAGCAATAGGGAAAAAAAACATTGAGAACTTGATGCCAGCTATTTTTTGGTTCCAAAACGCATCACAGTATTTTTGTGGTTCAATTTTTGAACCAGGTCGCCGAGCCGGAACACAAGCCATCGCCTTTGCGGGCATTTAAAAAAGAGAACGAAATATTTTGTGAAATACCATTTGCCTGCATCAAAGTTAAATTGTTTGGCACAAATATTGTGCAAAATACCCAACATGAAGCATCAAGATTTTAACAAGCAAGTAATCTCACCCTCCAGAGATTGTTTGACCTTTCAGGCATAAAATAGTTGAAAATTTTGCGATTTTGCCAAATAAAATCATTAGAAAGTTTTTTTTAATGTTTTAACAATTTATAATAAATAACTAACCGTCGCAGGTGGGAGGATTGGGGCTCGACCATTCACCCAACGGGTCGCTGTTGCCGTCATCCTCGCAAACCATGGTCGTGATTCCGTTGGGACTGTAACCGGCGTTGCAGGAAAACTCGCACGCGCTGGCCAGGTAGTTGCCGTTGGAGCATTGAACGCTGCCGTTCGCCGGCGCCACTTGCTCGGGGTTGCACCTGATAGCTGAGCCAAGCAAAACAAAGGCGTTTGGTCAGGTAAAGCAGTGGTTCTCAACCGGGGTGCCGCGGCGCCCTGGTGTCCCATTTCTAATGCTGAAAGGTGACGATAGGTATTTGAAGTTTTTTTTCATTTGAAGTTTGAATCTGATGTTTGCTCGATTGGTAAGCTTTTTGATACAACTACTTTTGTACGATTTGAGATCATTATTTCAAATGACATTTTCCTTTATATTTTAAGTTGATTGTGTTGTTCCAGTTCTATTTATAGTGACATTTCAGTAAAACACTCAACGAAAATTCTAGTGGGGGTGCCGCAAAATGTAAACAAACTATTTATTAGGGCAGTTGGTGTTGTACTTAGGTGGGGTGTTTGTGGTTAGGTAAAATGTTGTATAGGCCTGTTTCTGGCCATTTAGATCTCATTCCGACCTTATTCCGAAGTAGGTTTGTCCGACATTAATGTTGTTTATATTTCGGTCTTATGGTTGTAGTACACCTTAGCTTGGATTGTGTCAACAAGTTCCCTAGTGCAGTAAGTCATTAAATCAAGCTGACGAAAAGCGCAGTCTAACGTAAGCCAAATCAGAAAAATGGCTTTCGCTTGATGACCTAATAAATACTGTGCTACAATCAGATTTTAAGCAAACTGCCCCTATAGGTTTTAGCGTCGTAATGTATTCGAAGTCTTAATATGGAATTTGCTCCGGCAGGCATCATATCAGTATAGCGAAATCGCTCTTCCGGGGTAAAGTAAGTTATAAACCGACGTTTCGGCAGCAGATACCAGCTGACCTCACCAGGGTTGAAAACGAGAATGCGTTAGCGAGGTTATATATTGAAAAAGTATAAAATAAAAGACTATGTTAGATTAAAATATTAATATCATTAGATTGAAATCGCTCTTCTGGTGTAAACGAAGCATAAACCGACGTTTCAGCAGCAGATACCAGCTGACCTCACCAGGGTTAGTAATAATTAAAACGAGAATGCGTTAGCGAGGTTATATAGGTACGGAAAAGAAATACAAAATAAAAGACTATATGTTAGATTTACATCATACTATCAATAATAGAAGTCTTTCGTCTGGTGTAAACAAACTATTGGAACTTATGCCTACTGACGCAGGTCCGTGGCGTGTTGTCGGACCAGATTCCAATCGGTTGATCGTCTCCTGCTGAAAGGCAGGTTGTTGCTGGCGAGCCAACCAGAGCGTGTGCAAGATTGCACGTGAAAGTGCAAACGCTGTCCATGAAGTTGCTGTTAGTGCAATCGACTGTGCCGTTGGCAGGTGCCTCTTGTTCGGGTTGACAGGTAATGGCTGTAAAGCGTAAATTATTATCACTACTTTAACGCTTTAGCTTAGTAAACACGAGACAAAGGTTATGTTTTGATTCTGCAGCAAACCACATATGCCAAGTCATAACAGTATTCGGCAAATGGCGTTTAAGACATAGCACCTTGTCTTCCTTATTACATTCACCCCACTTATTTTAAGCCTATTCATTTCCGGTGTTAATTAAGGTAAATAAGTTAAACTAAAAGTGTTCGTTCAGTTGGTGTTCAGAATAATACGTGTGACCTTTTTTTCACTATAATCCATGCACCCTGAAACGAAACGAACTAATTATTGTTCAGTGTTGAAACGACTTAAGTCAATGACTTGATTCAAGTGCGTTAAGTCGCTGTTTTTCAATGACTTGACTTGACTGTGCTTTAATTAAATATTTTTAGTAAAATTAGGTTAATTAGGCCGATTGTTAGGATAAAAAGATGTCAACTTGCTGTTTGTTTTTAATCAGAATGGAACGTTTTCACCATTTTGAGAACTTCAGTATTATTTTTTATGCTAATGCTGTTACTTGACATTGCCTTGCGCACTGAGAAAAAGTTTAGCAAAGCTGTTTGTTTTATGCAAAAAAATTAAGATATATAACCCATTTTCATAAAAATACATGCTTAATGAAACACTTTATTTCAACCCGAGTCATTTGTCCAGACTTAATTAAAGTAAAGTCAAATCATTTTACCGAAAGACTTTAATTATGTCAAGCCTCTTTCCCTAATGACTTAAGTCAAGTCAAGTCATATTACCAAAATACTTTAGTTACGTCAAGTCAAGTCATTTTTTTCCAAATTACTTAAGTCAAGTCAAGCCATTTGAAAACAGTGATTTAAGCGCACTTAAGTCAAGTCATTGACTTAAATCATTACCTCACTGTATATAAGGTGCTTTATCTTACGAGAACAAGATGTCGGCTAGCCGCTCCATAAGGTTGATCAGTTAAAGATGCCGCAACATGTTAAAGTCTCAAACCATGTCGCTTAACCTTATTTGGCCTGTACTTACGTGCACACGTTGGGAATGCGCGATCCCATCTTCCCAGAGTACTTGTACTCGTGGCAAACAAGCAGGTGACCTCCGAACCACCTTGCACAACGTACCCGTTGTCGCAAGAATATGTGCAAACGCTGTTTTCAAAGTTCTCGTTGGTGCAAACCACAGATCCATCCGCTGGTGCCGGTGCGGGCGGTTCACAAGTGATGCCTGGAAAACGAACAAAATGCTGTCTTTAGCAAACTACATAATTGTCAAAATATACCATTTCTCTTTTTCTATCTTATAGGCAACTGGTTTTGTTTACTGGTTCTATGAAATTTAGAAGATTTATTGACGAACGAGTTTCACAAATACGTTGCCTTGAAAGAAATTACCAAACTTATTTTTAAACAAATTATTTGATTTAATTGGGGCTTAATTATTCTGTTTCAATCCCGTTATTCAATTTTGCTAAATAGTTGCATGATTTCTGTTTTCAACTGCTTCCCCTATAGATGAAATATTTATTTGGCTATGGTTTCCACGCTTAAGTTTAAAAGCGTAATCTCACGTATGCAAGTTGGCACTGTTTGCGGCGCCCAATCCACTGCTCCCTCGAAATAGCGACATCCCAATACTCCAGGAGAAGACAGACCGTAACCATCAGCACATGTGAAATAGCAATCGCTGAGGTAGTTGTTCGAATCTGTACAAACTACGTCTCCGTTGTCTGGCGCCTCCAGCGGTGGTAGACAAACATCGGCTGAGATGAAATAGGAAAAATAAATCCTCTTGTTATAACCAACTAAGGGTACATTTTTAACCTGGCCGCTCTAGTTAAAATTAGCTTCTTTAGCTAAAAAACTAGTAATTTTGCTTGTGAACGGGCATTGGAAAAATCAGGAATGACGTCACACAGTTACGTCATAGCGTGATGCATAAAGTAACATTGAAAAATTTCGATGCAAGTTACATCTAAACGTGACGTTATTAAGAAATAAGAAGACCGCACAGATCGTTTATATTAAAAGTTCGAGGGTTGCTGCTTTCAATACAAAATCTACATTTCAAAGATTTCGCGTAAGGCGGAAGCAACGCCTTTATATGGTTCAATTTTCTCCAAGAATTATTTTCGAATGTGCTATGATACGCAGGGCGCCCTTGGTCTGGTTAAACTACAGTTTAGAGAGCCTTAGCTGACCTTTGGATTGGCGCAGGCCTCTTCGTGGCTAACCAAGTAAATACTCACGAACGCATTCCGGACTAGTGCCTGTCCACTCTCCAGCAATCCCGGTTGAGTCGGCTACGCATGTTCGCGTAATGTCGCCCACAAGGTTGTACCCGTCGCTGCAGGAATAACTATCGTACAAGAATAATGTTGAAATAACAATTTTCTTACTTTTTGCCCTCACTGGAATAGTGAACGTCACACCGATCGCTTCATAAAACGTGCTTTTTGCAATTAGGAAAGATAATTGCGACTCAATGTTGGCACAATGTTTTATAACCAAACAGCCTATACTTCTGCACGTAGCATATCTATGAATTATAGATCTAATTTATTAATCTGTATCAACTTGACGGCCAGCCAACCATTTTATATTTCGTGTTATCGGGATACTAGGAATCACATCCTATCTTTATATTTGCAAGTGACATGATAATTGTCGTATCCCCAAAGCGTTCATTGAAGTAGTAGTATTCCTTTGTCACCTGCAAACGCTGCTTAGCAAATCGCCATCGGAGCAGTCAACATTGCCGTTGACCAAGGAGTTCTCTTGCGGTGGAAGACAGACGACAAGAATACACGTTGCCACTGGGTTACTCCAAGTCAGGTCGTCCTCTGTAAAAGTTACGAAGTTTTGCATGTGTCGGTAGTTTTTTTTTAATTTCATTAGTGTTGTAAACAAGTCATTTTTAAATGACTCAACTCCCAGTTAAGTCAATTTTGAAATAACTTGAGCCCTATAGTCAAGTCATTTGTGGAATAACTCAAGTCCAAGTCAAGTGAAAAACAAATACAAAAGATAACTAGTTCTAGTCTAATAAGTCATCAGTTTTTTAACTAGTAAGTCGTCAGTTGCCGAGTCAAGCCCCAGAAGTTATTATTAGAGCAAGTCAACTTCAATATGAGCGACCAATATAAAGAACAATAAAAAATTAAAATTTTCTGCTCCGATTAGGTCGTCCAATTATTATAAGATTTAACTTAAATAAAAATAGCAAAAAAAAACAAAATGAAGCAATTTAATCATTTTACTTGTAGAAATTGATATAAATAGCTCAATTTGATAACAAAATCTTAAACGAAAATACTTAATTTCAAAATCATTTGACTTTATGATTTCAGTCCAAGTCAATTTCGTCCCAAAGACTGAAATCAAGTCAAGTCTTTTTACGAAAACCAGTCAAGTCAAGTCATTTGAAAACAGCGACATGACTTGACTTAAGTCTTTACAACACTGCTTTTTGTGGCGCTAATAATAATTTTTGCGATGCATTGCGACAGTATAGTCAGATAGTATTTTTCTTGGCGTCGCGACTTGTCCTGTTATATAGGCCTGGTAAGGCACGGCGCATAAGACGAATGATTCGAAAACCAAACTCTTATATAATTAACGCTCACGGCATAATGTGGTGTCTGGTCCGATCATGACGTATGATGGATCACATGTGTAAGTGCAAGTGCTTCCAACGTCGTCTCCGTTCGTGCAAGAAACTCCTCCATTCGTTGGTGGTATTTGCGGCGGGCATTGCGTCGCTACACATTAAAAATGCATTGGTAAGTTTGCACGAAAAAGGGTACTTTGCCTAAATATTACAAAAAAAAATGATTATACACTAACTTCTTGAGTATGGTCTTTTGTTTAACAGTGCTACTTATACTATAAGTTACTCGGGCAACCCGTCACATTTTATCTAACATGAACAAACTTTCTTAAGTAACTCGGCCAAGTTTTTAGGAAAAATAGGAATATAAAAGACGGTGTTTATAACGTTTCCATCTTGCAGGGGCTTTGAATATCCTACTTGGTCGCAGTCTATTTCTTCCAATAAACAAATCAGCTGGCTGTTATTGATTGTAGAACGACAAGGGTAAAATTACAACTGATCAATTCATATATACGAGGGGTGTTCAACAAGCGGCACGCGTGCCAAATGTGTCAAGCGAGCTATAAAAAAATGGCATGCAAGCCCCCCTAAATTAGTTAATTTGCTATTCAGCCAAATTCGAATTTTTTATACAATAAATTGCCATTCTTTATTCAGAATATAAAAGTCAGTTCAACGACGGACATTTAGTTGCAGTATTTTATTATTTGAAAAAAAAACCTTTATTATTAGAAAAGAATTATATAATTAAACTTTGGCACAGGAGGAAGTTATAGGTTAAAAATTGGCACGCCGGCATGTTTGTGTTGGACACCCTGAATATACAAACTCGCATCAAAGCGTCCAGAAGCTTTAGCATCGAATCGAAACGCAAGAAAAAAATTTACTCACATTGACAAATCGGAGGAGGGAAACTCCACGAGGCGACGTCGTCGATCACATTACACGTCGAACTGATTTCTCCCACGAGAAAATAGCCAGGCGAGCAGGAGTAAGTACAGGAGCTCAAGTCGTTGTTTCCATCCGAGCACACCACTCGCCCGTGTATGGGATTAACACGCGCGGAGCAACCTGTAGACAAAATACTGTAAAGTGCACAGAACAATAGCCTATTCTCTATGAAAAAAATTGTTGTCTATTCTGTAAAGCACGTGTTGGTCAAAATGCGGCTAATAGTCACAAACGCTTTTAAAGTCACTAAAGTTGTTTGTTTTAAACGAATGCGGTATTTTTTTTAAGTGCGCTCATGGCACACAGCAACCTATGAACAATATAGTGTGAAGTCCTGTGCACAGAACAATAATTTCTTTGAAAAAAATTGTTAAATGCGGCTAATAGTTAAAAACGCCTTTGAAATGGCCAAAGTATGTTTGTTTTAAATGAATGAGGTATTCTTTTTCGGGGGGTGCACTGATGTCAAGAAGGGTTGGGATAAAATTTACGCAATTTACGCAAATAATACGAAAAACAATTTGGAACGTGAGCCGACTGAGCCGTGCTTAGCACTGTTGGAGATTTTGAAGTCACCCGGTTGCCTTGTGGGATCGCGTTTTAATTATTATAGATATCTTCACAAACTGTGCTTAAAGTGACCAAAGAAACGGTATCTTAGACAGAGAATAGCTTGTTCATTGCAGAACCGGTTTAATCAGTTTTGGCAGTTGTGACGCGCGGCGGTCAGCCACGCAGGACTTCGATATTTGCATACTAGTTCTGTAATCACGCGGTTTATTTGCAGTTTTAAATGGCATATCTGGACGAATATGCACAACTGTTTTTCTTGTTAAAAATTACAAACTTAGCGTTATTTTAAAACAACAAATGCCTCGTTAACCAAGGTTATCTAGGCTTACGCTAACCTCTGAAGTTCGCCAAAAAAATATGACAAAATATAAGTTTAATTTTCATCAAACGTTATGCCTTATTTCAGGCCTTATTCCGATGAAATTACGACTTGAATTCAATTACTGTTCAAGTTGCGAGCTTAACTTGGATGTTATTAAATAATTTGGAAGTTTACAGCAAAATGTATCCATGTGGCAACTAACCATTTAATCCATCGTCTATAGCTTAAACACTTACTCATTTCGCCAAGGTCGACTCATTTCGCCAAGGTCAAACCCAGTACAACACAGTTACTTGTCACTTACTGCCAAGGCAACCCAGCATCGGAGCGTTGCACCCATCCGTGTTGCAGCAACATCGGCACACTGTGCTTTGGCTTTTGATGTTACACTGGGTTGGATACCAAGCAGGGAGCATGTTCTGCACATAAAAACGTTTTTAATGAATACGCATTGACGACATATCGGTTACTCGACTCTACAGTTAAACTTATAGTTAAGTCGTACATCTAGCACCGACGGATGGCAATTTGTTTTTCAAGTTTCTGCCAAAAGTTTCCTGTGCATTTGTGCATACAAGCTACGTGCTTAAATTTACAAAATCATTTGTTGGGATCTTTACAGAAATGTAGAAAATCATTAACCAAAGTTTTTAAGAGAAACGTCCCAAAAAGTTCGCAGCGGGGTTATAAACTTTTGTTGTCTCGCGATTATAGGAAATGATTTCTGGTAAAAGTTTGTCTTTAAAAGTTTTCAGTCGATTATTATGGACAGCGATTAAGATAGGAGATTTGAAAGAGGACCCTTTTTGGACGATTTCTTGCAAAACTTGCCTGTTTGAAGTTATTGTCACAAGCTTCAGCCTGCTTGCAATTCTTGGTAATAAGGAAGTTTTGTATGCCGACGGTCCTAACCTCGTTCTGGCATGCTTGCTGCAAAAACATACATGGTTTGATTATTGTCTCTGTGGCGACTAAGACTTATTTTTATATTTTACAAGAAATCCAAAATCCTTGCTCAAACACGCGATAAAATACATTGTCGTTAAAGCTTTAAAATAAAAGTTTTTATCAAAGAGGACCTACCTGATTAGCCAGACAGTTTTTCAGTACACCTTGTGTGTTGCACTCTTCATTGGTCTTCGCATTGACGCACGTCCAGCATTTTAAAGCTAAAATAAAAAAATCTACGTCAAATACGCCTGTTTTTTTTGCACTCAAATGAAAGCGCCCAAGTAGTTTATACTTTTTAACTACTTCAAAACACAGTACCAGAAAACCGGGGCCATGGACCCTTCAACTAGTTTTAGGGGGTTCATGAAGGCCTAAAAGAAATAGTGATGTATATTTAAGAAGTATTCAGTTTTGAAAATAACATTTACTAAAATTAAAACGGTTTTGCACTGAATGTAGACTCCATTACACTTTCACATTTTTGGACCGAAATTGGCAGAAAGCCTATTTGTATGGTGACGTCAATCTATGAGGTAATTTTTTTAAATTTTTTGGCCTGCCGTGTTCCACGCAAAGCAAAAAAAAATAAGGGTCCGCGATAGAAAAAGTTTAAGAACCCCTGCACTAAACCAAACAAAATGCAATCGTTACCTGACGCCGACAATAGAAATGTTGCAGTAAACGCCACAAAACAAAAAAACTTCATCCTTTTTCCTCACTTGTCTTGTTTCCTCCGAAAAGAAAATGGTAACGAATTCCATTTTTCCGTCACACTTTATAGTTGACCATCCCTCGGCTCGTCCAATAGGAGCCGGCCAAGTTTTTTCGGGATAAAACCACTCGTGAAACTCGAATTGCTGCTTTTTGCGCAAGTTCCATTAAGGGACTATCGTTTGTTTCGCGTGTTTGTTGTAGGTTGGTTATTTTCAGTAGGCATTCAGCCGATATTTCGCGATATGCCGCCTACGCACGTTTATCATAAACCGCAGACGACCGCCGTGTTGAAGCAAACAGGTTCCAATAAACAAGTGTTTATTTGCAAGTTTTGCGTTTTGTTCAGCACGCAGATTCACGGGACGAAAATTTGCAAGCTAAGCGATATTATTGTTTTTAAACTCGGTTAGCTCACTTGCAGTGGCGATAAACCAGTGTTTCAATGTTGTAATCAATTAAGTTAATAAACTTAAGTGCTTAAGTCATTGTTTTCAAATAATTTGACATTACTTATGTCGCTTTGGTAAAATTACTTAACCTGACTTAAGTATTTTGGACAAAGAACTTGAATTGGACTAAAGTCATTGAGTCAAATAACTTGGGTTGAATTTAGTGTTTTTATCAGTGTTGTAAAAACAAAAAGTGCACTTAAGTCAATTTGTCAAATGACTTGACTTGACTCACATCCTTTTACCAAAATGACTTTGACTTAGGTCTTTCGGACAAATGACTTGACTTAGACTGAGATTTGTTTTGTTAGTTTTTGAAAATAATTGACTGGGACTAAAATTATTTTAACATGACTGGTTTACAACACTGCGATAAATCAACAAGTTAGTGTTTTACCAAGTTTGATCTAATATTATCAAGGTTGTTTTTTGTTTAATGCAAATGTTTGGCACAAGATCAACGTTAATAGCCGCAGTACGATAGAGCTTACAAGCAAAATTTGTTTTATAATTTTATTGTAAAGAAAAACGAATTTTTTTTAAATCTCGTTCGAAAAGTTGTAAGGTGCAATATAAAGTTTGCTTATTGTTCTTTGCACGAAACTGGTTAATTGTATTTGGTTGTGAATGGAGGATTTTTACTGCGACTATATATTTTGTATTTTTGCGCACGTATGTTATGCAGCGACGGCAAATTTCCTATATAATAGGTTTGTAATTAGTCCCCGCGTCAAAAACCTCATTGTTATAAAGTAAAGCGGTTATTTTACGACTACTGAATCGTGTTAAGCGCGACATGTTTTGTGAGTTGCAACACCGAAACACCAGCTGTCGCCTATTCGATAAACCGGTGTGTTTCAAGATAGAATCTGTCCCACCACTAATTAAACTCTATGTAGAAATAGAGCGCCGTTGGCGAAATAGCATTCTGACGGGCAAGGCTGCTTATTACGCCGAGTCTTGGTTCGACGAAAGTAGACTTCCTAATAAAAGCTCTTCTTTAATTGGTTTGCCACCAGATATGTGACATTTTCTAACTTCACGGAAGTGTTTTTCAACTCTCACCTGTATTTTCAGCGCGATTTTGCACACGACGTAAAATCGCTTGCTAAGCAAATTTTAAAATAGATTCGATGATTGCATATTAAAGAGTTCCAATAAGTGTTTTGCGCAGGACGAAGGATTAACTGAAATGGATTTAATCAAAACTATTTTTCTGAAAGGGAATCAAGTCATGCCTTGCGCGATTTCCAAAAACTTATTACATGTTTTAATAATTTAATTAGTATGGTGAATATCGCCAATAAATCTGCGATTAATCTTGCCAATCCTTTTGCCTTAAACGTTCTAAAGCAGGGGTTATTAATTTTTTTGTATCGC
The DNA here is from genome assembly GCF_963924565.1 of Ascidiella aspersa. NCBI lineage: Eukaryota > Metazoa > Chordata > Ascidiacea > Phlebobranchia > Ascidiidae > Ascidiella > Ascidiella aspersa. Next base: position 21,509,828 of record NC_139454.1, read on the forward strand.
GGACCCCTATTTTTTTTTGCTTCGTGTGGACCACGTTAGGCCAGAAAATGACGTCATAAGTTTACATCACAATTAAATAGACTTTGGAAATATGTTTTGTTTTTCATAAATTTACGTCACAACATAAATGTACTTTCAGAAACATGCTGATGATTTAAGTAAAATAAAGCCTTAATATCATCAGTGCTAAAACGTTGAGTTTTAGTTAAATTATTTAAAAAGAAAGTTGATTACTTCTTAGATAGACACTATAATAATTCAAATTGGCCATCGCGGACCTAAAGTTAGTTCACGGACCCCTAAGGGGTTCATGGACCCAATATTAAGAACCCCTGTTCTAAAGGTACATATTTTTTTGCAGAATAAATATTTTATAACAGACGTCGGCAACCTTTGGAACGCAATTTATAACCTTTGACTAACTGTTAATGACTTATTATGAAAACGTTTTTGTATGATTTAGCTGTAAGTAGTTCAATGCTACATAACCTGTTACTTTATAATTTCTCACAAAGGGTTTGTTCGAGTTTTAGGAGTCAACCATTTTTAGGGGAGCGCAAGCTTTCTGCAATATTGAACTTTTGAAAGCGATTTTGTTAGTTTCATATTTTGTTTGGTGTTAATTCTGATTTCAAGCTGTCCTATGCTTTAGATATTAAAATTACACATGTGTGATAATTGTGTTGTTGGGCAACTGAATAAATGATTCATGTATATAATTTTTAATAGTTTTCTTTTTTAATAGTTTCTCTTTTTTTTACTATATTTGCTACTTATTATGACCGACTTGGCCTATGTTTTGTTAGAACAATAAAGATCTAAGTTCTGCTTAGAGGTTGGGCACTATGCCACCCCTCAATTAACTTTTTTTGCCAATTTTATTAAAGAACTGCAAAAATACTTTGCGCTTTTTTGTTTTATAGTGTTGTTTTGTCCAGTTTTGTTGACATTTTAGCACAAAGTCTCTTTGAATATGCCATTGCATGTTTTCTGTTTATTCAAAATAATCATATCTTTGAAAGTTTATTGGCGTTTTCAAATTAGAGTATTGTCCACTTAGATCCATCATAAAAATTCTCCCCTTCCCACGTATGTTTTAGACCATTTTTATATACGACAACAGGCAGCGCCTGGCTTATTCGATTTTAGCGTGAATCCATAAAGTTTGTGCAATATGGCCATTGCATTGTGTGCCGTTACACTTTTTTAAAACAGAACTACCTCAATTTTTGCGCTTTAGGCGACAGTTTTACGTGGTTTTTATACAGCCGTACAACTGAGAACTCAATGCCTTTAAAATGTTGTCACACCAGCTTGATAAAAAGCCAATATATCGTGAAATATCACTTTTTTACGTGTCCGATGCGTCATGTCACCTTAGCCTCAGTTCAAACCAAACAAACTTAGTTTGTTTGCGCTTCGTCCTATTAAGACTGGACTTCACTAGTTTCAAGTTGTCTCAGTGATATGTATTCGAAAAATGAAATTGCTCTTAAACTGATAATAATTATTAAATAAAGTGTTGTAATCTAATGACTTAAGTCATTGTTTTCAAATGACTTTTGACTTAAGTCTTTCGGACAAATTACCTTATTTATAGACGTAATTAATTTACAAATGTGATAAAAAAGTATTTTTGATGCACATGACTTCACTGGGGCATGGGTTTGACTTGTATTAAAGTTAATTAGTATATGGCTTTGACTTATCTTAAAGTATAACTGTTTACAAGACTGCTGCCTAGGGTTGTTGTTCCAGGAGACCATTACAATAACAAGGAGCATTGCGAGGATTTGATAGAAGCTTACAACCTTTAGTTTACATATAGGCAAGTACTGTGCTTCAAAATTGTTTTATCAGAAAAAGTTAATGTGTACAAGTAATGCTGATGCTTAACGTTTGATGGTTATATTACACATCACATGTATTGAAGTAAGTTTGTCCTTAAAATAATATTTCAGTTGGCGTATTTTTTCCGCAAAAAGGGCTTTTTAACCGTTCGTCGAACAACTCTTAATTAACAATGCGGTTTTCTAAACTTGCTTTTCTGGTTTGCGGCTTTGCCTTTTCTCTGAAGCTGACCAGATCTTTTCACAGAGAAGCCACAAACAATCTCACATCACCTTTGGTTTCATGCTAAATATCTTATTACTTTCGACTTATTTCGATGAAGTATTATTTTTGGAAATTAAACCGCTTAAAAACAACGTCGAAGCCTCTAGAGTTTATACAATCCTCTTAGTCTCAAATTTGGAAGTGATGTACATTTTTTTTAATTTGACACGTTTGCTAAAATAAAGACAGAAAATTATCAAACCTCCTTCAAAGCCCAGGTAAAATTAAACAAGGAAATATTTGCGATTTTTTTTACTTCTCAGTATATAAGATGGCTAACGCACTCTCGTTTTAATTATTAACCCTGATGAGGTCAGCTGGTATCTGCTGCCGAAACGTCGGTTTATACTTTTACACCAGAAGAGCGATTTATATTTATTGTTCAGCTAATTTTAAACTTCGGCCTTCTTATCGTGCCACGTTTTATGAAGTACACAACCTAATCAGTTACACAACCCAAGCTGTTTATTTGCTAATAAACAAAATCATAACCGCTTGTGCTAAGCTTGCAAAACCTGGCCGCGCTATATTGTATGCATTCGGTAATTTCCATCTTTTCAGGTCGAAAGTTAAGGCGCTGAATATCAATATTTTATTTTTATTTTTCGCTAAAAGTGTGTTTGCTAAGAAGAGTTTGTCCTCTAGTTCAGTGGTTTCCTACCTGGGTGTCGCGGCCCCAAGTGAGGACGCCTAAAATTTTTTGGGGGTCGCCATAACTAACCATACTTCTGCTGTGTTAGAACTATTTATATATATTTTTTAAGTTTTCTTTACAATGACGTCACACTAAGAAAAGTGACTGAGTACATAGCAAAGATAGGTTTTTGTTTCTTCTACATAAAATAGGTGTTTTTAGCTCTTAAGAGCTGCTAGGTTACAAAGATTTCAGCAAATAAATGTTTGCTTTTGGATTTCGATACAATTAACCCGACTCTGTCCAATTTTGTGAGTTAACAACTCTTTTCGATTTCAGCCTAGTGGCTTTCCACCACACTAAATGCAATTTAGCAACCATCCCACTAAATTCCATTTAGTGTTAAAACTTGATTTTTTTGTTCTCGTTCGTGTGTTAAATTCAAATTCCTAATTTCAATAAAACTTCCGAAAAGAAATCGTTTTTGTGCATATATGTAGCCACAGTTCTCTAGTAAGCTTACATTTTATTGCTATGAGAAAACAAAATGTGTCGCAATGTAAATTCTGATTTCATTTTATTTAAATTGGGGTCGCTTATTGAAATGTTGAAGACCACTGTCTAGTTCAGCGTTTTTCAACCAGTGCGCCGAGGAGCACTGGTGCGCCATGAAAGGCTGCTCGGTTCCATTTTTCCGTCACACTTTATAGTTGACCAACCCTCGGCTCGCCTAATAGGAGCCGGCCAAGTTTTTCCGGATAAAACCACTCGTGAAACTCGAATTGCTGCTTTTTGCGCAAGTTTCATTAAGGGACTATCGTTTGTTTCGCGTGTTTGTTGTAGGTTGGTTATTTTCAGTAGGCATTCAGCCGATATTTCGCGATAATATGCCGCCTATACGCACGTTTATTATAAACCGCAGACGACCGCCGTGTTGCAGCAAACAGGTTGAAATAAACAAGTATTTTTTGCAAGTTTTGCGTTTTGTTTAGCACGCAGATTCACGGGACGAAAATTTGCAAGCTAAGCGATATTGTTGTTTTTAAACTCGGTTAGCTTAATTGCAGTGGCGATAAACCAGTGTTTCAATGTTGTTCAATTAATTTAATAAACTTAAGTGCTTAAGTCACTGTTTTCAAATGATGTGACATTACTTGAGTCGCTTTCGTAAAATTACTTAACCTGACTTAAGTATTTTGGACAAAGAACTTGACTTGGACGTAAGTCATTGAGTCAAATAACTAGTGTTGAATTTAGTGTTTTTATCAGTGTTGTAAAAACGGAAAAGTGCACTTAAGTCAAGTTTTCAAATGACCTGACTTAGGTCTTTTGGACAAATGACCTGACTTCGACTGAGACTTGTTTTGTTAGTTTATGAAAATTCTTAAAATCATTTTAACATGACTGGTTTACAACACTGCGCTTAATCAACAAGTTAATGTTTTACTAAGTTTGATCTAATATTATTCAAGGTTGTTTGTTATTTAATGCAAATGCTTGGCATAAAATCAACGTTATAATAAAGCTACCATTTGACTAAAGTTATCTAGGCATTTTTACAGGGTCATGTAAAATGAAATCTTTGCCGACTAGCCGAGTCTCAATCAAAATCGATATGACAAACAAAAACGCGCATCCATGTTCTAAAATCGACAATGACGGTTTCAACAAACACAACAGTAGGTCTGTTGTGAGTGAATTGCATAAAATAAGCAAGGCGTTGTACTGTACTTGACAATGGTTTCGCAAGTTTTACCTTTATTAAAGTCGCGCAATTTGCGTGAATTTCTGGCATTTGAAGTAAATGTTTCCATCTTTTAGATGGTCTAGATCAGCGGTTCTCAACTTTTTTTTTTCGTGGCATAGGCGTAGCCAGGGGGGCCTGAGGGGCCATGGCCCCCCCAAAATTTATAAATATTTTACTCTTAATGCTTTGTTTTTTAGAGCAGTACCATAAAAGTCGATCACAGGCATGCCACACCTTCAATTGTCATGCATTGTTACGTCACAAACGATGTAGTTATTATAACATTTACTATACATTAATGTACTTTTACGACTTTCAGATTTTTGCTCATTGACTGTTTTTTAGTATTGCGTTAACACTCCGTCAGTTGCTGCTCGAAACGGTTTGCTAGCATTGTTACTTTTGTTCGTTACGGCAGTTGATACAATGCTAAGAGCTAAACAAAACATTCCAACTTTTTGGCCCCCCCAAAAATTTTCGGCTGGCTACGCCACTGTTTCGTGGCCCATTTTCGTTGCACAAAAATTCTGTGGCCCAATACATTTTTTTGAAAGAACAAACTGTACAGAGGCTTAGAACAAAAAATAGCTGAGCATATATCAAAACAGATTATTTATTCAACCGTGCATTAGTGAGGAACTTGATTCTGAACAATAAATTTACGTTTATTTACATTTCTTCTTAATTCCTCCCCAAGCAATTATCCCTGCAAAATAAGGTATAGTGACACAAATGAAACTAAACTTTTCAATAAATCTAGCTTATTTAAATTGGTCTGTGGCCCACCTAAAAAGTTTTTATGGTCCACAAGTGAGCCATGGCCCACCGGTTGAGAACCGCTGGTCTAGATAATGTGTCGTAACGTTCGGCCGTTATAATACATTATGCCAAATATATTCTTTTATAAAGCACTTCGTCACATTTAACACCAAGTACAGTAAAAATGATCACAGAGTAATGACGTATTTTTATCGGTTTGTACGGTCCTACTTTTTGTTCAAAATATTGTGCAATGGCGTCGAAATGAAATGTCAAGTATCGGCCATCCGCTTTTTTATTATTTTTATATTTTTTTTACTTTTATCGTTATTTTTTTTAGGCTTTACGATAGAGCAGTGGTTCTTAACCTTTAGTAACCTGTCGAACCCCTGTGTTATTCTGCAAGCTTTCGTCGAACCCCAAATTTTCGGTCAGTATTCGTTTCTTCCTCCTAGCTAAAACTGGGCATATTCAAATTATAAATTTGTATAGGTTAAATTCGCCAAACTTTTAATTTATAACGTTACATGACACCTTGGCACATAAGAGAGATTCGAATTTAGCTTAAAATAACAACATTAAATATGTTTCAGAGGACGTTCTAGCCGAACCCTTGAAACAGCTGCGTCGAACCCTGGCTAAGAACCACTGCGATAGAGCTTACAAGCAAAATTTGTTGAAGATTTGTTTTGCATTTTTCCAAGTTTATAATTTATTGTAAATAAAAACGAAATATTTTTAAATCTCGTGCGAAAAGTTGTAAGGTGCAATATAAAGTTTGCTTATAGTTCATTGCACGAAACTGGTTAATTGTATTTGGTTGTGAATGGAGGATTTTTACTTCGACTATATTATTTGTATCTTTGCGCACGTGTGTTATGCAGCAACGGCAAATTTCTTATATAATAGGTTTTTAATTAGTCCCCGCGTCATCAAACCCTTAAAGTAAAGCGGTTATTTTACGACTATATTGAATCGTGTTAAGCGCGACATGTTTTTTGAGTTGCAAACACGGAAACATCAGCTGTCGCCTATTCAATAAACCGGTGTGTTTCAAGATTAAATCTGTCCCACCACTGATTAAACTCTACATAGAAATAGAGCGCCGTTGGCGAAATAGCATTCTGACGGGCAAGGCTGCTTATTACGCCGAGTCTTGGTTCGACGAAAGTAGGCTTCCTAATAAAAGCTCTTCTTTAATTGGTTTGCCACCAGATTTGCCACCAGAGATATGTGACATTTTCTAACTTCACGGAAGTGTTTTTCAACTCTCACCTGTATTTCTAGCGCGATTTTGCACACGACGTAAAATCGCCTGCTAAGCAAATTTTTTTTAATTGGCCATCGCGGACCTAAAGTTAGTTCACGGACCCCCAAGGGGTTCATGGACCCAATATTAAGAACCCCTGTTCTAAAGAAACATATTTTTTTGCACAATAAATATTTTATAACAGACGTCGGCAACCTTTGGAACGCAGTTTATAACCTTTGACTAACTGTTAATGATTATTATGAAAACGTTTTTGTATGATTAAGCTGTAAGTAGTTCAATGCTACATAACCTGTTACTTTATCATTTCTCACAAAGGGTGGTTCTAGGAGTTTTAGGAGTCAACCATTTCTAGGGGGGCGCAAGCTTTCTGCAATATTGAACTTTTGAAAGCGATTTTGTTAGTTTCATATTTTGTTTGGTGTTAATTCTGATTTAAAGCTGTCCTATGCTTTAGATATTAAAATTACACATGTGTGATAATTGTGTTGTTGGGCAACTGAATAAATGATTCATGTATATAATTTTTAATAGTTTTCTTTTTTAATAGTTTCTCTTTTTTTTACTATATTTGCTACTTATTATGGGCGACTTGGCCTATGTTTTGTTAGAACAATAAAGATCTAAGTTCTGCTTAGAGGTTGGGCACTATGCCACCCCTCAATTAACTTTTTTTGCCAATTTTATTAAAGAACTGCAAAAATACTTTGCGCTTTTTTGTTTTATAGTATTGTTTTGTCCTGTTTTGTTGACATTTTAGCACAAAGTCCCTTTGAATATACCATTGCATGTTTTCTGTTTATTCAAAATAATCATATCTTTGAAAGTTTATTGGCGTTTTCAAATTAGAGTATTGTCCACTTGGATCCATCATAAAAATTCTCCCCTTCCCACGTATGTTTTAGACCATTTTTATATACGACAACAGGCAGCGCCTGGCTTATTCGATTTTAGCGTGAATCCATAAAGTTTGTGCAATATGGCCATTGCATTGTGTGCCGTTACACTTTTTTAAAACAGAACTACCTCAATTTTTGCGCTTTAGGCGACAGTTTTACGTGGTTTTTATACAGCCGTACAACTGAGAACCCAATGCCTTTAAAATGTTGTCACACCAGCTTGATAAAAAGCCAATATATCGTGAAATATCCCTTTTTTACGTGTCCGATGCGTCATGTCACCTTAGCCTCAGTTCAAACCAAACAAACTTAATTTGTTTGCGCCTCGTCCTATTAAGACTGGACTTCACTAGTTTCAAGTTGTCTCAGTGATACGTATTCGAAAAATGAAATTGCTCTTAAACTGATAATAATTATTAAATACAGTGTTGTAATCTAATGACTTAAGTCATTGTTTGCAAATGACTTTTGACTTAAGTCTTTCGGACAAATTACCTCACTTATAGACGTAATTAATTTACAAAAGTGATAAAAAAGTATTTTTGATGCACATGACTTCACTGGGGCATGGGTTTGACTTGTATTAAAGTTAATTAGTATATGGCTTTGACTTATCTTAAAATATAACTGTTTATAAGACTGCTGCCTAGGGTTGTCGCTTCCAGGAGACCATTACAATAACAAGGAGGTGTCATTGCGAGGATTTGATAGAAGCTTACAACCCTTAGTTTACATAGGCAAGTACTGTGCTTCAAAATTGTTTTATCAGAAAAGTTAATGTGTACAAGTAATGCTGATGCTTAACGTTTGATGGTTATATTACACATCACATGTATTGAAGGAAGTTTGTCCTTAAAATAATATTTCAGTTGGCGTATTTTTTCCGCAAAAAGGGCTTTTTAACCGTTCGTCGAACAACTCTTAATTAACAATGCGGTTTTCTAAACTTGCTTTTCTGGTTTGCAGCTTTGCCTTTTCTCTGAAGCTGACCAGATCTTTTCACAGAGAAGCCACAAACAATCTCACATCACCTTTGATTTCATGCTAAATATCTTATTACTTTCGACTTATTTCGATGAAGTATTATTTTTGGAAATTAAACCGCTTAAAAACAACGTCGAACACTCTAGAGTCCAAGCAATCCTCTTAGTTTCAAATTTGGAAGTGATGTTCATTTTTTTAAATTTGACACGTTTGCTAAAATAAAGACAGAAAATTATCAAACCTCCTTCAAAGCCCAGGTAAAATTAAACAAGGAAATGTTTGCGATTTCGAGAACCAACAAAAAAATGTTTGGGAACCATGGTAATAATCCTAAACAAGTATAGTGCTTTGCATGGGCAGCCCTAAAAACTAAACACTTACTAACATGTTGCACTTTAATCTCACTAAAATTAAACGAGCAAAATATTATAATAGGCGCCTTAAGTCGACAGTATAGTTATTTGCGAAAATAGTTATGTTTTAATGGTGAAAAGAGCGGCCAAATAGACATAAAAAGCGACAAGCTTTATTGTTTTTTACGTCTATTTGGGCCGTTATTTTCATGATTAAACTTATGAACAGATCCGTATATATTTATGTTTTATTCCAAAAAAAGAGAAAATATTTCTATTTAAGTATGTAGAAAAAACCGTGTTAACAAAATAGACGCAAAATAAGCGCGATAATTCGCTTTTAAATGACGCAATTAGCTTCTAATAATTGATGAAATAATAATAATATTATTATTATTTTTGTTAATTTTGGGTTCTAAGCCTGCTCCAACATTACTAGTTGTTGATCTCTTCTCCATAAAAATTCGAATGAATCATTCGAATTAAGAAATATTAGCAGAACTGACCATGCGTTTTGCGTAACTATAGTATTCTGCTTTTTTTGACTAAAGTTGTTTTGGATCTTTTTTACAACCTTTGTGGTTTTGCTTGGATCTTAGCTTCTAATACTAAGATTAAAATAGTTAAAATTGTAAAAAGCCAAAATGAACTAATCTACAGCTTATGAAAAAATTATACCGATCAACCTTAAAACGTTTTAACATTGTTAAGCTAATTTTAAACTTTGGCCTTCTTATCGTGCCACGTTTTATGAAGTACACAACCCAATCAGTTATACAACCCAAGCTGTTTATTTGCCAAATTATTTGCCAATAAACAAAATCATAACAGCTTGTGCTAAGCTTGCAAAACCTGGCCGCGCAGTATACCGCTCGGCATAAAGCATCGGTCCAGGTGCGGTGTATTTGGCAATGAATGTTTTTATGGTCTATTTTATTGCCTATTTTTAAGTTAACATTTTACTTGTTGTTTTTGCTCCGCAGGGTGTTTTGCCTTTGTTTTATCTCAAATCTCCGTTTGATTGCTGCCGCGTTCCATTCGATTAATTGTTCAATTACTGTCGAGTGGTCGCCGTCGGGCAATATTCAACGCGTGTTTTTTTCGTTAATTTCACAACGCCTCGTTTCTACTGATGTATTGTTAAATAATATTTAATATATTATCATATTATGACATGTATGTATTATTTATTTCTATGTGCGGAATCGAGTTTTATTTAATTAGATTCTAGCAAAAGTCGCAATTGTGTTGTACGATCATTTTCTCTCAACTTTTTTTTCTTCGCCTATTCAAACTAATATATTGCTAAAATAGAAAGGGTCGGTCTCCTTGTATAACCACTTGTGGTTCAAGGCTGATCCTTCCCCAGATACAGTAACGTTATTTACTTTTCTATTTTGAGTGTGTATGTATTAAGCGTGGATGGGGAGAATAATAAAAACTTGAAAAACTTGAAACTTACTTGAATTTCCCAAGTCGACGATTTTTTTTCTTCTTGCTTTAATGTTGTTACTGTCATATCACATTACTGTTACTGTTACTGTTACTGTATCACATTACTGTTACTGTTACTGTCATATCACATGGCTTTTGGCAGGTGCACCGTTCTTAATCTTCCGTCGAGTGACGTACAAGTCCAAAAGGACATTGGAAAACTGGAAAAGGACACGCGATAAAGTTCTTGATCTTTGCGCACTATGTTGTTATATACAGGATACGTAGATTTTTCTTTGCATTTGACAAATGTTAGTGCTGTGTGAGTGTATGGTGTAACATTCAATCGGAACATCACGTACTGTATGCCAATCTTGTTGATAACATTAACAAAAACATTACACAAGTGACGAGGTATTTAAAACAGGAAGACGGGATTGGATTCAGACTCGGGCTGGGGACGGATCCGGTTCATTTTGCATGATGTCGGACTCTAATACGTATGACTACGTATGACCACCTGAGCCCAAGTCCGACGTGCACAAAAACAGTAGCAAATACTAAACCGATAAGACCGCAAACTGTAAATTGTAAAAGCGGAAACAAATAGTTAAATATTTTGCAGCTACGTATTCTGGGTTTAGGAGTAGATGAGTTATAAAGACCACATCTCAGGATTAATTGCTGTATATTCACCCTATTGGTTATGTTGATGGATGGAAAATAAGCTGCAAAGTCAGACTAGGGCCTCCAGAATTCGGGCTCGAGTTTATTTTTTCGGCTATGGTTGGACTCCAAAATGTGGCTCAGGTTATTGTGTTTAACCGACTACTTAGCCCTGGTTTAAAATTAAGTGTTGAAACGATTTAGGTTATTAAGTTACTTTTATAAATGACTTCAGTTAACTTTAGTCCTTTTGGAAGATTGGCTTAACTTGACGTAAGTCTGCTGGCAAATGACTAGACTTGGACTTGAGTCAGATAAAATTTGGGGTTTTCAAAACATATTTTATGAAATTTGGTTATTTATCTCAAACTTTCTACCGAAAACAATTGACCAGTTATAGATTTTTTTATTTTTATAATTGAATTGTTGTTCATAATCGTAAAAAATATCATTTTTAATAGCTTGACACTTGATTTTATAGAATGACTTAACTTTAAGTTTACTTTCTTCAATATTTACTTGTGGACTGTGACTTGATTCGGGCATCTGAATACTAGAACTGAAATTTGACTTTTTATGAATTGTAATTAACTTGGTTTGGTGTAAATTATTTCACAAATGACTTGACCGGACTTTTTAAAATGTTTATGTATAGCTAAGCAATCGTCGAAGGACACATCTATTTTGGGGGGAAACAGTAAACAGTAGGTTCTGTCGTTTGTGTTTTATTCAGTTTTTTTTAGTAATGGCACTTTTTTTACTTTTGTTTTGTTTTAGCCCGAGCAATAACAGATTACAATTTAAGACATTCAAAAAGTCTTTATATTTCGTGTTTTGATGATTTATTGATTATTCTATTTCTCAATTTTAACATTATGCTGCGAAATTCAGTTTCTCACTTTGTTTAAAATTCTCGTATGACCTCGTTCTGAAACTTCCCCTAAAGTGCAACTAATCAGGCATGTTTTTCACATTTCAATGAAACCGTATATTTGCCTTGCTTTTAAAGGCAAGATACAACACCAACCCAGGCAAACATAATATAGTGAAACGAATACCTCTCAAATTTGTCAAGAAAGCTTTGTTTGCTGATTTAAAAGTATGTACAGGATTGCACAGATTACGGCAATAGCGACGGCGACATAGGCAAAGAAAACACAGGCAAAAAATGACCGTTATCGTGATAGTTATAATATAGAGAATTTGTCAACCGAAACAAGAGAAAACCGGTCCCGGATTTAAATGTATGTTACACCTCAAGATAAATTGCACGTGGAGAAAAAAGTTTAGGGCGCGACTGTGCGAGAGGCGGCGGCGGCAGCCGAGGCACGAAGGTTCTCGTTGTGGTCATGGTTGTCAGCGCAAGGGTCACCGCAAATCTGTGTGGCAAGTTGGGCCGAAAGTTCCTCACCGAGGTCATCGAAACTGCCCTCGGTGATAAGCAGCCTGTCTGGAGATCCGGCGATGTCGTTCAACTGTCCGACATCGAGAGCTCCTCGTGGTGGTTGGATACCAAGGGCGTACGTCTGAAGGTCACAGTAAAATATTGCTATTAGCAAATCGCTGACGCTTCAAAACAATCATCCACTACCGAAATGTGTAATTTTACGTCATATTTTCATCACGTTGGTTTAAGGATAAGCAACTTTATGTGTTCGACAGGTAAGCCTATTTTGATGCATGATTGGTTTAAAAATACTAAATCTATAGTTTCACTTAGCCGGGGCTCTATGCGACAAAAAAAAACAGTCGATCTATGAAGGGTTAAGGACCAGGCTTAAAAAGTTAACGAACAATATTGACAAAATTCCATGAAATGCAAACATTGAAATGGTACACATTACCTAATTGTTGCACTCTTTTAAAAATCCCGATATCTTAGAGTATAAGGAGTACTTGAAAAAGCGATTCAGGTAAAGATGTGATAAACAAATTTACGCGGCTAGAAAGTTTTATCTATGTACTACATTTAAAGCATAAAATGAAAACAGCGATATCAATGAATTCGCTGCTGTATAAACCTGGTAATACCATGATGTGTACCATGATGAATACCATGATGTGTTATTTTAAAAAATACCATGATGTGTTATTTTTGTGACACTTTATGTCGACAAAAAAATTTTCCAAACAATCCCGAACAATAAGTAAAACCAGCAGCAAAGTGGCACGCTCGAAAAAGAGTCTTCACTCAGTCGTGACAATAAGACAAAGGCGAGACAATAAAGTGTTACTTTGTGAGGGCGTTTTGAATGTGTCGAACAAGCGCAAAACTCACCAAAACTCCTTCCGAACGCAACTGACTAGCAATTGTCGAGACGGGATCCTGTGAGCGACCGTCAGTGATAATCACAGCCACATTCTTGACCCCGGGACGGTCTCCGTTCTCTGGCTTAAAGATCACATTGCGAGTGTAATTGAGGGCATTTCCGGTCCTCGTACCTGGAACGAGCATTTTTCGTTAGTTCAAGGTTTCCGACTTTATCTATTTTCCAAACAAAGTTTATTTCTAGAGGCTATATATTTGAAACTGCAGCACTAGTTTTATTACAACATTAAAGTGTTGTGAAAAGCGCGCTATTTTGAAGTTATACAAGTTTAATCGCGCCAATGTGGGTTTGTCACATGTAATATATGTTGTTGCACTCACCAGAACCGTCGTATGGAATGGCATCGAACTTGTTCAAAAAGGCATTAATGTCGGTGAATTCGTTCAGGAGAATCTGGGAATCAGGGTCGACTACTCTATTGTATCGGAATACAGCAAGTCTGGCGGAATCTTCAGTCATGGCGAATGACCTGTAGAGAAGAGTTTGTTAGAAAACTATATCACACATTGGATGGGCGTTTGAAGTACTGAGGGTCAAACTATATTTCGGTTTATGATACTTATCGAAACATTACAGATTGTTTAACCTTCAGCCTGGACTTTCATTTTTGCCTTTTATGTATCAGTTTATCTTTATTTTGGCTTTCAGTTTTTTTTTGGTGATTAATCACTTACTTTAGGATATCCTTGGTGAAGTTCTTCATGATGGGCCAGTTCGAAGCTCCAATTGACGAGGAAGAATCAAGAATGAAAACGGCATCCATGAGAGCAAAAGGAGGACAGTCACCTGAGTATGAAAAGTACCTTATTTATGCAGGTGTCTTGGACAAAATATTTAAGACTATGGATTATGGATTCAGCGCTTTTGTCGACGTTTGTCAAGCTAAAGTATTTCGAAAAACTAAAAGCGCTTTAATAAAATTAAAGTTAAAAAAAAGACCCGTTTAAAGCAGACACGATGTCATAGAAACATGTAGCCTTGCAAAAACGGGAGAAATTTATTTACAACAAGTTGGGAGATTGCAAGCAACTTACGAGCACAGCACGGAGCCGCTACATCCCAAGCAGTATCGTTCAGGCAAGTGTTCTGGTCGCGACCAGGTGGGTAGATCTTGTATCCCAATCCGGAGCACTCGAACGTACAGGTTGAGGTGGCGAAAAGGTCGTCCGTACAGCTGTAATTACCGTAAAGAAGGGCGCCCTGGTCCGGACAAGTGTTGGCTGAAAAACAGAAAAAAAACACATCAATGATTAGTCGATTTGCGGCAGTCGTTTTGACAACATCATGTTCTGTATGTTACAACATGCCATTGTCAAGAAATATGTGAGAGCGTCGAAGGTAAGTAGAGCTGTAATAACTTTAATGTGTGACTTTAATATGTGCAAAACGCAATAGCGATCAGACTTATGTACAATTATGATAAAGTGGCGTTAATCGTGATAAAGGGCCCAAAATTATTTTAAAAAACATGAATCGTAGCGGAAACAAGCCACGAGGAAGCGTGAAGAAGAAACTGCATCGATTTTGAAGAATGCCGACAAAATAATTGAATTTGAAACCATTGCTTGAAAAAGAATACTCACGGTTGCATACGGGTGAAGGTTGGTCCCAGATCATAGAGCCATCGGCGGTTTCAATGCAGTTGGTGTAGAGCGGTCCCACCCTGGTGTGATAATCGTTACAACCGAACTCGCATTGGGAGCCGCGGAAGTTGCCGTTGGTGCAGACGCGGAATCCGTTGGCAGGAGGGCCTGGCGGGTTGTCGCAAGTTTTGACTGAAGGAAAATAGGGTTGTTAATGTTTTGTGAGGCGGTTTGACTTGGGGCGAATTATGCCGCGGTTACGTTATTTTCTTGCTGCACAGGTGTATGTTATTTGTCAATGCTTTTGTGTTTTTGTTTTGCATTATACTGTATAGGTTTACGGCTATTCGGTTTCATAGGCGACAATTCTCTGTATTAAACAAGTGCTCATCTGCATAAAAAATATTTCTAAGAAAGACATAAAGGTTTCCTGCCAGTTAAAGCAGTCGTTAAGATACGCTGTCGTTGCTGATTAGGAAAGTTATCGTTTTGTGGGTTACATAAACGTAAAGATCGTCAATAGGAAGAAAGTTGAAGATATTTCGTTATAGGGAAGCTGGCATTGCCGCATTAAAACCAAGTGTGGTTATTTAGGCAAAAGGTTGTCGTGATTCGAATTTGATAATGTTTCGCTATGGGTTAAAGCCGTATAATTTAAGCTTAGGATTGAAGTGGTGTCCTTCATTATTGAAGTCGGTAACTTTAAGAATGCTTGGCATACGCAGGACAAGTGGGTAAACGTTGGTACAACACGGTGTGAAACGTACGGTTACAGACTGCCGGAGGCTCGCTCCAAACTCCCAGGGCATTTCCGTCGCCGTCCTCGACACAAGTAGCGACCGTATTGCCTCCAGGAGTGTACGCTTCGTCGCAGATGGTGGTGCAAACGCTGCCCAAGAGGTTGCTGTTGGTGCATTCCACAACGCCATTCGCAGGGTTGACTCGTGGCGGTTCGCAAACAATTGCTGGAAAGGCAGCAACGAAAAAGTTAGAAATTTTATCGTTGTTATATTGCGTGTTACCCGCATGTCATATTCAGGTGCTTTACTTTTCCAATATACCCGATAGCAAATCCATTGCATCTCACTGGCGTGACATTCAACTGGTTAAATTTATTACTTTGTTGTCGATTTGTCCTTATGCAGTGCCACCTTATTCCTTGATTTAGTATTAGACAAATACGGCCATATACAAAGATTACTTTGTTTAGCAACCTAACTGGTTAAACAGATGATCATTTTTTGCGATTTAATGTACAAAGGTCGCATTTACAATCATGAGGGTGATCTCTGCATCCAATGGTGGTTTCGTAACTTCCATCAGTGAAAATACTGAAAGTTACTTACACTAAACACCTTTTGCGTTTTCAATAAACGTGATAACCGTCAGTGTTGTAATGACTTAAAGTGAACTTCGCTGTTTGGGCATTTGGGCAACCGATGACTTCGACCGAGACTTGACTTGTTACTTACTTAAAAATACTTGACTAGAACTGAAAGTCTTTGTAAATGATTTTAACTATATTGCAAAACTTAACTGGGACTATAAAGTCATATCAAAAAGACCACCACCCCCAACTGTTTTGCTTTGATTTGTGTCAAAAACTGGTCGAATTCCATTGTAAGTGCGAGCCAGGTTTCGATAAAAGACCTACGTTGACATGTCGGTGCGGGGCTGGACCATTCGCCAAGGGCGTCGCTGTTTCCATCGTCAACGCAGACTGTAGTCGACAACCCGATAAGTGCGAAGCCTTGGTCGCAAGTGAAGTCACATTCACTGGCGAGGAAGTTCTCGTTTGAGCAGGAGACCAAACCGTTGGAGGGGCTCGTCTGGATTGGCTGGCATACGATCGCTGTAAGGCAAGGAGCAAGCTTTCGACCGTTTGCTTACAGTTGAAAGTGACGACGCCCAGTCGTTATGGGGTGGAGATTGCACCAGACCAAGAAAACGATTTATAACAGGCTAGATGAACAAACACAGAAACGGAACTTCGAAACATAATTAAACAGCAAGTTATTCGAATATCGAAAACTATTTAGAGACAAAGCCTTCACTTGTGAAGCTATCATCGCTTTAGAGCCAATGTAAATTGCAGTTACGAGTAGCATACAAAAGTAACACCGCCTTTAAGCAATTAAGTTGTCGGCAAGCGAAGAACCTACGGTTGCAAACTGGAGGTTGCGCCGACCAGACTCCAAGTGTATTGCCGTCGTTGTCGTCCTCACAGGTGGCAGAAGAACTGCCTTCCAAGGCGAAAGCTGGCGCACAAGAGAACGCACACACGCTGTCCATGAAGTTGTCGTTGGTGCAGAAGACACCACCGTTGGCAGGAGGAACATCGTACGGTGGCTCACAAATGATCGCTGCAAAATGTTAAGCTTTTCTTGCTATGCATTTCAACTGGTGATCTTATGAGAGTCCCTATCGTCATCGACTTGAATGCGCAAGGTTTGAAACAGGAGTTTTTAGTTGGCCAGTGCGATAGCTTACTAATATACCCACTCTGAGTTTTACTTAGAAAAACAGAGCCTCTCATTTCAGTTACTATACACTGTTTGAATGAAAGTGATGTAACGCAAACTCTACTCCACAACCCCGTAAGATTTCCGCTTAGCGTAAGGTAGCATTACTATAAGGAGTATAAATATATGAAAGATACAGACACCCATGTGTTCGACAACTGTTAACTATAGCCCTTCTGAAGTTGCTGTTTGGCCATCGATTACGTTTTACGTTTCAATAGTAAACCGAAAGACATCGCAGATTCACCGAACCCATCAATCAATGATACAAGGAGGGCACGCTAGAAAAACAACTAGCCTGTGGTGAGGTTCGAACTCACGACCTCCGGCTATACCGGGACCGTCGCTCTACCGGTATAAAAATATCAGTCTTTTCGCTGTAGTGCGCTCACGTTCGCAAGTTGGGGCTGGGTTGGTCCATTCGCCCAAAGTGTCGCCGTTTCCATCGTCCAGGCATTGCGTGGTCTCGCTTCCAACTCTGGCGTATCCGCGATCGCAGCCGAAAGTACAAACGCTTCCTTCCCGGTTTTCATCAGTGCAGACCACGCCGCCGTTAAGTGGAGCCGATTGTTGAGGAAGGCAGATAATACCTAAGGGTTGGATTGGGTTAAAAGATAAATTTGCCTTTTGTATAAAGGAGTGCGTCGTGCGGTTAAAAACATCTTTGAGTGGCAAGGTTTCGTCGTTTCGGTAATCAATGAACACTTCTAGTGAAAGAATCGATATATAATTTTGAAAAAAAAAACGTTTACGAGTCGAAGGTTGTCATTTTCTTCCCTTTTTTAGGTACTATGTTATTCATCAGTCAGTTAATAAAGATTGAGATTCTAGAAAGTAACATTAATTTTATATCTCTAAAGTAATGAACCTGTAAAAATAAGCTGTGTAGCCATTTTAGTAAAATAGGAAGTTTTAAACCTGTAACAAATAAGCTGTGTATCTATTGGATTAAAGCTTGCGCTGCTAAAGCGTACTCTGTTTCCTTCAAGATTCGGTGCGTTTCTTGTCATCTTACCATAATAGTACTAAAGGTATATAAACAGATTTGTCTGTCATTCCACTTCTGTGTTCGCTTTCGCCTGTCACCGCCAATCAATAGCTATAATGCAACCGCACGGGTTACAGCTACTCACGTTGACACACTGGTGCTAGTCTCGACCATTCACCCAACACTCCGACTACGTTAGCGAAGCAGGTGGACACCGGATGACCGACCAGGGCGAAGCCAGCATCGCAAGTGAAAGTGCACGCGCTATCCGCGAAGTTGGAGTTGGTGCAAGACACTTGTCCGTCAGTCGGGGCGTCGTGAGGTGGGACACAAATGATCGCTAAAGGTCAGGAAAACGATCAGCTTATCATGTGTATAAGTACAACAGGTTAATAATGATAAGTTGGTGGAGAATTTCTGCCGGAAGAAACAAAGCCCGTCTTCTGTCAAAGGTTAAGATGAAGCATTTTTTTGCAAAAATTATATTGTTTTTTGGTTATAGAAAATTGCCACAAAAGTGTGTTATTCCCTAGAAGCATTTTCATCACAAAATGACACAACGAGAAAAAGCATGTGTTAAGGTAAAAGCAACTTCATTAAAGAAGAAAAAGAGAATTTATAAGAGAAAGGGTACTATCAGCATTATCACTAGCCTTCCCATAACACTGTATGAAATAATTTAAAAAAATGCAGTTGTTTTATATCAAGTCACAGCCGTTTAAATTCCAAAGTAGTTACTAGAGATGTTTTCAAAAAGAGGCAAGAAGTGCAAGCAACGCTTGTTAGGTTGGACAGAAGCATTTGCAGGATTTCAAAAGAATTCACAGCTGAAGAGCACGCCAACGCAAGTCACAAGCAACAGCGTCACGAGGTCTTACGTTCACAAACTGGGGGCTGATTGGTCCAGACGCCCAGCGGGTCACCGTTGCCGTCGTCAACGCAAGTGGTGACCGGCGCTCCGAGGAGAGCGAAAACATCACCACAGGTGAAAGTGCAGTCGCTGCCAGCGAAGTTTGAATTGCTGCACGATACGCCGCCGTTGCTTGGATTGATTTGCTCGGGAACACAAATGATGGCTACACGGGATGAAACGTTGTTTTTAGCATTAACGTTATTCATATAGTATATTCCTTCAGAGTATACACATAGGTATTGATAGACATAGATTACTGCATATAACTGTAAAGCGCTAGATTTAGGTGCTGTGTATATTTGCAGACTGTTTAGGTAATATAGCAGAACGTTGCCAAAATGCAGCTCTGTTGATTGTTTCAGTTATAAGAGAGACACGCCTGTACGATAAAAAAGAAGCCTTTATCACAGCACAAAAAAAGAGAAAGCTTTTTCTCAAAGCAGCCAAATAAAGAAGCTTTTTCTCAAGCGGCAACTAACGTTGGCAGATTGGCGCTGGGTCGGACCAGAAGCCGAACACATCGCCGTTCAGGTCGTCGTTGCAAGTCACGACAGGGACGCCAATAAGGGCGTAGTTGGCGTCGCAAGTGAAAGTGCACTCGCTGCCGTCAAGGTTGGAGTTGGAGCAGACGACCTGGCCGTTGGCGGGATTGTCCATTGGTGGGAGACAGGTGACAGCTGCAATTACAAGTATAACCTAGGCTATAGAAAGCAATTCGCACCCACTCGAAAAACTGTAACAAACTAACTGTGGTCTGCCTTTTGTTCATTTACGAGACAGAAAAATCCCAAAGACAGACAAAATGAATTATTTGTGGAACGCTGTGAACGTTATACCCTGAATTTTTCCTGCTCGTCGTGTATACGTTCTGCTGTAATTGTACTTACCCCACCTAGAGTTGATATAAACTGTAATATTACGATAAATTGTCTGTATATACTCTTTACATAACCTTTGAAAAGTTACTCAGAATCTTTCGTGAAACTGCCAAATCTGAAATGCTCCACAGTCGCCTGCATTGCATGAATAGCTCTATTTTGACTGAAGCCCGAGAGACGGTCTCGGTGAAAAAGTACTCCTGAAAGCAAACTAACTTATAACCGACTGGATATTGGTCTTACGTTGACAGACAGGAGCCGGTGCATTCCAGTCGGTGACGCCATCGATTGTGACGCAAGAAGAGAGAGCGCTTCCGACGAGAGCGTAACCGCTATCGCAGCTGAAACTGCAGTCGCTGCCCTCCAGGTTACCGTTCGAGCACGAAACGCCTCCGTTAAGTGGATCGACGTGAGGAGGAACGCACACGTTGGCTGTAGAAGAAGAATAAAAAACGTTATGAGAGTCAAACTCCTGCTGTTCGTGCGTCGTTACCAGTCTTGAACAACTATAGTCGTTGGTTAAGACATAGCGAAATGGTATTTTTAGGGGGCAAAGTCTTTATTAGATTTATTGAGTACATAGGGTTTCCTAACTTTAAACCTAGCCTACCCGTGTGTTTCTTTCTAAAACATCTCATATTTCATTTACTTCTAAAGAAAAACGCCAATAACCATTCAAAGAAATGCACATGAAAAGCTTATGAAAATATTTTAAAGGAAACGTTTGGTTTCTTTAAATTCAATACCGCGTCCCCTGAGTGAAGGGGCGCGTCCCATATGTAGGTTTACCAAAAGCGCTTTTTCTAACTTTGCGTAATATTTGTTCGGTGGATTTAACTTACGTTCGCAAACGGGCCTTTGGTTGGTCCACACTCCTTGAGGGTCGTTGTTCAAGTCATCCACGCATTCACGGTCCGGAGTTCCGACAAGGCTAAAGCCAGCGTTGCAAGAGAAGCTGAAAATATATATTTGTTTGTGTTATGAAGCGACTTGAACGTTCGCCATAAAACAGCTATTAATCCCAGATGATAGCCGTATTTGTCACATTGAAAATTTGAAAACAAGTGGCACCAAATTGTGTTTAACTCTTGACGAGCTATTTTTCTGGTTTGATTTGGACAGTGTGCCACGACGAACTTCAAATATATTCAAGCGTTATCATTTTCTGTTGACGATCAAACGGAATAGAACATTTAACTGAATGATTTTCATTTATCAAATAACCTTCCTTTCCAAACAACATGTATTGATTTTTGCAAAACACACTCAAACTTGAATTAAAAAGTGTTATTTAGTTATTAAGCCAACAGCAAAAGTTATACGGCAATTTTCTTAAAACACGTCACAATTGCGCCAAGTTTAATCAGCTTTAATGCGAAAATGTTCAAAACACTATATTGCTTAATGTGGATTTGTTTTGCGGGCGGCGGTAGAGTAGAAGCTATTAACACACATATGTCTCAATACTGAACCTGATATAGGGTGCCTACATATGCTTACCTGCATACACTTCCAAGACGGTTGGTGTTGGTGCAGGAAACTCCTCCGTTAAGAATTGGAGTTTGGGGTGGGACACAGATGATTGGAATGCAGAGGGGTCGTACGTTGCTCCAAGCGTTACCATTTACTCCGGCAACTACGTAATGGTAAATTGATTTTTCAGAGGTGTGACTTGCACTTTAATTTCAAGTTTTAAAATTATGACACAATAGTGTTTTTATACAGCTGGGGATTCGGGGTTTCTTGTACTGAGCTTTAAAATAGCCCCGTCCGACTTGCAGAGAAGGTTACTAATTTTATTATTCTTAGTGGCGATGAGGTGTTCCGAGTTCTGGACCGATTTGCCAATAATGAGGTTGACACAACAGTTAGCCAAATGCCAAGTCTTTTATTTTAAAGGCTACATCTCGTGTCGAAACTGAGCAACGTAAAGCCATTTTAAATTTCTATACAGTTTTCAATACGTGATGCTATAGACAAGTTTAGAACGGTACGAACGTCAATTTAGTTTTGTTTAATTTTGTTGTTTTAGGCAAAATTAAAGGTCGGGATTTTAGCACAACTTGAATGCATTTACAACTTACCGCAGACGGTAGCAGATGAGCCTTGCAAATAGTACCCATCGTCACAAACGAAGCTGCAAGTGCTTCCCAAAGTGTTGCCGTTGTCACACGAATAACGTCCGTTGAAGGGTGCTTGTTGTGGGGGAATGCAAACAGTGGCTGCACAAAGCACACAAAATACACATTAGTTGATTTTGCCTACCAGATTTTTCTTTGCTTGTTTCGAACACCTGTCTGATGTCCTTAAAGTTTAAACGTTTGTTTCTGTTTAAAACTAAAAAAAAAATGGGTACATCAACCAAGGGTCTTTAATGTAGCCTATATGTGTACATCAAGGCTACACAGGTCTAACAAATAATGATGGAAGTACGTATCGAAACGCCTTCCTAAGAAAGATGTCTATATGCTCGACCTACTTTGCCTTGTTAGTCATATTCAATTAAGAAAACAAAAAATAAATATCCCCCAAAAAGTAATTTTTATTTTTATTTAAAAAAAATTATTTTACAATTCTTAACAAATGTTATGCGATCAATATGTGGTTGATAATTAGGCATGGTCGCATTACATTGTTTTTGCACGACGAGCGCTTAGTTTATATTGAACTAGTAGGACACCCTGCGGCAGTCAAAAGAAAACTTACGTCTGCAAGTGGGCGCTGGCGAGGTCCAGGTTCCGATTTCGTCAACCACGTTACAAGTGGACTCGGGAATTCCGACAAGCTCGTATCCAGGGTTGCAAGTGAACGAACACTCGCTCAGGTCATTGTTCGAATCGGTGCACACGACGCGGCCATTGGCTGGGTTTCTGTGCGGTGGGTCGCAAGCTATCGGAATACAAAAACGAGCTTAAAGCGTGCAGTTCGTTATTTGCCAGATTATGCCTATCGTTTGCCGCGTTAGACTTTTGAATGAATGTAGCGTGTTTTACGACATATTTTTTTTTGCGCTACATAACAGAAGTATGCCGAAAACCAGTGGTTCTCAACCTTTTATGGCTTTCGGCACCCCTCAAAAATAATAAATAGATTGAGGCACCCCTACAAGATTTTTTCGTGGGTAAATCAATAGAATGTCACAATAAACGGTACTGGGGACAACACACATCAACTTTGCACAACGTAAGCTTTAAATGGATTTATTCCAGTCTTATTTTACACAAAAAGTTGTAAGAGTTAAGTAAAAATCAGATTTCTAAAGATTCTCAAATATCTCTCGGCATTCTTGGGCATTACAAATGGCACCCCGGTTGTGAACCACTGCCGAAAGCCATTGCCGTAATCGTTGGTTAAAAAGCAGCTTTAGAAGTGCTAGATAACAGTTCTTTAACACATGTGTATTTATATCTTTTATTGCATAAAGGAAGGAATATGTAGGGCGGATTAATTTAAATTGGTTAAAACACATATCGTGAACAATTAGCAGTCTGTACTTATGCGTGAACCGTGCAGAGCGTTGTTGGCGCATGGGGTATCTTTGTATGTGGATGGCCATTAACCAGCAATTATAGTTCAAATTATGGGCAAAAATCTCAATTCGTTTCCGTAGGAATTGCACCAAGTTCAACTGGTTGGTTTGCTTTAGAACTTTGATTCGGTCACGTCCGCGCAACGCCCGTTTAATGGCCACCTTGGTTTTAATCCTTAAAAAACACGATCGTGTCTGGAACTGGCGAAGGACACTCGCCAATTAGTCCTCGCCACTCGAAAGTTGAAAACTTGCCGGGCGAGTATCTGTCTGATAAAGTCCGGTTTTCGAAAACCTCCTATTATTATCGGCGCATCTCAATTGGCATGGAAGATTTTTTTGGCCTGATGTTGTACAAAGCTTCAATCAGTTGTTAATAGTTACGGGTTTAATTTGGGAATAGTTGGGTCCAACTATTTTTTGCAATTTTTTTTTCTCTTGATAAATTGCAAAGCACCGTATTGTTTTGTTTTTCGTGTCGTAAAAGTGTGTCCTAATACAAAAAAAATAGTTAATGGTATTTTGGTTATTTTTGGCCTAAGCAAATTTAGCGCGCCGCTTTGATTCTTTTTAATGTCTGATTTGAAATTAAATAGATATCGGCAAAGCTGCCTGCTTTATAGGAGTCAGGAAGTATTCCGCTAATAGCGGATGGCATATAACCTAAAGGTTCAATTTACGCAGTTGTGATTGCTATGCGTTCGTGTTAATATAAGGGTGGTTTAATTTAACTCGCTTTAACTTAAGTCAAAAACGCCATGGCACCTGCGCCTCTCTTTATATTCCGAACTATGTTCATGTTAAGTCGGACAATGAGTGCTAATAACCTATGCAGTATATTAAATCTGCTTGAACCAAAACGATCAAAAATGTGTAATGTTCAAAAATATTTTTACACGTTTACGCAATGGTTGATTTTAATTTTTAATTTTCGTTGCGATAAACCGCTTATTTGAAAGCGTATGCGGGATTTAATTAAAGTTCAGGGAAAACTTTTTTTATTTTCCGTTTGTAACGTATTGGTTTTACCAGCGGGTAACTTTGAAGTCAATATTCTACAATAAATCCAAATCGTTCGTCAAAAAGCAGCTTCCGAGGAGCTAGATCACGGTTGCTATCAAAACACATATGTGTGTGTGTGTGTGTGTGTGTCTGTCATTCCACAATAAACTTACTAGCTCCGAGACATCCGAGTGCAGGCGCGTTGCACCCGTCCGTGTTACAGCAACATCTACAAACTGTGTGTCGGATATCTAGGTTACACTGGGTGGGGAACCAAGCGGGTCGGGGGTTCTGCAAAAATTAAAAAAAATTGTAAGTTACCACTTGGCTGGTAAGATCAGGCTGACTGAAGATTTCGGCTAGCCGCTCCGGAGGGATGTTATGTACTAAGGGTGCCATTCGTTGGCCAGTATGACCCCAGAAGAGCTTGATCACGGAATACGCGTGGTGACAGTTGTGTATGTAAGTTACAGTTAGCTGGAAAGATTCATACGATATACTAGATGTGAAGCAACTTTGTTGCCTTAATAGATTGTTTAGAATTAGTCTTATTAAATTCTTTAAATTTCTTTAGGTTTGTCCTACTAACTTTTAAATTCTTTGGAATTCTCAGTAAATGTTTCAAAATTAGGTTATTTTAAATGACGTAACTTTGTTGTCATATTACATTCTGCAGCAAAACAACAGCTCAACGTTCTCATTGAATCAATGTTCTAATAAAAGTTGTAGTTGAAGTTGGTTCGTGATAAAATTTCAGTTTAAACCGTTCCGCAAAGCAAACAAGGTTGCCAACCCTGATTTATAACACTGCTTTGAGGATCGTCACCCAGCCTTTTTTATAATTAATGAAGTGGTGTGTTTAAAACACTGGGTTTTCTGCGTATATTTAACGTTGGCGCCTGTTATGGGGGACATCGTCCTTTGCCCGAACACTCACCTGGATGAAATTGTTGTCGCAGGCGTGCGCTTGCTTGCATCGCTTGGTGATACGCAATCCCTGGTTGTCGGTTCTTACTTCGTTCTGGCAGGCTTGCTGTTGGGATAAAGAAAGTTGTAAGGTTGGCAGCTTTCGCTTAAGCTCAATTAAAAAATTTAATTTTTTTTTTTTTGATCTTAGCAGAAAATTACATTACGGAGAACTGTTCTATATTAAATTCATCATAATTTCAAGAAACGTGCTTTCTCGCTCTCCACGACATCAAAGAGTGCCAAAATCAGCAAGGTATATAATGCACACCAAAGTGCTTTATTGCTTGTACTTTCACGAATGTCCATTTTGAGATATTTGAAATGCAAGTTTAAAGCTATTTTCGGCAAATTATGCAAATATTTTAAGCGGCCTGTCTAAAAACATGTTTTGCCGTGGGCTTGATCTGTTCACGGTAACCATTATCCCAATAAAATTGTCGTTATACAAATTCATATTTCGCTGTTTTTTGGAGATTTCGTCACGGCATTCGATGAAACCAGGAAAATGCTTTTTAAAGAACTACTTTTCCGAATTTGTTTTGCATTTACGTCGTTAGAGTTGGATGAAATTCAAAAACGGTGAGTTTAATGTAAATTAAAGCTATTTGTTCTGTTGGCCAACGCACGATTTTAGAGCGGCCAGGAGAATTAATATTCGGGCAGAGCCGCTGTTTTTTTTTATTTTAAACAGTCGTAGGTCTATTATGTTAAAATCGCTTTAAAATGCGGTCTGCACTTGCACCACCCAAGAAACGCGTTAGCGACAGGCGCATGAAAAGCGTGTTCGAAAAAAAAGGAAAATTGTGCCATAAAAACGGCATGATTTGGCTCAAATATTCGTTCGGCGGCTCATGCTTAACGCTCGTGACATTTGGAGAGCACAAAATGACAAATCAATTTATCGAGATGGTGTTTATTGGCAGGGAGGCGCACGAAGTATGGCGTAAGCTCGACCCGGCGCCGGCTCCATTTCCATGAACGAGAAAGCGAGGCCACGTGGCCCTTTTTTAGGCCTTGTACCGGCCATCGGTCCATTGCTGATGACGCGGCGCCGCTTGTCTTAACCTGATTTGGCGAAATACGCGAGCGCCAACGCTTGAAGTTGTTTGAGACGACGGGCCGCCGTAGTTGGTCGTTCGCCAACCGCCGCT
The DNA here is from genome assembly GCF_963924565.1 of Ascidiella aspersa. NCBI lineage: Eukaryota > Metazoa > Chordata > Ascidiacea > Phlebobranchia > Ascidiidae > Ascidiella > Ascidiella aspersa. The sequence goes on from NC_139454.1 coordinate 21,536,554, forward strand.
TTCAATATTTCAATTATTTCGCAACTTTATTTTGAGCTTTTTAAACAAATATAGATAAGAGCCGTTACGGCAACCATTATTTCACATTCCACAGACACGCTGCCTCAACACCTATTACCCAGTCAAAAGAGTTATCCCTGAGCCACTCCAGGCATTTTGGCCTATGTTCGAATTAGCCGCGGTTTATCTTATATTTACTCAGATAAGTGGCCGGAGACGAAGTCAACCTATAGGAGGTTTGTAAATGATACTTTAGCATCAAAATAATAATTTTTGTATATAGTTACAAATTTATTGCTTGTACGTATGTCAAATATTACGTGACTTAGTAATTGTGTTGTTCTGCGACGTAACTCGTTTTGGCTTTTAATCATTTGTATTATTTTAAACAAATTTTATGCGTAAGCGCGTCTTTAAAATATTTCATAAAATAAATTTCGCGACTCACAAACAAAACGTACTTCAGTAAATCAGGCATCGGTAAAACATTTTTGCGTGGCTAAGCGCAAAGTTTCTCGTACCACTTTTGCCAGCCCGTTTCTTGTATTTTTATCGGCTTACCTGGTTGTTTTGGCACTGTTGCATACTTCCGTTTTCCATGCATTCTTGGTTGCTTCTCTGATTTTCACAGATCCAGCAATTCAGTGCTGTAAAGATGTATAAAATATTTAGCTTTAGAATTCGAGTAATTTTCCGACGATTAAGCCCAGGTTTTTAATTTTTTTTTCGTGATATGCTTTTCTAAAATTAGCCAATCGATTTGGAACGTTTGTCAATTTAGTTGAATTTTTCAAATGCCAATGTACAAGGGTGTGCAAATTTAGATTTTCCGTCTCGATTAGATTTCGTTCGGGTTTCGGGCTCGATCGATGCCTTGCCAAACGCAAAGCGAGTTCGTGTTTTACTTCGTGATTTTTTTGCCTCGGGATAGTTGCGCAGTCTGGTTTCGAGAAACCGTCATACTAACGCAAGAGAGTCGGCCGCGGCCTCCATGTAAGTTTTCTGAGGTCAGAAGCGAGATATGACACAGCGATAGACCTAAAGCTATGCTACAGGGCTGTGTACAGACAATAGCACGGAGGTCGCCGCCTGATAAACTCGGAAGTTTTTATTTTCGGGCGAGACTTAAAGGAGAATCGCTCAATATTGGCGTAACGAGTTTAATGTAAGTAATATGTGGAATAGTGCTTAAGACGGCTTATTTATTACGCATATAGTAACAGGAGGCAGGAAAGTTATTCGTCAGGTAATAACACAGTGTCATTTTACGTCATTTGACCGGTTATTCATGCTTTACCTCACATAAAAATTGTTATTCGGTCGCGACGAAACAACGCGTCGGTATTTTTTTACTTAACATCGCATTTTTGTATCCACGAGGTTTAGGAGTTATTAGCTTAGGTGAGAAAAACGTACTACAGTACTTTATTTTAGAAATCATTTTAGAAATATTTTTTCATGACATGTTGTTTGGCTTTAAAATTTTTCAAGTTATTTAGAAAAAAAAATGTTTTTTGATATCCTAAGTAACATTCGAAAACATATACTCGGAAACCGGTTTAAAATTGAATAGATTTTTTAAAACTTTGTTGTCGTTTTTTTCTTGCGAATTTATTGGCGATAAAAATGGGAACGATCAAATCTCGTTGAAAGACGCTCATTTTTTTTTAATTTGTACGTATTGTGTAATTCTATAAAACTGGGTGATTATACGACCGCGTTATTCTTAAATTTGAAACGACAACGTGACAATACCTTTCGTAACAATTTTATTATGTTTTTTTAATAAAAACGTTTTCCCGTATTTTGTTATATTTAATTATGTTGTGGAAAACAAAAAAAAAATTAAACGTGCACACATCAATATTACAAAATTTTCAAAACCGTTGTAACTCAATCGCAAAACTCACCTGACGCCGAGAGGGCGAGCGAAGCGACGACGGCCACAAAGCAGAAAAATTTCATCTTTTTGTGCTGGTGTCTTCCTCCTCTGCTTGCAACTAGACAGAAGTGATGTCCACAGTGTCCGAGCGTCCACCTTTTATACACCGGGCCCGTCGCCCGTCGACCAATCACAGCGCACCGAATAGCTCCCAAAACCCGATCGGGCACTTTTTTTCCTGTTTCGTCTCCTGCTCATTTGTTTCCACTCCTACTCCACCGAATCATCGGCCAGGCCTCTCTTTTTTCTTTTTTTTATTCTCTTTTGTTTTTCTCTCCCGGCCCGGATGCGCGTCTATCAGGGCGATTTTTTTAATTAATCCGGTCTCCCGTTAGACGTTTACCGAGAAACGGTCACCGTCGCCTTGTTGATGTTTGTTTCTCGGGCGCCAAACCGGTTCGTGTCAGGTCAGTCTTGACGTTAGGTTCCCGCCCCCCCAGTTAGAAGCGTGCCCCTCGGGTTTGTCGCACTGGCGTAAACAGAACATGCCCATGTTGGAACCGCTATTTTTTAATTACATGGGTCCGCTACGTTGACAACCAGGCTATTTTAAATTGATTACTGCTGGCCAAAGTTACGTTTCTCCAATTCATATAACATTTTTAACTAGAGAAATATGTGCGTGCTTTCCGCCCTGCCTCTACTTGTGAGGTTGCTCAAAATTCCGCAAAACCAAGCCGATAGTTAACTATTAGCGTCCGAAGTGAATTACATCCTAAAACTACCTACGGCAAACAACGAAAAAAATTTCAGCAAAAAAATTGTCAACAAAACTCTACCAAGCACGGTTTGCGAGACGGCTTAAATTCCCCTTGCCCTTCTGTATGCGCTTATCAAATTTCGACGGAGGCTAAGCCGCGGCGAATCCACGTTGCCGCTCATTTTATTCGATTACAGGGCGTCCTTAGAAAGATCTTGCGTTTGTGAAGTCAAGCACCTGCGATAAAATGCCTTGTAGTATATTAAGCTACTCCAAGTCGCGGCCAACCTAGCTCAACACTCTTTATGATAGAATCGGTAGGTTTGAAGTTCACATTCGGGTACTGTGTATAGTGTTAACCTGATAACTTTATAGGCAATTCTGTTGAGCACCCTACTCCATTAAACGCAAGAAACTAACACATTTGTGGAATTTCAAAAGTTGTATTTAGATGTTTGTGCGAATACTAACGTAAACATGTGAAAACCATTACTAAGGTTTCGCCGCTCCCGTTATTAAGCAAATGTCGTCGTGTAAGCCCGTGTAGGATTATTTACGAGGTCGCCACTTTGGGCGAATTGGCGATTTGCGCTTGCGCTGGAAGCTTTCGAGAAACGACATTCTGCGCGTCTTCTTATGACGAACCGTCTGAAATGCAAATAACCTTGGTCATTTCACGGAACTGACGCGTTTTATTTCAACGAGGGTCGCGAGAAAAGCCAAACAAATTTGAGAACCTCGAACGCACGTTTTTAACTCTGTTTATTGTTAAAAACGCTATTCCGTAACGTTTAAAACTGATTAGGTTTAAAATGAAAAACACTTGTCGATTTCCCAGCAACGCATTTCGCAACTCTACATCTTGTAGTGATGCCAAAATATTGTTTTTCAGCTTCGCCAATAAACCAAAGCGACGCCTTACATTTAGAAACCAGGATATGCAGGTGTATATACCTAATTTGGGGCCAGAGTCAAAAGCTGATTATTTTTCTGGCTTTTGATCTCACAATGGGAAACGCATTTGTGTGCCAACGGCGCTTTTTTGAAAAAGTAAGCGCAGGTCAGGCGACGTTTTGTTAACGTTGCACTTAAGTGTTTCAAATTAACCGACAAAGCTTATAAGCCGACTGGGCGTGTGCCAATAAAGCGGCGACCAACAACACGAACTTGCATGACGTTCGATCAAGATTAATTTAAGCGGACTGCCTGTGTCGGTCAAACAGGTGGAAGCTAGACGAGCGAGAAAAAAACTCGACTTTGGTGGCAACCAGCCAGGCCGCCGCGCGTTTAGCCGGATTTGTCTGTCCACGTGCAGCGCGATTAGTCTTAAATCGCTTTGATAGAAAATCAAAATAGTTGATAAATAATATCAAACTATTTAGTTAAGCCCGGTACGATTTTTCGTTGTTGTCGCCTTAGTACGATGTGTTACCTATATTATTAACATCACCGAAGTCATACTAATGGGTGACATTTTTCACTAACTGAATACATATTACATGGAACATAACAACTTAAACAAAAAAATTGTTCTGCACTTATAAATGTTAACTTGGAGGATATTGTCGGCGTCGACTATATAAGGGGTGCTTAGTATTTAAAAGTTACGTTGGGGCAAATTACCTGTGATGTTATTATGTCAGATATGTGTGTTAACAGAGGAAATCTTAAATGAACAGTAAAATGACCAATGGAAAACCTAATATGAAGTTTCCGTTTTGTTTTGTAGTTGGGTCCATCAATCCATAAAACTACCCTACTATGCCTTCGACTTTGCGAGAGAGAAAAAATCGTACAGTGCAAAACCGAACGAAACAGTTGCAAAGGCAACAACGATTCTTCACGCCAATTTCGGTCGCCATATTGGCCCTCGGCAAATTTAAACTAAATCCCGCTGCATCCAGCTCTGGGTTGTTTACATAATCGCAAACATTCAGTCGTTTCAGTTCACCGTCCATCGCAGCCACGCAGGTACAATTAGTGGTCGCCTCGACCTTGACTCGACCGCCTGCACGTTGCTCGCTTGACCTTCGTCGCGTATTTTGACCTTGCACGTCGCTTCTTTCGTGGCACCTCGACTCCAAGTCGTTTTTTGCCTCCCTTGAAATCGGCCACGCTTGTTTGACCAAACTGGCCGTCTTTCTTATCAAGGCGTTTGCCTTCTAAACTTGACGGATCCAACCTAGATGTTTATTGTTTATTTGTTTATTTTATTACAGCAATTCATTGCGGTATAATGGCCGCGCTCTTTTCTGTGACGTTTAGAGGGAATTTGCTTCCAGTTTCCAAAACGGTCCCAGGAACTTACTCGGATTCCATTAACAACCAGTTAAAACGGCAATTGACCCTAAACCCACAATCGCAACCATTGAAGGTGTTGTATGTACCTCCTGTTCAATATTGCTGGAAGATTCTAATACTCTTCAAAGCTTTGGATTCTGCTGGTCGTCACATATAGCACGTAGATTCCAACAAACACTTACCTTAAATGGGAGGATATCTTTGTTTCTTCAACGCCTCCAAGTATTGTCAGGTATTTTTGTTAAGTTTTATGATTGTTGGTACAACTATGCACGGATCTGTAATATAGCTTGATAATGAATTGCGAAGCCAAAATGGTAGAGTAGATCGACATCATCGTGAGTACGACGTTTTTGAAGATACAAGCTCGTATCAAAACGTCTTAATTAAGATGAGGTCGAACTACTTATCTTTTTGGGATTTTTAATTGTGATGATTGATATTTCGAAAACGATACCCGTCATTTAGGCAAAACGATCGTCTCCAATCCAAAACGAATGCTCATGTTACAATGGCTAAATATGTGTGGGGTCAAATGTTGTAAAAAACTATATTGCTAAGGACCAAAATGTCGAGCATCGACATCATCTTTCGATCTATTCGTTCATTGTGGTTTTGAAAATCATTATCAAACTATAATTGTTGCCAAAATAAGTTTGCCAGTTGTAGACTTAAAGAAAGTTCGCCTACGACTTAAATAGATATATTACTCTATCTGTATACTGATATTACCTAAATATTGGGCAAAACAACCTATCTTACAGAAAAACGGGTCGTTCTGTGTGCCTGAGCGTTTTACGCAGCTTACGCACAAATGCCGTTTAATGTTATATTATAGTTAAAACTGATACACAACTTAATTACCGATGTAAGTTTGTTGGTGATGATGGTTAATTGCCATTATTCCGACAACTCAGCCAGTTCTGTGCCATAGAACTAAAAAGTATAGTGTGTTTTTTGGCTCTCGTTTTCAGTTTGCTGTTTTTTATGTATAAACTTATATCAAAGTGGGCCAAAAGTAGGCTTACAGTTATAAAAAGTAGAGTTTGGGTCTAGAAGTAAATTTATTGTTTTTGGGTTCTTCTCATACACCTTGTTCTTTGCCACATCCCCCAAAAGGAAATCAATTGGTATCAGGTCAGGCGAGTGTAGTGGCCATTCAATGCTAGGCCTACTTCTTCTTCCGAACCAACGCTGTTGAATAACTGTAAGCCTACTTTTGGCCCACCCTGGTATATACATTGCGCAAATGTTTCATCTATTTATCACAGTGTAAGTACTTCTTTGATATTTGACGAATAGCTATATTTTCAGAAAACCTATCGCCCTTTGTTTGCGTGCAATTGTCGTATTGGATTGAAGCAAAATTGCCGCGCTAATTAATCATCTGATAATCCCCATATTTTACCCTCAAAAGGCCAAATGTTAAGTTTTACTAAACTGCAATGAGATATACGTGCTCACAGAATTATTATTTTTCTTGCGATTGCGGCATTTCAGTACACTGGCATTCAATTAAACGCTGTTTCGATTTACCATTTATTGTGGGAATTTTGCTTTCGTTGGCTTAATGACTTTACGAGGTCGAGTTCATGGTAATGTAATTTTATTTGATGCAGGCTATAATGCCTATACAAAAATGCTACAAGCATTTTTATCTGAAGTAAGCTTTTGAGAATGTGGCGAAACACTTTCCTCTATTTCTTTAAATTTATTCGAGCAAACGTTTCCGATGCAGCCTTGTCATCTTAGATATCTTTAGTCTTATAATATTGCGTAAAGTGCAATATTTGCTTTACAAATTGCACGCTAAAGCAATTAAGTTGCGTTAAACTGTTATAAAGGCACCAACGAGAGGCTAAATCAACGGCTTGCGTAAAAAAAAAACAAATTAAAAAAAACAGATTTAAAAATATCGTCTGAATTGATTTCTTTTCAAAACAGCGACTAAACATTTGTTTCCCCTTTAGTTTATACGTTACGTACCCCCCCCCCCCCCCCACACACACACACACACGTACGTTAGTGAAAATCAGGTAGTTTTCGTTGGAAATGCGTTCTCGTCACGAAAGCCACAATATTGCGTTTTCCGATAAAGTATAACCTGAAGGGTTTGGGTCGAATTTCATAAAAGTAAAGACGGGAACCAAAATTCTGCCCGCGCACAAGCAAGCTTTTAACAAAAATCGCCACCGTTCAATAAAATGCCTGCCAATGAGGCGTCCGTGTCACGAATCAACGTGCAACTTAAGGCGCATGTTTTTTCCGGGAAAACGCGTTTTGTCTTGACGTCCATCAAGATGAACATATAACTGGGTTGTTAATTGATTGCTTCTTTTTCTGCGCGAATATGGAAAATGTGTTAGCCGAAGCCTTTATTCGAAGCTGGATTTAGGCCGATGTCATTAGGTTTGCGCGTCAAATAAATAACGGAGAAGTCCAAAAAAGGTAAGTTGTACGTCACGGCCCCATCTGTGTCTTAAATTTCCTATACGTGCTGTCTGATATGCTATTTAGGTGAGTGTCGGACTGTTCTTAGATAGTAGACATATTTCTAGAAATGAAATATTTTTGCTATTTTTCTCTTCGCTCTACCAATCTATAGGGTACCAGTTGCACAGATATATAGAAATGTCATTATAAATTTACGTTCGAATTTATTTACATGTAAACGAAAATTTGTCATACAGTTTATCATCCCACAACTGACATTGTTATATAACTCCTAAAATATGTAATGTATGATAAATTTGTTTTTAATGCAACCAACATCAGGGATGTAAGACGGTTTGTAAACTATCTTTGCGCTAAGCCTTACTTCCCGGTATAGTTTGAACTTTAATGGAATCATGGCGTATTACTGCAAAAGCATGACAAACTTTTATTTTGGTTCTATGAATCAAACCAGGCGACGTAATTTGTTTGCGGCGTTTCCAGTTAAATCATTCGTGCCTTTGCGTCTATTGTTTTCAAAAGTGGGAATTTATGAGGCACAGGAAACAGAACATCTCTCATTAGTTTTTAAGGGAGCTATGACAAATCGAATACGTATTGCATTTTTGCGGTAAAATTGCTATGACGCCATAAACGTCCTCTGACGTCATTCTCCCAGTGACGTTATCGTCCAGAACGGTTGGTGCGTCGACGGCCTAGTTTCACAGCAAATACGCCTGAAATGTTTTTTGTCCCGATAGGGCTGTAAAAGACTTCGCCCTTTAGCCGTTGAAAAATGCCTCTGGCTACTGGTTTTATCCATTTTTAGTGGTCGGCGTTTCTAAAGCGAATTGGCGCTCCGACGTCTAAACTTAGCCGCCGATTTACCTGGAATTCTGCCGCTTTACTGCGCTTTCAGGCTCCCAGCCCGAAAATAAGTTCGTGAGTATAAGGAACGAGCGCAAGAACTTGCCGGATTCTGCGTCCGCTTTGTATGTTGGGTCACTAAGCTTAAGATTAATTTTGAAAAGCATTTAAGCAATGTTGGAAGTTTTAAGTTTTTGGAAGTTCAAACCGACTGCCGCATTGCCAAATTCAAACTGTCCAACCCCCTAAAAAGAAATTATTTGTTATGGCTTAATTTCAATAAAATGCAATCCTGTATTTTTCGATTAATCACTGATTAAATTTCGTTAAACATAACTCCAATATTAATAGTGCTGACGAAAAAGCGAAAGTTTGAAAGAGGGATATTAAAGACCTGTTTTAGGTAGCCAATAACACAGGGGATGAAATGCTACCCTAAAGCCGATTAACCGCTTCATATTTCGAAAACCTTATACAGCAGGTCATGCGTTCGGGTCTGTCCATACAGCCAACTGGTTCGTATGGAGAAATGGAAACAACGGGGAATCCTGGGATACAGGACGACCTACGTTCTTGCCACTTGCCGCTTGTAAACTTGTAAACAAAAGCTCGAAAACACGGTTAGCCGAACTCGAAAATCCGATTCGTGTGTTAATGAGCTTTTCTTTGTCATGAGCTCAGTGATGTCTGTTTGTGTGTTGTGTGTGCAACGCACGTTCATGCTATTATAGGTAACCAAACCATGTCCTAGCTGCGTATACGGACAAACATTCTATTTAGGTGGTTGGGTTTCGGTAACATCGCCCTTTAGCCCTTTTAATCTCCTAAAAAATATAAATATGAGAGCCGTTTCGGTTTTTTGTCGAAACTAGGAAACCTTATTAGTCGTTAAGTCACTTATGCTTCGGCACAGTATACAGCTCACGTGTAGGGGGGTGCACGTTGCTATGCCCCCCATAAACTGTATTTAATTTATTTTGAGTATTTTACTATGTAACTTTAAAAAAGTGCAGTATAAAATTTCGAAACGATACGCATTAATTCGTTTGCATAAATGTACACATTTTAGATTAGACGGATCAACAATTGGTCACGCGCCATTCATTATTATGTAACAACATTAGACAGGCGGTTTTAATTATTTTTTTAATCACGAAACGAGAAATGGTTAGACTACACCCTGCATTTGACACAAAGTTAAACCATTTTTTTATTTCATGAAACTGAATATTACTGTACAACGTATTGTACACTAATCAAGCAGGTTGTCTAAAATACGCGGACCTAATTTCCCACCTCTAGTTGGTATTGAACAATTTCACCGTATTTGTGTTTTAAAAGCCTCATTCTCCTGTTTTAATGGTCATTTGCGCAATGCAGAAAACCTCATTTGGCCAATGCAAAAACGAGGCAATTAGGCTTTTTCGCAAAGCCTCGTTATAGGTTAAGTTTTATGGGCGCCAAGAAGCCGAGGGATTTCCCGGAAAACAGGCGCGATGGCGTCTTGCTACGTTGTAACTTGCACGTTTCATTATGCATTGATAATTCATAAAAAAAACATTATATAAGGTAAAACAAGGTGCGCGTCTTTTTCAAAGATACTTACGACCAGGGGTGACAGTACAATAATTTTCTTAAAGAAACGATGAAAAATATCATGAAATGTTTCAGTGATAACGTCACAAAGGTACTTTAAAGTGGAACGCTTAATACAAGTAACCTTACTCAAACTATGAGGTTTGAGTGAGTAACCTTACTCAAACTATGAGGTTATCGTTTGATGTCGTGCACAAATATGTAACTGAAATCTTGGTCAAAATATAGCCAAGAAAATGGCGGACAGGCCTAGTGATAAAGGGACATAGCCAGGTGACAAAAAAACGTTTTTAGGAAGAAATATTATTTTAATAATCATTTTATTTGAACGCTGTCCTGGCAATAGTTATTACTGAAACGCTGTTCCGGACTGTGCTGATGTAATTTAACCATACTACTTGTGAGTGAGAAAGCATATATATTTTGTCCCAACAAGACACAATGCGAACATTTCTATATCAGCACCCTAAAAAGTCAATTTAAACCCCACACAAATAATTTCAAATCCCGCACAAAAATAAAGTTTGCGATTATGACATTTTGGCAAACCGGTCGTACAATGACAAAATGAGTTCAATCCCTTCGACACAACTCAGAACGATCCCCGGGCCGTTTCACCGAAGAAACCCGCATTCGCTGAAAAAAGTCAACACAGCGATAAAACTCTGGCCAAAAACGATACAAACAACGGAATTAATTAAAAATCGCGTCCAGCCATCAACATCACGATAGTTGCCGACTGCATCAATCAAACCCACATATGACAGCAACTGTCGTTATATAAGCCTATTTCATTCCACGAATGGGCTGACGGCGCCACAGCGTCATTAGCACAACAGGCAGTGGACTTAGGACGTCTGTATGGCATCCTTGTGCGTAAACTTGTTCATTACGCAAATCCTCGCGTGTAAAAGCTGTTCGTATATGTGCGTGCAAATGTTTGCTGTCCGAAATGGAGGCCAGTCGCAACCACACATTTCACACACCTTTTCATTTTTTTTTTTTTTTTTTTGCTAACCTACTATTTTTGAAAAGGTTAAATTTTCACACTATAATCGCATTAGTTTGGTATCTGTTTGGGACCGATGCCGCCCTGATATCGAACGAGTACCGATACTACCGTTTGGCATCATCGGGTATCGGCACCGATCCGACATTATCGGCATTCCTACCATTGACGTAACTGGTGGTGCACAAATGATATAAAAATACCTTTTTAACAAAGTTTAAAGATATTACCGCACGAAAATGTCATCGGTTTCTTAAAGTCCTAATTATATAGTTTCGTGCGCATTTCTGACGTTTTTTGTGCTTGCTTTAAATACCACAAACTCGAACATTTGTTGCCTAACCAGGCTCGAAATATACCTTACATTAATCCCTTAAAGGTTACAAGTGTGTTATAGGTACACAAGTTCTTTCGTCGTCTATCACGATTTCCATATGCAATATCGCTCCATATACGGTTAAACTAAAGATCGTTGTTATTTCGGTTTTATAAAATTTAACGTAATTTGCTGTGCACTCGTATTTCTATGAGAATCAATGCACAAAGGGGAACACACGAAATGACTTGCGAAGCTACAATAGAATAATTTATAAACCATTTAGTATTGGGACATTTGTGTTTTATTCCTATGTTGATTCTTCATTCGGTCTTATGGTTGGAGTCCGTCGCAAAGTACCGTCGTTGGGTCGGGTTACTGCAGTGGTTCTCAACCGGGTTGCCGCAGGGCTCGGGTGTGCCATTTCTAATGCTCAAGGGAGTCGGTAGGTAATTGATATTTACTCCAGTCAGGGTGCCGAAAATCTATTTATTTTTTTGAGGGGTACCGTAAGCCATAAAAGGTTAAGAATCGCTGAGTTAATGCAATGTAAGATTTTGTCTATAACAAAACCTTCATCCAAATTCAATGTTTTATCATAGGCGTGAGGATGGATTGCCGATCTGTGCCGAACCTTCATGTGGAGATGAAAGCGCAGACTTTAGTAAAAGTACGTGACCATATGGGCTAATTGGAAACTACTTCAGGCATGTCTATACCCGCGGTTTAAAAGAATTTTAATTTTATCCTGAATTGTTACTTCGTTCCCAGAAGGTAGTATTTGTGATTTTAATTGAATTTTATAAAAAAAGTATACCTATTGTTGCGGCATTGGCCTTGCAATGGTCAACTTAACACTCCTATTTATCAATAGCTTACTAATGATCTTAATTGTGATAAACCGGCCATGCATTTCCTCCTCAATGGGTAAACATTTTTCAAAACATGTACACTTTCTATAAATGGAATCAGCGAGGAGTTTTACATCTAAGGGCATTATCTCGTTAAATATATAGAGGACACAAACTATAGCGAAACCAGCATGGGTTTGCATTAAATGATGGACAATTTACCATCCATGGTGAAAGAATGCGGCCCACATTAACTAGGCCGTTGCACCTTCGCAACAGTCAAAAACTCCGACAAAAAAACGCATGAGTCATTACCTCCACATAAAGCGTGTTTTTGGCTCGGTCGCACACCAGACAATTAAACGTCGAGGACCGAACGCGCGCCGGTATATAATTAAAAGTCAAAATTGAGAAGTATCTAATTGCCCAGCGTTGTAAATGAACGTCCATACGCTAAACGGCACCTGATTTACATATCCTAATTTATATGTTCTTGTGTGTTGGTGCTGATTAAAAGAGGCGAGACTGACAATTTAATTAATCTGGACGGCGTGGCGTTTCATTTTCGTGAAAAAAAAATGCGCAGTGTATATAATAACATTTTTTCGTACAGAATCAGTTCAAAGACATATTTGGTCTCTCATGTCGAAATTTAACCTCTAACGTGGACACGTGACCTTAATCTGTCGCTATTTGACCTCTAACAGTAAGATTTGACCTCCAGGATCCTGTTGCTGACCAATTGGGTGAAATTATTATTAAACTTAAGACCGACCCCGAAGTTTTTTCAAATTACATTATAGTTAAACATGTGTATATATCGATTGGTAAATATTTTGTATATTGGATGGTAAACATGTTGTTATTTGTAATTTAGTCATGAATGCGCCGTTTACTGAAAGGTGAATTAGCCTCCTCATTACTCTTTCCTCGAAAACTGACAAACAAGCCATCATGAAACACGGTGCTTTTCAGCGCTATTGCATTACACTATTTATGGATATTTACTGGGCAGTTGAGCGAAAATCTTTACCGACCAGGTGGTATTTGTTGTCGCGTCTGTAAAGACGAGAGTCTCCGCGCATTAAATGGACGAGACGCTATATGGCGTCAGATTAAATTGCGGTTCGGGCTGCAGGTAATTTGCTGAGTTCGTTGTTAAGGTCAGCGACGCTCAAAAGACGAGATTAGAGCAAGTTTCGCCACAAAATCCCACCTGTGGACAACACGACTAAAGGCTAAGCTTTGAACAGCAATCTGCTTTGATGAGGATGTTTGAAATGCGCCGGCGAATAGTCTCGGCATAAATATTTTGCCTTGCATCCCACCGCAGACGGCGCTAGAGATGATCAAAGCGCCGATCTCCAAATAATCGCGTCGATTTTTTGGCTTTCTGAGTATGCAATTAAGTTCTGAGCCAGCTCGACGCCATAATTGACTTCAAATGTAATCGGAACTTACTTTGTTTTTCAACGAGCAACACCAAAACGTTTTTGCGGCGATTCAGTTTAATGCAAGCTTTTTATTAAGCGAGAAAGTTAAGATATTTTTCATGGCTGATATTAATACTGATAGAGAAACTTGTAATGTGTTTTCATGGGATTATTATTTTGAACATTTTTTGTGATGGCGTCGTTATAAAATGTAATTTTCTCATAGTTGTGTGTAAAACAAAAGCAGTTAATAAATTACGCCCATGTGCTAATATTTTTACGTTTTGCAAGTCCGTGACTAAAAAGCTGTTCAAAGTGTTGGAAGTTTTAAAATGCAAATCTGAAAAGAATGTAAAGTTTTTTTATTTATCGTATCTCTGAAAATCTGTCGCTACTTTAGACAGACGTACGTCATCTAGTTTGAACGAGTAGTTTTCAACTTTGATGACCCCCTTCCGTATATGCGCTCCGCAAAAATGTTACCCCTGCTCAAGTTTTATAAAATCACCAAGGAACGACACAATGTCGGTCTTTCAAGTCATATTTAAAACTTGTACTTAAGTGATGAATAATTACAATTTTATGTGCTCGTGCCGCCCACAAATTCAACGGAACCTGCACAAAGTGCTCACTGCTCATGTTATGAAACTGTAATAACGTAACACTACCGAAAACTGTGCTCGCGCGGTATTTTATACGCTACAATACAACTTCCCGCTCGCAAAGTCGAAAAACCCACGATGATAAACAGAAACGGCCTGCGGCCTGGATATTAATGAAACGCGCTTATTGGTAAAAAATGAGGCACGGTGCGCATTACAAGTGCCAAAAATATCAGAATAATAATTCATGGGAAAAAAAGAAAAAACAACAAATGTGTCTCTCTTAGCGTTAATAAAACTCGCTTATTGGCCAAAGATGAGGCTAACTCTGAGGAAAGACAGTGCGCAAACATTATAAGTGCCAAAGTAGTAATTCAGAAAAAGCGACTAATAGAAACGAAATCTAACCAATGTGTCTCTTTTCGCACCCCAAATTGAAACGTAGGCGTTTCGTCAGTCGAGCCATAATAAGACTTTTGCAGGTTAAGTCTTTCCACCCAAAATCTCGCGTGTCCATTAACGGTTAAATCCTCTGGGTCGACAAACGTTAAATGCTGATACCGTGTGAAATCAGCGGGAAGCTATTGGCCTTTCATGTTCGCGACTATTGGCCGGGAATAAAGCACGACTATACACCGCAAGCCAAAACGTTGCCTGCAATAAAATGCGCTTGCCAAAGGCCAGTGATATAATTTAAGGTTAATCACTGATGAGTGTCAATCTTCCAATCCGACTTGCCAACGGTGCCGGTTCGAAATCGACATTTTATGGATTCCCGAAACGATCGTGACTTTCTTGGCTTTGAAATTACCTGAAATCGCCAACATTCCAGCTTCTAACGAGGTTGGCTAATTGGCTGAAATCGGACGTGGGAGCCGCGGCTCATTTGCAAACACGGCTTCTGCAAACCACGGGAACGTTTTAAGACTCGTTACTTTATTAAATGCAGATCGACTGAAACGTTTTAAATATCAGAATAATGAACATTTTGCGTTGATTTTAGCTCCGTTGAAATTTTTCAGCTTTTTTTCGAAATATTCTTCGTTTTCATTATTGTCTGAAATTTTACTTCGATTTGTTTATATTTCTGGAGACTTTTAGGTTTTCCTTCTAGTTCCATGTAAGAATTCTCTACTAAATGTGCTAATCAATGCCTGATTTTTACTTGAAATATAGACGATTGTTTAAAAAATTCTCACAGATTCAAATTAAATATGAAACAACACCTAACCAACTCTCTAATTGAATAACTTGTATTTTTGTTACGCCCATTGGCCACAAACTCAAATAGCTACTCAATTATCTCTAGATAATGTTGTAAGTTATAATAAGACCAACACGTATGAAAGGTATAATTATAACTGTGCTTCATACTGATACTATTCTAATGTTCTACTACTAAAAATAATTTTGGGTTCCGGAACGTTATTAAATCACATATTTTTATTGTAGGATAAAAAATGTGCTGTGTATATGGATAGCATTTTTTTAAAGACTAAACCACTAAACTTTTGTTTAAATTATTTTAACTTTAAACCATTAGTAATTGGGATACAAATTTTGTTTTCGGTAGAGACCCATCGTTATTTTAGCAAAAGCAAAGTTATTCGATAAACCTGTTCAAGTTCGACAATAAGTTAATTGAACCAAATCTGCAAACCGCATCCTAGTCTGGCCTTCAGTCACAAGTCGAAATATGTTGATCTGTGTGCTGGAAAAAAAGTTTGAAGCCCGGTACGCCATCAGCTGCCTTCATTCTACAAAACAACGCCGTTTCTGCTTTTCACCAGAAGGCTTTTTTTGGAGGTAGATATTTCGAAAGCAGGGTTTCTTAAACTCTTTAAGATGCGCCCCCTTTACACAATTTATCCAAATTATGTCGGCTATGATGCAAATTGGCAAAATCTATTTCGAGGTAAAACCTGACACAATTTCTCTGACAACATGTGCAGTGCGTAAAATGCATTGAAATAGAAAATATGAAAAATCAAGATGAATAGCACTGTGGATAGTTTACTAAGTTATTGGATTAAAATAATGTGTGTCAGCAACGAATAAAAAGTAGTCGAAAATATATATTCGTGTCAGCAAACCTTAGTATTGAAAAGTTTATAACAAAGCTTTTTTTGGATTATTCTTAGCAAAGCCCCAGTTTGACAACCTATGCTTTAAAGCAGTGTTTCTCAGCCTTTTATGGTTGGCGGTACCCCTCAAAATTAATAAATATATTGTGCCCTGTAGGATTTTTTCCGCATAGGTAATTTACTACTGACTAGAATGTCACAATAAACGGAACTGAAACAACAAACAGCAACTCTATACAACGAAGGAAGTTATAATTGGATTTATCTCACTCTAATTTTACACAAAAGTTGTAAGAGTTAAGCAAAAATCAGATTCTTAAAGGTTCCCCAATCAGTCGCGGCACCCTTGAGCATTAGAAATACCACCTCAGGGTGCCGCGGCAACCCCCGTTGAGAACCAATGTTTTAAAGCTTCATTGCAGTGGTTTTAAACCAACAGTCTACCAACGTGCGTAAGTATTCAAATACAATAAATAAAAAAATCAAGATTGACATCACTGTGGGTAATAGATCAAGTTGTGAATAATACAAAGTGACTAAAAAAGTATAGCCAGGTGCGTGTTTCGAAGCCTACCTTACGTACGTGCGGCGCTGGGTGCACAAAGTAAGGTAATTGGTCGCCCGTCGTGCCGCAAATCGTGCCACGGGGTGTCCAGCACTAGCCCGGGCTCCACTCGTCCGCCTAGCCTGGCCGCGGTCGCACGCGAGAAACGGCCCGAACGTGACCAGCGGCGCCTGGCACGCAACACGCGGCATGTGGCACGCGACACACGTAGTTATCAGCCCGGCCGGGTAAACTTAGAAAAAAAGGCCTTTGCGGCGTTTTTGCTTCAGGGACGTGACACGAGCGGGCGATTAGCGACTGTCCGATCCAATAGAGTGACTTTTGGCGGCTCGCCATTGCGTTTTTGGGACCGAAAATGAGCGCTGGACGTGACCCAGGGTCGCTGGACCTCTGGAAAAGCTGGCCGCCGAAAAAGCTTGAGGGTGATTAGGCATGATTTCTCGCCAAAAATTGCACCATAGAAAAATTAGGCCGTGTTGAATATATCAATCCCGTTGTCAGTTCAACATGACCAGGTTCAATGGTTTACAACCTTTGGTGCACCGTGCTCTCCATACTATGTGTCCAACTTTTTTTATGGTAAGCCAGACTTAATATTAGCGGTTTCAAAAAGCAATAGGCAGCGCTTACAGTTTACACCAGGGATGTCCAACATTCTATTATAGTTGGCCGCATTAACACTTGAAATAATTTAATGTGCCACAGAACCTATTAAGTTTCAAGATTAAGTAATGGTCTTTAGAGTTATAACAGGCCTTTAGAGTTATATATATATATATTTTTTACCCATACTATACTATTAGTGCGCCCCTAAAAGCTGACTGGTACATTTTAATTAGGCTAATATTAAACGTTTAAAATACTACTTGGGAGTGAAAATGACTAGCGGGCCGCACAAAAATTTCAGACGGGCCGCAGGTTGGACATCCCTGGTTTACGCGGTCAATCGGTCAGGCTTTATTAAACTGATTTTTAGAGAACGCTTCTCTTTTCAGTGAAGCATTTCTATAATTTAATGTTCCTCTTAGTTCACAGCTTGACTCGAAATGGCTCGTGGCATGTTTTGGCCAGTTTAAAACTGCTTAAGGACGTTCGTTTTTGTCAGTTAATCACCAGCTTTTCATGATTTCATCGTTAAAAGACAGTCCGCTTTATGGTATCGATATTTACAAGGGTCAAACCGTATTGCGTCTAAAATGTCATAAGTGCGTGGCCCTTTAAACGATGATAAAACTGGGATTAGGCGAAATAGGGCTATCACGCTGGGCGATTAATCAAAGTTTTTTGGGTCGTTTTGGCCACCAAATAACGATAAACCGCATAATCTTTATCTAAAATGCCTCATTCCACATGGCATTAAAATATTTCATCGAGATTTCCTGATAAGTTCAAAAATGGTTCTGCATGCCATGTCGTCTTTTTAAAAGTCCTGTATGCCAAAATTTATTATATTTCATAAATGTTACAATTGATCAGCTATCATTAAATACTGACATTATTTTGGAAAATGTCTATTTGTCGCTTTTTTGCAAGTTTACTGTGTTGTACGCTGTCGCAGGTAGTTTATCTGATAATATTTCCGGTATAGTATACAATATGCCCTTTTGCAGCCAACATACGAATGAAAAATGTAAGTATTTTTCCGTAAACGAATTATAATTTTACATACCCGGTGTTGAACAGGCAGAAGTAAGAAAATACCATTGATTTTAAAATGACTTATGGCTAAGTCTTTTGTGAAATTTCTTAAAATCCAAGTAAAAGTCAAGTCTTTTTGAACAAATCACAAGTCAAGCCAAAATTATAGCAAGTCAATTTCAAGTCAGGTCCTTGTCATATAAAATTAAACGTTTAACTATCAAAATCGTTAAACGCGTACGATTTTGAGCAATAACCAAACAAAAACAAAAAAAGGCATACAGCAAGCAAAATGTTTTATGTGCAAATTAAGATAAATAACCCTTTTTTTTTTTAAATGCCTGTTGAAAACACTTAATTTCAACCAAAGTATGACTCATGCCAAGTCAAGTAAATTGCCCAAAAGACTCAAGTCAAGTCTAGTCATTCGAATATAGTGACTTTTGTGCACTTCATTGAAGTAATTTACTTAAGTCATTACAACACTGGAACATACGTTAAACAACTTATTTCCCCTCCGTATCTAACCCTTTTTCTTACTCGAGTTGAAACAGCATTTAAAGTTACATTCTTGAATCTTTTTGACTCCCATTATTTTTTATTATGTTTCGCATGTCCGTTTGCAACATTTCCAAACGATTAAATGTCGCTCAAGAGATTTATTACATGGATGTCGTACTTTGTATGACTTCGCGATTGCGAATGAGGCGTGTCGTCACAATTTAACGTGGCCAAACGTGCAAGGCCTATAATGTCAATTACTGCATTAAGGACCGGTTCGGGCAATGCACGTCACGATCACAAAAGGCTTGAATGTAAATCGCGCCCATCATGCAGTCCAGGTCGTCGTTTTCCTATCAGATTATATTGGCGACGATTAGCGCCAATATGCACGCGAATCGGTTTTGGAACGCAAAATCGAAATGTCAGCGGGCCAATTTCCGCTGAAGAAGATCAGCGCAAACGTGCCAGACTAACTATTTGTTCATTGCATTATTGACTCTCTCCTAAGACCCCCCACCGTCGGCATTTGTTTATTGCGTGGAAGCCTAGTCATTCCATGGCGACGTTTCAAGTAAGCATCGCCGCAAAGGCGCGTTTGCAAGATTTGCAGCCGGCGGTCATAAATCGGATTTTGTTCAAGCGCCCGTGGCCGTTTTTCAGGCAGTTTTTCAGCCATGTTTTTTGCGCGTTTTTTTTCCTGTACAGCAAACAGACAACACAGATGAAATTCACGTACGACAGATTAAAGTTGTTCTGAAAGTTGAACGTTTTTGTGTCGAGTGATACAGCAAGTTTATAATAGCAAAACGTTAAAAAGTGTTTCTGGTATAATGGTCTTATTAACAGAGCCTAAACCTACCTTGGTAAACATTTTTGTTGAACTCCTTATCACTGTAAGCCTCAAATTGCTAATTTATAAAAGTCACAATAATAATAATCAAGTCCAGAACACCTCAATGCCCACTGGAATTTTATCAAATGGCCCGAGGCATTTCAAAAAGTTATTAAATTCAACTATTTTAATTTAATTTTTCCTAAAATAGGTTTCGGCCAATTTATATTTTCTGCAAATAATAAACTGTTTTAAATATTAGGAATTTCTATAAAGAAACTGTTCTTGCGATTGTTTAAAAACAAATCAAACATTCTCTCCTTTTAGCCATCGACCGAGTTGGAATTTGAAACTTAATCGCCCGCCCTCTTGTTTTAAGCAGCTTACGAGATGGTACGACCTGTTCAAAACCGGTTTTGTCTTCCTCGCAGACCAAAAAGCACGTTTGATTCGCGAACCTTATTTGAATGTGTTATTTAGTCATTTGGATTCACCCGGCGCTAGTAATTTTTTTCCAATCAGCGAACGCGGCTATTACGTGGCCCAACCCTCCCTAAGAAAATTTTCACATTTATTTATAATTTTCTGGAAGCGATTAAGCCCTTGCCTTGAATTTCCTCTAATTTGGTGGCGGTTATTGCGGCTTAACGAAAGGTTATGCTGTACTTGAATAACACCCCGTGGTACACTACCGCAAAACATTGTAATTGGTCAGGTGTTAAGTCAAATCTTACGGCTAACAATTCACTATCCAATTTTTTTGAGGAACAGCTGTTGAATTTAAAATAACTTCAATAGCGGATATTGCTGGGGCGCACTGTAAAAAATATATTACTCTTCTATAACTCAAACTCCTATTGTGCTTACCAAAAACCAAAGTCCAAAATTTTCGTTTCTTAGTGGATGTTTAAGTTTTAATTTTTAAGCGATAATAACAAAATGTGTCTGTTTCCTTTTTAGTCACTTGTATATTTTTAAATTTTCTAGCGTGAAACGAACTTGTGCAGATATCAGTTGCATAATTGCAGAAGCAATTAATATTTCTTTGATTTTTTCTCCCAGACGCCGCAAGATTAGTGGGAAGACTGCCTTGTACAACGTCGTCATGACCTTCGAAAAGCCAGACCATCAAACTTTCCACCAAATGTGGTAGCACCAGCCTAATCCATCTCGGTGTGTGTACAGCTCTCGATTTTTTTGACATTTGTATCTTTATTTGCGATTCGAGATGCTAAGTTGCGAATTAAAGTCACCACACGAGCTTCAGATATCCGATTATCCTTAACAACCCGATTGCCATCGCAATTACTCAAAGCAGGTTTGACCACTGCACTGTCTGGTGTTTCTTTGTTTAAAATCGCCGTCGATCTGTTGCAATCGGCAACGGAAAATCGCGATGTTTGGCACGGACATGTAATCAAGCCGGGATTAAAATTCCGAAACCAGGGTCTTTTGGCCCCAATTCGCTGAGTCAGTGCCTTTTCGGACCGATTAGCGATTATTGTTTGTGGCCGGTGATCAGGATAATCTTTGCGGAGTGTTGTGCCGGACAGTGCCGCCTGACGCGTTATTGCACCGGATTGTTTGTCTATGTTTGTTGTGGCCATTTTTCCGACCGTTTTTAAGCAAGGCGATATCACATCGAACGCGGAACGCGCTAAATTGAACGATAATTTGCATCACACCAATAAATCATATAAACCGCATTTAATTTTTCATATAATTTTGTTTGTTTTTTGCGTGTTGTCTCAGCATTTTTTGGAAGGGAAATGAAACATTTCCATCCAAATTCGACGTTTAATTTTAAGCCGTTTTTCGGTCGATGTCTGAATAATTTATCAAACCAGTGTTAACCCGTGGATTGAGACCTCAAATCTTCGTTTGACTTGGTTTGGCCACCGACTGCAGTATAGTTATTGATTTAATAAGAATGGCCCCGATCAAGATTTTTCCAAAGGGAAAATTAAGGTAGCAATACGCAAACGTGGATCACATCCTTTAAATTTGAACTTAATTATGCTTTTGCCAGGTTTTGATCGACTACAAAAAAGTTCGGAAAAAGAGTTGGGTAAATCAGTAAACCCCTTTTTGGATTTTGTTGTCGCGACCCACTTTTCGAAATCCTACGCGACCCCCCTAATTTTTGTAAGCGAATAAACCAGATTACAATCATATATAATTTGCCAAGTGTTCACATTTCTAGACAAAATGTTTCAAAATTTGGTGCGAATGTTCATATTTACACCCAAATAATGAACGATTTCCTGTTATATTAGACAAGGCCAAACAGTGCTTCTTAAACTTTTTCAGTTTTGTTCACCCCTAGCATCTATCTCCAGATTTCATTCGCTCTTGTCTCATGATATGATAAAACTATCTACACTCAGTGTCAGTGCAAACCAACTTCACTATTACAATCAGCAAAAAGACACCAGTTCAGTAGTCAATTTAGTGCGAGTTATCATCCATTTCTGATGGTTCACCCTTACTCACCCTTTTTGGTCGGTTGCAAAAATATTATTCACCCTGGGGTGAACAATTTACCTGTTTAAGAAACACTGGGCCAAGATACTGGAACTTCGCCCATTTATTGAAAACAAGAGTAATGGTGACGTCATAAACGCGTTCACTGAAGCAAATGACATTATCACAATTGTTAAACTCGCGGTTGTTCTTGCTTATTTCCGTTAAAACTTTAGTGTACCGGTTCATTGTTTGTTTTTTGTCAATTTTTCGCTTAACATATAGAACACGGCGTCAACCTCTTAGAATCCCCTAGTTGGGAGCCACTGGTATAATGCAAGGTGTGAAAAAAGGCTGCAAAACCTTGGTACTGGCTTAACTCTCCCAGGCCCACGCGCCCATTTCTCACCCGACAATCTGCGAATGCTCATCAGAACAGGCGTATCCGGCTCAGGACCACGAAGTCAGGCCGGGAAATGCGAACAAGCTCGGCTAAAGATGCGTAGGCTGGATAAAACACCGGCTTTGGTGCTTGTCCAGTCAAAAGCCTGCCGGTTTCTGTTTCACGAAATTGGATAGTGGATAATTGCTTGACCCGGACGCATCGGGTTAATTAAGGCCTAGAGAGGTGCTCAAAACAAGCACTGCTGTTCCAAAAATTTTCGTAACTGACCGGTCTTCTTTTGTTATTGTTGGGCGATATTCGTAAGATTTCTACATACCCCTAAAATGTTCTGGTTTTTGGTCAACAATTGCTACCTTATCCTACAAAGAACTGTAATTATTTTAGGTGTAGGCAGTGCTGCAGGACTTAAGTCCAAGACTTGACTTGGGTGCACTTAAGTCACTGTTTTTATTGTTCACTTGATTTGACCTAAGTCTCCCGGTAGCACTAATATTATAAGAAAGTTGGATAAATGAATTGACGTAACTTAAGTCGTTTACGCAAATGACTTGACTTAAATTTAGGTACTTAAACTAAACATATTGCCAAAAAAATAATAACACATTCCACGATGTCAATGACGTTACTCGAAATCAACTTGCTAAACAAATGACTTGGAATGATTTTTAGGACAAGGACTAAAGTTGTTTTCCAAATGACTTTATTTGAACTTCAGTCAGTTCAAATTGACGAGCCAGAATATAATTTCTTCGCAATAATCCTTGTTATTACCATGGCACATATGTTAAGTTAGATCTGAAACAAGCCTAGTTGAACAAGCCCTGCTGCCACAGTTTTGATAACTGACCGGTCTTCTTTATTTATAGTTGCGCGATATTCGTAAGAATTTTACCTAACCCTAAAATGTTCTGGTATATTTATAAACAACTGTCACCCTGCCCTCCAACAAACTGGAATTATTTTAGGCATAGACAGTGCTGAAATAACTTAAGTCAAAGACTTACTGTTTTTAATTCACTTGATTTAGGTCTCTTGGGCAAGACTAATATTATAAGAAAGTTGCATAAATAACATGACTTGAACTTGAGTCGTTTACGCAAATGACTTGACTTAGGTACTTAAATTAAACGAATGACCACAAAATAGAACACATTCGACGATGCCAATGGTGTCACTTGGATTTGTCTTGTTATACAAATGACTTGGAATGGTTCTTAGGCTGCCATTAAAAAAATGACTTGACGTAAACTTAAGTTGTTTTCCAAGTGACTTTTGAATTGAAGAGCCAGAAAATAATTTCTTCGCAATAATCCTCATTGCTACCATGACACGTAGGTTGAGTTTGATTGAAACGAGCGTATTTAATTTTAAATGTTGGACTGGAGATGTTTGGAAACACTTTTTTCAAAATACTTCGTTTGGAGTGAGGTTTGATCCCGGCGAACGGTTGTATAATGTTTAATTTAATATAAAGTACCTTTGGTGTGTCACACGGGTGCATAGCATAGGCTACTGTTTGTATGGTAATCTCAAAAATTACACTATTTACGTGGTTAAAATTTAAAATACAACTTACCACGCGATGTCGCTAAAACAATGAACGCACTTTAAATCGCTCTTAACTTAACATGATAAAAGAATCTTGCTCCTTTTCGAGTTAAACGGTCCAGTCTATAAACCTATAGGCCTACCTGTCGCTTCTTATTAAATGCTATCCATATTTTATCTCTCCTGCGTCTTTTTTTCCGCCGTGTAACTTATTATCGCGTAACAATACTAATAAAAAATATAAATATATTTGACATGATTTCACAACCCATATCCAGTTAGACAGACCTTAATCAAATTAAAGGGAATTAAAATGTTTTGTCAACCTTATACTAATTAAACTAATAACATACTAATCGTTTTAAATGTGTAGTGAAAAGGTTGCAATGCGTAAGCCTAAAACTTAACAAAGCAATTGCAAACCGTTTTATTATTACAAAGAGTAGACTTTTTGTAGCTCATAGGGTTTAAACCGTTTGCGAATATATAAAATGTTTTAAAGGTCAATTTGGTGATTTAGAAACAGCTTTGGAAAACTTCACTGTATTGAGTTCGATGCAGTTTTTACTATTATCCAATGAAACATATTTACACACATATAAATATTAACAACTGCGATCTAGCCCTTTATACAGTGGACCCCCTTTAATATGAAGTTGCTTGTACTAACAGATTGAGCAAGCATTGGTGTATGGTTGTTTCTAGACTCGCTCCTCTCTGAGCCTGCATAGCTGAGTTGGTAGAGCGACGGTCCCGGCTTGACCGGAGGTCGTGAGTTCGAACCTTACAGCAGGCTAGTTGTTTTTCTAGTCTGCCCTGCTTGCATCATTAGTCAACAGATTCGGTGAAGAGTCTGCAATGGCTTTCGGTGAACAGTTTTTACTAAGTTGATTCGAGTTTTAGGGCACCTATAACATGACTCTTCCAAACTGCAACTTTTGCCGATTTAAAGAAGTTTAGGCAATGTAGTTAAAACCAAAAAAATTTGCCCGTTGAAGTGAAAGTACTTGAGATGCACCAGCCACAAAATATTTCTAAAGGCTACTTTTGTTTTATGTTTCCAAGCGACTTAATTTTATAGTGTTTTCCCTTAATTTATACAAACAAAAGTAAGCCTCACCCATTTTCATGCAGGTTGCAAGTAGCCTAGTTAACCCTAAATGTAAACAAGGCCAGGCGAACAATATTCAATTTATCAAAAATATAATTGAACAACGTCAACGCGGCGCACCGGAACAACGTCAACGCGGCGCACCGGAATCCAAAACAAACAGGACGAAAATTAGGTCACATTACGGCCAACCCAATAAGGTCTGCCCCGATACGCACAAGTTAAACTATTTTATTAGCCATAAGAAGTACGTCCGTGAGGTTTGTATTTTGCAGCATGTAACCGGATCAATTAATGCTTTTTTACGAACATTGCCTAATTACAGATTTCCACTGAGATTTGCGACCTGCATATGAGCAAACGACCTTCATATAAGCAAATGTTTACCTTCTATTACCATTCTAGAAGTTTAACTTTTATTAGTCAACTGCATTAAGTTGGTATTTTACTTTTTTCCAGGCTTCTTTACAAAAAATCTTAATGATATATATGTTTAATACGGCAATATATATATTTCTTTTCATGGTAAGAAATTATCTATGCTTTGTACATCATTTTTTATTTAAGTCTGAATATTAAGTTGATTCCACGCAAGAATCTTTCTTTTGTCAGTTACTGTGTGGTTAAGTTTCCGCTACAAACAAAGACAGTTTTAATTTTATTGTTAAACTTTAATTAGAAACATTATTTTCCAATCGTCACATCCTGTTCATTGCGAACAGTATAACCATAATCCTTATTGCGAGTAAATGGAGTTTGCTTTTTGCAATTCCTTGTGGTGTTTAAGCTTTCTTAATTTACCAAATTTCGATTTCACTCTAAAAATACAGAACCCCGACTTGAGAAAATCTCGTGCAAAAAAAAAACGCTTTGGAAAGGTGCGTTTGTTTTAGATTTTGTAAGTATGTTTGTTCAACCTTTACCCCAAACAAAGAACAGCCCTCGCCCGTGCAAAATTTTAGTTGGCCGAGCATAAAAAAGCCATCTGTGTTGGCTCAAAATTACATCATTCGTTTGCTTGTATGTGTGTTAGCCCAGTATAGGCTATATTTAGGTGGCCTGTACACCAGTCATCAGCGTTTTGTGTTTGCAGAACGCACACACACAATTATGCAAAGAGTGCAAACGTGATAAGCCGGCGGGTTAAGCGGCGCAATACGACATTTCCTGTAAAAACATTGCGACAGATTGCGTCTTTGTTTTAAAAGGGAAACAGTTTTTTCAGTAATCAGCGTAATTGTTATCGAACGACTTTCTGCATGCAACGTTTTAGAGCAAATATTGAAAGTGAATCATCTTGAAAAGTCTTTTTTAGCCTGTTTCTCATGGCGGATTTTTTTTTGGTTTCTTTTTAGATGTGATGGACCCCAAAATTAATTTCAAATTCTAGTCATTATTGTTCCAAACGGAGCCTAATCTCTAATGTTCATACAAATGAGCAAAATTTATAGTCCGGCAAAAGAATACCCAAGTGAATATTTTATAACATACATAGTAACCAAGAACAAATTACCCAAGCTATCCAGCGTAGAATAATCAGCTGCCAATACAGCAAAACGTGGACCAGCAAAAAATGAAAACAGCAAACCGATTAGTTCTAAGCGTTATGTTAGCAAAACACACAAACAATTAAAGCATAAACGAACTTGAAAGATAAAAAACTCAGTGTTGTAATGACTTGACTTAATTGCACTTTAGCCACTGGTTTAAATGACTTAAGTACACTTGGTTTTTGTAAACTGATTTGATTTGACTTTGGATTTTTTGGACAATTGCCTCGTTTTAGACTTCATATTGATGAAGACGTTTCGATACGAACTTGTATCATCTGATAAAAGTTAAATCATACAAGTTCGTATCGAAAGGTCTTAATCAAGATGATATCGATTTACTCGACTTAGTGGCTTTGCAATACATTATCTGGCATTTTTCTCCATCAACATTTTCTCCTATGATGTCTCAAATCAAGAAAGGCAGAATACAGCTGCAGGTGACTTAATTCGCTCAACAAAATCAATAAAACCCGTCTGCTGTGCTCATTAATAAGGGATGGTGTTAATTTATTGGTGGTGTGTTGGTGACATTTGTTAAGGTCTCAAACGTTATTTTTCACCATTTTCAAAATTGCTTTTGTATCTTGAGAAACCAATTTGTTATTATTTACCGAAAAATGATATGTTTTCAACCAACTTTAACTGTTAATGTTACGTTAAACTATTTCAGGACTCCCTACTTCACGGCCTGTCGGATGCCTGAGCACTACACTAGACTTATCTGTATTGTATATAACGGCCATGTTCAAATGGCGGATCGCGATCCGGTTCCGGATCTTTTTATCGTTTTGTGCGGATCTTCTAATGTAGTCTTAAAAAAATAAACTTTCTACAGTGTTTTCATGTGAATACTAATTGTCAGTGTTGATGAATTTAAAAAAAAATCAAGTATAGAACGAGACTCCTAAATGCTAATCTTTGTGAGCGTTTGAGGATATCAGTATGCGACAGAAAGCCCCAGTTCGATGCTATTGTAAGACCTGAAGTCTAAAACAGGAGTCGGGAACCTACGGCCCGCGGGCCAGATGCGCCCTGCCAATGTAATTCATTCGGTCCCCCACCTCTTTGACAAACTGGATACGAGTCTATTTTAAATACTTTTTGACTATTTAACTACGTAAGTGCGAAAAATTTTCCCGCTTCGCGCGAATCATCTTTCTACGCCCGGCTTGTTTACGTTTTAATGCGGTCTTTAGAACTAGATCAGCGCTTCGTTATCGTTAACGGAAAACAAAATAGTGGACATATATTTTTTAACATTTTTATTTTTGGCAACGTAATAAAATCTTGCAAGAAATTTAAATAAATGCCGGTATACCTAAAAAAATCGCATTCGCTTCGCTCGCCACGTGCGCCCTCACTTAAAAAGCTTAACAAACACTAAACAAGATTAACTATTAAAGTTATCGCGTTTATTCAAAGTAGTTTTATTACATTTTTCATTTGTATTAGGACGACGTTTGGGCTCGCCTTTTTTCGCGCTGTGCACCAACACTTTACTGCAGGGGTTCCCAAACTTTTTTCGCTCGCGGCACACGAAAAATATATTAAATATTTTGCGGCACACTTTTAACACAACAACAATAGAGTCATTTTACAATCGCCCTGACAAACTATATGTAAATGTCTCAATGTGATTAATTTGTAATGGGTATAGTGCGTATTCAAGTCTAAAATGCTTGCGCGTATGCCTATATTTGTATAACAAATACTCTATTTTCCGAAATTACAAAAAGTTTCGCGGCACACTTGACAATCTCTCGAGGCACACAGTTTGGGAATCACTGCTTTACTGCCTTCTTAAATGTAATTAAACACGTTTTAAAGTGAAAAAACACAATTTTTCTCATTTAACATTTTGTGCGGCCACAAAGACCTTTCTGAGTTTGGTGTTGGCCCGCGACTAGAAAAAGGTTGCCGACCCTGGTCTAAACCAACCTATCATTTTTCTCACTCAAATCTTGGTGCTGTATAGCACATTTCACTTTTGGGTTTTACAAAGTTATCAATATTTTGTAGGTTACATTTACATAAATAAAGCACCATAATAATTAAAGCGTGTCCAATATGTTACTATTCGTATTTGGTGGATCATCATGTTGTCAGGTTTGGCTGTGGTGGATCATGGCAGAAATCATTTGAACACCCCTGGTATATAATATAGGACGACAGAGGCGAACTAACAAATAAAACATAAAACAATGGAAGCGCGTAATGCGAGATTCAATAGGGCGTAAACGACGACGATCTAAACGGGTGGTAATCCCAGCCTTGCCCAGCCTTGTCCAACCTTGCCCAGCCTTGCCCAGCCTGACTGTCGACATTCGATTCCGACCACGCGAAAGACAACAACAAGAGAAAGAAATGGTGTCTGTGTCAAACATAACTAATTATTAGGTGCCAACGGAAAACGTGATAAGATAAGAAATAAAGCGTGAAAGGTGAGGTGCAAAAGTGAAAAGGCAAGAAAAGTTAAGTGAGTGACAACGCCATAGTGAACATAAGGCGAAAACAACACAACAAAGAAGAGATAAAACATTTTGTGCAACATTAATTATTCGATCATTTTACTGAGTTTTCGATTTTTGTTTAGGTCTGCGAAAATAACTCTTTCGCTGGATTGTTGTTTCAATATTATGTGTATAACCAGCAGAACTCTCCAAATTGTCGTAAATACGAGGTTTAGGGCTACCCCGCTGGTTTTTATTTGTTCATTGTTGCTTTGGATCCGTGAGTTTTTCAACGATTTGTTTTCATTTTTCAACTATGGGCGTCAGTAGGGTTTCACCCTTTGCCCTTCCACAGTGTCCGTCACGTTTATGTTGTTTGCTTACGTTTTTATGACTCCGGCCATCAGACCGAAGTTCGAACATCGTCAACGTCGGAATAAAGTACATTTCCGAGTAATATCAAAATACGACTAATACCTGATAGTCGCAATACCGGGAAGACACAATAAGACCTATAGCCTGCAAGCAGTGTTCCCTCTCAGAAATTTTTTTTCTGCGCAGATTTTTTTGTACTGCGCAAGAACATTTTAAGACAGAGTTAGCGCGGGCCCGCGGCAATGTAAGTCGTCAAAATTTTAAAGATGACGTCACAAAGAATTTTACTGCGCAATTGTGCTGTTGCGCACCTTGGAGGGAACACTGCCTACAAGGCAAGAATATCTAAAGCAGAATAATCTATAATACCATAGTATTAACACCAACGACATGATAAAGCCAAACACACAGAAATATCCCACACAAAATAAGACCTAAGTCGTCTGAATACGACCTAAACTAAAATAAGATGGGTATTTACAAACCACTCATTGGGGAAAATATGCCACCATATGCTATTCCACCCTAACAATTTACAGTTATTTATCAGTTTTTAAATAACCCTCTGTAAAAAATGAACTGTCACGAACACACAAAACGGTGCCCTCTATTTTAGAATATACTTGGACGCTTTTCAGCCAATACCTAGAATTGTTAACTATAAGTTTTGCTTTTAGCTTGGTTTCCCAGTGGCATGATGGGCTTACTTTTAGTGAAGAATACCCGGCTTTATCGCAGTGCACATCACGCCAATTTTAGGCCATTGTGACGTAATACGAACGGTTAGTGGAAAACAACAAGCTTAACGTCCACAATAAATAATGTTAAATACAACAGTTGCGACAATAATTTGTGACACGGAACGAAAAGGTATGCAACTATTTAGTTGGCGCTAGTGTTAGTGATGTCATAATAACGTTAAAGATGTTGTAGTGAATGGTTGCACTTTCTTGAGGTGATATAACCTGCTCGTTAAATCATTTGGCGTGTCCTGAAAAATCATCTCGCGTGGCATTTTGGCACGCGTGCCAGGGGTTGCCTACCCCTGCCCTAGTTCAACCGGCGCCGCTTTATGTTTTTTAACAACATAAATGTTCCAATGCCATCGGGCAGCAGAGGTCTTTCTAAGATTTGGCTTTGATTTAGCGATAAATGGTTTTAGGCTAAATGATGTAAAGATGTCTTGGTATTTGGATACAAAATGATAAACGTGGTGGTCGAATAATAACAATTTACAAAAATATATTATTAGTCGCCGATGCCTTTGTTCATTGGCAGTGAATTTCATTATACTTGATACTAGCTAAAAAAACAACACACGTTTGATAGCATGCATAGATAGCGCACCAATGAGGTGTTTCATCACTTGATTTCCGCTAATTTGTACGACAATTCATTAGTTCACATCCTCTCTACCCTTTGACATCAGCACAACACCACGAAGACGGACTAGAGCCTATAGAGTGCAGACATCCTGATGGCACCTAAAACAGGACGTTTGATTTGCTGTTGAAATAAATATATAAGATTATAAAATGTAATAAAATAACGGTCATGTTTTTAAGAAATTTTAAGTCTGTACAGGCTTTATGTTTACAGAAATTTTTGTTACATAGAAAAACGTACATACCTTTTAGTGAACAATTGTCAGAAATTAAGCCCATTCTAGCACCAGAAGCTAACCAGCACGCATCTAGCTGCCGTTTTAATACTATAGTTATAGATTATTCTGCTGTGGCTATTGTTGCCTTGTATTAGGCAGTGATCCATCTAAGGTGCGCAACAGCACCATTGCGCAGTCACGCCAGACAACTTGCGCAGTGAAGGTTCTTTGTGACGTCGTCTTTAAAATATAAAGCGCTTCGAATTGTGGGGTCTCGGTGAATGCCAACACACATGTGCGTGAGAGGCCGTCGAAGGGTGCTGCGCGCATCTACGCAAATCGTGACTGGAAATGGGGCCGCGCGCGAGGGTTCGAAGCGTTGCATCACTAGCAAGGTCACTACAGCGCAGCAGGAACACAAGGAAACTCGGCCGCAGAGTATAGAGGCTCAGTCAGAGGCAGACGCGCAGGTTCAGCGCAACGCCGCACTCAAATATAGGCGCTGGGTGATAATCAGTGTCAAGGTGAACTCGGGAGCTTTAAGTGGGTCTGTCAGCGAAGTTACAGAAATCGGACAACGTGGTTTGCGGCGAATGTGGTTGCCATGCTGGGCGAATTTGCTAACGAGGAGTTGGTGGCAGTCGCTGCACGTTAACTTTACAGCGATTAGGGTTGTAAGTTTTCGCCAACAAAAAGCTATCAAGTGCGTTTTGTGTTTGGAATGTTGAATTAAATTTAACACGCTTTTATATACTTTTTTGCGTATACTGCTTATCCACATTTTAAAGCGAGAAAAGAATTTTGCTGAAAAATGCCTTTGATTGTTGTTTTAGCGAACAATTTAAAACATTGAAGCATCTGTTTTACTGATTTTTGAGGTGTATACAGCTTTTTATCGGGGACACCAGATATGCAGTTGTCATGTGATTGGGAGAAAGAGGACATTCGGTTAAATTTTACAACGCAAAACGGCACTAATAGAAGTCGATTCATTGCGCAAAAACATTTATATGTGTCAGGTTCCTGGTTACTTGTCCCATGTTTTAAAGATAGGTAGTAAATAAACGGGAACCTCGTGGTGATTACCTCATCACACCTACCAAGGGCATTATAACAGGCACTGCATGGCCCGCTACGATTTTCTTTTCTTTTTTAGGGTTAAATAATAAATGGTTCATAAATAACAGTCTGGGCCATAGGCTTTTGTAAAAACGTGGCTTGAAAATAAAAACAGACGTCTCGTCACTTACACGTTTTGCTAGAAGCGCTTGTTTATTTCCGCCTAGACATCGCAAGAAGTGGTTTTGTAAACAGTCGTATATGTTTTTAAAAAGCAAATTTTACTGCAGAAGGGAAGGGGTTTAGTGGCGACCAGCTGTAAGCATGTTTCACAAAAGTGTATAGATCTCTATAAACCAGTACAGTCAGACACAATACGTGAAGGGTTGTTTTGAGGTTCTACGCGCGCAGTCATTATCATTTGTGTCGGTTTTAGCTGTTTGAGACTATAGAAACAGAAAATGGATGCTATTACTGGTGTGCGGAATTTTCTGGAAGGTCACTGGCAGAATGTGGTGGACGTTTTTGGGGGCGACGACCGACTTATGTTCGGGCTTGGTGAGAATGTATTTCCGTGGGCAACGCAAGTGACTCGCAGGCAAAAGAGTCTGCGAAAGGAACCACTGTAACCTACGCTAAATTACTGTCCGAAACCTTACGTAGGAGTTAACCGATTGACTTCTAATGTTTCAATAGAAAGTACCCATAGCCTCAAAAACGATGTAATAATTGTTTAAAGTGTTGCTAAATAATGGTTATGTTCGGTGTCATAGGACGAGATACACCTTGCGAATTGATTATTTGAGTCGGATATTTTTTCTGGACTTTTTTATAGAACCAACGTTTTTTTTTTTTAATTTCTCAAATTAGTAAAACCGTTTTTCGACTTTTATTTAGAATGAAACATAAGGAAACTAACCCGGGGTAGAATATGCTGTTAAATTACATGGTGATCTGCATTCTACGGAATTAAGGCCCTCCACTCTTTAGAAGTGTATAAAATCACTTTATTGTCCATTGTTTGAGTCGTTTTCCTTTTGAGTTTTACGAATACCATTATATACCTTTTAGTGCACTGTAAATATGAAAGCAAACTGCTTACCGCCCTCCAAATAACAGGAAAAATGAAGCATTAAAAGGATTAAAATTGCCGGTTGACAGCTGTGAATTTTAATGTTAGTCTTTGTTATAGGTTGCCTAAAGTGCAGTCCTTCGTCGCTTTTCAGCCTTCAGAGCTTTCACCAAAGAAACGAAAAAAACGCCATGAATAATGCACTGAAAAATAAGTACGCTAACACTTCAGTTTCTTTTTCCAGGATGCTCTCTGGCGCTTCTGATCCCGTTCGTTTTGGTCAACGTCTTTTGCGCCGTTCTGGACTTCTCTGGAAAGCCAGCGTTCCTTGTTAAGTTCCGGATGCAGAAAGACCGCAATTTTCCGGTGATTTCACTGTATCAGTGCTTCTCAAATCTTTCTCACGGTGGCTCCGGTATATTAACCGGCAGCTAACACCAAAAGCCATTGTCGATAAAAAAAAGTTATAAAAATAAATGTATCCGTATGTTCATGTAAGGCGAACCAGCGAGGTTGGCCCGTGACTAAATAATGAGAAGCACTGCATCGATAGTATAGTTTTCCTCTTCTGTTGCTACAAGGGCCGTAGCCACGCAAATTTAAATCACCAACTGCCACTGCAACATGAGGCCTGCATTTGCGATTTGCTTTTTTAATAAGTTAGGCCGTAGTAAGGCCGATATGTTTTATCCACAATAAGTTGTATCCCTTACAGCAGTCATGTCAACAACCCCCGTGAATGATTTCCTGGCTACGGCTCACTTCTTATGTATCACTTATTAGGACTTGTGAGGTTGTATGCCTCTACATGCATTTCACTCAATGTCGTAATTTATCTGATTTTGCAATAAGTTCGGCTGGGAATATTTTCCCCAAATAGAAGGTGATGATCGGAATGCAATAGTTATTTTGAATATCTCTTGTTGGAACAGCATACAATGCCTTGGGACATCACCTTAAGAGTAACCTTTGGTTATTTTTTGGCACAACACTGATACAATTATTTTTCAAATTTTTTAGAGAGTTGTAGAAATCACTGTTATACTATTCTAACGTACACTTAATTTTTGCGTTTTTCCAATAAGTCGTTTTTCTAAAAAAGTGAAATTAAATCTTCCCACTTTGTCATTTTTGTTTGAAACTTGTTTTTGTTTTGGGCTATAACTTATGTCAATAAACTTAACGCCAAAGTCCAACTACTGAAAAATACTTTTCATCTGCCTGGTATGGGACTTAAAGCTTCTGCTGCCCCCTTTCGCAACCTAACTACAAATAATAATTTACAGTATTGGTTTTACCTGTAAAGTTGGTAGCGGCCCCACTCCCAAGCAATAGCGTATCAGGGGTATTTAAAAAAATATCAATGTTTAGTTAATATGGGGTGTTTGAACGAAATAGCTATCGATTTTTTTTTGAGAAGGTATCTCATAAATGATGTTAACATCTAGTTGTATTTGTTGTACATTTGCAACAATAAACATTTCCCAAAGAACATGTTAACGGTGTGCCCTTGTCAGGGATATATACTCTTTTCAAAAGTCTCTTTTTCAAAAGCCCGTACACAATACCCGGCGCTGCCTAGGCGTGCAAATCGCGTTTTTAGCACTTCCTTGTTTGGTGGTTTAAACCGGCAAGTCGCGACAACAGAATTTGCAAACCGTTCAGTGCAGTAATCGATATTTGCAGCGCGTTTTTTAGC
The DNA here is from genome assembly GCF_963924565.1 of Ascidiella aspersa. NCBI lineage: Eukaryota > Metazoa > Chordata > Ascidiacea > Phlebobranchia > Ascidiidae > Ascidiella > Ascidiella aspersa. The sequence continues at coordinate 21,571,566 of NC_139454.1, forward strand.
CGGGTTGTGCACCATTAGTGCTGTAACCACGTCACACTTGAGCGAACATCGGCAACCTGGTAATTTTCCACGCCTAAGACTGCACGCACAGATTTTACTTTGGCTCTCATCAGACGCGCGAGATTTGAGCTGTAAGAGCTGGCGCCTTAGCCTTTTGCCCCGCTGTAAATTTCCACTCTAGCCATTCATCTGTAAACGAACGACGACATTTAGCAGCAAGTTGAAAAGATACGCCAAGCCTTTTCGCCTGTAACATAAAAGACTACAATTTTTAGCCTATAATTGTTCCTAGGAAGGAAGAAAATAAAATCATATATTTTTTACAATCTATACACAATATAAAAATACATGGTACCTGTTGCCTTTCATAGCGTATACATCTAAATAGTTTCCCTTCTCGTACAAGGCTATCTGCTCCTATGGGTATTTTAGTCAAGAATATCACATGCTATATTTGAAAAAAAGCAAAAAGGATTATCCACTCTCACAATTGTTGATTTGTTAACCTTTGTATATTTTTTCACTATAAGGCCATTCTCTTGTTGTGCAATCCTAGTTATGTAAACAAAGAGGACAGTTTAAGCGTGGACACTTAATACCAACGGCCTTAGACTGGCGTTTTTGCCTTTTTTTGTAAGCTTTTTTGTAACACACAATATAAACCAAATTATTCTTACATTTTTGGTGTCCTTTGCTCTGTGAATAACGTTTTAGATTTCAATACCGCTGTGGTTTAAATTATGCCCCATATTAAATAAAAGGAGTGACTAACAAAATGAACCACAATCGTACATGTTATACTACCCTTTGACATTTAAAAAGCAGAGATAACACATTTCAAGTGAAATTTACCCATTTTTATTTGTTAAGTTCCCTGAGAAGGTAATAACCCACTAACTAGTCAAGGACCACTGATCTAAACTGATTTTATCAGTTTAGCAAAAATGCGAAATGCCGAGCTGTGTTATTTGTTAAGCCACTCCATCTACTTGCTTCTCGCCGTCGACTTGGGGGTCTTGTTTACAAAGCTCACAAATCGGGTAGAAATGATGCCGCGATCTCGCGAATCAGCGCGTTCGTGGCTGAGGCTATTAGCGCAGAGCGAACATCGCTATCGCAAAAGCGTTATCGTGCTTGTCAAACGCGTGATAAAATTCCCTAGATGGACAAAGGTCGCTATCTGCGTTGCTTGCTGGTGGCCTTAATGAACGAAGCAACGATGTGCGCACTGCTGGTGATCTGCTACCCGTTGATGAAGTTCTGTGGCATGTCGGCACTCAATCCCCTACCGTCCGCCTTCCGGGCCGTGCTCACTGTATACTTTCTCGGCTACGCGGACGAGTTTTTCACTTACTACGGACACAGGTGACCGACGGGTGGTGTTCCTATGTTTTAGCCGAGCCCCGCATCTTTGACATCGCCGCGAAAGGTTTTGCTTGCGTAAAGAACGGGATTCCCCATTTCGAGATGGCACTTTGCACTCCGTTTAAAGAACTGCGAAAAAGCGGCTGCTATATAAGACTATCCATACTCCACATAAATTGTTATGTTTTGCGCAGCTGTGCTTGAAAAACCTGTTGAAGCACAGTTTTGCAAAAGCTGGCTGATTTATGTTGTTTGTGTTCGCAAATGAAAGCCATTGTAATTAATTGGGCTAATTTTTATATAAAATTATTGTGTTGTGCATATCGAGTAAATGGTAATAAATTGCGCTGAACGTTAGGGAAGTCTTTGTATTGTGTTTTTTTACAATGGGGGTGGTAAAACAATTGGATAAATGTAATGAAGTGTTTTTCTTGTAAATAGCTTTAAATAGTTTCGAATTTGGCAACCCGGTGGTAAATTTAATTATTTTTTCTGAAACCAAATTTCTAACAAATCAAATTAAAAGTAAGAAAAAAACGATATGAGGGAGTAGCAATATTTATATTGACTAAAATGTTTTAAAATCGCTGGACCTAGCCCAAAAGGCTTTACGACTTGAACTTATAGTTTAAATGGCCTCTTTAAATTCATCGTTTACATGAAAATTTATGCTATTGGAAAAACCAAAAATGCTTTGAGTTTGGACGAAACGAAACAACCCCCAAACATCCAAAGGAATTCCCAAACTACAACGAACGGGGCGAGGAAATGGACCACCTTTTAAGGTGCTACATAAACACGAGAAATATACGAAAAGTCGTCAATTTTTTTGCTGCCCTTTGTTTACGGAAATTATAGTGGCAGTCGATTGAAATCGCGCTTTAATCTGTTCGCACCGACGCCTACTAACATAGCCTCGATTCTCAACAGATTACTGCACTGGGGCCCGCTATATAAAAAATTCCACAAGCTCCACCACGAATGGAACATGCCCATCAGTGTGAGCGCGTCATACCTGCATCCTGTGGACTGTTTTGTAAGTTGATAGCTTATAATGAAAACGAGGTTCTGCTTACGCCGCTTTGATTCTGCTTTAAAACGCCGCTACATACCACATGTTAGGCTGTGAGGCAACCCATTTAAAATTGCTTTTCCTCTTGGCACCGTTTAGATTATATAGACTTCCATAACACATAAAGCATATTTGCAACGGAATATTGGGATTTTTACTGCCCAAATTTTAAGAATTAATAAAGGCTTGAATATTAGATAAAAACTGAGGTTTTTGAAGACGCTGCGGCCAACAGGCCTGTGGAATTTACAAATGCTGTTTAAAATTGTTTAAATTTGCTTGCACAAATTAATTAATCAGTTATATACTGCAACGCAATTGCACGCGGTAACTGTTGTCGCGTTAACGTAAACATCCTATATAGGCTAAACTGAATTACCATCTAGCATAAACAACAGGGCTCTGCAGCAACTCCGTTACCCAGCAGCGTTTATTTAGGGTGGTTCATAAAAATTTGCAAAGAAAACGTCATCACGAAGCTACGTCAACTTAATATAATGAAACAAAAAAATGAGGAAACCTACTGTTCTTAGGCAAAATCGTACCCAAATATAATTAAAGTTAACGCTCATCGCGCGCAACCGGAAAAATTAGTATTTGCCTCTACATTGAAAACAAACCTTTGTAGGGGGCTTGCAGTATTAAGAACATCAAATAAGATCAGCACATTTTATGATATAGTTCTTTTTGGATTTTTTTAGTAAACGATTTGTGAGTGCAATCGATTCCCAGTATAGATGTATACATTACGAACGTACCAGCAAGGGGTATAATTTTCAATATTGACCTACCGTTAGTTTTGGCATGGATTTGTAAATCGAGCCCTAATATTTTTGATGCTCTGTTTATATAAAAAAAACAGAAACCATCCCCGTGAAGGCGGCGAAATATAGAAAATATTTTTCATATTAGAAAAAAAGCATGTTTTATGTTTTTTTTTACGATATAGAAATAGATTAGTTCATGGAAGGAACTCATGTCCCGTTTCTCTTCGCCGATCCGCCCCAGGGTCTAGCGGCCAGTTGGTATAGATTTCTTTAAAGCGGGATCCTTTTTATGAAATATTCAACCTCCGAAACTATTTAGACAAAAAAATGAAATATTTATAAGTGTCATTCGAGATAAAATCTGCGTGCAGTAGTTCTAGCCTGAATTAGTTTGGAAAATTTTAACTTGGGGCATGATTTTACGTCGTTGGTGTTTTTTAAAGCACGAACAAACTTTACAAATTATTACACAACATCACGAGTATGTCATTTTTCGCATACGTTTGCACGACTGGTGGAAGTCACGTATTCAAGATACTAATACACGCACTGACCTATTAAGCAAAGAATACTCCACTAAAAAGAAACCAATACTAAAACGGGATTTGGGCTTGTTTTACGTAACTGCACGAAATATTATAAAACGGAATTTTGTCTTATTTAACATACAAGTGTTTTAGAACTCATTGCAGTAAGCTATCTTCTGACGTCGAACGTTTGTCGAATAAAGCTGTCTCTTTATGATGTAGCCCAGTGCTTCTCAACCTATGGGTCGCGACACAAAATTGGGTCGCTGTATGATTTGGTTGGGTCGCCAACCGCAGTAGCTCACATGTTTATTGAGATTGCTTCTAAGAAATATTTCTCAATTAAGAAAATTAAGGAAGCAATACAGATAATGTCTTATAATTAATTATTTCTTTATGCCTATGCCTATTTTTTGTTCGCTTACAAGAAGCTAGTTTTTATTTCGCTTATAATAAAAAAAAACAATTGGGTAGCCAAAGCTTATAGTCGTCATAATTACGCTTAATATTTGGGTCGCCGCGAAAAAAGGTTGAGAAGCACTGATGTAGCCTATTACATAACAACAATGTAGAAGTCTGGGCTTAATAGGTCAGTGCGTGTATTAGTATCTTGAATTCGTGACTTCCACCAGTCGTGCAAACGTATGCGAAAAATGACACACTCGTAATGTTGCGTAATAATTTGTAAAGTATGTTCGTGCTTAAAAAAACAACAACGACGTAAAATCATGCCCAAAGTTAAAATTTTCCAAACTTATCCAGACTAGAACTACTCTATCTGCTTTTGGCCCGTCTGCCCAGTGTACCGACAGTCCTACATCTTACATAAGTCCATAACACTTGCAAAGAGCACCAATTGATTAATATTATTGATCTCAAAAAGTGCTGTTTTGTCTAACGCAATGATTCCCAACCTGGGGGCAGTGGCGTAGCCAGCCGAAAATGACGTAACGGTGTTTGACAATTGAAGGTGTGTCATGCCTTTGAACTGTTTGTGGGGGAAGGCACTCAGGCCCCTCTGGGGGGTCGCCGTGTTGTAATTAAAAAAAAGTTAATGGGATATAAGAGATACAAACTATAAGATTAGCAGTATCGAAGGCAAAAAAGCAACCGCCAGTCTAACATTTGTGTTTATGTGGCTTTTGCTGCAGTGAACCAGTCGTGTTTATGACATCACCATTACACTTTTTAATTCATGAATCAAGCGTAGCTTTAGTTAAACAATATCTAATAAAAATGAATGGGCTCTCAAACCGTAACTTTAGCTTGTTGTGCATACTTAAATCTGGACATTTTAGCCAAATTTTGATGCAATCCGTATAGATTTTTTCATAATTTTGAAATGTCTTTATCGACAACTTAAAAGGGGTCGCGAGAACAAAAAGGTTGGGAATCACTGGTCTAACAAAATCTTTGGCACAGTGTGCATTCTTTGTATAAATAAAGTATGACCCATTCTCCTGAAACTATTTTTGGACTCTTAAAAACCACCAGGTTGATTTTGTGTTCAGTTGACCAAGTTCCTGCCGTTTTTTGCCGGCCCGATGCTGTGCGGCGCGCACCTCAGCATTGCTTTCCTGTCAGTGTTTCGCCTTCAGGCTTCAACGTTGTTCCATCACTCCGGATATCACTTCCCTGGCTTGTCCTCTCCACAATTTCACGACTACCACCATTCGAGGTACAGCTGGGCAGTATCCGCTTAGGTTGGTTTGCAATTTTCACAGCCAAGTCATGTGCAAATGTCATTTAATGGCAGGGCCGGTAAAAAGAAAAGTTAATGTTATATCAGGTAAATATCTCGTCGTACTATATGTAAAACGAGAGTGAAATTATATAACCCTCTAATACTTTTACTTATGTAAATTTGCAAGACGGTTACATACTTTGCAATGGCCGACAAATTGCTTTTATTTCGCGAAGTTCACCAGGATTATGTAAAGCCTCGAATAAAAACGAGCCAAATTACAAACAGGCAGAAGGCTTTTCATAGCATTGTTCGGGAACCTATGGCTCTTTTCGTGACGCCACGTGTCTCTTTTGATAAAAGAAACACGATAGCACAAAAATATAAGCTATATTATTTCTCAGCATGAAACAAATAAAACTACACGTGGCCACGACCGCTTTCTTAACTTTATTTTTCCTTTTTAAACACAAATAATGACCAATTTTCGTAACACTTTGGATTTTTTTAAACTTTAATCCCGGTTGAAGGAATCTTTTAATAGCCCTCTTTTTTTCAACCGAATTCTGTAATCAAAGTTAGAACAAAATAACGGTCCTGTTCAATTTACTATTTTTGGCCAACCTACAACTAGATGTTAAAAAAGCATTATAGGGCTCTCATGGAAATACAACCACGAATATTTAGCTAATATGGCTCCCTTAGCTTAAAAGGTTACCGACCCCTGCACTACAAGAACGTGAACCCTAAATTGAACTAAACGATAGTCAACGGTGTAACAGCCTGATACGTTTCTGTCGTGAAAATCTACATTTAACAGTTGGCATTTCGACTTAAAATATCGTTGTACCGGGAGATTTTGACTTATGTTGGAGTAAATTCATTTAGAATAAATAAAAACAGTCAATACGGGAATAGTTTTAAACAGGGCTGCAGAGTCGGAGTCGGACTCGGGACTCGACGGAGTCGGTTTCTTTTGCCGAAGTCGGACTCGGGACTCGGGACTCGAGTAAGACCGCGTAAAACTACCCGAGTCCCGAGTCCGACGTGCGCATGCGCAGTACCAAATTTTAACACTGTTAAGGCGGCAAAATAAGTTGTAAATGAGTGGATTGCAGAAAATCCACCTTAATTTAGTTGCGTAAATTGGTAAACTACAGGCTGTAGAATCAGAGCTGGACTCGGGATTCGACAAAATCTTACATTTGGCCGGAGTCGGATTCGGGACTCGGGAGTCGGACTCGGGTGTAATTTTTCGGCCGGAGTTGGACACGGGTTATTTTTACCCGCAGTCCTGGTTCTAAATTTGTTCCTTGAATATAATTTGTATGGTTTTACAAGGCTTTGTTTCTAACCAACGTTAGTCACTCGGACAAAATTAAGTCAAACAGTCTTAGGGCGAAAATGCTGCTCATAAACAAGGGTTAATTAAAATTAAACAAAAATCATGTTTACAACCACAAATAGGCTAAAAAAGACGTTTCACGATAACATCACAATTCAAAAGAAAAAATAATCGCGCGACGTGTTAAAATCAGTAACAAAGGAGATTGTCTTGCACGGTTCCTTATATTGTATCGATAAAATTTTTTTAGATAAGGCAACATTTAAGGACCACTTTGTAAAATGCAAGAAAAATGCTTCAGGTATTTCTTGACAAGTGCTGCCGATCGCCGCAGTCACCCATGCTATTTCGCTAATGGTTCCTAAGATTTTATTTTTTGGCCTAGATTCAATGAGTGTTTTGGCGGTGGGCTGCTGGACAAGTTCCACGGAACCGACGTCGCTTTTCAGCAGACGGTTTACGGCCGCAGGAACAAGGTCTTTTACAGTTTCTCGCCCATCACCGAGCAGTATCCCGACGACGAAAAGAAAAAGTGACCTTGAAGCAGTGTGTGGCCACTCTCAATTTACCATCCGGTGTGTCGCTCTCCAACTTTCAATCTTTTCCGGTTGACCCTTACCTTGCAAACGGGAACCTCAGCACTTTCGTTCGGACTGACAGCAAATTTTTATTTGAAAAGGCTTTTGTTAATTAAATGATATACATTGAACCGCATTTAATAAAAAAAATAAAGCGATTAAACGTACTTAGTCTAGCCAGTTTAAAGTTTACTCATGCAGCAGCTCAAGGGTAAAATACGTGAAAATTTTGCACAGAAAAACGTACAATATATTTTTTTGCTTTTGACGCCTTAAGTTACCAATGTGTTTGCTATACAAATTGACATATTGTACAAACTGTATAAATCGGCAAAAACAAAAAAAAAATGACATCAACCAAATTTGTTTGAAACTGTGAATCGGTATGTTTCAGAGGTTGAAAAACGGCGGTTGTACTAATTTGTGCTCATATATTTTTAAGAAGGAATACACATTCAGGGAAAGTTTGAGAAACTTTCATTTAAAAAAGTCGCAGTAAGTAGGGGGACTTTCTCAGTACAGAGGGCGACCGTTTGAAAAGACGCCTAAAAACAGCGAGAAACGCAAAGACAATTTCCTTTTTAGTCTTGGTGGTTGACTGTTCGACAAGGCGGGGTCATAGATCCGTCCTGGAGAGAGCTGTTTAAACTATGAAATAAGCTATTGCTGCCAGGCATAATATATAACCGAGTGTTACTCAGCAGTATTATATAACAATCGAGGTTTCGACGCCCTATACAGAACGCCTTCATCAGGATACTGCATATCATGCTAAACAGATTCCTTATAAAGCAACAAATTGCAACCAATTACAAATTTAAACAGCGATAGCAAATCGTGCGGTTAGAACTCACACAATCGATTAGTGGTGTATCAGCGCCCGAAAACCTATCTGCATTAAAACTCTGTTTTTACGTTAATTTTGCTGGCGCGTGAATGGATGTTTATAAATGTTACAACCAAACGTGTGTAGAATAGCACTCTTTTATGCTTTAAGATAAATGCGGGTCGGTTATGGCTTGGCGGGCGTATTTTGCCCATCAGGATCTGATCTAGGGCGTCCAACCGTTGATAGCAAAACGGCCGATGCCAGACCGACGGTCCCCGATCGTCCAAAACCCTCTACCTACAGTTTTAGGCATTATTTAGGCCTTTTTATGATGAATTTAGGACATATTTCGGCAGATTTAGGTCTTTAGACGATTCTGATCTTATTCTGTACTGCATATTACTGCGTATTTTGCTTTATTATGTCTTATTGTGTGTTCCCTTGCTAACCGGTTCACTGATCTCATACAATTTCGTGAGACGGTTCTATAGAACTGATGCGAACCGGCTGAATCCCACCACTGACGGTAAGTCCTGACCATTAACTGTTAGGAATTACAATCGCGGGCCGGATCAAAAAATGTCGAAATTAAATTGATGCGCCATTGCTCCGCTTCTGCGAATAAACATTGAAAGCAGTATCCTGTTTGGTTAAGCGGCTGTAAGGTTCCGGTTTGCGTTCATATATATATAAATAAAACAAGGGTATTTTTTTCGTATTAAAGTTTAAGAATTATTTTGCGAGGTTTACGTAAAGACTTATAAGTTGCTAATTCCACAGTCTTTAAGTGTTAGTTTAACGGGCATTTTGTCAACAACGCGTGTCCTATGTAAATGTCCTCTTTTATATCGTGGAATAATTCGCGTTTCAAGTAGCAGAAAAAACTTCATTTAATTTAAGACGGAATAAAAAAGGTTAATTTTGAACCAAAGGGGTTAATAACGGCTTTAAGTTTGAGTCAGCGAACATGTAGCCCAAGGTTCATGTATAAACACACAAAAAATATTAATACAGGATAAGTGGGTTTATTTCATTTAAGTTAGAGATTTTTAGTAAAAACGACAATTTCCGATACTGTTATCAACCGGATTGATTTAGTAGAAGTTTTTCTTTAGAAATTGTTTACTTTAATTTTGGACACCCATATTCATCTCAGTGCAATACAAAGAGCAACAAAAAAGATTTAGCGGGTTTATAGCCTTGTACATGTTTCTTTCGAAAGACTTACTCGGCTCCACAGTACTTTAGACACCAAAAAAGGACTGATTAATAATCCTGACGCTCGATTAGACATAACAGAATAATATTGAAAAAAAGGAGATTTAAGGACTTTGCCTTATAAAGCTTTATGTTTTCCAACTTGAGTAGATTTGACACAATTGCAGAGGACCAAACCAAACCGCACTGGTAGCTGTGGTCTTTACATTCGTGCGACATTTAGCACATGCTAAATATTTGCTCGTCGGCACCAAAAGGTTTGTCCGCTTGCAGTCCGGCAGCAACTTGAAAATTGTGGTGACACGTTTTAAATCTTCTTAATTCAGTTATTTGAAACGGGGACGATTTCTAGGGGGAAGAATACAAAGACATTTGTTAAAAGTCATTAAAAGCAAAAGAAAGTGCCTTTGACAAATAGTTGCATGCAAACTCGCATAAAACTGATAACTGCAAAATCCAGCAATATAGTGTGTTTCGAATAGAACTAAAGATCGACCAGTAATTTGCAAAGTCGCATTTGTTTTTAAACTGACAAGTGATACTGTAGTTTAGTTTAGTTGGCAAAGCCTTTCTGCGACTAAAAACATGTTAAATTTTGTAAGCGGCAGTATTGCTAGTGATAAACATAATCCTTCTGTAATATGGTGGTCTCAAGATACGTGCTTAAGTACACCGCTAGTCAGTCATTTACCTACAAATCTTAACCGTGCAGTTTGTTGTTGACTTTTCGCAGCACATAAGCCAGTTTCCAACAAAGCTGATTATCCCAAATAGGCTGCAAGCAAGGCGCTTTGAACAATTAGTAAGAGAATGGAAGCTATTACTGCCGTGAGAAGCTTTCTGGAGGGACACTGGCAAACCGTGGTGGACGCTTTCGGGGGTGATGAAAGACTCATGTTTGGCCTGGGTTAGTGTTAAATACTTAGCCAATATGGAATGATTATTAATAGCTGTTTGTTTATGATTGTTGTTCGTCAAGTTTACAGAATTTAGCGCTGGACCTACGTTAGTTTGTTAGAACATCACCCACCGAAATTCAAATTGAAACCCACCAAAAGTTTAAAAATCGAATTGCACCAGTTGCCAGTTGCGAGTTTTAACAACTTAGAGCTGATCTAGACGGTCACGTTCAATATTGTCAAACGTCAGTTGGTGGGGCAGCACATACTCTAATAACTTTCGTGTTTTCTTCAATTGATGGCAGAATGACGCGGTGTCACGGAAGACTTCCGTCGTACTGCGCGAAGGTCATCGTTTAGAGCCTATAAGTGTGTTTCCAAAGCGGAACGAGTCGCTATAATAGCAAACCCACTGCCATTCAATCGTGCGTTCAGCACAGATGGTTAAACAAAGTTAAATAAATATTTGGCCTTGGATGCTAGTCGGTACATGTCAGACGTGCGAACTCTGGTTAAACATCAATCATATTTTAAAGAATACTGCCAGCGTATCGCATCTTACACTTAAGGGTCAACGACCAGTCTCATAGGATACTGTAACCGAAGGTAAATGCTGTTGTTGTTCGTTAGGTACGGCATTGGTGCTGTTCGTCCCGTTTATCATAGTCAACTCGTTTCTGGCAGTTCTCGATTTCACCGGCAAGCCGGCTTTCCTGGTAAAGTTCAAGATAACAGAAGAACGTAACGTACCGGTAATGATCCCGTATTCATGCTTTAACCCTGTGATTCTCAACCTATTTTATCCTGTGCAGAGATGTATCCAGGGTATTTGGCGCCCGGGGACAAACTTTGAAATTTGCGCCCCTCCTTTATGTTTAATAACGTTTTCTATTACATTAACAGAATAAACCCTACTTTATGCGGCAACACAATTGAAATTTTATAAAACATTGTATTTAAAGAAGAGGCAGTCTCATTTTGGCATCTGTAAGCCTCATTCTGGCGCCCCAGAACCTTGGCGCTCGGGGACATATGTACCCCACCGCCCGGGCGAAAATAACCTGCAATTGTAATGTTTTGAATTGGGCTTTTCTCGTCAATATGCAAATGCTTACAAATTAACTGAAATGAGATTTTTTTGACCACATTCTAAATCCACCCTCCAGGGGGAATTCTTGCTGAGAACCTCTATGTTAACCGTTGCACTACGACAGCAAAGTCCTATGTTTTCATATTAGCTCGACAAGGGCCGCTACATTCGCTGCTTGCTGTTGGCCACCTTCAATGAAGCAACAACGTGTGTAGTGGTCGTGCTCTGCTATCCCTTGATGAAGGCCTGCGGAATGTCCGGGCTCAATCCGCTGCCACCGCTGTGGAAAGCAATCCTCACTTCCTACCTCCTCGACTACATCAATGAGTTCGTGTTTTACTACGGACATAGGTAATGCAACTTACGCCGACTTGTGTCGAACTTTTCTAGTTTAAGATGTGAAAAAATGCTGTTTTTGTGTTCGTGTTTTACTGGATCTATACTCGGGTTTGATCCGTTTTTTTCTCAACTGTAAAACAATCGCTCTACAGAAAAATAATACAAAAAGTATGTCATCATATACCGGGTATACTATAAGCGCTGTGTAGTCTGTCAAGTAAAAACTCAGACCTGGTTCAGTTTCACCCATTAAAATCGTCCAAAAAGTCCCTACAAAAAGGTACCAGCATAAACCCTTAATTCAGTTCCCATCTACTCTACACCTGCAATAAACCATTCTATGTAAAATTCTCCTCAAGTTCGCACAAAACTGAAAACTGTTGAACACATGAACACTAAAAGGCCTTTTATACCATAACTTTATTTTTAACTCTCACTTTGTCCATCTTATTAGATGAAAAAGTTAGCGTTCTTTAGGAGTTAACTAAATCTGAGAATGTTTTAGAAATACACACGCAAAATGTTTGGAATTTAAAAAAGGCCGGAACCCTTGTCAACACCAGTTAGTACTGTACTTTGATAACGCAAGGCATTTCCCACACATCTCTTTGGTACATGTTAAACACCTGTACTTTGTTTACTATAGCAGATAATTCCGAAAGTTGTTTAAAGAGCAAATACGAGAAATTTGACTCACAACTATATGGTTTCAGTTTTCACCCCACAACTTAGGTTGTTTGATACTTAACATTTTATTGCCATACAAACAAGTATCACGATCCGATTTAGCAATGACGTCATTACAGTTCGCAAACAAGCAAAATGGATTTAATTTAAACGATCGAAGTTTTTTCTCAAAACTGTAGGTTTAGTCCTGCAGTTCAACCTATTATTTTTTCATAAATTTAATGTTCAAGGTATAGAATTCTTGCGTTGAATCGCAAACCATGGTTCGAACGGATCGGTACCGATACCAGCCCAGTATCGGGCGTGTAACTATTCCAGCCACTTGACATCGCGTATCGGCTTTGATCCGATATTATCGGACTTACCCACAAACCCAAAATTTTTAAAAACAATTTCGTTCCATTAAAATTAACCTACTGAGGCACGGTTGTGCAAAACCGTGCCAATATTGTAGTACGATTTGCCATTTAAAATTTCACCTAATTTTTGGTGTTTATTTCTGAGATGTTAAAGCCGTGCTGATTAAAGTTAATTGGTGTATTTTTGCAGGTTACTGCATTGGCCTCCGTTGTACAAGAGGTTCCATAAAGTTCATCACGAATGGGTTTCTCCAATTAGCGTGAGCGCCTCGTACCAGCATCCGGTTGACAATTTTGTAAGTTTATTAATTTTTACAAGGATTCCCAAGAGGAACAAACTTATTAATTTGTCATGTTTCACTCGTGTGATAAAACCCAAAACCAGTGTTGTAATGACTTTAGTCATTGATCGACTTGGTGCACTTAAGTCACTATTTTAAAATGACTTAACTTGACTTAAGTCTTTTGACCAAACTGACTAGACTTGACTTAAGTATTTTGGACAAATGACTTTGTTTGGACTCAAGTCATTTTGTCAAATACCTTGGAATTGCATTAGGTGTGTCTTATTAAAATTTATCTCAAGTTTTGTACGTTAAACAATTCAAGTGCTGTATATTGCGTTCGCATTATTTTTCAAGTAAAATGTTCCCCACGGACGAGTTCACCAATTTTAATAGTTATCCGTTTTCCTTTTCAGTTTACCTTATGTCAATGACATGGCTTAAGGTTGACTTGCTCTCATAATGACTTGACTTGGGCAACCGATGACTTGGGCTGCGCCTTTACTTGTTATTTTTGTAAACGACTTAACTTGGACTTAAGTTATTTCTTAATCGACTCAACTGGGACTTAAGTCATTTCAAAATGACTTATTTACAACACAGCCCAAACGCTTTCCGCTTCGGTTAGAGTAACCTCCGTAAAAGATATAATCTATTAACTTAAACTATGCAGTACGTTGGTAAAATAATGAAAAGTACGAAACATTTTCTCCAGATTGCCAAGACCATGGCCTTTTTCGTCGGGCCGATCGTCTGCGGATCCCATTTGAGCATTGCTTGGCTTTGGATACTACAAGGCCAAATAAGCACGCATTTCCATCATTCCGGCTATCACTTTCCCGGGTTGTCGTCCCCCCAATTTCACGACTTTCACCATCTGAGGTGAGACCGTGCGGTTTTGCTTGTGAAAGTTTTACTTCGCAGACCAACACAACACCAACTGTGTGCTTTAAACGGAAGAAATTTTAATAGAATCTTCGATTTGGGGTACACCATACACGGGTCAGTAGTGCAGCTTGCTAATGATTTTAAAAGCCAAAAAGGTCAAGTAGATCTGCAGAATTTTGATTAAGACGTTTCCAGTTGACAATTCATTTAACTGAAGATGATACAAGTTCGTATCGTAACGTATAGTTGATCTTTTTTATCTTTTTTATGACAACATCTTATGGCATAACACATTCATGTGAGAAATAGGAATAAAATATTTATGCTGTACACGTGTGTGTACTTCGAATGATATGGTACTGTGGATTCCATTTAACGTATAATAAAAATATAATGTAGCAAGCATTGGCGTCGTCATGTTCGTTTTTCGTTCGTTTCTTTTTGAGCCGGTGTAAAGCTCAGTTAGTAGAGCGCCGTCCCTGTATGATCAAAGGTCGTGAGTTCGAACGTCACTGCAGGCTATAGTTTGTATAATTAAGCGATAGGTTCAATTAGTCTGTGAGGGCTTTCTGTGTACACGGATGTATTACCTTTTATAGGTAGACTTTTTTCCATCTTATAATAACATAATAATTCGTGTTTTTTTCTGAAGGTTTACGGAGTGTTATGGCTCAACCGGGCTGCTCGACGGCTTTCACAAGACCGACGTCAATTTCCGACAGTCCATCCAATGCCGCAGGGATAAATGCTTCTACAGCTTCTCGTCCATACGTGAACAAATTCCAGACGAAAAGCGACAGGAATGATATTTGACTGTTCGAAGTGCAGAAATATGAAATATATGCATTTTCAAGACAAACAAAAACGAAGTTTTATTTTTTGAAATTAATTTCGCTTCGATAGGTCTTTTGAAATACCTTTGGTGAAAAAATAGGTCAAGATAGAAATTAGGTATACGTTTATTTTTCGGACAGGTGTTATCAAATGCAACAATACTCAGTTAATAATGTTACGCAAATCAACATAAAGGAAAATCTTATTGAATATACAGAGTAGGTGTGGAGACAAGGGGTTGCTAACTATGTTTTCGTCTTTATGCTATGTTGTTTGTTTAAATTGAGTCGCCGACTAAAGTAGTTGGTTGAATTTAAATGTGGTTCTCAGCACGATTTGTCTTAAAATTGATTCGTTTTAAAAGACGAAAATTGCCAAACCAATACGAAGACATTATCCACATTTATTTAAATTGACATTATTAATTTCATTGTCTTTTTTCTTTTTTGTTCACTTAAATCAAAGTATTCTTTCGAATAACAAAATCTGCCTGAATCCGAATGGGGAAAACAAACGATTCTGGTTGCACATCAATGATAAAGATTAAACTAAGTATAGAACTTGAAAATTTCAGTTTGTTTGTATGTAATAAAAATATATACAAACAAACTGATTTTCGGTTTGCTAATTTCTATACTTAGTTTAATCTTTGTTCACTTAAAGCTTGCAAAAAGTTCAGTAAAGAGAAATGCCAATATTGTGAACAAAAATCGTCAGCATTGTAAACAAGTCACCTTGAAATGACCTAATGAACAGTGAAGTCAATTGTACAATAAATTAGGTAGAAGTCAAGTCATTTGCAGATAACTTAAGTTCAAGTCAAGTCATAATTAGAGCAGGTCAGTTGCAAGTCCTTGTCCAAAGTATTAAAATTGGTAAATATGCCGATTATGAGAAATCACTCAAATAAAAAAAATATACCAAAACGCGAGCAAATAGTTTTATGTGCAAAACTAAAGATAATTGAACAAATATATTCCTAATAAAAACTATTCATTTCAACCCAAATCATTTGACTTAAGTCGACTTCAGTCGAGTCGAGTAACTTATCGAACAAACTAAAGTCAAGTCAAGTAATTTTGCACGACAGAATTAACTTAAGTCATTTAAAAACAGTGACTTAAGTGCAAAGTAAAAAACACCTATCCAGGGAACACATAGCAGAAAAATCTATAAATCCATAGAAGACCAACGACTTAATAAAGTAAGATACGAAAAAATGTTTTGTGACGTCACACTGAGTCGTATTTTTGTGACGTCATGTCTACATGACCACAACCGAACGCTATAACTTGTAGCTGCTTGAAAGCGTCCCGATTTTATGTCCCCTAAAATTATAACCCTACATAGGCCGCATAGCCAGAAATTCCAGGAGCGTTTGAAATGTGAGCGCCAGAGAGACATGGTTGTATTTTTGCGTATAATATATATCGTATAATATATAACACCAGGCTGCCAGAAAGCAGACAAAACACAATTTTTTTTTGTTGACGCTTTTTTCCGTTCACCAACATTTTAATAATGTATATAGGACTTGTAAACACAAAATATATAATGGAAAAAATTTATTAGAAGAATTCGGTTACAGGTTTCTAATTTCGTCACCCATACTGACGAGCTTGCAGTGCCTAAGCCCAATGCACACTGCCGTCGTTATCGTGTCGTAAGCGCTTTCCGACGCGACACGGACTGGCGTCTACGTATGCCTGCCCTATATCTTGCGTAACAAGAACGACAAACCATATTTTAAAAGATATTGAGCCCTAAGCAAAGATTTATATTGACACTCCGGTGTGAGTTTTGCCTTTCAAATGACTGAATCATCATATTCATGTTTTTTAGGGTTTTATTTAAAAGGTGTTCAATGATTGAAATTAAGCGTTAAATTTGCGACTGGGATCGTTCACATATGAAAACACCAGTTAATAATTAATTGTCGCGCGTAAAGTAATCTTGCAGAACAGCTGTTCCTGTTTCTAGGTCGCTGAACAGTTTGCATAGTGACGTTTGAAAAGGGCATAACAATCAGCAATTAGTTTAATTCTTAAAGTATAAGAGACCGTTCTTGGACATTTACTGTTTTCCGGCTAAATTGCGCAATAATCGAAAATTGAAATGTTGTAATAATGTAGTAATTGCGTTATTCTCGCTGGTATGACTATTCAGTCAGTCGTCATCTTACCTACGTCGTTAAGTTTTACATGATAAGCATTTCCGTGCTTGTAAACGAAGCCAGTCGTTGGTTAATGAATAAACTGCTGGCTGCAGAATATAGCAGCACCATTTTATTTGAATAGCATTAAATCCATTAGTAGTATATATGAGTCGTAATTTGTTTTATGTTAATAAACTATACCACGGTTTAATTGGTGCTATTCCGCTACCAAAAATATTCCATATTGATTATAATGTTGCTAGTGACACTTAAACATGCTATAGCTTGAAGCCGAAGAAGTGTACGGCTAGTGATTCGAGTTTAAATAAACGTTCTTATTTTTGGTAAAAAAGCGCTTTTATGAATAAAAAGAATTGGTTCGGTTGCGAAACTTTGGCACGGGAAGAAGTTATAGGATAAAAATTGGCACGCCGGCATGTTTGAGTTGGACACCCCTGATGAGCTAGTCAGTCATTTACTTACAAATGTTTTCAGCTTCTGCCTTTCCGCGGCACGAAGCTGACTGCCCTCAACAGGCTGCAAGCAGGACTTTTCTAAACGAAGTTTGAAAATGGAAGCTATTACTGCCGTGAGAAACTTTCTGGAGGGACACTGGCAAACCGTGGTGGACGCTTTCGGGGGTGATGAAAGACTCATGTTCGGCCTGGGTTAGTGTTAAATACTGCGTAGTCAGTTGGCGGAATAAGTTTACTTTTATTTTTAGGACTTTAAAATGTTGGTTTTACTTGTATAAACCATTCCAAAAGGAATCCTAAAAGTGGTAAACTGTACGCCAGACGCTTTGGTTCGTCTTGTATCTGGAGATATTTTTGATTATTGGCGATACGTTCAGTTGTTGGCCTGCAAACTGCTGCTAATCATTCACATTTTTTTTATTTTCTGCAGTTAAAAATGCTGGCATTTGTGTTGTTGCTTAGGTACCACATTGGTGCTGTTCGTCCCCTACATCATAGTAAACGCGTTTTTCGCCGTTCTGGATTTAACAGGCAAGCCAGCATTCCTGATGAAGTATAAGATAACGGAAAACAGGAACGTCCCGGTAACAGTCTACATTCCTTGTATTTTAGCTCTAGATATATTGCAGAACCGGTGGATGTTTACTTCATTGCTCGCTGTTCTTTAGCGGTTGTAATTTTTGTTTGGCATTTTGTATAATTTCAAAACAATCAGAGTATATATAGCAGGGGCGGGCAAATGTATTTAATGGAAGAGCCATTTGCAGAAAATACAAGTACCAAAGAGCCTCAAAATTATTTCAATACAAAAACGGAAATAATGCAAGTTCAGCAATAATAACAGAATTGTATAAAAACGGTAATAATAACACAATAATAATAACGGTAATAACAAAATAACACGCACAATATTTATCGATATCAATATTTTGTTTGATTTGCCATTCTCTAAAATTTGGACGATTATGTTGTTAAGCTGTTACTCTTCGTATTCTATATCTAGTGGTACGTCATAAACGAAGTGTTGGCTAAATACAAAAAAGAAAATAAAGAAACGTAAAAAACATGCCGGTGAGCCGCATGGGGCTCGCGAGCCCCAGTTTGCCCACCCCTGATATATAGTGTTGCCATAGATTAACATTATAATCATTTACCCAAGGTAAGAAGGTTTGAGAACCCCTGTGCTAAGTTGTTAATTCCAAGTTTAGCCCAAGCCCTAAAATTGAACTTTGACAAGTGAGCGAAAATATTTCATACGTGTTCATATTAGCTCGACAAGGGCCGTTACATTCGCTGCTTGCTGTTGGCCACCTTCAATGAAGCAACCACGTGTGTAGTGGTCGTGCTCTGCTATCCCTTGATGAAGGCCTGCGGAATGTCTGGACTCAATCCGCTGCCACCGCTGTGGAAAGCAATCCTCAACTGGTATCTTCTCGACTATTGCAACGAGTTTGTGTTTTACTACGGGCACAGGTGAAGTATATTAAATGCCATGGGTCCTTAGCAGGGTTGGACAACTAGTTTTTCTAATTCAATGAATTAGAGGAAAATGCGGCTAATTCTAATCTAATTTGTGAATTGCTTATTCGCTCTAATTCTTTGGTTGGAACGTAATTTTCACAGTCTGAAAAGCACATGCTATAGGCCAAAAGGCATCAAAATTAGCACATACATATTTATTATTCACATTGTTATGAGAACATTTCACGATTTAAATGAAATTAATTGTGAATAAATCGAATAATTCTAATTAAAATCCAAGTTAAAATTCGTTTTTTTTTAAGAATTCGGTAATTCTAATTCTAATCTAATTTGAGAAACTCAAAGTTATCTAATTCTAATTTGGAAAAAAAACTTAAATGCTCTAATTTTAATTCTAATCTAACTTTGGAAACTAAAATAAATCTAGTTTTCCAATCTGGTTCTTCGGCACATCGATTTGCTTGAACTACTTCTCCTATGTATTCTGCTTGATTAGGGCAACGCTACTTTACCGGTGCAACTCTGCCGTGGGAAAACGTGTTAAAAAAATATTGTGCACATATTTTTTTTCACTTTTCGGTAGGCTTATCTCATTGAGCATACTTTACTTTGAAGCAGGGGTTCCCAACCTGTGGTACGCGTACCACTACCACTAATGGTACGCAAAGGTTTCTGTTTTTCACAAATACCAGGAGTTACCACTTTATATTTCGTTTATCTGGTTTTGTTTACGAAAAAACACGAAGCCTATTCATTGTTACGTCACTATCCTTGTTTTTTCATATCATTAAGATCTTCAAAATACAGGTCATGTCAATTGTCAACAAGGAGCACATTTGCTTTGAAAAGCAGACAACGCTGTGGGACAATGGGCGTTAATTATTCTAAATGATTGCTCTTGATAGATATAATCTACTGTTTTATAGCTTCATTTACAAATAGCGTTGAATAATGCTAGTTGTAAGCTAAAAATAAATAAAATATGATTCGATCAAATAAGTTGTTCTGTAAGGAGTTCTTCGCGTGGCAGTACAGAGCGTCCAAGTGGTACGAGATCGTAAAAAGTTTGGGAATTCCTGCTTTAAAGATTATGTATTTATTAAGCCTATATAATAAAAAATTACCGGTATACTTAAAATAAGAAAAAAATACCGGTAAAAAAGGGAATGGTCGCGAAAGCGCTGACAACTTTATACTATATGCACACATTTGTTAACCTAATACATATTGATTAACTTGCTTTTTAAGGTAACAATTGCTGCATCAGATCATGGGTAAAATACTTTATCAATTTGGAGTCGAATCTGCCCTGATACTACCATAGTATCGGACAAAAATCGTTACTATCAATTGACATCAGATATTGCCTCCGGTATGGTATTTATCCCCCCTATTGTAAGCCATCCCTACTGTCGGCTATGAGAAAAAAAAACTTTTTTTGTTCCATTAAGATTAACCTAATAAAGCACGGTTATGCAAAACCAATTTCATAATACGATTTGTTGTTTGAAAATTCATCTACTTTTTGATGTTCATTTCTGGTATGCTCAAGCCGGGCTGGTAAAACGTGAATTGGTGTATTTTTGCAGGTTGCTGCATTGGCCACCGCTGTACAAGAGGTTCCACAAATTTCATCACGATTGGGTCACCCCGATCAGTGTGAGCTCGTCGTACCAACACCCAGTTGACAATTTTGTGAGTCTTTACCTGTTTTATCTTAGCTATGAGTTGAATTGAAGTTGAATTGACAACCCTCTAGCAATGGGTTTAAACTTTGAATAAACATCATATTCGAACATTATCGACACTGTGAATAGCAAGTATAATATACGGACAGTGTGAATAGCAAGTATAATATACGGACACTGTAAATAGCGAGTAAATAACATACTGACAATGCCTTTGTCGGCGCCCTATATTTGTGTATATCTTTTTTAATACCTCTATAAAGTGTCTGACCTAAAAACTAGCATTGCTAGACCATTCTGCTGCAACTAATCAGGAGTTGAGGTCAACATTTGTTTTGCAAGGGTCAAGGCGGTTTCAAATATCACTCATTCAGTGAAGCATATATGTCTGCCTCAATTATTTCCGAATTCGTCTGCGTAACTCATCCAAAGACAATCTGTTTTGTTTGGTGTGCCCCGGTCTTTGAGTTACTGCTTAAGTAACACCTTATGTTAACGCAGGTTGCCAAGACCATGGCGTTTTTCGTGGGGCCAATCGTTTGCGGATCTCATTTAAGCGTCGCTTGGTATTGGATTTTCCATAACCAAGTACTCAGTCATTTCCACCACTCCGGCTACCACTTTCCCGGGCTATCCTCACCCCAATTCCACGATTACCACCATTTCAAGTGAGTTAGTACGGCAAATGTCCGTGGGAAGAACGCCAATTAAAGTCTCCCGGTTAACTCTTTTATTTCCGTGCAATTGCATCGCATCATATATTAAACGTTCTTGTAAAATGCAAAATAGGGTAATCAGGTATAGCACTATAATATAGGCTAAAGATAAATTGTATTGAACTCCCGACAAGCTTTCGCACAACCGTACTTTATCAGATCAAAGTAGAAATGAAAGGAATTAAATGCACCAAGCAGACAAATACGGCCATTTAAAAAAATTTGTAAAATGAAGTGTTCAATAATAATATTAATTAAATCTCAAATTTGGGTCACCGTTTAACAAACTTTGGTCGCCAACTGTACTACTTCCATGGTAGGATTTTTTAGCTAAGTTCTGACCAAAATGATCTTAATCATTTTACTATCTCCCCTATACTCTTTGCCTGAGAAACTTAGCAAAATTAACAGTTGTGTTGTAAAAAGGTATACACTTACTGAAAATCACACAGAATGCATGACACACAATCGAATCACTATAAGTTGGTCGGCCCTAAACGAGAAAAAAATACAAAATGTATACACTTAGGTCTGCTGAATTTTGACTACAGATTGTCATTCTCACGATATTCGAAAATAACAGGTTAAATTGCAAAATACTTCTCAAAGGATTAAAAACTTCCGTCTTGTAGTTTAATTTTTTTATTTTTTTGGCAAATACAGTCTATTGTGTGATTTACTGGATTAAACTCACACTGGTTGGCTTCAAACATCTACATATATTCACTTTTAGCATACGAAGCTATGTGAACAGGATTCCGCAAGACAGCAGGTTGAAATAATCATTATTCAAACTTAATAATACTAGCATAATAATACCATTGCTTGATATAGACTATACCTATAGTTGAGTTAAATAGACTTTAAATAACATGTGTTATTCGAGTTTAAATATTTGATGAGCTGTTACCATTCCTGCCGTTGGCACATTGAGTATTTCCTCATCGAAGTTTCACTCAAATATTTAATTTAAATCAATGTCATTTTTTGCAGGTTTAACGAGTGTTATGGCTCGACTGGTTTGCTTGACAGCTTTTATAAAACAGACGTGAGTTGGCAAAAATCTATCCAACGCCGCAGGAATAAATGCTTCTACAGCTTCTCTTCGATACGAGAACTTATTCCAGACGAAAAACGACAAGATTGATTTATGACTGCTCGTCGTATTATATTGTATACAATTTACGCATTGTCTGACTCTAAAATGTATATATAAGCTATTTCCAGGGACGCCGGAGAGGGGGGGCGCGGGGGGGGGTGGCAAGCGCCCCTCCTGCCCTTTGCTAAGGGGGACAAGGGGGACAAAAGTGCCCTTTTCATGAAAAATGATATATTGCTTTCACAACGTTAAATATTATGCGACGGAAATCATAAAGCAGTGTTGTACACGCATTTTTTTATAAGAAACTTGGCTAAAGCTGAGTACTAAAAGTTTCTTAAATTTTCTATTGTTTAGAAAAAAGAGAACAATAAAACAAAAGAAGGAGTAGGGCTTGAGCTACGGAAAAATGCAAAAAAATTCGTAAAATGACATGGTTGACATTTGTTAAAACATTTTTGGCACCATTTTAAGCCAATCTAGAGGGCGCGGCCGCAAAAATTTTTCCCCGGACCCCCCAATATTTCGGCTCGCTACGCTCGCCTGCGGTCTATGTTGCCCTTACCACAAAATTCGCCCCCCTTGCCCTGAAATCGCTCCGGCGTCCCTGGCTATTTCGCTTAATTTAAACTATTTAAACGGTTTGTCGGAATTTGTACAAGAGTTCCATAACATGTGACATATGATGGGTTGTTGTCAAATAGTTTCGAAATGCGAATATAAAATGATATCTCAAAACTCAAAACGTAAAAACTTTAATTTAAACCATTTGGCCTAAACTCTAGACAAAATCACTTCACTCGGTAGATAATTGCTCGTCCAGTATATTGACAAATCTCAATATACACTCACGATATAACGAAGCGGTGATCCAGGCCGCTATAGTCTGATAAGACTTGTCAAACTAGAATGCATTGCGAAACGCGGAAAGCAATCGACTCAGCACTTGGTCACACGTCAGTGGACAACGGTCACGTGATAGTGACGTCAAATCAGGCAAAATCGAGTATTTTTACAGGTTAAATGCTACAACCAGTAAATTAACGTGGATGACTAGCAAACATTTACTGATTTGCCGAACCTTTTAATAAAAACAACTTAAAACGGAAAAAGCGTCACTTTTAGGCCTATATACAAAGACCAATGTATGAAGTAAAAAAAACATAAAAAGTTACCATATATATATATCATATGGAAATTTTTTGAAGGTCACTTGTTTATCTTCATTAAATTTACTCCTTTTTATTTATGGTTTGACCAGTTAAAAAAAAATAAACTGAAAAATAAGTTGTTCCGAATTCAATTGGAATTAGAAATTTAAAACTAAAGTTTTTCAGTTTTTGTAAATTAGTTTATTAAATTAGAATTTCGGAAATCGCGAAAACAATAAAATCAAGTCAATCTGATCTCTATTTATCTTTAATCAATTCACAATGATAAAAAGCTGATTTTTATACTAAGACTGTGGCTGTAACGCGCAAAGGTTTGCACGCCAAGATTGGCTCTTTTAGGCTGTATAATTCACATGCATGCCTAAAACCGAATTAAGTAAAATTTTAAAAATGGATTTTGTATGAAAGTAGTATTCTCGATAAGACCGGAAAATAGATCGAAACTAAATGAAAAAACAAAAAATCCTAAAACTATGGGTCAGCCTTTGCAGAAAAAAGTTCTAAATTCGTTTTTTGAATTTGAAAAACTAGAATTATTGCTATAGTTTTCCAAGTCTGTTCCAAGCCGGCTGTTTTCGGACGAAGTGTACGATACGATAATTTTTGTACTTTTTGTGTAATAATATCTAAACTCCAAAGCAAAAATGAACTTCGAGCTGAACCTCACGCGAAATAAGGTCTGTATGCTTAACTCTGCCGGCTCGCATATACCGTATTTGAGTCGGTAGGTGTTTCCGGAGTTAGACTTGGGACTTAATTAAGTAAGACCACGTGGACTACCAGAGTCCCGAGTCTAACGTGTGTATGCGAAGCACCTAATTTCACAACTGATAAAGCCGTGAACTGTTATTTGTAAATGTGGCATAGCATATTGTGCAATATTTTTCAGCCATATATTGTGAGTGGGTGAGTTATATGACACTACTATGAGTGGATTGCTGAATATCCACCCTAATTTAAAAACCTAAATGGGTGAAATACAGCAGTTTGACTCAGGACTCGCGGGCCGGACTCGTTTTAACCCACTTGGCAGCCCTTGCAAACTGCCTTGAAAGTTGTATAGCCACCTAAAATAGGTGATTTTCGTCAGTGCTGAACTTAAATTGTTCCATCGTTTACTGATGTGAATAGAAAGCTCTGCTTTGCTTTGCTCAAAGCATATATGTAGAAATATTATGAACAGTATTTTACTTTAATGATACTATATTAAATAGCCTACATTATTATCGCTTCAATTCGGAGACTATGCTTACTGTATGTTATTCGTAAACACAAGGCTGCTTAACACAATAGTGTTTCTAACTTAAAAAAAAAACTGTAGTCTCACGTTAAATTACCTATTTTATTAAAGCACAGAAACTCAAAGTTAGTGCAAGTTCTTAATAATATTAGGTTATTTTTAGCATATGTATTTTTGGTATGCTTTCTTTCTGTTTACTGGGTAGCCTTTTTAGGTTTATTAAATGACATTACATTTTGTTTAATTTAGTTTGTGCCATGTGTTTTTCTAACTATAAATTGTTACCGGTACACATTAAGGCTTTAGATAATTTTCTTTCCCTTTCGGCTTTTGCTTATTGAACATAAGCTACAGTATTTGCGACTATCTAGTTAATGTGTGCCACAAACGCTTGTAAGCAATTTAAGAGAAATATTATTGAACCTAGATTTCCGGTTTAACCTAGATTTCCTCAAGATTGTATTTACTTCGCTCAACGGGTACACAACAACTTTTTCAGAGGTAGGTATACTGCCTACTGTAGGTGCACCACAAGGTTTCTAGGTGCACCACAAGGTTTTTAATTTTTGTCCAAACTAACAAGGTAAAAAGTTCGTAGTTGCCATTTCTAAACAGTAAACATCTAGAATTACAAGAAGCTATATCTAGAAAGCTCTACATTTTTCGTACATCAATTAAGAAAATAATTTAGATTCTTGAAAGTTGTTTTAAATAATTTTAATAATCCATAGGTACAAAAATCATAGGCTAATGTTAAACAGTTCCATAAAAGCCTTGCTTGATGTCAAAGCCTAAGATTTTCTGTTTCCTAAAACATTTTACTAAACATGACCAGTTATTGAAAATTTAAACTCAGAAAATTAAAATATATATCCCCGATAATGAATCTGTCATCAATTTGAATTCTACAATAATTTGTTTTAATCTAAAAAAATAATCTATGCTCTATAAATTTAATAATCCTACATCTAAACTTATGCCAACTATTAGAAAGTTATATTAGCCTATTTTATTTGATGTTGCAAAAGTGGCATTGGTTATCAACTGGTATTTATGACGTAACAAACGCCGTAAAGTTTAAACATGTCTTGTTGAAATTACAAATCAATGTAGCTTATTGATTTTTGTATCCAGAAAAATGAAATATCAACCTGGAGGCATTCAGCCGCTGTTTAGAGTTGACATTACGCAATTTGGCTATATTCAGAGCGAAAAGTTAAATTTTATCAACGATCTTTTGTTGGGCCAGATAGCTAAAGATAAGCTGCTAGGCTTGCTGACCAAAGTTAGGCCGTCGATTCCGGGAAAATACAGTTACCGCAAAGGCTACCTGCATAACATGGATTACAACAATAAAGTAATGCTAAAAGGCGTATTTGTCGGCACACTGAACGATGGGAGACGGCATGACGGACAGCTAGAGGAAGGCGTGTTTATAGTGCCGGTAAAAAGTGACATGATAGCAGGTAACGCTGCAATCGAAGACCAATCTAAAACTGCCCTGGACGCCTGCTTCTCTGAGTTAAATATTGGCAAAAATGGCAGACCAGCAATTTTGCAATGCACCAGTCGTGGATCTATGCTTTCGCTGGAAGCAACCGGGACACGCCGTTCGAAATCGAAATCCCGCTCGGAACGCCGTCTTACCACCAGCATAGAACCCGGGACGGTCAAGCGGCTGCAACAAAAATTCTCCTGTTCGGATTTGTTATCTGAAACGCCCAGCGTGGTCATTGGGAAATCGGTGAAGCGAGCATCGGCTTTTAGTAAAACAGACAACTGCAACAGTGCCAGCCAGGTTAGCGTGACAACTGCCGAAACCAGCAAACCGACACCACTTCCACGGAAGTCGTTGCGAAGTGCTGGCAAACCACACCTGAAATTTAATGACAGTGACCACCGAAAAACGTTGGTGCCGACCGGCATTTTGCTGCCATCCGGATTGCATAACGGTGACTCCGACTCGGATACTTCGGACGGAATGTCTTTCAGATTTAACCCAATTATACCACAGCTTCAAGACGACTATGTAGGTCAAAACAGTGCAAACAAATCGACTCAAACCGATGACAGCACGTCGTCTGCGAATTCTGCAAAGGTCGATTTTTCCTCCCGAAATTTGCCGTCAGCTACTGAAAGGTATCCGCGAAAGTCTTCGGTGGCAAAGGGTGCATTGGGTCCACAATCAAGTGTAGTAATAGGCAGAGATGCTAGTTCGCCAAGTGTTCTCATTGGTCGACGACCGTTCGTCCCAACCACGAGTCGCTATTATACCTCGAGCAATTCTGATTTTGATTTTCCGCAAGATGTCGCCAATGATAACTCGCGTTTAAAGATTGGCAGGTCACGCATAAAAAGCAAAGCCAAAATGATGAAGAAAGAAGTTGAGAAAAAGTAAGGACATTACTTTTAAAAAGGTTTAAAAAATACAATTAATGGTAAGAAAGTTAGTATTACTTTACGTCACTAAGTTAAACTCATATATAAAAGATCGCTTACGCAAAGCTGTAAAGAAAAGGCAACCGAACAATATTTTAAGGACTTTTTCAGGTTTAGGCTCTGAAACAAACCTATATCAACCACATAATTACCTAATGAGTTTCGTGTTCGAGAGTTCCTGTGAGTATCCCCATGCAAATTTTGTTCTGGGTTTTCATCATTTAGCGTAATAACACTCTATATTCACTATATTATAAGTAGGGCGATTCTTTTTTGACCTTAAAATTAAGAATTTTTGCCTTGAAAAATTAAAATTTTGACAAATTTTGACCTAAAAATAATTTATTTTGACAAAATTTCGACCTGTTCGAAACACATTGATGTAAATAACCTAGGCGTCGTTATTCGCACGTTTTTTATACAGTATATTGCTCTAATAAAGATATAATACGGTTAAAATGACTTTGAATATAAATCAAAACTAAATTTCTAGATTAAATTGAACGATAAGTTAAAAAAAATTGAATGACCAATTTCAAAAAGGTGACTATAGTTTTTAGTTAATTGTGTAAACGATTGAAGTGCATTTTCATTCGATTTTAACTTGGAAATTTTTGACTTAAGGTGTAAATTTTGACAAATTTTTTATTTTTGACAAGTCAAAAAATAATCGTCCTAATTATAGGTAATCTGAGCTTGGTGATACCATTTTCAAACTTCATTTAGGCTTCATGCTTAGGGCAACGCGGTTTGTTTCATTGCCCAGGATAAGGCTATCTTACCACAAACACAGCTGATATTACCATCAGTAAATTCGTTTGCGTTAATGTTTCAGTGACCCAAAGACTGAAATCATACGACCCTTGTCGGTCAACGACGTCCAGTCACCTGGTCCTCGTTGCGTAGAGAAAATAAACTACCCCTTCAGCGGCAACGTCCAGTCACCTGGTCCTCGGTGCGTGGAGAAAATAAACTACCCCTTCAGCGGCAACGTCCAGTCACCTGGTCCTCGGTGCGTGGAGAAAATAAACTACCCCTTCAGCGGCAACTCCAGCTCCGAGGACAATCGTCGGTCCTCTGGCATTCCTGGCCTCACAGAAAGCCGACAGAAGGCAAAAGAAATTCGAAAGAAATCCGCAGGTGTGCTGTTAATAGGAACACACGATAAGACCTAAAAAGCAACAATACCTAAAGCAGAAAAATCTATAAAATCGTAGTATTAAGACCAACGACAAAATAAAGCCAAAAACGCAGTAATAACCACGTCAGAATAAAAACTTAATCATCTAAATAAGACCTAAATTTGCCTGAAAACGCCCAAAATTCATCGGAATAAGACCTAAATGGCCAAAATAACGCCTGGATCCGTAGGTAGAGTGTATGGGGCCGGAACCGTTTGGGCGCCGCAGTTTTGGCACCAGATTTTGGTCCTGTTTGTGGTTATTTTGGGTAATGAGTAAGGTTAGAAAAAACGGGTTAGGGTTGAAATTATTAGGAGTTGGCGTGATACTTAGGAGTGGGATTTGGGTTAGGTAAAGTGTTGTTTAGGCTGGATTCTGACCATTCATTTAGCTCTTATTCCAACTGGTTTAGGACTTATTCCGATTTAGACGGTATTACAACCTTTAGCCATTATAGTCATATTTTTGTCTTTTTCCGAAATGTGTTTTATTCCGACGTTGATGTTGTTCATATTTTGATCTTATGGCTGGATACTTATCAATCACGGATGTCCGATAATATCTGAACAGTGTCTGTAGTTGTCCTATACTATGCTGCTCAGGACCATTCCGATAGTAAACCGATATAGAAAAGTCAGGCGCGACTTGCTATCCAACCCAAAATTTTCTACCTTACAAAGTAGAAATTGCTACACCTTTCAACGCTCAAGCAAATTTGGAAATAAAAAAATAAAGAAAACAGCTTTATAGCATGGAAATAAAAAGCTTTATATGTACGTTTCAATATTAACTTATATATTTTGCTTTTTTGAGCATAGTAATGACGACATTTAATATCAGTTCGGATATTTCTTTTTTCAAACGAGTATCGGTATCGGAATGAAATGACTTGTTGGACAATGGACATCCTTTGCATCTACAATGGTTCTCTATTTCCATGTTGGTTTATCTTGTTTTAGTGAATGCGAAAATAAGCTGTAAAGAAATGTTAGTTTTACGTAACGTAATTACGCAATTATATCCTCTTTACGTAATTATATCATAAGAAGCACGAAGTATACCTGTTTTCGCACTAATTATATTCTGTTTCAAAATCAAACAGAAGAAAGCCAGCTAAATAATCCTGTTTGCTTGCGGTAACTAAAACGTGCGGTGATATTTGACTGAAACTAAAAAGTAAAAAAAAACTAGTCCTTAAAAATTGACGCCTTGTCCTTTTAAAACCTTTTTAAAATTTTCAAAGCACATTTGATAGGCTACCATTTTGTTACAACTCTAGATTACTTTTTGCAACCGATGAGCGACTTTCGCGCTCGCACGGATGACCCAGTCGTGACGAAAGACTTATCCACGTCAAGCTTCGAAGATTTGAAACAGGAGAACACTAGATGGCAGGCTTTGCGTCGTCGAAGGTCTTCCAAAACGGTGAGGTCGTCGTCCTCGGATGAGGACTTGAATTGCTCCTCGAATCCGAAGATCCAGGAGTACAACTCCAGAGTTCGGAGGTATTGCTTACAAGCCCGATTTGTTCTTTATCATAATTTTGTTCTTTCTTCATAATATTTTACGAAGTGATAAGCCCATTTTTATGCTCGTTTCCGACAATAGCATTGCGTATTTGTATATAGGTCACTTAAACCACACCTATACGAGCCTTTAGGTAAGCTAAGAAACCGGACTGTCTATCACATTATTCAAAGCTGTAAATACGTTGGATATACCAGCATCATGTAGCAAACAAGCGTGCCATGGCTATGTATCTTGTATAACGTACATTACTAGCAGCCAATCTGCCTTTTACAGTTAGGAAGAAAGTTCGAAAGTTGGCAGTCGGTAACAAGTTTTTTTTCCCGCAAAGGTCGTACGGGAGTCCTTAAAAATATCCACTTATGTTCGATACTTTGTATTCCGATATAATTATCACCCATTTGATGTTTAAACGGTGCGCCTGTCCGGTCCGATGCCTTAACAACGTCATGACATGAAAAAAAAACATTTATTTATTTATTTATTCAAAACATGATGTTTAAATATATGCTGCTTTGTCGTTGAGAAATTTAGTTACGTTTGATTGTTAAGCTACTTTTTTAATATTTATAAATTCGATTTTTAAGATCCATTATTAAATGTACGCACATTTTCTAGCGATTTTTGTAAATATCAAAACAATAATGTAAGTGTATTACGAAGCACCGTACCACAAGCAGGCCGGCGGAGTTAAAGTCGGACTCGGGACTCAGGTAAGACCTTGTACCCGAGTCCCGAGTCCGACATGAATTTTCAAACTGACATAAAATTGTAAAGGTGGAAATATTATATGGCGGAATATTTTCCAACCATGTATTGTAAGTGAATGAATTATACGACACCCCTATTGGTGGATTGCTGAATATCCACGTTATTTTAGTTACGTAAATTAGTGAAATACAGGCTGTAGAGTCCGGGCCGGACTCAGGACTCGACAAAATCGCACATTTGACCGGAGTCGGACTCGGGTTATTTCTAACCGACTCCGCAGCCCTGACCACAAGTCTTGCCATTTGCAGTGTTGTGACTCACGTTTTGTTTCAGGTGTAGTATGACTCTACCCAGCCAACCAATCAAAGGATTCAAAGAGAAAGTTGGCCTAAAATATAGAAATCTCACGAAAACGCCACAGCTAATGAATAACAGCAAAAGTACCATTTTCGGTAAGTGTGCTTCATTCGATGTTTGCAAATCGCGATTAATTGTTAGCAAAGAAAAAAATCAAATGACTTGCCTTTGTATTCAAAGACAGGTTCTTTTGTACACATTTCAAAGACAGGTTCTTTTGTACACATTTTAAAGACATGTTCTTTTGAACACTACTCATTGCACTTACACACTCGTACACAGTGCCATGTACCTTTAAACGAGTTTACGAACCTTCATTTCCATTAAATTGTTACAGTTGTCGATAACTTTAGTTTGGCAACATTAATTTAACATCCATCCTAACAAAATTTGAATACAGTTGTAGGCACATCGGCAAGATTATTAAAAAAAATTCTTTATACTAACGCTTGCCTAAAAAGATATGACAAAAAACACATATTTTTGGCGTATCGATGTCGTCGACCTTTTATCAATGAAGAAGCAATTGATTATTAGAGTAAAGACATATTATTTTTTGTCAGGCTATGCGTAAAATTATCCCCCCCTTCGCTCACTCACACACACAATCACAACAAAATGCTTCAAAGCGTGGTCTCAAACTCATAATTAAAACATTGACATGTAGATTAGAACAAAAATAAACGTCCAACCTTGTTTTTAGCGCCCGAGCCCCGGGGCGTCTACTCCGTGACGTCAACGGATCAGTGGAACCCTGTCGCGGTCCCGGAAGTCAAGCCAACGGTGTCGTCGGTCCAGGCAGCAAAACACTGTCCCCCTACGCTGGAAATGCACGAGTGGGACCTGGCAGAGTTTTTGCAACAACTCGAATGCTCCAAAGAGCCTTGACCGGCCAATGTTGCTTTGGATTCAAGGCGACGCGAGTTAAAACTTGGGGACTTCAAAAGAAAGGCCGGATTTCCACACGTTTTTTTGCGAATATGTTGAACGGTGGCAAGAGTTTAAGCGTTTCTTTCAGTACGCTCTCTCTTATTAAAATATGAAAAAATAAAGGTATACGGTCAGACGGTAGAGGTTCAAATGGCGTGCACTATTCAAATAAACTTTAAATATTTAAAGTTCTGAATCACTGCTTTCTTTACATATGTTTTAAATATATAGGTATTTTTTTCCGTACTTATTGTTTTGGGCAATTTTAATAGGTGTTTTTTTTCCATATATAGGCTATTGTTTTATGCCATGCATTTGAATGAATTTCGTGAGCTATAGGCTGAAATGGCTAAAGAAAATAAAGTGGGAAGTCTAACAATACGAGACGTAGCGCTCATTCAGAGAGGTTTCTCGAGTGAGGCGCAGCCTATGATGCTTAAAACTAGGCGGGGAACCAACATCGAAGCAAGACGCGATGGATGTAAAATTATTTTTTGACAGGGGCATATGAGAAAACAAAGTTTTTCTGACGGTCAGATCAAAGTAAGATCTGAAATATACATGTGATTAAGTGCGACTCGTTAACAAAAGTATGTAAAATGCTTGGTTTTGACAAGCTGGTGAGAGTAGGGAAAGTCAGGTTGCCCTATTCAAGTGTAATTTATTCATTAAAATATGCTAAAAAATCAGCATAAAAACGTGCAGCCGGACGGAAAATTGTTCTTGGCGTGTCGGACTTGGTCGTATGTTTCAAATAAAACCTACCGTTTTTTAGTAGGCCTACCGGCGCATCACTGAATACAAAACCAGCAGTAGCTCAATCAACGTTCAATTATTCGGACAGCCCTAAACGACCTTAATTGGCAAAATGAAAGGGCAGGAGCCCATGAAAACGTAAGCCAGCAGGCTCTTTGACCTTCGGTGCGACCGCAAGGACGCCTGTCGACAATTAGTGTCTGTACGGCGCACAGTTGGATTTTCTGCGTTGCAGCATTTCATTGCTTTGGGTAGCTGTCACTTAAAGCATCTCGTGGACGCCTATATCGTGTTTGTGCGTTCGCTGCGAAGTGTTTGTATGGATTAGGGCGCCGGATATGCACGTCAATGCTGTTTCGCTTTGAAACGTTTCGTCGAAAGAGAGTGAGCTCTGAACGAACCGAAATCGCATCTATATCGAGAACGTGTGCCCAGTCGTTCCAAGTGCAGGGCTAAGGCAGTTGGACCGTTTTCATACTCTATTAAAAAGATTATATAAATTGTATATTGTTTGTATCTAAATTCATATAAATTGTATATTGTTTGTATCTAAATTCATATAAATTGTATATTGTTTGTATCTAAATTCATATAAATTGTATATTGTTTGTATCTAAATTCATATAAATTGTATATTGTTTGTATCTAAATTCATATAAATTGTATATTGTTTGTATCTAAATTCATATAAATTTTATATTGTTTGTATCTAAATTCATATAAATTTTATATTATTTATACTTTGATTACGATCAGGTGGGTGTTTTTTTCCGGCAGATTGTTTTTTCAATACCTATTAAAACAAGGATACTGTTTTCGAAATTGCTCTATGTAAAATGTTTAATCTTTTGTTCATATTGAAACTGGAATGCACAAGCATAACATGAAGCTCAAACATTTCTAATAGCCTTCTGAGTTTTCGTGTACCAGTTTATTGTAGGTGTGCTTACAAATTATGTTACGTTATTGGACCCTTCGCTGCTCCGGCCGTATCGCGCGTGAATTTGTTTTTTGTTATAGCTTACTTGAGTATTTTAATTTAAGCGCTAACGGAAAAATAAACATTACTTACTTACTTACTATTGTTGTTAGTAAATTCAAACTTGTGTGTTTTTTAGGAAACTATAAATATTTGAAAAAAAACATTTTTAACTTAAAGAAAGCAAAGAAAGCAAATGTAAAAGAAGTGTAAAAGTATAGTGGCGTATTCTTCCCATTGACCAAAAAGTAGGTCGGGAATTCCTGAAGTGTCAGTAGTGTTCGAGCCCAGTCCTCAGGACAATCATTCTCCCAAAGCTAGACGGTGCCGCCACTTGGAGGTAGGGCTAGAATTGAACTGCGCATAGGCAGAAGATTAACATTTTACCTTTTTGTTTATGATGTAAGTAATATATATGTGTCAATGTTAGTAATAATTTTAGTATTTATAGTGGCCAAAAAATCCCCGGTTTTACCCGGGGAAAAAATGACAGGACACAAACCCCACAGTGATCCGGTTAAAGACCACAGTCAGTTGAAAAGCCTGGCAAATTAATTCATACAGCGTGAAAAGTGTTTGGCCTACAAATATATTTGTACATCGATCTTGATTTTCATTAAACAGTTTGTTATAGATTATGGACACTCACATTTGACAAACGTCTATAGGTGGCATGAGATATTGAGATAAGACATAGCCCGTTTCAATTGTAAAACGTTTTGTCAAAAGTGAAATGCGCTTGGCCTGATTTCGACCCCGAAAGCTTCAGTTACAGGGTTGTTTCAAGTTATATCCGTCCCATTGTATCTGCCTTGACAAACAGTGCACGGAAGTTGCAAATACAAAGGACCTTTTTAAATTACTAGCTAAAAGGATGTCGTTCCAATACGCCCATTTTATTAAAGCATCCCAGCTTCGCTCTTTAGTAAATTTGACGCACTAGGCGCACAATATTGTTAATAAGGCATATATGAAATTTGCACTTGATAACTTTCTGTTCGCGATTCTTAAAAAAGTCACAT
Source organism: Ascidiella aspersa (assembly GCF_963924565.1). Classification (NCBI taxonomy): domain Eukaryota; kingdom Metazoa; phylum Chordata; class Ascidiacea; order Phlebobranchia; family Ascidiidae; genus Ascidiella; species Ascidiella aspersa. The sequence goes on from NC_139454.1 coordinate 21,606,261, forward strand.
TTTCAATTTTTCTATGGCATCATTATAAGTGATAGAGATTACTAATGAAATAAACAACGGATTTAGGTGTCAATTGTATCGCTGTTTTCGTATGCACTACTTTTAAATATTTGAGTTATTTTGAGCGTAAAAAGGTCGTTAACACATTTTTTTAAGTCATTTCAATGCTTAAAGCTGAAGGGCGTTTTTCTTAGTAGCAGAAATCTGTATTTAAAACAATGTAAGCAATATATAATATACGCAAGTGTTCTTAACCCGTTTTACACGTCGAACCAAATAATAACATGAGTAAACAGTTAAGCTGTGGCGACCCAGTTTGCTTCACTTTGTAGGTACAAGGTAAACGAAACATGACATTATAAATTTAGATTTAATTAAAATGAGCCAAGTCTTCGCATTGTTTGCGCAATTTTCACAATTACTAAATCAATCTTTTTCAGAATAAATCTCAATAATTTTAACCATAAAGTACTGCAGTTGGCGACAGAATCAAATAAAACAGAGACCCTTTTTCAATTTACCATCGCGGCCCATACACTAGTTAACGCATAACTGTGTTGCTTTTGAGTAGAGGCAATTCAGGCGAGAGCCTATACCAGGTTTGATGATCACTTCAATACAAGTTTTATTTTCGATTTTCCAGAAAATTTATTGCTAAAAAAAAAACAGTGAAATGACAACATATGCGATGCCGCTGTCCGGCAATTTCAGTGGAAACTTGACGAGCAGCCTTCCCCACAAATGCCAAAGCCGCCGAGTCGCCGCTTTCCTGATCTTTGCCATTTTGCCTTCGGTTTCAATCGTCATCAACGGTTCGGTGCTGGTAGCGCTGATGACGTACCGTCGCAAGTTACGTCAAAACAACGTCTATTTGCACGTGGCCAACACCCTGCTGACCAACGTCATCTTTTCAATGCTGGCCTTCTACCAGATCCTTAACCTCTACTTTGACCTTGACGGCTACGGTCATTTTGATCCGAACCACCAGGGTCTGGTGAGAGAGGATGTTCGCGTCTGGTGGGCGTTCTACAGGCAAGTCACACCTTTTGTTGATTGCAATTTGAGCTTTTCGGTAATTTCAGATCGGATACGATGCTTGATGCCCATTGGTAGAATCGGCATTTGATTTGAAACTAATACGGTTTTCGATGAAATAGTTTGACAAAAATACTATGCAGCTTTCAAACCCTGAAGAGCTATTTTCAAATTTGTCCGAGATGGGTAAGTTAACAATCAAACTTATTTCAACCAAGCTTTTTAGAAATAAAGCTAATCTTTTCTGTTTACCTTGACAACATTACCTTTCTACATTTATTTTTATTGACCAAATATATGAGTGGCATAATTGTTACCGTATCGGATTTTGAACGCCTAAAATATTCTTCTACCAGTGTCGAAATAAAACACGAATTATGGATTATCTCTGATTGAAATATTTGTTATAATGTGGGATATCTCTAATTGAAATCTAATATATAAGTATAACAAAGCAGTCTGGGTTTACTGCGTTGAAAAGTGTCTACTTTTTGTTATATTTGATTTAAACGTTTAAAAATTCGTTACGGTACCTAGCAACCTATCAAATCCAAGTAAAGTATTCGTTTAAGTATTTTTTATAGCGGTTTAAATTAAACCGGTTTGATTACGGACAAATTAACGGACCATTCATTTAAGAGGGTTTTTAATTATTTTTTGCATGACTAGATTATTTTTCCGAACCGCAGTTACCTAAATTTTAACATCGGACCCTGTTAGCTTCCATGCTTATTCTGCTTGTTTATTGAGCTAGGTGGCACAATACGTAGGTAAAACAACTAATTTAGGTTATTATTTCGACTACTTTCAAAATTCATGTCAGAAAATTTTTTCAATAAACGTCTTCGAAACCATAAGAGTAAGCCGATTTGGCGACCATAGAGTGCTAACATTTTTGCTTAAAATTAACCTTTGCTTAAAATTAACCCAATTCAACGAAAATGCTACGGTGCAATAACACATAAGGCTTGGTTTGTGTTGCGTTGTACATTAGCTATCAAATACTGGCAAATGTTTCTATTTTTGTGTAATAAACGAATTGTAAAGAGTAACGGAAATTGGATAAACAAATAATTTAAACAAATAAACTAAAATCATGTCACACGGAAATATGCACTGAACGAAACTGCGAAATCTTTTCCTATGACAGCCTATACAGTGTTATAGTACACGCGATAATTTTGCGGTTTGGCAGGAAACTAGAAAAACAAACAATTCAAAGCGTTTTTATGTAAATCGCTTGAAATGCATCTCTACTGTCATATTTGAGGCTGATTTGTCCGTCATGTTGCGTTCCATACAAGCGCTACATGTCCTGAGCCTAAAACGTTTGTGTTAAATGTATTTTGAATTCAAAGTTAACACAGAACATGATATTGATTAAATTGTTTATAGACCAAACACAAATTACAAATTGAAACCACCCTAAGAAAAAAAAACAAAAAAATATATTACCCATATACTTCTAAAATATTTGGAAAGACATAATAATTTGTAAACATATCTTACTTTGGTCAATTTTTTTTTTTCAAAACAAATTAATATGGGTGTTTTATCCATTGGTGGTTGCACTTCAAAGCAGCGATTTTCACTGTAAATCACAGAGAAGGTAATTAACCTGCAACTGAAATAAACTTTCTACGTTTAAAGCAAACTGTGGTTTGTAACACAAAACACAAATAAAATTATCTTGAAAACAGTGTTTCTTAAACTTTTTAGCGCTCGTACCCTTTGAGCTTTCATGACATTTTCTCGTGGTCCCTGTCTATGATGATAGACAATTAAAAAATGGAATTCAAATCATTTCTGTGTTGAATTTGTTTTTGCATGCATTAACTACAGTCTTCTAAGTTCAACCATATTTACAACACACAAATAATCGGTCAATTCACTAATGGCCTTTTTGTCTTTTTGAGCTTTTCGTAAATTTTCACACTGCATGTCGCACCCCCTGCTTTGGTGCTTTGTACCACCCAGGGGTACACGTACCCCTGGTTAAGAACCCCTGCTTTAAAATATCTAATTTCACCAATTTTTGATTTTCATAAAATCAATCACAGAGCCCTGCTGACCGCCATGTTCCTGATCATGTGCGGCAACATTGGGATTCTCGTCTCTTCCATCCGGGACACCACTCACGCTCCACTGCTCTTCGGGTCACGTGCCCTCGAGCTCAAGTCGAAGAGCGCGTCCGAGCGTGACGAAGGAAGAAAGCTGGCCAAGCTGCTGGCAGGTGATTGGTTAATTGGTCGGAGAGTTAAACAGCTATAGCTGATTCTAGTTTTCTAATTCGATGAATTAGCGCGAAATGCGGCTATAGTTCTAATTCTAATCTAATTTATGAATTGCCTGTGTGCTCTAATTCTAGTTCTAATCTAATTCGGATTTTGCGACAAACGCTACTTTGTCCAACGGCATTTTCAGTCATTTCTTCGGAACAAAGAATTTGAATTAATTTATTTTTGATAGACACGTCTTGTACGTGATTTGTATAGTCTGAAAAGCAAATACTATGGTAAAACGTATAAAAACAAACACAGGAATTTTTACCAATTCCAGTCGTATAACAATAAATTGCGATTTAAACTAAATTGCTTGTGAATAATTAAATGTAACTCTAGTTATATTTTAATCATTTTCACTAATTCTAATTCTAATCTAATTTAAAAAACTAAAATGATCTAATTCTAATGTAATCTAGTTTCTGAAATAAAAAGCCCGTACATTGTGCTTTGTGTGTAGAGAGTGTATAGTGGTCCTCGACCAGGAATGAGGATTCCGAATCGGAATTCGGGACTCAATAGAGTTGATTTATTTTGCTGGACTCGGGCCTTAATATTTATACTATACGCGTAAGACTATTGGAGTGCCGAGTCCTACGTGAATGTAAATTGTAAAGGTGGAATAGGGGTCTTTTTAAAACATATTAAGGGGGGGGGGGGTGGGGGTGTGAGTAATACGAATGGGGGGAAATAATTATTTTCCTATGTATTAATTGGAATTTTTCAGTAATTCTTTACAAAAATCTTCAAAGAATATTTACCTTGTAGTTTTACCATCATCGGGGTTTCGTGTTTAAAACAAAGCGACCTTTACATATCCGTGTAGGTGTGATATCGTCACATTCTCGCTTGTGTTGCGGGAGAAGAAAACACAACAACGTTTGTTTGTTGGTTTCCCATCTCACCCAAAGGTGGAAACGCCGATCAAGCGGCTGCGCGTTTTATTCGGCTTTCGCCTTTCCCTCTATTGCGCTGTCGCAGCAGATTTCTCGCCGCTGACTGAGCACAAATTTTTTTTTGCGGCCAGTGTTCGCTGCGTGCTGTGTGGTGAAAAGGAAGTCCCATTGCCGACTCGGCATTTAAACTGAGATATGGGCACCGGTTTATCATTCGTGAAGCTCTTGAACAAGAGATAAAATTAGGAAAGCGTTACATGCGAAAAAAGCTAGACAAAAACAACTTATCCACCCACAATAAACTGTTTGGAAAATTGTTCCACAATACGTCCTTCTTACCAGTTTAGAATTTAGTACAGCGCAAGCGCACGTCGGACTCATGACTCAGGTAGTTTTATACTCACTCGACTCCAGCAAAATCAACCGACTCCCTCGATTCTCTAATCCGACTCCGCAGACCTGGTACAAAACAGTTTGCAATCCCTGATTTTTAAACAAGTTAACAGGACAATGTCCTTAAGTTAACAGCAGCGTATTTACAAAAATCCAAAACAATACGAAGACATGTGAGCGCTCTTTCACTATTGTACGTGAAAAGTTATGGAAAAAAAAATAATAATACCGCATACCACAACACATATTGTTTGGGTTAGGGTGCGGGTTAGCGTTTGGGTGAGGGTGGGTTAAGTAATATTATGTTTATTATTAATAATAACTTGACCCACCCTCAACCAAACGCTAACCCGCACCCTAACCCAAACAATATGTGTTGTGGTATGCGGCATTTGAAGAAAAAAATATTTTTATTAATTTTTACGTACGATAGTGAAAGAGCGCCCACATGTGCACCATTCCATGTCAATCAAATACGAACTTAATAATGCAAATCTCTTATGTTTTGCTAAAAGTTCAGTGGAGATAATTTGAGTCACCAACTATCTCTGTTATATATAGTAACGCTTATAAGATTAGGTTCGTCAAGAATAAAAGGTTGAGAAAAACTGTCGTATTAAGCAGTGGTTCTCAACCGAGGTGCGTCGGCACTCTAGGGTGCCATTTTTAACGCTCAAGGGTGCCAACAAATATTCCAAATTCTTTACGATTCAACTTTTTGCTCTATTGGTAATCTTCTTAATAAAAATTTTGTATGCGATAAAGAGCCAGGCAATAAAAAGGTTTTACAGCCTTGTTGCTCAGTCCATGTGCTGTTTTAATCTCTTTATTGCAACGTTAGAGTTTACCACTAAGCAAAAATATGAGCAAGGGTGACGAGAACTACTAAAATTTCTGTAGGGTGCCGCAAGCTAAAATGGCTGGAAACCACTCTTCTAAACTAATGCGTATTCTCTTGCAGGCTTCGACCGAAAGCGACGCCAGCGCCGCGCCTGGATCCTAATCGCAACCGTGTGGATATTTCCTCTTCTTTACGTGGTCAGCGCCCCTCTGGGCTGGAGTTGCGCTTACTCGTGCATCTGTTTGTCCGGCTGCTATCCCTACCACGAACTCGATTCGCTCAAGACGAGGATTTGCTCAAGGGTTTGGCCGCCGATGCGTCACGACTGGCTGGTGGTCGGCATCGGACTCTGGGCCGTTTCTGTGGCGGTCGTTGTCGCCATCTTGTGGCGGACCTTGAGCGACACTAAACGACACTTTCGCTACTGCAGAATCAGGTGACACCCTTTTATATTCTGAGCATTTGGAGCCTTGCGAAGATTCGACAAGCGGCGGAACGCACAGTTAAACAACATATAGCGGTTTTACCAGCACGGCATTCTATTTGAATAAGGAAGAAACATTCCGATTAAATAAATCAACCGAGAAACTGTCTAGTTCAGTAAAGTGCCGCTTTTTCTTGGCATAAGCTTTTTTTAATGATAAAATAATAGTAGCAATTAGACCACCACTGCTTACCAGTGTTGTAAACAAGTCATTTTAAAAACGTCTTAAGCCCCAGTCGAGTAATTTCAAAAATAGCTCCAAGTTAATATTTTGCCAAAAATACCATGCCAAGTCCCAGTCAAGTCATTGACAAAACAATAAAACGTAAAACTATTAAAATTGGCGACCTATAGTCGGATAAATAGGCATTACCTTAACAAAAAAATCAGACAAAACACAACACAAATAGCTATTTCATACGAAACAAAATGTGTTTCGAAGAAAGATTTTCAGCTAACGTATTATTTTATATAAAACCAACAAACACATTTGAAATAACGTAACAGAAAAAGTAATTTCTCTAAGGGTCGATCGCGGAATTACTTCGCCTCAACTGTGGAACACCTTGGTCACCACCAAAGCACCTGATGTCCCAGTCGCTACCAAGCTGTCAGAAAGCGATGACGTCGCTAGACCGACAAGTGACGTCAAAACAACACGTCATCGCTCGCTTATTAGATCACACCAAGTGCTGGTAATGGACTTTATCGCTTTAGATCGAGTCGAACTCTTAAACCAGCAAATAGAAAAGTCCCTGAAAAGGTACCACGTGGTGCTTTCCCTTATAAGTCTGCACCGCTGCTGTGATAAATATTTGAAACCCGGTTATTTGCACAGTTCGACCGTTTCAAAAAGCACCGGAGTTACGATCCTGGTGAAGCCCCAGTCGGTTTATTTTTGTGTTTACCATGATGCTCTAAGTCTAATGTATGCCCCCTTTCTTAACTGCGCAAAAACTTTCTTGGTATGCAGGGTTTGTGGAAAAATTAAACTGATCTTAGATTCCACTGATAAAATAAAACACCAGTTACATAACGATGAGGTAACCTTGTAACACCACAAAATGATACAACCTTAGTGGCGCAATGCTAAACATGGCGTTTTGGTCGAATCCTTTTATCAATATGTTAAGCGAATTGTTCGGAACTGTCAAAACATGTTTAGCGCTTTATAGCGTTAATTCCACAAAAATCCTATTATATATTATCCACTGTTCGTTAAATACGTTGAAAAACATATTTCTAGGAATCTTTGTAAAGCTTGATTCTTCTAATGTTAAGCTTGATTTCTTCTAATGTATCTCTGCCCTTGCATTACCCCTGAGCCCGACCTAGCCTTACCTTCCGTTTCAACCAAACGCTTCCGTTGGTTTTGCTGCAGAGACGGACCCTTGGCAGTCTTCGATACCTGATCTGGATCACTGTACTCTTTGTGACCAGCACCGCGCCGGCAATGGGCTTGATGCTGATCGACTATCTGTCGGATACCAACCCTAGCATGGTGCTGGGCAACGGCTGCCTCTGTGTGCCTTTCGCCTACTGCTTGGTGTGCCCCTTCCTGCTCGCGAAATGCCTCCCGGGAATCAGGTGATTACTGCGGATGTTGTTTTTGTTGTATATTTTTTTATGTTAGGAAAGTAAAAGGTTAAGAAAAGGGTGATTGTGAGTGGCAGTTTTTTTTAAATTGGAAAAAATAACTGAAATGTCAGTAGGTGTTCGGACTCAGATCTCGGACAACCAATCTCCGTTTGAGGGACTGGTGCCGCCACTTAGTTGTAAGGCCAGAGTTAAACTGCGCATTGGTGAAAGGTTAACTTTTTAGCTTGTTTGTTATGGTGGTAGAGTAAATGCCATAGTGAAACATATTCGAGTGCGTGTTACATATACATCACAATACAATGCACGCGTTTCCATGCATTGCACTAGCATGTATACAAGTCTGTAAAGTAGTGAGAGATGTTTTTCTCCTTCCACGGCCGCCAGCTCAGCTCGTAGACGCGCTGTTGCAGAGATTATTAACTTGATCGCGACTTGCGCTCTCTGCTTGATCTTCGGGCTATGGTTTTCAGGTGCTCAGCCCACAAGCACCGCGCGTAGAGTGCTCAACCGGGAGTTGAGCCTCTGAGGATTGCTGGTGAGTGGCGCTAACCACTTCGCCAACGCGCCCAGAATGTCATAGTAAACATTAGTGAAATTTTAGCATTTACTCCCCAAAAAGCCAGTGCTATATGTGGTCGGGAAATTGCAGGATACTACCCGTAATGATCAGTCAAGACCACCGTCACCTGTTTTTTTAAGGCTACGAAGCTCGTGTCACCAGCTTCAGGTAAAATGCAAAAGAGTACATGCTTGTGGAAATTTGGGATTCCATATACTTTCTTTTGATCGCAAATAGTTAGACAAGCCTGTTTCCCGCGCGGGTTAGCCCGACGAAAAACGCTTAGCTAAGTATTTCCCTTTGCAAACAGCAACTTATTTAAAAGCATGATGCTTGGTCAAATAATCATGTTAAACTAACGATTAAGCGCCATTTTTCTGGCAGTGCAAAAATACTATAGGCCTGTCAACATCATATTTATAGGAAGACCTATTCCTGACCGAAGCAAAATGTTAATCCTGCCGGGGTGTCTCTCAAACATGAAGAATGCTTTGCAAAATCCAGGTGTATTCAAAATAAATATGATTCAAAATATAAAAATGTTAAATAGAGCTGTACAAAAAACAGACACGCAGCATTAATAAGGTTCAACGGTCATATAAATACAAAAAATACGAAATCAAAACGACGTCCACGGCCACCAAAAAGTAAGCAGACACCAAACAGTAAGTGCGTCAGCTATGAACTGCTCTGTTCCGTTTTCTGGCGACGCGACTTCTTCTTTGACTTTTTGCTCTTCACGCATTGGCAGGAAACAGGCAAGTAGACCCAGGTCGCGTTTCCCGGACTCTTTCGCCGCTCCATTTTCGTGCCGAACGCGTACGCGACGTTCGAGTAGTTTTTGGGCGCCATTTCTTGTCCGGTGACCGGGTCGACGCAAGTGGGATCGCAAATCGCGATGTTGTACGTCGACTCGGCGAGGTTTTTGCAACGCAACTTGGCGTGGGTCCAGCGCGCGAAACCGCGCTCGTTGCGATCGCTGTCCTCCGGTATTTCAACTTTGCAGCGGTGCCTTCGCAAAACACTGTAGATAGAAATGGAAAGGATTCAACTAACTTACCTTTGTGTGTGATGTTTAGTTACGGATACGATGTTAACGGCGAGTAATGATTCGTAACGACAGGGCGAGTAATGATTTCGTAATCCAGGAATTTTGCTTTGGGGATAATTGAAAAGTTTCAGCGATGACTTTATAAGTTTGCGTCAGCAGGTGAATCGTAAAAACACGTGTTGTTCTCCAACGAGCCCGTGCTCAATACAAAACTTTTATTCTATACGATACTTGGTACTAAAAAAGATACCGCAAATTTTAATCTAATTTAGTAAAAATTGCAATTTATAGAGAATATGAGTCGCGACATACCATAGCACGCCTATATAGCGTTTTATAGCGCCTATATATATAGCGCCTATATATATAGCGCCTATATAGCGCCCAAATTGAATAGGTTTTCTTAAAACCGACAAAACTACAGTAACACGGTTAAAATTCGCTCGAAGCGGACATATATATACATTGTAAAAAAAAATATACTTCCGTAGGCATGTCCTGCTGTTCAATCTTGGGTCGCCTATACCGGAGTAGATTTATACAGTATCATAAGTTTTATTTAAAATAGCTTCTGAGCAAAAGTTTCCCCATATTAAAGATAAGTGTTTAAGAATTAGGAATAGAATTAGGAATATGCTTATTTCTGATATTTAGTTAGCTGACAATACTTTCGGTGAAGAGAACTGGGTGGCCGAATCTTTGCTGTTATATTAACGCTTAGTATTAGGTCGCAGCGCAAAAAAGGTTGAGAAACAGTCGTTAGCGAAACGTTTAGTGTTGGAACACTCAGTTCAAATCGCAAAAAGCGATTTACAGACGTTTGCATATGTTTGTATGGGTAACAGATTCTGCCTTAGATACACCATTTTTCTTATAAGCAAGATTTTCTTGCGCTCGGCGAAGCGGCAAGTAAAGAAAAAACGGAACTGGTTTCCCAGCAAACTTCGCAACTGCATTGCCCTAGACCAGTGGTTCTCAAACTGGGGTCCGCGAGACAATTTTCTGGGACCGCGAAGCACCTAACAAAAATATCAACACGACGCTCCTGAAGAAGAAAAACTTTGTGCGATAAAATTTTCAGGCAACTTACTTTTCCAAACCAAGCTCATTAATTGTTCGTTAACGTTATTGCACGCTTAAAGTTAAATTTTCAATTGTGACGTCATAGTGTTGCGTTGTGCTTGTGAGAATTACGTTTTTACAGCTTGCTGCGCTGCCACTGTGGGCACGGTTTTAAAACTGGTCGTGATTGCTAGACTCAAATAAAGTGATTCGTTAATTAGAGGTTAACATAACGGATAGCAAAGAAGCAAGTGCACCCGTCCCATTGATACAATTAAAAACAACGTGTTATTTTGAGTTTATTTGTGTATATTTTCAAGGACCGTGAGCAATTAAAAAATTGCTGGGGGACCGTTGCGTAATTTTTTTTACAAAAGTTTGAGAACCACTGCCTTAGACTCAAGGCTTCGTCACTCACCTTTTATCGCTTCTGGTCATTCCTTGTTTGACCACTTTCAGCTTCTTTCGGAGCTCCTTCTTGGAATGCTTCCCGCTTGAGAAACTCGCCAGAAACAGGAGCGTCACACACAAGGCAAGAACGAACGACGTCTAAAGCAATAACATGCAATGGAAAACAATACTTAAATAAACCTGTTAAGCCTCGACGTCGTTTATTTCTTGCCAGTTACCATACACCCAGGGTCAGATTAAGGGTACTGTAGGCCTAAGGCTGTTTACTAGAGAAGTGCCTAATTTTGCAAACCAAGCCACAAAAAGTACCGCAATAAAAATGCATACATCTTAAATTAAAATTATTTACTGCAAGTCATTCGTTTTTAAGCAAAAACTGTAGTGTACTGTACTGCTACTGGATCGTAACGTTATTTTTGAAGAGATTTTTAACTTGCTAAGGCTGGGGTTTACTGAACTACGGTCCGCGGGCGAAATCCAGCCGGAAAATATAATTCTACCGACCCACAGCATATTTCGTTAATTAAGATAAAATATAGAGTTGATATGTTGTAGGATGCAAGTTCAAACCACAATTTATTAAAAGCTCGGTACAGTTTTGTTGCAGAGGTATTTATATTCCCTTCGTTTAACGTTTAACGATAAACCAAATCAATTAAAATTCAACCCAAAATGTAATGACCGACCCGCGACCTTCAATCCTTACAGTTATCCATCCCTTTTTGAAAAAAACGTTTTGTGACCTTACATTTTCAAAGCTTTCTAAATGGGCCTGGTGGACACACTGAATCTTCCTGATGAAAAGGATAACTTCTTCATTTATTTACAGAAGTTAAAACAGAACGTTTATCCTAAACCATAACTCAAGCAAAACCTACCTTCAGGTTCATTTTCTTTCACAACTGCCGCAAACTGATTGACCAAAAATAACAATTTTTCCGCAATATAATTGGTGTAAAGTACTATAGATCCTTTCAGTTGTTCGATTGGTGGGTTACTGCTTCGAGCTTGATTGAAATCCTCCATTACTACGCGTTTTATAACCAGTAGTCGCAAGTCGGCTTTCACAGGTCGGAAAGATTCGTGGCCCAGTGATAACGTAATTGCCTGCTTCGCGAGAAAAAAAACTAACGCAAATTAACGCCCACGCCAATGGTGGGAAGCCCCTAAGTGCGGAGCTGCTGCCCGACGCCGGGCGATCGACGTAGCTTTGAACACGCGTATACTGGAAAATTAAACAATAGGGAGCAGATTTTAGTAAGAATATGCATGAGCTTATTTCGTAAGAATAAGTTCATGCAGAAGTATAGGCAGAATTTTAAACGTTTCGTATATATCTTTAACCATATTCAAAAAACATCAAAATGTTCAACATTAATTTGCCCCTCTTTTGATTTTGCCTCTCATATTTTGATGTTGAAAATGAATAAAGCGATATTCGAAACTTTCAAAATGCTACCTACTTCTGTATGGGCTTTTATATTCCTATTACGTTTTACGACAACCTCCAACCATTAAGCTCCAAGAAATCGATTTCATTTTCTGTGTCTACCCAGGCAAAAAGCGCAATTAAATTTATAGAATCGGTTAGTATATTTTCGTATGACTATTACTATTTTTTTCGAACAACGTATGGTTATAAGGTATATAGTAAAGGTCAATAACACAATTCATCACATAATTTTAAACGATACGGAACAAAAGACCCGTGACACCCAAAAGTTTAAACACTCGTCATTTTACGCAAATATGACGTTCACCTGTACGTCACTTGACGCAGAAATGCACGTCACCAACTGTACTTTGCACGTCCCGCGTGTTTGCGTTTTGTCAATGTACTTAAATGCTACTACTTCGATAAAATTGAAACTCCTACGAGTGCGCGACCGTCCGTGGTGCAACTGCATGTGACGTTTCTTTCAGGTTAATTCCATCTAGAGAGAGACGTTATTAGTGTTTGTTTTGTTTCTGCGACGGCATGGATTATTGCCGGCTCCTTCACAACCGAATTCTCTTTAAATTGGGATTTACTAGCTTAGCTGAAAATATCTTTACTACTCGTTCAACAAATTGAGTGTGTTTGCCAATCGACCGCAATGTACACACCATTGCGTTTATTAACGCTTTACCTCACCGGGACTGTGGGGATATCCGCAGACCTAAAATGAAGGACCCAGACAAGACTCTCGTATAGGTGGGTTTGTTTGTGTATGTGTGTTTTGCAAAAAGAAAATAACAAACTAACCCGCAGTGCAAGCAGAGAACAAATTCGGTACCACGCTCCTGGTTTTTTCGATACCGATATAGGCGTTATTGCTTTAGCGGAATTAGAAGCCGTAAATCGTGTAGGCACCCAAACATTGCTGTCGGAAATTTTCGTTTTGACGCCCACCGCTTTTTGATTTTGCCCCTCATTTTTTTAACAGAGCTAAAGGCATTCTTTCTTATTGAACAATTTAGCCAACTGCTTAGCTTTTTTATCCTTAATTAATTGAAACTTTCGTTAACCCTTTTCCAGGTGATAACAAAACTTTTTTTGCATCTACTCGAGTTTTAAATATGTATAACCAGTGTTGTAACGACTTAAGTCATTGACTTAAGTGCTGCTAAGTCAGTGTGTTTCCAAATAGTGTTTTGATTAAAACACGGCTTGACTTAACTAAAGTCTTTTAGACATATGGCTTGACTTGGTCATTTTGACTTGTGAATACAAACCCTACCCCATACCCAAATCTCCCCATGATTTCCACATTCAGGGCCGCCCATCGGGGTTCTTTTTTCGATTTCAAAGAGTGCGCAGTAGTGAGATGTCGTAAACGATATCCCGTCCCCGCTTCGCTGCGTTAATCACGACCGTAACGAAAGTGGTTGCAAACTAAAACCGCTTTCGGTAGCCGAAAACAGAGGGCCAAGTATCATAGGTACATGGACGTTTTGGACTTAAACTTTGGCTGTGTTGCTAGCTTAACGTTGGACGATAACCGTGCAAGCCCATGACCAAAAGGCGACGTGCCAAAAACATTAAAAGTGTAGCTTTTTATTGCAGAGATCATAATTGTTTTTGAAAATTTATGAAAATATATAGCTTAGATTTGGTGATATTATGTATTCCGATTTATGCTAGAGCCGATAGGGTGTGTACCTAAGTATGACTATACAGTTCTACAAACAACCAATTTCCAAAAGTAAAAAAAGCTAAAGGCTCGATTCAAAGCAAGTGGATCGTTCTAAACCCCGCATATTACACGCCTTTCCATCCCCGAAAAACACCTGGGGTAGGTAAAACGCACATTCGTTGCGTTGGTGTGTATGTTTCACCCACTTTAGGTTGCCGCTATACTGCATCCTTAATACGAATTTCCCCGAACTTAACGCTGCGTGTGGAACAACCGGGGGTTTCCCACAGTTAAAACAAAACGGGTGCATCTGTCGACGAAGTTCAATCTTAGTTAAGAATCTCATTTATTCCGGCGGTAATAGTTTAAAGCAGTGATTCTCAACCCTATGTGGCTTACGGCACCCCTTGAAAATAATAAATAGATATGCCGGCCTCTACAAGAATTTCCAAAATTCTTGAGTTAGAAAATTTGATAACAACTGACTTAAACACTCGCATTGGGCATTATTGCCCCCTCCAGGGTTTTTTTAAGGTTTGGTTTGGGTGACCGCTAATAGTTTTAAGAGACCGCAAGTGTTTCATTTAAATACCAAAAAGTTGCAAGTCCAAAATTTGGGAAACCGCTGGAGAAATTTGGGGAACCATTTCGGTCCCCCGAAACACCTTAAAAAACCACTTGCCCCCTCTCCCCCCTTCTCCCCCACACACACACAAAATACTAATAAAAATCCATTGGTTGCAGGCAAGCGTTCGTCGCATTGGCACTAAAATGTGGAAGTTGTGGAGGCGACGGAAAGAGCCGGAAACGGAAAACAGGAGCACGAAAGAGCTCTCGCTGAAATATCACCCAGGTTTCGGAAAACAAAACGCTCTTTCCTTTAAGGGGCGTCGATTTTTTTACGACGAAACGGTGTTTTCGAAATTTAAGTGATGATTTCTGCTCCACACAAAAGCTGCTTGCTTGCGTTTGTGACACCGAGTCACGTTTTCCAGGCAAATCGGATATTACTATGAAGAGTAAAGTTGAACTCCTTTCTAACCACGCCTTTATTTGCTTTTTTGATCTAGACTGGTTCAACATTCACTAATATTCAGTTAATTTCGAGTTGAGACAAAATTGTGGCCAAACAGTCCGGTAGCATTTTAAAGTGACCATAGAGTTACTAACAAGTGTTAATAAGACGAATGCTTTTAGCATGTTCTCAACAAGAGTTTGTCTATACAGCTGGGCTGAAATTCATTTAGGTATATTGCATACGCTACAGAGAACAGTCCGTACCTATTTTGTCTCATTTTAAAACCTCGTAGCCGTAACTTGCTTGAAAATCTTGTAATTATAGAAATCGCATACGGTTAACGAAGTGTAATAATTGGTCAGATACCGCGCTCAATAAACTTTTATTGATCAGGGCATGGCGTCATTTCATGTTTGTTTTTCATCTTACAAAACCAAAAAAATGAAGGCGTAGGCTATAGTTTATATGGTTGTGAAAACATGTAACAAATGTTGGGCAACTTAATACTGTGTGATTTCTGTATACCTTTGCGGAATGTCGTAAACGGTAATATAAAACATTTGGCCTATATATCGTAATATATGGCTGAAGCCAGATGAACCGATTGTGCATATGACCTATTTCAATCTATATAATCCTAAAGATGCAACAATTTTTTTTTAATTAACTTTACATTAACACTTAACGAAGCCTGTTTACAAAATCGCTCTGTTGTAAGATATTTGCCATTTCAATGGTTTTGCGTTTAACGTATAGAATTTAGTTTTGTATATTATTGGAAATATGGTTTGCACTTTTTCTATGTTTTCTGTATAGTCTGTTGTCTTGCATAGCCGCGTTTTGTAACTCTAAATCTAAAGCCTATCATTGATTCGGTTTTTGATTCTTGAAACAAACTGCGATTGTTATTCACAAAAATGGCGAGAGTGTTAGATATAGAACGCTAATCAAATAATTTGTTTAGGGTTATATGTTAAAAAAAGTTGAAAAACCTTTTGGCTGGATTTATGGATATTAAATTTCTCCAGCTATACAACTGCTCGCTAATTAAACATATTTAAATATCCATACATTCTCTGTTAACCTTTGCCACAGCAGTGACTATGTGGTGGATATTAACAATGACGAGCTAACATGAAGCCTTCTATTACTATAACGTGTGATTGTGACCGTCGTACTTTTCCGTGCAACGAAAGTATTGAAATAATAAACGTTCACCCGAGAAAAACTTTGATATATATCTTTTAGAACGTGATAGGAAAAGTATAAGGAAAAGCCATGCTGCAACTTCCCTTAATGAAAAATAAATAAACATCAGTGAATGATCATGTTCCTCAGTGATTTGCTAGATTAGTTTTCCGATTGGAACTAGGGATGTCCAATAATATCCTATCGGAGCCGATAGCCGATGCTAAGTGGTAGTGTCGGTACTCGTCCGATACTAGGGTGGCATTATTGAGGATCCGATGCCAGCCATGATTTGTAATCTGCGCAGCGGTTTCTACTTTGAAGTGCTTGATTTTAATTAGTAGGCCAATGGGTTAGCACATAAGGGTAACTATATAAACTTACAAAAATCAACAGGGCAAATTTTGGGCATATTAACGTGAAAAATGATATCTTTAAACTTTTAATTTCATCTTTTTTGCATGTTTAGCCATAGTAAAGACGCCATTAGTTATGGGGTCGAATTGTGGTGATTTTTGTCTAAAATACCGTGTATCGGTATAGGATAAAAAGATCACGTACCCGAACTTCCCTAATTGTAATTGCGCAACAGCGATAAGTATTTCAAGTCTTTCCAAATAACACATGGCAATGATCTGCACCAGGCCGACGTGTCCGTATGCAGCGGTTAGTAACAGCACCATTGCGCACAAGTTCGTATATAACAACTTGTCTACCTATCTCCAAAGACTAAAAACGCGCGTCTCTGTGTGCCGAGACGGAACATCGCCAAGCGTTCACCGTCGGCAGAAAAACCGCCGAAGCGTTCCGCAGGTCATAAAGTTTCGCCACACCACGATCATGGATCGGACGGCCGAACGAAGGTTGGGCATCTTCAAGCAGAGCGCCACGGCCGCAAAGGTCTCACACAGGGTCGGTAAAATAAAGGCGGGCGTGATCAGGTCGCCGTTTCGCGCGCGAAACATTTCGTAGTCGCCGCGCGGCACACAGTAGAGCGTGAAGCAGACCACGAAACTCGTGCCGACGATGTAGGTCAGCGATATAATGACCAGCATCAGCAGCTGGCGGTAGAGCGTGTCCAACAGCAAAGGACTGGGCTGCTCCGTTTTCTTGCTGCTGTTCGTGTCTTCAGTCGGAGCGCATAGAGGGGCGAACTTATGCTGGTCGACGTCGCACAAGCTGCGCATCCCAGTTTCCCTGTTATGCTGCTGCTGCTGCTGCTGCTTGCTTTTTAAGCTGGTAGTTGTGGCGGCAGTCTGGCGCCGCACGCGGCCGAAATCGATGTGGGATCGGATGAGCAGTGCGATCAACGTGACGGCGTAGAGCACCCAGATGCAGCAGCCGAACACCAGGAAGAGATTAGACATGGGAGCCCAGATGGCCGAACAATCTGTCGGTAAAAAGGAATCGTGATCCATCCGGCGCTCGTGAATAAAATGTTAATAACCTGGGTAGTTTGCAGGAGGGATGTCCGATAATATCGGATCGGAGCCGATACCATGTGTCAAGTGGTGGTATCGGCACTCCTCCTATATCAGGGCGGTAGTGTGACCAATCCGATATCAAATTATTACAAAGTATTTGCCTTGATTGGCAATCAAACGCGGCGCTTCTATACCTTTAAATGCAAATTTGAACGTAAAAAAATGTAGCTTAACAACTGGAGGTAACTAAACTTCTTAAAGCTGCAGCAAATTTCGCCGTTATAACCAGTTAAAAATTACATTTAAACGTTTTGATTTGACGCATTTTGCTTTGTTTGGATCAGATCGTTATACTTTTGTCCAAAATATCGGTTATCGGGTATCGGTATCGGGTATCGGTTATCGGGTATCGGTATCGGAATAAAATGTCCGGCATCGGACACCCCTGGTGGTAAACAACGCAATCTGCTAAACCGAACTATTGTAGTGCATAAGATCGGTTCTGAGCAAGTTGGTCTGTTAGTGGAATAGGAAACTGCACTTATAAGAATAATACATGACATTTACAAAGTGAGATGGGTCGCAAAATCTTTCTCTGTTATACGGTTAGTATTTGGTCGCCGCCGAAAAAAGGTTGAGAAACGCTGCAATAAGTTCACATTTCGTCCCTAAAAAGTTGTAATATTGTAACAGACCGATATGCACCCGCTACTGTAAAGGGAAAAAATGGGTTACTTTTTTATAACTATGAACCTGTAATGCATTCAAAATGCAAGATGCCACTGCATCATTATAGTTATCATTTTTACCTGAGGAAATTCTTTGTTTAAAATATATAAAAACCTACCATCGCTTAACTTTCTAGACCTAAACAATTTATTAACTTAAAACACATTATCTGCTCGTAGACACGTTACCTGAAATCTATGCCGTGACTGCCGAAAAAGCTGATTAATTTAAACAGCAAATCACGTGACAATGAAGTAACTAAGAGATAATGATGTTGCCAATGATCTAAAAAAACTAATAATTTGCGAAGCATACCGTTACCGACACTTGACGATAAGGTATCGAAAGGCTTATAGGCTAACTTCATATTAACAGCTACTTTGAACTGGGAAGGTATAGCCTGCCAATACCTATAGCTGCCACAATTCTCCTATCCTGTCAACCAAAGTGGATTTCTTTTTTAACCCCCTAAAACTAGGAAGTTTACCCCAGGTTACGAAAGGCTGCTCGATAATGACATAACTTTTAGCAAAATGCTGCTGCCGTCTCGACAAAAACTTACGCGACCCGCACGCGCTTCCCACGCTGTCATTTTGTGGGATGTAGTTGAACTCGCACACACAAAAGGGAAGACAAAGGTTGGCCACGACGTCCGCGATCGCAAAAGCAAACGGAAACAACCACGAGATGGCGATAAAGGTGCATGCGGTCAGCTTGGGATGACGAGCAGTCCACAAAGAAAACCTGGGCAAAAGTAATTGATTTTTATCGCTTGCGACATGAAAGTCATATTGGCACAGGCCAGGCGCGGATCTGTAGAATTTTTAATTGGGGAGAAGTTTGAATAATTAGTCAGAGACGACGTCGCAAAGTGAGCTCAAAGTGTTTAATACTTTGATTATATGAAAATTGTTTAAAGTTCGAAATTTGAGTTTAAATAAAATATTAATTAGCGTTTTCTGTAGATGTGTTTAACGTAAAAAAAGTAGCCTGTGGTGAAACTTTAACTCATAACTTACGTAATAGATTAAAGTTTACGCATGTATCATAGAATACAAATAAGCAAAACTATAGACGCAAAATTTGAGGGGAGGCTAGGTGTTAAACACTGTTTTCGCAACCTTTTGTGTGCCTCTAAAAGACGACCTTAGACACGATATAACGAAAACCCGATATTGAACCATTGTTCCTAAAAAAGATTTCTGGGAAGAATGGGGTGTTGTTTCTAATAAAGGGTACCAAAAAGCCACTTTTTTATATTTTGCTAGTTGCAAGAGGCTTCCAAAACGGTTGTAAATCTCTAGGTTTCACTGTAGATAACACTAAAAAGGCACAAAACCCACAATCTAGCGCTAGCACCATACACCAGTGTATCATATGTGAATAACAATAAGTGAAAGCACGTGACAGCAAAACCACCACAACGGGTACAAAAATCTTCCTCGATCGTCAGTATCGGTAACGTATCATACTGTTGATGAAATTAATGGGGTTAAATGTGAAATTTTCCATGTTCCCACTATTTTGAACTGCGGTCACAAATATTTGGCTTGTTGTATCTTATAAATAAATTAGCAACTGTTGTGCAACCAAAGTCGCAATGTTGCGAATTAAAAAAAAAAGATCAATAGCTTTCCTTTCTTAACTCTGCTACCATCGGCCTAAAAGGGTACGTGGCGTTGTTTTGCCTATTGTGCGTCAAAATGTGCAAAAAATGTGCGCACATTTTAAACTGCCTTTAAAATGAGCGTTCATTTTGTTAGAGTTAGAGTTAGAGTTAGAGTTAGAGTTAGAGTTAGAGTTAGAGTTAGAGTTAGAGTTAGAGTTAGAGTTAGAGTTAGAGTTAGAGTTAGAGTTAGAGTTAGAGTTAGAGTTAGAGTTAGAGTTAGAGTTAGAGTTAGAGTTAGAGTTAGAGTTAGAGTTAGAGTTAGAGTTAGAGTTAGAGTTAGAGTTAGAGTTAGAGTTAGAGTTAGAGTTAGAGTTAGAGTTAGAGTTAGAGTTAGAGTTAGAGTTAGAGTTAGAGTTAGAGTTAGAGTTAGAGTTAGAGTTAGAGTTAGAGTTAGAGTTAGAGTTAGAGTTAGAGTTAGAGTTAGAGTTAGAGTTAGAGTTAGAGTTAGAGTTAGAGTTAGAGTTAGAGTTAGAGTTAGAGTTAGAGTTAGAGTTAGAGTTAGAGTTAGAGTTAGAGTTAGAGTTAGAGTTAGAGTTAGAGTTAGAGTTAGAGTTAGAGTTAGAGTTAGAGTTAGAGCATTTTTGCGCGCATTGTGCAAAAATGTTCGCATCCCCGTCTCCATCGGCCTTTTTGGAACGTTTGCTGTGCAATTAAAACACCTCACCTTTTAAACAAGGTTAAGTTGCTATCTACGTCAGAGGCCTGGGGTGGTTCCGCTTCGATGACCCCGGCCACGGTCCGGTGAACACGGATGAAGTTGTTTCGTAGAGCCATGATGACGAAGGCGATGCCTCCTGCGATGACTGGATGCAAAACGGAAATTACGTCAAAACAACGCGATAAACAATGGAAAAGCAGGGTTTAGAAAAGGCTTGTGTGAACGTTTGTAATGCAAGGCGTTCAGCAACCACAAAAATAAGAACTAAAAATAAACGTATAGTGCAAATATATCCAGCAAACTTTAAGCATAACAGCAAAGCCAACGTGTTTAAATTAAAAGGTTTCAGTAGACGGAAAGCGATTTGAGTTTTTTAAATAATTGGTCTTTTTTAAAATGCAATAGAAGCTGGGCTACGGGGATAAAAGTATACATTGTGTGAATGCTTTTATGAATCTGATTCCATTCTTGGATTGGAACGAAGAGTTTTCATCTAAGCATTTATTTTTATAATTTTTTTTTTTATAAATTTATATTTTTTTATAAAATTTTTTTATGATTTATTTTTTATAAATTTAGTTTTTATAATTTTTTTTTTTTTTGTATTTAGCTAAAGTTTTGCGCATAAAACGAATTTCTTGCTGTCTTGCGTTTGCGATATTTTTTTGTTGATATTGGGATATTGGAGAAGTTTACCAATTTTAATAGTAACGTTTAATTTTTATGACTTGGAATTGACTTGCTCTATTTATGGCTTTATTAGGACTTGACTTGTTGTTTATTCAAAGCGACTTGAACTTAAGTTTTTTTTTCAAATGACTTGACCGGGACTCAAATCATTTAAAAATCAGTTGTTTACAACACTGCGCTGTAAATCAAGTATTATCACCTAATATTTCCCAATGTGTTGTCCAATATGACGTCATAATACACTGAAAGGTGACCACTGAATTGTGATCAACAACCCAAACATGCGGTCTCGACATAAGCAATAAAATATCCGTCTAAATTAAAGTAAAATAGCTGTTCTTATTTTAAACATAGCATTTTTGTTTAGCGTTTATAATGCGGGAAGTAGGCTAACCTTAAGACATAACTAAGCCGGGAATAATAAAAGTGACTTTAATCGATTCATACAGCACAATTACACCTTCTGTGTTGAGATATGATGTGGAGGTCAAACATGGTTGGCCCCTTACTCCGAGGTCGAAAATCGTATTCTTTCATGAGGAAGTGGGCTTGAAACCGTCGCGTTTTATTTCAATACCAAATAAAGGTTTACTGTGGGAGATTTTTGAATAGCATGATAATCGGCTTAAAATGGTACTACACTAAGTATTTTCTCTTAGTCATGCTTTTTTAGCCTCCTAAACAAGACAGGTCGAAATGTTAATGGTTTGTAAAGGTAGGTACATAATGTCTTAAGCATGGCACAAGTTCGAGTGTAGGGCGCCCTGAAGTGAGCCAAAACGTTAAACTCGTCCTAATATTAAGCTGGTTTACCCCACCAAGAATAGGAATATAGACGTTTCAGTTTAAAACAAACACGGCACCAAGAATTCTCAGAGTGCCAAAACTTCCTCAACGGAGTGTAAGCGGTAAAAATACATTTATAGTTAGAAGAACATACACTGGAGACAACCATTCTCAGAGTACCAAAAAAATCGTCAACGGAGTACAAACAGCAAACATATACCTATAGTTAGATTAGAAGAACAAACACTGGAGCCAACCATTCTCAAAGTGCCAAAAAATCGTCCACAGAGTACATAGGGCAAGCATACTTACCCACGTACATTGCTGTCACGCTGGTTTTCTGCGCTTGCCAGAAGCGATGCATTGCTGTTACGTTAGCCTCTCCTAGCACACCGTCGCTTACATAGCTCGGGCCTCTGAATCCGAGGTAGCACCAGGCTGTGTCGAAGCCCCTTGCAACGTTGCTGACTGTACAGGCCAGCACCACGTTCGCCGCGTAGATGTTCACCGTCTGCGAACGAAGCCGGCTCCTGTAGGAAAAACGATCTTTTTTAATATGGTCCTTTCCTTTATTTAAAGGTGTTGTATTCTTTTTTAGCGGGAAAGGGCTCAGGTACCTTAGGACTGGTTAGGTTAGCAATTTGCTTGAGGAAGGTTTAAGGTAGCTTTTCTAATTACTTCCTTCTTTCGAGAGTATGCATTACTGTTCTGCAGCATTTTCTGGGCTTTGGTTGCCTGGTTATGGTTTAAATGGGGTTTGAGCACGCTGAAAGGCAAATATTTGTTGTTTTTAGAAGGTTTATAACTCATGGGCGTCAAAGGAAAGTTTTGCTCACGCACAGTTATATAGAGGGCGCAGAATGCAATTACCAAGTCGAACTTCATGACAAAAGGTCTTGCTTGCAGCAGAACAGATACGTGGTTTAGCTGGGTGGGGAGACGAAAAATGTGGAACTTAACGCCACAAATGAAGCCGGCTGCCGGATTGTAAGGTTATACGTGTGTCTGTTGAACTTCGTTTTTAATGTGCAATTAAAGTCGTGTCTTAACTTGTCTACAAATGTAAAATATATTTAAAATACATCGGAGATTCTTTACCCGTCCTCATACAAATTGCATTTTCAAATTAAAATTAAAATTAAAACGCCAGAATGTTTTTCACTTATAGGAATCACGGTTCTCTCCAATATTTTTGCAGTTCTATGTTGCAACATTTTTTACGTTCAATAGAGATATGTATCTTAGTGTTGTGAAAGTATTAACGAAAGTTGACTTTTCTAGAAAAAGGTGTTGACTTTCAGAACTGTTTGCGCCATGAAAAGAGCGTTATGGTCTCAAACACTAGAAGGAAACTGTTGGAAGAAACAGTTCTCTGTCAAACTATGGAGCCGTGGTTCTCAACCGGGTTACCACGGCACCCTGGGTGCCATTCGTATTCCTCAAAGGGTGTGCGACATTTTTGGTAATCTTTACGAATCTGATTTTACAACTTTTTGTGTAGGATTAGAGTGACATAAGTCCAATTATAACTTCCTACGTTATGTAGATTTGATGTGCGTTGTCCCAGTTCCATTTATTGTGACATTCTAGTGAACTATACCTACGGAAAAATCTTATAGGTGTGCCGCAATCCATTTAATATATCTGAAGGGTGCCGCTAGCCATAAAAGGCTGACTATATAGGCTTTTTTCAACATGTTGCTTCACAAATGCGACACCTAAAGTAAAAAATAAACACATAAAAAAGCTTAGAACTCCCGTGTCTGCCGTTTGTTTGTCGAGCTCACTAGACTTAATGACTTGAGCCCCTTGAAAGACGCATTATGCTGCAGCCACCGCTGAGTAAATCTTGCCGTCTGCTGTGCCCGGGCCCATCAAATATTAATGGTCTTCAGTTGGAGGCTGCCGAAACTTAGTGACCTCACGAACCGGCATATATAGGGCCCCCGTGCCAAGCAATGCGTCGGAATTAAAACGTTTTGATGTATTACGCCCCTCGTGAAGCCAACGACGCCACGTTAAAGAATAATTCAGGCCTTTAATCGTTTACCAAAACGTCCGAACGCCGCAGATATTTTTCATTGATTGTATAGCTGCGATCTGAGGGCAATATGTGCGGTTTGCATATAATGGCACGGCGTTAGGTCTTTTTGTCTTGTGTGGTTCGTTTCGCGTGTTCACGACTGCAGCCCGACAAGCATATACGTTTGGGTGTCACCTCCTTTTCTTAGCCGTTACTTTTGAACGCTAAAGTTGAAAAACTAAACACATTTCGTTTGCCTCCAGTCATCTTTGTTACTTTGCTATAGGAGCCTTCCTAAGGGAACATTCGGAACTAGTTATGTACACAAAAATATTTTGCCTAAGATTGTTTACGTTAAGTGAGGTTGAAATTTTACACATATACAGTTCAGGAATATCGAAAATTGAGAGTTACTTATTTAATATTGTTTAACAGCTATCAAAATTATTCTGGAACTACATTGGGCCCCTACTTAGTACTTATCCACGGCCAGCTTAACCGCTTACCTGAACACGAGCAGCGATATAGTTAGGAACAGGGTTAAAGGGAACGAAATTGCCGCGACGATCAGTTCCGCAAGAATGTAAGACCTCTGAAGCGGCACGCACAAGATGCCTTCGACTGCTGCTGTTGCTGATGCTGTGTTGTTGTTCCCGGTTTGATTGAACTGCGACATTCCGACTGCAACTGTTTACCCATCTAAGGCTAAAAAGTCTAAAAAGCGACTGTTTTAGAGTCACTTATCCTAAGCGATCAGCATGTCAATGAAGCCTAAAAGTCCCCTGCGGAGATAAATGGTTCGTGATGTTAAAAACAAAACATCTATTGTTTTATTTTTTAAACAAAAGTATCTGTTTTAATGAATCTTTCAAAATACAAAGATAGACCCAAGACCAAATTTATCATACAAGGTTTATTTGTACACACTCAAAGATGGCGTACGAATAATTTAATAAATATACGAAGCTTTTCATTTATTTTAACTTTTCTTAAAATGTTAACAATATATATATAAAAAAACAATCACCACATAACCCAACAGTTCGCTGATGTTCTGCCCTTTTCTTACAACACTTGCTCTTCTTTTAAATTCATTTTCACGTTACAAGGAAATAAAATTCGCTATTTTCTGTTTCATAACATTTTAAGAGTGAGAGTGTACAGCTAGCAAAGTCGACGGTACAAGAACAACATTTTATATCGTGTCTTCGTCAGTTTGCGAGTGTTCTGATTACTGTACCATCGTAGAATGGCACCTTTTATTTTTTGTTCGCTGGCATAGCTATTGCGACAAAACAGAACCTGTATCAGCTTACATGCTAGAGAGTTGTTGCAATTTTCTCAACAACCAGTATGATACGTCACATCGATTTAATAGAAAGATACGAAAAGCAGCTTTCTTTTTTTTTTCGACAGCGGCCAGCCGCTTCTCTTCTTCTTTTTACGCGACAACCTGCCACATAGCGTTTTTCACCCGATCAATCCTCATTGAAAAAGACCTCGA
Organism: Ascidiella aspersa; assembly: GCF_963924565.1. Taxonomy (NCBI): domain Eukaryota; kingdom Metazoa; phylum Chordata; class Ascidiacea; order Phlebobranchia; family Ascidiidae; genus Ascidiella; species Ascidiella aspersa. Next base: position 21,631,679 of record NC_139454.1, read on the forward strand.
CGCACCCCTATTAATTAATTCGCTGTCAATACAGCGAATCGTAAAAGCGCACGGCCTGAGAATTTTGGTAAATCAATTCTGTTTCTGTCGAATTTCATTTCGACAACTCTTTGCCCGTGTATAAGACTGCGAGCTGATTGCCTGCCTTGAATCTCATCCCAAATACCTAACTAAGGCCTTAAGCGTCCATTGTATCATATTTATAACATATTTCTATTTTAAACCAATATTAAGTTGAATGACGTCGGCTCTGGGCGCTTCATACTTGATGGTGTGTTTGCGGGAGGTTATCATCGATTAAATGCCACAACCAACTTAGAATAATATAAAGAAACACGGTTCAAAATCAAACGAATCATCCAGTAAGCTAAACGGATTTATTTTCAAATTAAGGCTTTACTTGGGTTGTGATCAATTAAAAAAGTTTCCAATGGCATTTCAATTTTATAAACAATTTCCCCTTTAGACTGTTCATGAACAGAATAAACAGGTATAGGTCATGTTTGCGTCCATCCAAAGCCGGATTAAGGGTATTGTATGCCTAATGCTGTTTACTAGAGAGGGGCCTAATTTTGCAAACCAGGCTACAAAAACTCACACACATGGGACACATTGACTCGACTCAGTCATTCGTTTTCAAGCAAAATCTGTATTGTACTGGTACTGGATCTGTAATACTGTCAGTCATTTAACCTTAAAAAATGGGCAAAAATTTTTCAAGGGTTAATAGCCTGATGGTTAATCCGGCCCACTGCGTCCATCCATCCTTACAAAGCCTTTGAAGTTTATTTAATTTGTGTTTAGCTACATGTTTGCGACAGAAATACTTACGGTGGTTAAGCTATAGCGTCCAATTAAGAGATTGATCAGCTAACCGTAAATTTCTGCACACCACTGTAAACAATAAATCACCGATTTGACCTGCCGTGGCCTCTGTTTGAATTCAATTTATCCAAATGTCAGATTACCTGTTTGATTTCCCCAAGGAGCATGTTTCTCATTTGTTTCACAGTCACCATTGTTAGCTTTAGCTTAAACAACTTTGTTTCCGAATCTCATGATCTGATTTACCAAACTATAACACTATTTGTTATTTTCCATTACACTTCCATTGATTTCTACACAAAAATGTTGCCATCAATTTTTGCTGTTAAACCCAAATCACCTAAAAAGAGTAGTGCCGCCCGTTTTAGTAGCATGTTGCTTCTCACTGCGTTGCAAATCGGAACATGTCGACTTTACTGAGGGAAACAAATTGTGCTTTAATTACAAGCAGTCAATTGCCATTGGGGATTTCCCTCAATTTGATTGGAATAGCGCTTTAGGTATGAGCCTGTCCTGCTGGGCGTGTGTCCCATTCTTCCCTGCGTGTTTATTTAACTATGATAATAAAGCGGTTAACAAGAGGCTTCTGACTTTTTAACGGGCTAATATCAATCAACTCTCTGTCTAAAAACATACGATTGAAAACTCTGATAAACCATTTCGCAACGTTTACTACCAAAAAGTTTACAAAATCGAAAGGTTCTCACGATGGAAAATAATATAAAAACAACTTGCACAAAAATCTTTGCACCAAACTGTCGTGAACTTTCAATTCGTTAAACCATAAAAAGTTGTCATCAGCAACAACTGTTATTTCCTCGTGTTTCTTTTCAGTTGTTTTAATTAAAAAAAACGCCACTTGTTGACCCATGAAACAGTTGACAGCAATTCGTTTGACTTAATTATAACCGTTGATTTAAAAAACATAGTATAGATACTTCAAGTATAAACAAGCCTTAAACAACCAGTCAACGAAAAACTGAAACTTGCTGCAAAATCATTTAATCAATGACTCTTAAAAAATAATGACTCTTTGTGACGTTTACAGTATTATTAAAAAACAAAGCTGGTTTGTGTACACTATGCAATACACTTTTTCCCTAAACGCCGACTTTGATTTTGTCAAACTCTTTCAGCACCCATTGAAATCCCCAGGTTTAGTTGAAGCATATAAAGTACGCTCGCACCTTTAAAATGAATTAGCTTTTCTAACAGTGTTGTAATTTTTCCAAAAGTGTTCTAATGATTGTTTTCGTTAATGACTTGACTTGTAGTTTAATTGTTTTAATAATGACTTTCCTGAGACGCGTTTTTTTTTCGAAAAGACTTAACTTGGACTTAACAAAATAATACTTGAGTAATTTTAAAGTGCCGTGTTTGCAAAACTGGTTTGTAATATAGGCAAAGTCAGCGAACAAGACTTGCTGCACACGCAATGGGTGGCAACAACCGTCGTAGCCTACATGCAAGCTATAATTAGGCTTTATTGCTACCAGTTTGATTGCATTTCAGTTATTGCTAAATTATTTTACGCGTTAAAAAACGTCAAAACTTTGTCAAAATTTACACGTTAGGTCAAACATTGTTAAAATCAACAAACAATGCGCATGAAGAATTTACAAAATTTGAAAAACTATAGTCAGCCTTTAGAAATTGTCGCATTAGGTTCAGCTCGAATTTCGTTTTCAATAACTGACTTCTGTTCGACCGGCAGTCAGTAAAACATCAGAAACGTGTCGTGGACGACGCCAATTCAGTTTATTTTATGCAACAATATGTTGTTTACATCACAAAATTTGTTTAATTATTTAGGTTAAAATTTCTAATTTTTAAGAAAAAAACAATCGCCCTAGTTAATGCAGTTCGGTTGTATTTAGTTATTGTATTGTATTTTAGAAATACAAGACGTTAAACGGGTCCTCGTTTGCAGGTTTTTAATCGTCGTTGCGGTCGCATATTAACCACCTGATGCGCGGCTGGGCGGCCGTGGGCCACGTCTGAAAATAGTCGGCTTCTTTCTACTGCATTGCATGAATGTCAGTGAATCATCCGTTGGCCGGTTTGAAAAAAAAACACTTCAAAATTAACTTGCCCGTTTGCGTTCCAACCCAGGTCGGTTTGATTATAGTAAAAGCGGCGTTCACACGAAAAATATGGTATAGGGCTGAGTTTTGAAAGCCCTTAAAAGTGGCCCCTTGCTTACCAACACGCCGTTCGTTGAATAGAAAATCGCGTTTCCTGTTCGGCCCGAAGAATTCTGCTGCGGCCGAAAACGTGCGCGCACAAATAATTGACATGAAGATTTGTCACCGCAGAAAATCACGTGCTGGTGACTCCGACTGTCGCTTTTGAGATTTATTAGGCCTGTACAATAGGCCGATGGTTATCATTAAGTGAAAAGTCAAAGCGGTCGATTGAAACACGTACAATTATGCTATTTGTCAATCAGTAATGCGACGATCCTAATTCAATAAATAATTTTTACTTCTTTGCATTGGTCCGTCAATTGTAATTAAAACAACCCAAACGACTTAATTAGTTTAATTATGAATGCATTAATTTCAATAGTTGCCAGTAATATTTAGCGGACAATTGTTTTTAAATTGTGAAAAGTGATTTCTTCCAATAAAGTTTAAACTGACAATCAAACAAACCGTTTGAATAACTATGTTTGCCGTTCATGGAGCAGTTGTTTTACAGTCCAGGGATGTTCAACCTGCCCCGTCTAACGTAACTAATTTTTTTAAGTAGTATTTTTTAGAAAAAAATGTTCAATGTTATGAAAACGTGGAGAAAGTTCGCAATACGCTGGAGCGTACAAACATTGTAATGCATTTTACGTCATGTAATAGTTTGTTTTGAGGCTGATATATTTGAGTCTATGACCACATCCCAACAGCCATAGTACATAATAAGCAACACAGAAACAACTTATTCAATTTTAGTTTTCTTAGTACGATATTTCCGCCTTTTTGGATGAGAACAAAATTGGTAATCTGGCTTTGTTGTGCTTCAGCCAGACTTGGACAACTAGATTTATTTTAGCTTTTTAAAATTAGATTAGAATTAAAATTAGAGCATTTCATTTCTTCCAAATTAGATTAGAATTAGGATTAGATCATTTTGAGTTTTTTCAAATTAGATTAGAATTACCGAAATCCTAAAAAATTAAATTTCAACTAGAATTTGAAATAGAATCACCTATAGTTTTTACAACCAATTTAATTTAATCACAGTTTATTCTTATAAGAAAATGAATTGTAAATATGCGTGTGCTAATTTGTATGCATTTTTATGCTTTTTAGCCTGTAAAAATTACTAAAAGTCGTTTCAACCAGAAAAATTTAATTGAAATTCTGTGTTTGAACTGAGAGACTAAAAATGCCGTTGGACAAAGTAGCATTTTTTTGTAAAATCCGAATTAGAGTAGAACTAGAATTAGAGCGCACAAGCAATTTACAAATTAGATTAGAATTAGAATTAGCCGCATTTTGCTCTAATTCATTGAATTAGAAAACTAGAATTATCTAGTTGTCCAAGTCTGGCCTCAGCAGGGTCTACGCAAATTATAATCCGATTTTTGCGCGGAGGTACTAGTCGGATAGATAGATAGATTTAAATGTATTTTCGAAACAACGGTAAATACATGGAAAAGAAAAAAAAATTATAAAATAAGGAAGCGTCCGTAGTTCCCAGGGGGCGGCGAAAGACTGTTAAGTCATCTATAGTCAGCTGCCCCCTGGCCGTGATTCGATTCAAGTTAAGCATTTTTCACGAAAACGAAGGTGAAACAAGACACATAACAAATATAATTATTTGTAAATGCACACGAAACGAGATATATAATAACGAGAATTGTTCTCAAACAATTGACAAAAACAAACAAAACAAAATGCCTTATATTAAGGCGAAACAAGATACATAACTAAAGGAAAAATTCGTAAATACAGGACAAGAAAACAAAATTATTTTTACATTATTTTGTAAACTGTAAATTTTACTGCTTAGTCGGCGGCCCCTTTGATAAATTGTATGATTTATAATATCCATTGATGCGGAACTGATTGCAAACAGTGTTTTTTTCTTACCTGACATTTCAACTCGTGTTGTTGTTTTTTTCCTTATGTAAAATAAAAACAATATCAGAGTATCCGCAAATTGCAATCCTATATTACTGGGTCTTACTAATGCAGAAAAAACTAAGCGAATCACGTAAATGTTGATAGAATTCGTAAACATTGATATTAACCAGTGATTGTCGACCGTCGTTCTGTGAAAGATTGGTCAAATTAAAAAAATACCTGCGGAGGAATTCCTTGGGTACTGACGATATTTCAAGTAACACCGGTTGAAAATCATTGTACTGGACTTAGAGCTCCGTGTTTGCTTACGTCTGGGTAAACGTTTTTGTTAACTGTGAAACACCCATGCATTTTTGGTGTTGTTGCTAAAATCATTTAGGAAATGTTTTTTTGTAATACAGCTAAAATAAGATTTAAAGTTATATGGCTAATTAAATTTGTTTGGTCAATTTTTGTTATTTCTCATTTTCATTTACCGTTCTTTTTTATCGTGGGTTCAAAAATCAAAACACTTGATTTAAAAAAAATAATAATAATTTTTTTCTTAGTAGTACATTATGTCAAAATTTTAAAATGATCCTGAAAACACGTTATTCATCACAATGTTAAGCTCACTCCATACACACCCCAGCCAAATCTCGTCTCTGATGCGATACAGACTTAATGAAAGCGAAACAGAGGGTGAAAAGCATTACGCATCACACAAAGAAGAAATGATGTGGGCAACAACTGTTACAAGGTAATTAAATACCAACTCTGCAGGCGTCCCAAGCAATTACCGAACGGCAATATTTCTAAAACATGGACTGAACGGCAATGTTCAGTCCTGGAAGTTGAAAACACAGACCGACTGTGGCAAGTGTCTCCAATAACGTGGACAAAAGTATCGCCGGAACGTAAAGTGACTCGTTGTTCGACTTTGGCAAAACTAGAAGAACCAACACAAATCCGGTGCTCAAAGCGTAAGCGATTGTCACGCAAAATACGACCACCAGATGACGACGTAGATTATTTAGCAGTAGTAAGCTTGGAAGGCTGCGGCTTTGTACGACTCTTAACGTACTCTGTTGAGGCGCGTCGGTTTGCAGTTCAGTATCGAACGACGACTGGCTGCTACCAGGCTCGGTGCGACCCGATTGGTATGACATCACGATGTCGTCACCACGTTTGAATAGTCCAAATGACGTCACGGCTATTGGGGCCAGCAGAACGATGTAGGCAAACCAGATGACACTTCCGGCTTTGATTTGTTCATCATTCATTGGCCACATAACGGTTGTGTTACCTTGAAAATTAGACTTAGTTAATCGTAGTCGCATGCAAAATTGACAGCACGGTTGTTGCTGCTGTTTTTAAACGGATGCTAGCGGTTTCTTTTTGGTGAAACCACATTTGTTTAAACCCCAATTCTACTCTGTAAAGGTTGTGCGAAAGAAAAAGGTATCGCGACGCTAAAAACAACAAATTTTCTGTTTGGTATTTTTTCATGATTTCTAAATTTAGAAAAACGAAAATATTTGGAGTACAAAAAACATGACTCTTTTTCGGTCCATATGACATTGATAGAAGAGGAAAGTCTTTCAGCACCTAATTTGCTTTACGTTGGTTGAATGCCAAACCAGTCGCTTTGTAGAGCTTTCTAGCAGAAAGAATAACGAACACCCCTTAGCAGGGACGGATCTATGATTTTGGTTGCATTCACTTGAATAACATAGGCCAAAAATAAAAATATTAGGGGAATGACGGAGTGGATCCATCGGCAAGAATTTAGAAGTAACTATTCCCTAAGCAAAAATAAACTCAATGCAAACCGCTTCGGGTATCGTTCCCGTAAATGCAGGATCCCGTTGCCGCACTCGCAACACTGAAGACAACCGGAACAAACCAGGATAAAACTGCGGCCGCGTAAGTGGTCCTTTTCCGGTGACGCATCAAATAAGACCAGAATCTGCAAAAGACTTGTTCGTGATAACTTAAGCCAAACAGATAGTTAGCCAGTGGAGCACAGGACAGCAACCGATGTCCTACGAATTAAATTGTAATTTTTTTGACCAAAAACTTAAACTTTATATCAGCGAGGTTAAGGGTTTTAGTCAGTATGAATGTTAAACCTGGTAGAAAAGTAGGTAACATTTTAAACGTTTAAATAACTTTTTATTTTTTATTTTTAACATGGAAAAGATCAGCGGCGAGTCAGAGGTTCTTCAAAAAAAAAAAAAAAAAAACATGAGCTAAGGTCGGCAATTTTTGTTAAAGATGCTGTCACTAATTTAAGGTATTTAACCAGTAGACTTTAGAAACCTGCTGTTTTCAGTCCAAAACTGTAAAGCTGTAATGGAGTCTATATAGGGTTTACAATTTACTTGTTCCCTTTTAATATTAACGTTTTTTTTTTAACTTGTCCTGTTTCTTAAACGTTTTTATTTTTCTTGTTCCTTTTTTAATTTTAACGTTTTTGATTTTTTTTTTTGGGGGGGGGGGGGTCAGGGGACTTGTTGAGCTGTACTTAGTAGTCGTCGGGAACGTACCGCGGCATCAGCTTGTCGCTGTCCACGCCTTCAAGTGTTGTGACGTTTTGGCAACTCAAACAGCATAAAGCCCTGTTTTTCGCTTTAAAATCAAACTTGAAAAATTGTAAAAAACGGGTTCGTACGAACCGGTGTTGAACCATCTGCTGTTTTCTTTCCTTTATCCTAATATTGTGTGAATCGTTTACCAGGATTACAGACCTATACCACACTTGAGTAAAAAGCAAATTCACTTAGCGCGAAATACTTAGGAGTGTAATGTCTGGAGGTAATAAACTTGGACGTAAAGTGAAAATCAAAAGACAAAACTATATAAGCTGAAACACTTTAAAAAAGTAAGGATCTCCCGCGGACAACAAAATGTAAAACAAAGATTCTTGTCTTCGTATCCAAAGATCTTAAGACTGTTTATTTATTAAACCATCAAAACATAAAATCATTTCTTAAAATCTTTCAGAAATATATATTACGCCTATAGGCATCGTCAGTTTATGTACAAAAATAAACATGTAAAAATTCCAATATTGGTAGTTAAATAGTAAAAATATAAAATTAAAAAAATAGTAGGATAGCGTATAGGTCTAAAATTATAGAACACCTGCAGATGTCAGATGCAAAAGCAACACCTAGCGAATGGCATTCGTGAAACAACGTAAAAAAAAATATATATATAGGTTGACTTTTGTAAACGTTTTTAATAATTCGTACGAAGGAATACTGTTGTTTATGCTTGCCATTACCGTTTCAGTGCAGGTCCCACGACATAATTCTGTTGTTCGAAGTCGGCGACCGTTTTGTTGACTCGCAATATGCCCTCTTGCAAACCCAAAGCCACGAACGCCAGGCCTCCAGCAATCGCTTTGGGAAAGTATTAAGATATTTGGTCAATTTGATGCTCTACGCTTATAGCCTACACTTTTGTAAAATGTCTAATATATTTTGTTTCATCGCTTGTGGTATAAATTCACTTTTTAAGGGAAATATTACAGATTTATTGACTTGCAGTTGTTTTGTTTTTTTATTTCGTCAAATGATGCTTATAGCATAGTCGTTTGCATTTCAGACGGAAAAGTAGGTATCATTTTTAAACCTTCGAATAGCTCTTTATTCATTTTCACCTGAATAAAGAGTTATTGGAAACGTTCAAAATGGTACCTACTTCTGTATGGGCTTTGATATTCTTATTACCATTTTTTGTTTCTCTTCCTGTGTCTGTAAGATATCGTTACTCACCGGTGCACGTGGCGAACATGGTTGCCTTCTGGAGATGCTGCAGCCGACAAAGCACGACTTTCTCCTGGCTTGGCTCGCAGAACAATTTGCTGAACACCAAGGCGGCGTCGAACAGTCGCAGGAAGTTGTGTACGAAGCAGGCCACCACCACATTTGCCGCCAGCAAGTTGACCGCTTGTGTTCGCAGCTTACTCCTTTCAATAGGAAAATTTGCCCGTCAATGTATTTCGCCAAGTTCAAAATCCAGTGGTGGCAAACATATCGTGCAATGATAGCACTGCGGTACTTCCAAAAATAACTATTGTAGCCTACCGGTGGATGTCCCATATCTTATTTAATACGATACAGTCCGATCCGGCATAAGATTTTAATATCTATTTAAATAAACTAAATTTATTAAACAGTTCAATATATTTTTCGAAAATATATTAAACCAAAATTTGCCTCAGCGTTCAAAAGACAAAGTACATTGGTTGTTGATGTTGTTTACAAACAAAATACCATTTTTTGGATCGTAAACCATGACCGAAATGCCTATATCAATTTTGGTAAGTACCTATACCACCACTTCTCATCAGGAATCGGCTTCGCTTCAATATTATCGAGCATTCCAAACGCCCAACGATCTTTCCTAACGCGTAACCATAGACTAACCAAGGGCCAGTAATGACCAAGTGAAGTTTGAAAAAAATCTTTTTGCCCGTCTTTTTTTGTTGATGGGTATAGGGTTGTTTACAGGTCTAGACGGGAAATTACAACCGAAACTGTTTTCCGCGGAAATCTTTTTTAGCAATAATTTAAAGAATAGCTAAATTCTCATACAATTTCCAAAAGAAAACACTTCAGTAAACTATGGTCTAACAATTACCTATATTTCAACATAGCAAACGTGAGAAAAAAATTGACGGGCAGAGTTACGATGCATGCCACCAATTCAGCCAACGCCCAGTCTCCCAGTTCAGATTGCATTGCCATCTTGTTGTAGTTATTTCAGAAACATCTCTACATTTATAGGGGCCTGAAACAACCAAACTGCAACTTTTTAAAGGCATGTTGGCTTAAACAATAGTATAGGTGTTAGCCGAATCTTTACTTAAACAACAGCTAGATAGTGTTGGCACAACATTTTAGGCAAACTTTTATTCAGATATCAGCAAACCAACTGAAGAATACCCCAAATCACACTTGGAACATCACATTGCATAACTGAAAACAGTTGATCTATCTTTACATAGGTTTTGTATAGCAACAATCGTAGTTCAATATGGCTGAATTGTCGGCGACTTTGTCAAATTTTATTTAATGTACCTAACGGCTGATGCATTTAATATTTTTATAACGCCGAATGCTAAATACTTTTTTAAATTGGCTCACACTCCATTGACCTACACTCCATTTATTATAAAAAATACTACAACAAAAAGTCTAACGATCCGTGCTCTTAAGCGTTTGGAACAAGAACATAACACAAATCGAAATTCGACCTTATCTTGATAGTCCATCTGGAATAATATTCAACTTCAGTCTGCTAGCAATGGCACTTCTATAAATACTATGCAAATGATTGCCTAAATGTCACTTTAACAATGGCCGACGAAAGAGATGTCAATGGGCCAATCTCGGGATAAACCGCGTTTGTTACAAACTGCCACATGTGACAATTTTATTTAATAAAGTTATGTAAAACAAACCAGCAACGCTATGACGGATCGCTTTAACTGAAATACAGTTAATTGTACAAGTCTTCTAATTGTTGTATTCTCGACATGTAGATTTAATGTTTACAAGACAGAAATATACACGATTTGATTTGATTCGAGGTTACTAGGTTTACCACTTTTTAAGTATTCATAATACTTTAGCCGACAAAAACAATATGGACCCACATTGCTGTACAACGTAAAATAGAGGTATAACTGAAAACACTGATATGGTAAATGGCAGCAAAAAAGAATGTTTAAAACGGGGCTAGCTATAATTATTTTTCTTCTTTGTACAAAAATCCGAGGTTCAGTATGCCTAAAACACTAACGAATTGATCACAGTATTTCTAAGAGTGTCTTTTTTCGATGTGCTATTAAAAGGCTTTTTATAGCCTCTCATTTTTGTTAGTAATAATATATCAATTAATATTTTTTTAAATGTGATATGTTACAAATCATTAAGTAGTTTGAAATACCTATTCCGTTGTATTTCCTAATTTTTATGCACTATAGTGATTGTGCGATAAATCGATATAGTCTACAAATCTGCAATTCAGAACACGTGTGTGTGTCGACATATATGGAGACTTAAGTAGGACGTATTGAAAAACATGCGATTTTTGTCGTTCTTATATAACTCATTCCGAACGTATGTAATTCTAAGTGAAAACAACTTGCTATGCAACAACTTAAAAAACGATGCCGACTGCCTCCTTTGCTTGCCGTTCAGCTTCGTAAGCAGCCACAGCTTACGATGTAAAGCATCAACTCGGCGAAAGAGTGGACGGCCGACCTGAGGTTGGGCAACTCGGCGCAGAGGGCGACGGCCGAGAAGCACTCAGCAGTCGGGGAGAGGATAAAAATGATGATCATGGAGTAGGGATGACGCTCCATGAAGTCCTCGTTGAGCGTGATGATCATCACGGAGACTGTTATAACCATGAGGCCAGTTCCGACGATGTAGACCACCGAGATGCGGAGCAACGCGTTCAAATGCTTGGCCAGCTTACGCAGCAACAGGCTGCTGTGCTTTCGCGAGTGCCTGAACATTTGCAACCTCTTCAGCGCTTTCTTTTGGATCGTGCTGCTTCGATCGACGTGCACCTCTTCAGGAGGAGATCCTTCCACCTCCTCTTCAACGACTCCCTCCTCACAGATGTTCGGGATTCCTTCCGCGACTCTTATTCTCTTGGACTCTCTCCGGTGAGACATCATCAGCTTCCCGACCCGCTTGAAGTCGATGTTGGAGCGGATGATCAGGGCTATGAGTAGGATGACGTACAAGATCCAAATGCCGCATCCGAGTAGCAGGATCATGTTGGGAAGAGGAGGCCAAACCGACGAACAGGACTCGGTGATCGGGACCTGGCTGTCTGTTTCGTTGGGATCTTTCTCTGAAACACATCAAACCAGTGATTCTTAACCTTTTATGGCTTGCGGCACCCCTCAAAAATAATAAATATATTTTCGGCGCCGCAACTGGTATTTTCGTTGTGTTTTACTGAAATGTCCCTATAAATGGAACTGGAACAACACAATCAACTTAAAACATGTAGGAAAATGTCATTTAATATAATGGTCTTTAATCGTACACAAATAGAGGTATCAAGAAGCTTACCAATTGCAAAAATCAGATTCTTAAAGATTCTCAAATACCTATCGGCACCCTTGAGCATTAGAAATTGCACACCAGGGCGCCGCGGCAACTCCGGTTGAGAACCACTGACATAAAGCCAATACTGCAATAATATACTGGCCTGCTTGGTTTAGATAATGCACCCAACGAACCCAAGACATATTCAGTCACTATTTTTATCTGTATTTTGGCATATATTAATATAACGCAAATTGAAAGAACCGGTCGCTTTAAAATCGGGAAATATTATTAGCGTAATTGACGAAATTAGATTTTCGAGTCATCATTAAACAAAGTGAATTTTTTATTATTGCAGTATTATAAACATTCCGTAGGGTAAGTCAAACTCGTAAATCTAATCCGAGGTTGTAAACTTAGCATGTTTTAGTTAAATGAATATTGTTAAATTTTTAAACAGAATATATAGTTTATATGACCACATGGAAGTTCACCACGTCTTTATTCGATCTCATTCTCATGTTACTTTCAAGCCACACGGCCGAACATGAATCAGAATCATAGCAAAGCAACCCTACCTCCCGGACATGGAACGCGGTCGTAGTTTCTTGGCACGTAGTTGTACCAGCAGATGCAGTTGCTTTGGCACTGAAAGCCAATCGCCGAGGCAACAGAAACGACAATGGGTAGAATCCATGACGAAATGATAAGGAAGTAGGCAACTGCTTTGCGGTGCTTCTCATTGAAGGCCGCCAACCTACAAAGAAGCAAGTGCGTATTTGGTTTGTAGCTATTTGCTGTCACACTGACAATGACGACTGATAGGTTTGTCGCTTTGAATTGCCTTTCAAAATCGCTGCCTTCACAAACTTCACTTCGTGCCATACACCTGATAACGTGGGGCGTTTAGATTTTTAATTTGTGGCTCTGTTTGGTCGTTGTGTTTCTTTTTGTTCAAAGTAGATTATTGAAATATTTCGTTTGCAAGTTTTAATTAGTTTAGGTAGCATTATGTAAAAGTTTGTATCACGTGAGTTACCAACCGAAATAATCTTCTTTTCAACATTAGTGAAGGGGAAGATATTTTTAAGTGGTTTATTAATATACTGAAAACACATTTTGATGACATTCTTATAGTGAACCTATATGAATACCTTTTCACATATTAAAAACGAAATTTAACAAAAACTGGTTGATAAAACCTTACATGCAAAGTATTACTTTTGTATTAATAATCAGGTTTAATTTCAAAACCAATCATTGTTAATACTTGGAGTTCAATGTAGCATATGTTTTCTATATGTGGTTATAATATACATTTATTTACATGAGAAGTTTTTAAGAATGGTAATCACTTGAATGTGTATTTTAAAAGTGTTTGTTGATGGATAATGAAATTGGACATAAAATCGTTCAAAGACAAAGCGTCACAAAATGCTCAACTGATTAGACATTTACAGCATTATCGACTATCGTAATTTGTGATGATGAGATACGCTAAACAGCCGAAATCAACAGACACAAAAAATATGAACCTTGTCTTCCAAGTATTTTCTTCCACGGTTTCGTGCATTTCCTCTTCCGTGACTCCTGCCACCGTTCTGTGAACCCGGAAAAGGTTCTCTCTCAACGCCATTATGACGAATGCGATGCCACCGGCAATTACTGCGGAACAGGGGTTCTTAAACTTTTTTCCCGCAGACCCTTTTATTATATTTTTCCCCGCGGACCCCCTATATTTTTTTTTGCCCTATTTTTTTTTTTTTTGCAAAAATTTTTCAAAAATGACGTCATAGATTTCAGAAAACTGTTTTTCGGTCCACAAAATGTTAAAGTAAAATGGAGTCCAAATGCATTCAGTGCATAAGCGTTTTATTTTTAATTAACCTGTTTTCTCTGAAAAATTAATTACTTCTCAAATATACACTAATATATCAATTTGGCCTTCATGGACCCCCTAAAACTAGTTAACGGGGCCCAGTTTAAGAACCCCTGCTATAGAGATTTCAAGATGGACACAAAGTTAAAATACTAAAAGACACAAAACACAAATGAATGAGGACTATTACGTTTGTACCTCATTAAACTTCTCTATCTTGCTCTCAAACAACGTTACCCATTGTCTGTCGTTGGTTTCAATTTCAAGTTACGGCACAGCAGCAATTCAACCAAAGTATAGTAGTTACATGCTTAACTAATCGACGCTCCAATCATATGAGCTAGGGGCATTAAATATTAAGTAAAATTAACAAACCACGAGAAGCCATACACGTTTTCCTGGCATCAAACGGATTAAAAATAGATTGTTTTGTTGCTGTTAATTTTGTTTAAGGACAGTTGTAATGACTTAAGTCAATGACTTCCCTGTGTCCCCACAAGTGACTGATTTAAAAACTTGCCGTTTGGCCAAAAAGTCCTTGACGTGAGTTAATTTAACAAATGACTTGACTGGGATGGCATTCATTTAGGAAAATTACTTGACGTAAAAAATAAGTGTTTTAATGAAACACTTTTCGTTAAATATTTTCATTAGATACCTCAGTTTTCAGACGTAGAAATTGTCTTGCTAATTGTTACGTTTTACGTTTTCGCTAAGCGATATATTTCTTGTAGCGGTATAGAATTACTAAATTAAATCGTCCAGCATGTGGGTGTGATGCCAACGACTTGACTTTAAATTGACATGCTATGGTAGGCCTATGGCAATGACAACGCGGTCTTACGATACACTATCGTTACAGGCCCTATAGCAACTCACCCACGTACATCACCACGATCAGCAGCTTATGGATCAGCCACAGATCGAAGAGCACAGGGTTGCGAGTCATTTCGTCCGAGTAGTAGCTGGCAGGTCCGCCCGCCAGTCCGTAAATTGACCAAGTCAGGTCGCTCACCCTCACCACACTACTCACCGTGCATGCGATTACCACGTTACCCGCGTAGATGTTCACCAACTGCGAGCGCAACTTGGACCTAGAGGAAGAAGCATACCTTTTATGGTTTTATTATTTGGTTAAACGCTTATGAAATTCTTATTTCGTTAAACGTTTTATGATTTTCTTAGCACGTTAAATGTTTTATGATATTCATATTACGTTAAAAGTTTTATGATACTCTTAGTACGTACAACGTTTTTTGATATTCTTATTTCGTTAAAATTTTTTTGTTACTTTTAGTACGTTAAACGTTTGATGATATTCTTATTACGTTAAAAGTTTTATGAAATTCTTATTTCGTTAAACGTTTTATGATTTTCTTAGCACGTTAAACGGTTTATGATATTCTTATTACGTTAAACGTTTTATGATATTCTTAATACGTTAAACGTTTTTTGATATGCTTATTATGTTAAACGTTTCATGATATTTTTTTACGTTAAACGTGTTATATTTTTCGCAAAACATATAAGAAACACCTGTCAGGGTTGGCTTCATTTAGCATTAAATGCTTTTCTTATGTAAACTTAGTGTTGTAATGACTCAAAATGCACCCAAGTCACTGTTTTTAAATTACTCGACTTGATTAAGTATTTTGGACAAATGACTTGACTGGGACTTAAGTCAATTCAAAATGACTTTTTTACAACACTATAGTAAACGTGGGTTTAACCCCAAGTTTCCGCTTTAGATCCCAGCCGAGCTAATCAGGGCAAAAATCAATACTTTGTAGGATAATTAAATTTAACTGTAAAATCGACTGCATTAAATTGATTTGTCTGTAACAGTGTTTTTTTTTAACTTTTCTATGGCACGGGACGCTTAGGCATTTAAATAATTTTGCGGGACACTGGTCGAAAGTTTATTATAATGCATGAAAAGCAACAACATTTCAACAATTTGTTCACTTTCAATTTTTTTTTACACCCATGGTGTATGGTGTTGTTAAACCAGTGGTTTTCGCCCAGTGTTCCATAGAACATTGGTCAAAATGTAAAGTTTTCATGGAACACCGGTTGAAAAAGCAACTAATAATAAAAGCCAAATGTTTTGTGCGTTCGCATGACAGGCCAAATCCGCTTTGATTTGTGTATTTGTAGTACAATATCATTTTCAGCATTGTCTAAGAATATGTTTACACTGTATGAGCGTGACTGCTCTGGATGTCATTTGCTAAATAAAAGCAAAAGTTTTTTTTTTTTCTTTTGTTCAATAAAATGTTTTATTGTGTGTAAACGTTTTATGATATTTTTATTACGTTTATTATTTTATATTTTTCGCAAAATTCAGCAACAATACCCAACTCATAAAGGTGCGGCAAACAAACGGAGCTATATTAAAAATAAAATCAGGCGTGAATTGGCATTGTACGTGATAAGTTGTGCCGCAAAGCATACATTAATTTTTCAACACGCGCCAATTTGTTGCTGCTAACATGAGTTAAAGCTTCCACGCTCATATTATCCTCGTTTATCAACTTTGTTTATGTACAAGCATCCTGCTACTAACCATTTAACTATATTGTATGATAAATCTGCAATGTTACTGCTTTTCATACTGCTATTGCAATGCTTGCATGTTTTTAATTGTCATTGCAATTTTGACTTTTCTTTTTCTTTTAAAAAAAAACTCTTTTCGAAGTCAAGTCACACTTTATTGTGGGTCAATTTTTGCACTAAAAAAACAGTCAATTCCAAACAGGAGTGGATCCAGGATTACTTTTTGTTTGGTCATGAAAAACTGTTCAGAGATGACGTCACTAAGTCTCCAAAGTACGTCATAACATGTCGCAATAAAAAGTTACCCTAAGAATACCACACGGTTTGTTTGTTTTGTTTAAGTCAGGTTGAAGAGATGTCACTTTTAATGAAAAAGCTGCGTTACCTGGGGGGTTATCGATTCGCGCAAAAGCAAAAAAGGCCTCTATACTGTTTAACTTGCCAAAATGGTCGTTTAAGATAGTGCGATAAGACGAACGACGCCTTTGGTCTAACTCTAAGACTTTACAAAAAATGGGCTAAAGTATTCTAGGCCTACAGACAAAAAAAGTTTCGCGCTTTTCGCAAAAAATTGTGTTTACCTATAGTTTACCAAAAGATCTTGAGTCAAGTCAAGTCAGTTTACCAAAACGACCCAAGTCAAGTCAAGTCATTTTACCAAAACGACCCAAGTCAAGTCAAGTCATTTCACCAAAACGACTCAAGTCAAGTCAAGTTATTTTTATCCAAAACAACTTAAGTCAAGTCAAGTCATTTTACCAAAACAACTTAAGTCAAGTCAAGTTATTTTACCAAAACGATTTAAGTCAAGTCAAGTCATTTTACCAAAACGACCCAAGTCAAGTCAAATCATTAAACCAAAACGATTTAAGTCAAGTCAAGTCATTTTACCAAAACGACCCAAGTCAAGTCAAGTCATTTCACCAAAACGACTCAAGTCAAGTCAAGTCATTTCACCAAAACGACTTAAGTCAAGTCAAATCATTAAACCAAAACGACTTCTGTCAAGTCAAGTTATTTTTATCCAAAACGACCTAAATGAAGTAAGGTAATTTTATCAAAACAACTTAAGTCAAGTCAAGTCATTTTACCAAAACAACTTAAGTCAAGTCAAGTCATTTTACCAAAACGATTTAAGTCAAGTCAAGTCATTTTACCAAAACGATTTAAGTCAAGTCAAGTCAAGTCATCTAAAATCATTGACTTCAGTGCACATAAGTCGATTCGTTGGCTTAAGCCATTACAACGCCGCTTTTTTAGGGATAAATCCAAACAAGCTCGAAAATCACCTGAAGACCACCAACGAGGTCGCGAGAAAGAGGTTGATTGGCAGCCCGATGCAGGAGGCCACCATTTCGGCGAAGAGGAAGACCCAGGGCTGCGGAACGCAAAGCGTATCATGCGGGTTGGTCAGGTTACTCGCGTTGGCCAACACAGGCAGGTTTGCCGCGCTGCTCATGTTGCCTATAGAGGGAGGATTGTGCTTTTTCGATGGTTGCCTACAACAGCGATCTGTCGTAAAGAAAATACAGTTATGAAAAGGCTTAGGGAAAATAACTAGAGTAGAGCAGACCTAATTAATATGTTTCTGAAAAAATTACACTTCTAACTTCGGGTGTCCGATAAAATCGGATCGGAGCCGATACCCGATACCAAGTGGTGTTATCGGTACTCGTCCGATACTAGGTTGGTATCGGTGCCGATCCGATACCAAATTAATATGGGAGTTCTAGCAATGCTTTGCGAACAAACGCAGCGTCAAGTAACGGACATCTGTACTTTTAACGCATCAATACCTATAACCACTATTTCGACTGTTAAATTAGAGATATTACCACTTTTGGTTTTAAATTAATCAAATTTAATATAAATCCCTCTTTGACCCGGCTATCAAAGACTTTTTATATTTTTCGAGATTTTATTTTTATGTTTTTTTTGCAAATTACAACACATTTTATTTAATAGGTCGAATTTCAAAGTTCCCTTATATCTAACGGGCCAAAAGCGCACTTTCCAGATTGCGCCTGCTGCACACTTTCTGTTTAGGTTGTATGACGGCGACTTTCGCGTGATTTATGGCCGACTGTCGGCCTCTCTCTACAGGAAGTCGCCGTTAGTCGACAACGATCGAGCTCCACTTTGACTGATACTGCTCTGCGCAAGTCAGTTCAGGCCGCAGATAAATTGCAACGAATGAGAGAACACACCGATGGGAGCATATTCGTGTCGACATGACGGAGCTCACAGCGGTTTTTAAACGTTTTCAGGCGGCGGCAGAAAATATAAAAAAAATCGTGACACGCCTTCTTTTACCGACCATGCAATTTTAACTGGACAGACCCCTAATCCACGGTAAAGTAGGTTAATACCATTTTTTTTTATATTGAACATTTTTTAATAGAAGGTCGGATATCCGTAAGGCCTGGCGGTCGCGAGCTAAATTTAAGTTTTTTTGTGTCCGATATGTAAACTTGAATGAGGTTAAACGAAGGAAATATGAATAACTATTTACCAAAAGCTGTAATGATCTTCATGAAATTTGTTTTTCAGTTTAAACATCCCTTGAGATTTAAAATTTAATAGTAGAAGATTTCAACTTTATTTCATATTCATTGCAAGAATATTCCTCTGGCCGACAAAATTAACTCCTTAGTTTGGTGTCGTATAGTGTACATCAAGTCCAGCGCGTTTTGCTACCCCCCTAACCTAGTGCAAATAGCTTTTATTAAACGTTAGTCTACAAAAAATGTCTGCGGCACATTGTTGTGCGGCGGTACACATTTTTAAGAGATAATCAAATTTTTGACAATGTTTTTAATCGTAACCAATCAATTCACTTGTAACATTTGTAAAAAATGAATTTTTTATGACTATTCTGATCTTCGTTATATGCACAAACACAACTGTATTCATAAATGCTACAACGAAAGCATCGTGCTTACTTGATATCTTGCTGTCCACAATGTGAACAAATCTTCTTTTAAAGTCTAGAATTTGTTTGCGCCGCAGCAAATATCCGTTTTTAGCAATTTACGAAGCAATTCCTTTCATTGCAAGGCCCTACTCTAAAAATGTAAATAAATTCTTATTGGCTGATTAAATATTTTCAAATTTTACTCTATAAAAACAGTTCCGCTGCCACCTGTGAACAGTAGAACAAAATTTTATCTGCTGAAGCCGTTCTAAATCTAATAATCTATAAATGGCGGACAGCTAAACGTCTGGCAGTATATTTGCGTTTCAAGAAAAGTGGTAAATTCTTAGCATTAGGATACGTCAAACATGGTTTCGAATTGAAAACTGGATTTACGATTGAGATATTTTTCTGTTTGATTAAGCTGTTAAATGAAGTTCTGCAAAAACGCTTTTCCTTCTTTCTTTAGCGTTGCTTCCTCGTCTGTAGAAATTGTACGCCTATTATAGACTTTTTCCATAAAAAACGATTAAACTATGCTAGAGACCAAAGAACTATCCGCTCAAAATAGCTAAACATCTCCACACTGTTTGTTGGCAAAGCTGGTTAAAGTAGCGCCAAATCAACAAAGAAGTCTCTACAAACTCCCAGCTACATGCAAGCCAACACACAAAACTCTAAAAGCAAGCAGTGACCAAGCACGTCGGAATTCGTCGTCACAAACGGGCTTCGCGTCACGTCGTTAGTATAGAACTTCCATGTGCGATTGACCGCATCGCTCGACTGCTGACAGCAATACACAAAGTCACCAGCATTTGGAATGCCTATAGCACGGTTTCACGCCTACCCAGGCTAAGCAGGACTGCATGGGCGTAGCTGAATGCCCTGTAAACTCGAGCCTTAAGCGCTGGGAAGTTGCTCGTTTAATATTCGAGGAACTCCGTCAGTGCTTTGACGGGATGCCGCGCTGACAGGTATTAAGCGGTTGGCCAAAATCGATCGGAAAAGGTGCAGGTGCTTGTCAGGAAAAGCAGTCGAACGGCCCAATCTCTTACATACGTAATTCGCATGGGGCACGACGTTTTGTGGCCGCCCCCACGGAATTAGGCTTTTTGGGGGACTTGCCCTTACTAAGCTGGGGAAAAAACAGACCAGACACTTGACTTAATTTGCGCTCAGCAGCGTTTCCTAACCGATTATGACACGATGAGTCGTTTTGAAACATAATTACAGTTCAATATTTTCGTTTCAAACACGTTGAGTGCTTTACGTGATTACTCGTTTTATTACTCGATATATAGTCCTACTTTCTTGGGATCTGTCCTACTGTACTTGTGTTTATTTTAGTACGGTTTTGTATATTTAATACAAGTTTGAGTAATAAATAAATACAGATATGTAATCTTTTAAGCCCGGTCACGAAACGTTGTTTAAAGATGGTTTGATAGCGGGGGCGGATTGAGGGGATTGTCCACGAAGTCATGTCTACCAACCAAACCATCCATTTTGCTCATTTTAAATCCGTAAATCCAAAATTGTTTCGCTCATTGTGCGAGTTCAACTGTCTGGTATATATCGTAGCCCGTTTTAATCAACTCGTTTAAACCCAAAGGATATGCGTCGCATTGCAATATTTTAAACATGGGTTTCAAACCTGTGGTCCTCAGTACCATTAGGCACAGGCCGAGATACCATTTGAAAACAAAAAAAACTTTTTCGTCACGTCACGTGCTCTAATTGTTTACACGTTCTGGACAAGTCAAGCTGTCTCAGTTTGAGATATGTCCATAAAAATCCTGTAAATTTACACAACAGACTACTTTCCGTATTTAAAAAAATGTTAACTTGTGCTGGTACCAATCGGCCCTTGAAAATGTTAAACTTTAAGTGGGCGATTATGCTACTCTACTTTTCTGTATTGAGGTAACGTATGCTGCCAAAAACGTTTGTATGCGTATAAAATCAAGCTTGTACACATACAAAACATACAATTTATTCAAAAAAAACATTATTAGTTATGTTGATACGGCCCGCTGACTTTCTCAAATTATCTCAGTAAGTCACCCTTCATCAAAAATTAAAAGTTTGCCAACTTAAGCGATACAGAAGCATATTTTATGCCCTGAGTTTCAATGTTTTCCACAAAATATAAGGGTCATTTTTAAACTACAATTTTTAAATAACAGGATTTGCAAACCACAAATGTGCCACATTTAACTATAGGCTAGACTAGATAAAGGACTAAATTTATTGCACCTTTCGAAAGTATTTTGTTCCACTTTTTCATGTTTAATCTATACATCTTTACAATACGTCTTTTGTTCAATCGATGCTTGTATTTACGGGTCCACTTATCAAAGTTATTACACTGTCAAAAAATAAATATTGCTGAATATTTGACGTGGTACATCCGCCTTTAGTAAGAAATACCAAATTCCAATTTTTAATGGAAAACACGAGAAATTGGAAAAATGAGTTTGGTGCCTTGCTTTCAGTTAAACGGCTTAACAGAAAATGTAATAACTCTTTTTTTTAATTTGCATTAATTTTTAACTAAAAAAATCACTTTTACCATTTAATCTACTAATCGGCTTAGTCGCCAAAATTTCGAATTGCATTGTTGTTAGAAAGAAATGGGCACTATACTTGGCGGATACACTTTCCAATTACAGAGTAGGCTAATTAGAAAGGGTGATTTAATCCGTACAGCGGAAGTTTGTGTATAGAATAACAACCTAAACGCTTGTCTGTAGACAACATGCAGCTGTGTATGAATTACAAATAGGCAACAAAAGTTCAAAATGTTTATACTCCAGAACTCTTACTAATAAACTGAAGTTTTTTTTATGTAAAACAGCTAAGTCGTACCAAGCGACAAGCCATAGAGGGCAAGAAATACCAACACTGAACTTATAAAAACAATATTAAACCTTCTCGCCCAAAGTGAAACGTTTTCCGCCATCTATATATAATAATGTTAGTTGACTATACTATTGTAAATCTTGTGTAATGTACAAAAGGCGAAGGTTAATTTCAATGAGCTAATTAATGCAAATAATTATATCATACATAAGCGGTGTGTAAATTGCGCGTGGCCCTGTTTGAAGGTGCATGATGGCGAAAACTATGTGTGTTAAAGACTAAATTGCATTTGTTCTGAGCCTATAGTTCGGGCGATATTCCGCTTTCCCTGACTTTAGTTTTGATTTGCATGGAGAATCGACACATGTTAAAAAAGTCATTAAAATAAGTCATGGGTTCTAATTTATGAAATATCATTAGTAAATTACATTTCCAATGTCTTACAACTGCTATAGCCTGGTAACCCTGGCCAATAAATTTAAGAATTACAAAACAAATACACTATAAAATAATGTTAGCAACCAGTGCATCTGGTGCTAAGTTCGTAACGCTACAGAAATAGTGCGAAAAATATAATACAAAACAGAACAGAACAGAACAGAAATATTTTAAATGGGCGTTAAACGATTTATAGTGTTAATATGTGACTATATAATGTATATATGCTGCAATATTGCTGACATAAAGCGTACATAGAACGGTTTAGGCCAAATTCATTGGTGCCACGCCAGCTTTTCGTCATTGCCTTTCAAAATAAAAGTTGCATCTTAAAATAAAGAATATAATGTCCATGTTAAAGTGCCGTCCAGCAGTGATATTTGGTTTGCGCAAAAATGGCAACCTAATAAACCAAACAAAACCTTATGGTAACTGTTACGTGTTTATCAACACTTAATCCTGGGTCCACCGACTGCAACACCAAATTATACTGAAACAACCTTAACGATTTAAAATGTTGGCTATTGAGCTATGCATTAGTGGTTGCTATAGTACAGATATTACTTATAAAGCAGTGGTTTCCAACCTCAGGGTGGCGACCCCCGGGTGGGTCGTTTGCCTTTTCTCTGGGGGTCGAAGACGGCAATTAAATACCAATAACTATTACGAGAATACCAATCAATTAACATAAAAAACTGTAATGATATTAGTGAATGTTGTTGACAGTGAATGTTCAGACAGCTCAATAAATTGATATTAAGAAAACTAAAGTTTACAGTTTTTAATGTAATTGTAATGCAATTGAAATATTTAAGGGAGTAGTTGTAACTGTAATTGCAATAGACCTGAATTAATGTAATTGATCCAACTCTGCTTTTCAGTAACCTGCAAGCCGACCTCAAAAAGCAAAAAAACGCGCAGCGCTGCGTTCAACACAAACGGGAGAAGAAGCCGGCGACTGCGTACAGGTTCGCCCTTAACGCGTTGTTAAGCGAGTTCATGTAAATGCAAAGCAAAACAGAGGCCAGGGTAGCGGCGCAAGGCGCGAAGTTCGTGAAAACCACTGACATAATCGAGCTGCTGGCTCCGGGCGGTTCCACGGCGTCCGTATGGTCGGTCACCAACACATGCACTACAATGAACATGGTGCCTATAACGTAGACCACCGATATGGCGAAAATGACGAGCAGCTCCTTCTTGGTCTTGTGCAACAGCAGGTATCCTGATTTGCTTTTCTTCGGCGTCGAAGGCGTCGAAGGCGTCGCCTGCTGATCGGATGGACTCCCCTCCGGTGCTGTCCCGGTTTGGCCGCTCTCCTGAAAGAGGATTTTAAAAAGATTTTCCGACACATTCAATTTGATTTGCTTATCAAACATACAGGAAGATCAAAAGGCGAAAGCGTCTTTTATCAGGAAAGGCGTGTTTTCGAGCCATTAGACAATTATATTTTGAGGCTTAAGGTTTAAATAAAGGACCTTTTGTCATAATATACATTGCTTACTTAAGTTGGTAATTTGCAGAACAATGTCACAAGTATACCTTGAAGAAACACAAAAATACACTTAAATACAGAAGATTTTTGAGTAGTTAATAAAACTAAGTTATATCCTTTACATGGCAACCAATCTATAACCCAATTACACACCGATATATTTCAAAATACATCACTTGTTCTACTTTGAAAATAAGTGAAAACTGTAAAGAACGACCAGGCATCTCGTTGGAGAGCATTTTTGCTATTTAATTAAATCGAAATCGGATTATAAGTCAGGTAACTTTAAATGTAGGAAAGTAATTAAAACAGTCAGTGGTCGGTGTTTCAAAACAATCAAGGGTCCGGTAAAATACAGTTACATGGGAAAAACATGTCGAATTGTTCAGTGTGAAAGTTTAAAGTAAACGATTTAGCCTTTAGTAAGTCAACGATTTGGCATAAAGTATTGCATACGAGTACATGCCGATTTCAAGTTACGAATCGCCCCTGCTTTAATATGGGATACGGCTACCAAAGTTATAAACAAAAGTATCAATTTTAGTATATAAACTGTTGCTACCAGGCATAATAATATAAATAAAAAAACGTTGGTAAGAAAATTTAAATTACCAGAGGATCCGTTTTTTTTCATTTGTGACAATTTTAGGGTGGCACTAGGTTAAGAACGCTAACATCTGCCTTTAGTGAGGCTTAGACAAAGCGACAAAATTTTCGATGGCGAACGACTAAGCTTAATGGCGTTCTGGTGTCGCGCTTAGCTGGGAAAAATATTGTAAACATGGCTTGTTTAAAAAAAAAATTAAATTCAAGCCAAACCAGTTTGACAAAAAAAACAACCAAAGATCCAATTCAAGTTATCAGCTGAACAACTCACGTCCCTTCCACTTGTATAAAATAAACTATAAACTGTTAAAATCATTTTATTTTATTCTTAATTTTGATTTACTAAGCCATGCCAAAAATAAGCATAAAGCAAAACAGCTGGTACAAATTTAGGGAAAATGAGACAACTTTAAAATAATAAGGTAATAAAAACAAATCAGCGATACACCTAACTTAAGATATTTGTCCAATCAACTCAAGTTATTGAAATTTTGACTTGTGGTCCTTAATATTGGGCTTACCTGGTTTGAATTGTTCTTGGAGAGCCGTGAACGGATGACGTGATACCAGTATAAAGCACGCAAGAGACAGATTATCAGCAGTATGATTGCGATGCAGCAAAACACCAAGCCCACGTACACCGTCTGCTTAGCCATCGGAATAATCACCTTCGAGCACAGCGCGAAATCTAGCAATGCAGGTAAATAAGGCCACGGTTAGTTAAATAGTTTCTTTGCGTCACTTCGGTGCTAATAGTGCGTGTTTAAGGCAGTGTTGTAATGACTTAAGTCATTGACTTGACTTAAGTGCACTAATTCACTGTTTTCAAATGACTTGACTTGAATTTTTTGACAAAAATGGCTTGACTTGACTTAACTATTTTAGATAAAAGACTTGACTTGGACTTGGACTTAAGTTATTTCAATAAATAACTTGGGATTAAACTAAGTGTTTTCATTAAAATTTATCTCAAGTTTTGTACATTAAACACTTTTATTGTTGCATATTGCGTTTGTGTTAGTTTTTTAGTTAAATTGTTGCTTATAATCGGACGAGTTTACCAATTTTAATGGTTTAATAATTTACTTTTATGTCAATGACATGACTTTAAATTGACTTGCACTCATAAGGACTTGACTGGGATTTGACTTGGGCAACCGATGACTTGGACTGGGACTTGACTTGTTATTTTTGCAAAAGACTTGACTTGGATTTAAGTTATTTTTCAAATGACTTGACTTGGACTTAAGTCATTTCAAAATGACTTGTTTACAACAACACTGGTTTAAGGCGTCACAGCATATTGTGTTACATACGTGTTGTAAACAAGTCATTTTGGAATTACTTAATCTCTAGTCAAGTCATTTGCAAAATAAGTTTAGTCGATTTTGAAAACAATTAATAATAATAAAACAAACGATATTGAAAATAACTAAAGAGATATCAAAACATTCAAAATGCTACCTATTTCTTTATGGGCTTTGATATTCTTAATAGGTCTTAGTTTTGCTACAACCTACAAACAGTATGCTTATAGTTAGGTCCAAATAAAATTATTTCCTAAAAAATGTCAATCCGTAGTCTAATCATTATCATAGCAAGTCATTTCATTTCAATCAAAATAAAATGTTAAAAAAATGGACACTCCAACCTTTTATGGAGTGTTGTAATGACTTAAGTCAGTGACTTGACTTAAGTGCACTTACGTTACTGTGTTTAAATGACTTGACTTGACTTAAGTCTTTTGGGCAAATGACGGGTTGATTGTTTGTTTGCATTTATCATTTAGTTATAAAATTGAGCTATTTATCCTAAGTTTTACGCGTGA
Source organism: Ascidiella aspersa (assembly GCF_963924565.1). Taxonomy (NCBI): domain Eukaryota; kingdom Metazoa; phylum Chordata; class Ascidiacea; order Phlebobranchia; family Ascidiidae; genus Ascidiella; species Ascidiella aspersa. The sequence goes on from NC_139454.1 coordinate 21,658,219, forward strand.
AACTATATTGGATTGCTACAGCCAAAATCCATAAGGTTACTGTTAAAAGCTGTAAATTTCCCGTTGGCTGCAAACTTACCGCCGACGATGTTTTGTGAGCTGTTCTTCGGCGAGTAACTGAAAGGGCATTTCAACTGTTTGCTGCAGTTGCTAACGTTGATGCTGATCACAATGCCTACCGTTGGAATAACCCACACAAGTGCGATCAACAAGAACGCGAGGACTCTCTCACTGATCGCACAACGTCCCCTACAAAGCAAAACCTGCGTTAAGCCTACGCCGTTACTGCAGGATTCGGAAAAAAGGCCCCTTAGGGACACCAGTGGTTGAACGTATAAAAAAATTTAAAAAAATAGCGGAAATTCTGCATATATTCTTGTTTATTGTCTGACCAGGGCCTGACTAATTTATATACGAATTATAGCGAAATGACAAACAATTACACAAAAAGTAGCGTTACTTACAAAAAGTAAGTAAGGTATTATGAACAGGTATTGCGGGTATCTTGGATCACTGATATCTTTAAGTAACAATCGCAAAAAAATTAATTTGACCCTACATTGGAAAGAAAGGCATTTCGCTTATATTTTAACAAACTCAATGTTTCGCGGTATGGTTTTTGGATGTGAGCATAGAAAAGGTCAGATCGACCTTCAGTGTGACGTCACACATTTCAACTAGGCGCCACTTCACAAAGAGTTTGGTGTATTTAACAAAATACATCATTTGGCCGTAAATATACATAAAAAAAACAAGTTTGCTATCAACTATGACGCGGAACAAACAACCTTGTTGACTTGGAAGGCGACATCTTGTGAGGGGCAAACCCGGCTACCGTTCCGCTCTGCTGCATTAAGTTCCACGTCAGCGCGAGCGTGACGAGAGCGATGCTTCCATAGAACACTACACACAAGGAAGCAGTTTAGAGTGGGAATTCCCAATCTAGCTTCTGTATATTTACGTCACACTCCTAGCAATAAAGTCAGAACATGTGTTGATGCTGGTTAAACACTGCGATTTATAGTTACTATTGTGCTAATGATTCTCAACCTGGGTGTCGCGGCACTCTATAGCATTGCTCTTCAACGGTGTGCACAAAATATCCCTAGGGTGCAGAAAAATATGCTTGTGGTGCATCATTACTAAAAGGTATAAGTTATGCAATGGTGCATCACAAACTTTCAATGAATCATTAATATACATGCAATAGTACTCGCAAGCAGCCTGCAGCCAAAATCAAACTCTCACCGACAGTGTGTAAAACTTCGGCAGCTCCGCTCGGTTTAATTGACATTATGATATTGATATACATAATGATTTTTTCATATCGCTTCTTACCTCAGTTTAACTGTAAACAGGGTGCATAAGTTCGTCAAACAACTTTAAGGGTTCACCAAACCAAAAAAGGTTGAAGAGCACTGCTCTAAAGGATGCCATTTTTAACAAGGGTGCCGGGAGATACTTTTAATTCTTTAGAATTACAATTGCTGCTCTTTTGGTATAAGCTTATTAAAACAATGTTTTGTGTACCGGTACGATAAAAGTGCCAAAAATTAAAAAGTTTTTTTTCAACCTGGTTGCACAATTCTTGTGCTGTTTCAATCTCGTTTATTGTAATGTTACAATTCATCCACTGAGCGAAAATACGAGCAGGGCTGCCGCGATCCATTTATAATTTATGTAGGGTGCCGCAAGTCAAAAAAAGGTTACGAAACACTTGCCAAAATAATAACAGAAACCAATTCGTTTGAATCACGCAAAGAAGTTTGTATCAACATTTTAAGAGTGAGTGGTGATGGTCTGGCACGGCTTTCCGGTTGAACAGCAGTTACTCATGTACGCCTTATAGGTAAAATCTGTTTGTTATTTTTAGTCATGCCATGTTCCTTTATCACGAGCCAATCCCGCCATCTTTTCGAATGTATTTCAAACTAAGATTTCTGTCACATATTAGTGCACGACACATAAAGATAACCTCGGGGTTCTTTTTGGTTACTTATTTTATGCGTCTTGTTATGACGTAAAGTTGTGACGTCATGTCTGAAAATTTCTTGCGTTCCGGTAAAAACAATTTACATTGTTCCGGTAACAAAAAAAAAATTTCTACTCTGATCCCGGGTAAAATGTGGTTTAAAAAATAACATGGCCTAGTGATCCCCTCTGGATTCGTCCCTGCCTGCGAAAGCTATGAGCAGTTTCGTTTTTTAACGTCTGCTGGGAAGTCGCTTATTTCTCACATTTGCGTTATCAGCTTGAATTAGCTGCCGCCTCAGCAAGTTTTGACCCATTGTGTCAGCAATATGTCGTTTCGAATCGAATTTGCTCAACGCCGCGTTTATACCCGGAAGAAAAACACTTGGCAAAGGCTGTAATCTAAACTTTTGCCGTTTAAAGTTTCTCGTCCAGCTTTCGTGAATCCTTTAAACTTATTGCCGGTATGCACAAACACAGAAAAAGGTCGCCATTTTCTTTCGCAGGGTATACACCAGTGTGGTAAACAAGTCATTTTGAAATGACTTAAGTCCCAGTTAAATCATTTGTAAAATAACTTATCTCTAAGTCAAGTTTTATGTAAAAACAACTGAAGTCCAAGTCAAGTCGTTTTGATTAAATAACAAGTCAAGACATAATTAAAGCAAGTTAATTCCAAGCTTGGCTTATTTTATAAAAAATACACGTTAATGTAGTTTAATAATAAATTTCAAAGCCAAAAAGGTCGAGTAGATCGACAGCATCTTGATTAAGACGTTTCGATACGAACTTGTATCATCTTCAGTTAGTGTAACAATTGCGTCCTGCCTTTTATAAGTGAAGCTTTGATTTGCTTTTCAGTCACACTAACTGAAGATGATACAAGTTCGTATCGAAACGTCTTAATCAAGATGCTGTCGATCTACTCGACCTTTTTGGCTTTGAAATTTATTATTAAAATACACGTTAAGATAATGAAATTGGGTAAACTCGTCCAATTATTATGAGTAAAAACTCAACTAAAAAAATACCCAAAGCAAATTGTTTTATGTGCAAAAATTAGGATAAATAACCCAATTTCACAAAAAAAATGGCCAATGAAAACACTCAAGTTCAAACCAAGTCATTTGTCTAAAAGACTAAAGTCAAATTATTTGTCCAAAAGACTTAAGTCAAGTCAAGTCATTTGAAAACAGTTACTTAAGTGCACTTAAGCCAAGTCATTGACCTATGTCATTACAACACTGGTATACGCATAAACACTGGTGTGGGTTGTGTTCTTCAAAACGCCAGCTTACCAACGAAAAAGATCACCATTGTCGATTTGACGAAAAGCCACCATAATGTAGTGTCTGCGTGCGTCGTGGTTATGCTGTAACTTTGGCCTAGCACCGGGTCGCCGTAGAACTCAGTGAACTGCTCCAGTGCTCGAATGACGCATGACATAAAACTGACGAGCACAACGTTGAACGCGTAGAAGGCAATAACACGGGTGGTGAGACGCTTTCTGTTGAAGTAAAAGCGTTTACGCTCTTTGTAGGTTTTAAACAGATTTGCTGGTTTTCTAAACAAGACGGTTTGAAATGATTTAAGTCGAAGTAAAGTCATTTGTAAAATATCTGTCATGTCGTTTTCACTAGATATAGCCAAGCCAAAGTTCATTACAAGTCCCAGCACAAGTCATTGGTCATGTCGAAGTAATGGCTTTCGCATCAAACAAATTTTCAGCAATATTTCACAGAAAAATTAAAACAAAACAAGTTGATGTTTCATAATTAAAGTATTTTAATTGAGAATGATTGATTGGGTAACAAAGGCAAATTCAAGTCATTTATCTACATGACTTTAGTAAAGCCATTTTACACATTAAGTGCACTTAATTCAAGATAAGTCATTACAACTCTGCAGATTACGAAATCGCTAATCTTGGAACACGACTACAACGAGCGAAGAACATTGTATGAGATGCAGCGCTTTGATTTCAATCACCTTAGTTTGTTTTACGGCAGGGGTTCTCAACCTTTTTACACCGTGGCCGCCTTTGAAAATTTTGAAAAATTCATAGAAAAAAAATGTTATTGCCCTTGAAAATGATTCATGGCCCCCTAGGGTTGGGAAACCCTGTTTTATGAAGTCAAATCGAACTTGAACTTGGCCTTTAGATTGTTTTCAACCACAAACAACCCTCAAAAGTTTTGCCAATTCTTTATTGATATAAATAGTTTGGTAGACAATTTTGGAAATTAGTATCCAACCTGAGCTGAAGCGGACCTTTAACATTGCTTCAAAACTAAAACGAGAAAGCAAAGTCTGCAAAAAAGCGTAACCCAATCCATCAATAAAAAAAACAAAGGCTTGACCTTCTGCTCACTTAGTAGTACAACAGATCCTTACGCAATTCACCGATCAACCTACATTTGAAGCAGCAGACCGACGATGAGCACAAGATTGATAACCAGCAGGGCTGTCGACAGAATCACTTCGACTGGTCCTTTTGTGTTTAAAACACACTGGCCGGTGATATTCCATGTCGCGTTAAGCGACGCGTTCACGATCATAGCAGACGCTTGTTTTGCAGTTTGTTACACTTAATTCTAAAAACGGAAAAACTGTTAAGTTTGTAGGAAAATGTTTGTCACTCGAAAACACACTTTATTCTAAAAGAAAGCACGCAATAGCAAGTATATGGCGAACTTTATAGTCATAACTTGGGGCGATTATTTTTTACTTGGACAAAGGTCAAAATTTCGTCAAACTTATTTCAAGTCAAAATTAATTACAAAATGCACAAAGATTATCTACAAAATTAACAAAAACTGCAGTTAACTTTTCAAAAATGACTCGGAAAATTTTATCAAAATTCAGTTACAATAACTAAACGCGTTTTATCTGTTTGTATCTTTATTGGGAATAATGGTATGCACAGCTGACATTAACCACGTAGGCCTATATAGTTTATCACGTTAGATTCAGATCAAACCAAAAATTTATATCAAAATTCGTCATAATTTTAGTTTAATAGGTTAAAATTTCTCTTTTTTTGGTCACAAACATTCATTCTAGTTATTGCGTTGGATAGCAATATATCCATATCAGCCTTCCTAAGAAATAAGCTGGTGTATTTGCCTGCCTGATGTATACGAGCGGCCCACCACTTATTCTCGCTTTCAGTAGCCTTTATTTAAAACGATGGTTTCGACTATCACCAAAACGTGTAGAACGCGCATTATTTGATGTACGCCTAATCTTATTTTGTTTCGTGAGACTATAATTAAGTCTAATGCCGCATTTCAACATCCATCGAACACTTGTGCACCCGTCATTGTTAAGCAAGGTGTGTGTCTATCTAAATGTGTGGTTCTGCAGACCGTTTAGAGAAAATATTTCAGTCCAAAGGGCAGGATTCGGCATGCAAATTCATTTTTTTTGCGCTTCGCGCGATAAGGCCGAGATTTACTTGCATATTTGCGCACTAGATTCCTCTCAAAGAGCGGGTGTTTATAAGTTCAGTTGCTTTTTGACGTCACGATATGACGTAACTTATGACGTCACCCCTTTAATTTAATGGGTTTTGTGGCCCATCGAAATTTTTCAAGTGGCAATGCAGCCCATTCTGCAAAAAAAGTTGGTCATCCCTGTTTAGACTAATAGTTTTCAAGCCCTTTCGCTTCGTATGACGTGTTGGGCTTAGAGTGAACGGTAGCATTGTATTAATAACAACAACACTGATTCATTCATTCTTCGCAACAGCTATTAAAGAAGCCCCGTTTCTAGTATAAACAATACAGTTCTATTCAAAATGTTTCGACTCAAGAATGCATATGACGTCGCGATCGCATATTTGCTTAACTTCGCGGTTTCGTCTGAAGACCTTGCTTCTGTTCATAAATTGGATATAATAAATTCAGATTCTAAAGTTTTAGCACAGTTCGACGGATAAAGGTTTGAAAGCGTTTTGAATATCATAAGATAAAAAACGCATTGTCCGCACTTTATACTGGGAATGCGTCACGAGTGTTGCGACTTACGCCGGGCTGATTCAGCTCCAATTTTGACGCGGTCAGTTTCTGCCGCAACCACAGCAAACGCTCTCTATCGAGCCAGAGACCTGGCAGGGACTGGGAGAAAGCCGTAGGAGGGATTGTACTCCCCGTTACAGGCCACACGTTTTAATAAAGCGGCGACCCAGAAGCGAGTCTGCTGCTAATTACATTAATTAAATCCCTAAAAATGAGAACAGCTCGGCAAATTATTCCCATTTTAACTGTTTCTACACAGTTTAACCGCCTTACCCTTTTTATTGCAAATAACCATCCCGTGCTGTTTAATTTACCCCCAGCTTAAATTGTAACCGGAGCACGGGCATTCATATGTGATTAAGATGAAACGCCTCCAAATTAAACTGCCGTTTTCTTGCGCCTTGACTGCTCCATCCATGTAAGTTCTCGACTATAATGCTATTTGATATGCAACTGGTGCAACTCATCCTCTGTCAAGCGTTACAAAACATATGTTACTTCAAACCTTTGTGGGCACTGCTGCACGACTTCAGACAACGATTAGGCTCAATTTTCGTTTAATCAATCGGAAATGTCGTATCAAAGCGTGACTCAAACTGCAGTGTTTGCTGTAGCTTAACACACCACCAGTACACCATACGAAGCTGTTGGACAATTTATAGCAGCTATAAGAAATGTCGAAACCCTATGGGTGTTCGGCGATTTATAAGACACAAGAAATATTTCAAAATAAAAAAATTGACATTAATTAAAGTGTTATAATCAAAGGCCGGTAAGACAACTATGAATTTTATATTTCGGTGAAACTCGAGCTTTCGTTTAAGATAAAATCAAATACTTTAATTTATTGTTCAATAGTAATATGTACAAAAGGGTTATACTGAACCTTTTTTTGTTGGCCTAATGTGCGTTTATTTTTAATGCGTGTTTAAAAAATGTCAACTTAACCGCATTTTCTTGAAAACATTCTTAAACTCGACTCTTTATATATTACAACCTGGTTAATAAATGCTCTTTGAGAACTTACTATGCTACAGAAGCCACTTCGAAGTGACTCCATCAACTCTCTATTACCTCACTGCCTACATTTCAAAAGATACGCCACACAACGTCACAAGAGATTAACTGCATGACAAATAAACATTGTGTTCGTGAAACCCGAAGACCCTTAATGGCCTCTCAGGGGGGCACAGTAAGAAAATCGTGTTCTAGCCTGGCGTACTGCATTCATAAGGACTTACAACTAACAGAAAACCTAACATTTATATTTTTATGTAAGTTTTTTCTCGGAGTTCTTTGCTTTGGGGCAAACTCTGTGCGTATGATGTGTTATGGTGACATAAAGTAATCCTAATCCGGCTTGGCCTGCTGCAGATTTAACAAAAGTCGTGACGTGATATTGCAATAAATATAGGGTTGGCTAACATAGCACTCACGTCAGATTGAGTTGAAAGTTGGGCTGAATAATAGTAAAGCACTTGCTGCGAGAGCGCAACGCAAAAACGAATTGCGAGCTATTTCAAGGTTTCCTGCTTTTTTAAAAATATCTCACAGCCTTATATAGACATTAAGTTTAACGACAGCGCTAACAAATAAAGCCTTGTATACTTAACCAATAAAGATGCTTTATATAACAAACCGCATAACTCCTCCGGAAAAACTAAATTTAAAACCAACTTACTTGGCACAATTCAGTGAACTCTATCTCTTTTGTTTGCAGTTAATCGTCGTTTTAATTCTCTCTAAAAAATTGATTATTGCTGTATAGTGTGCCTTCGTGATCGAATAAAACCCTTCCGCGATTAACCGGTCGATCCAAATTGACATGCTGGCTTGGTTTACTGAGTTCCTTTACTATTCTGTCCGCATTTATTAGCAGCAAAAGTCGATATCAACCTCCAAAAGAGTAATACAGTGTCTGATATCTGTAAATTTGGTATAAAACTTGTTCACTGGTGGAGTGATGGATCATATAGGATCCGACCAAAACCATGTCCAACAACCATCACAAGTTCAAGACTGAGCAAAAATACTGTAATGTTTCACACAAGTATAAATTAATTAATAAAAAGGTAGGTTGACTGCGATAAATATGGATAACTCTATTGGTGTAGAGCCCGGCGCCACGCTTTTTTTTAATTTGGTTTGGCACCGCCCCGGTTAGTGCGAATTTAAGTCAGTGCGTCTTTAATAACTCAACTTGCACTAAAGATAAAGCTCTGCTTTTCTGTGAAACACTTAACACAGCTATAGTTCACCTATTTTAAAGTATAATTAGGCCGGATCCCAAAAACTGAAGATAGAGGTCCTGGCTGCTTTAGGTTTGCTGGCAAGCTTACCACTGGTTAACGATTGCATCCTGTCTACCTTGAGGTCATGCGTTGTGTCATTGAGCATAAATTAGGTCTATACTTCCGCATGCGTAACGACGACGAGCAGTCGCGGTATTTGTCGCGGTAAGTAACCGAAGTGATGTCAGCAGGACATCGCGGACGTTTGCGCGGAACAAACCGCTGCATAATATAGAGCACTTTTGAAACCAGGTGAAAGCGAAACCTTCGAAACAAAGGCATCGAAAAAGTTTTCGATCGGTCAGCGCTATGTCAAGACACTGGCAAGATAAAAAAGATGATTTGTAATGTTTTCACCGACCAAGATCAGCATCAAAATAGTTGGCTCCAATGGCTCGTGTAATTTTCGAAGCTCGATAACACTTAAGCATGTGCTGTTCTTTCGTTTTTTGTATGTTGCTTCAAGGTTTAAACTCAGGAATCGTTAAAAAAGCACAAGCGTTTAGATTTGTTTGTTTTTCGACCCTTGCTCGTGTGAAACTGTTTAGCGTTCATTTTTAATGACATGCATAAATGCAACAGGTGCGTCAAGATACTTAAAAAGAAGGTTCAAGTCGGGTTTTTTTGAATACATAACAAGTCAGTCCTCCTTTGTCAAGTCCTTGTCATTAAAAATAAACGTTAAGCTATTAAAATAGCTAAACGTGTCCAATTGTGAGCAATCTCACAACTAAAAATACCTAAAATGTAAAACGCAATAGACTCTTCATCAAGCAAATTGTTTTGCCTGCAAAATTAAGATAAATAACCCAATTTATAAAAAAAAATGCTTATTGAAAAACATTTCATTTCGACCCGAGTCATTTGTTCAAAAGACTCAGGGAAAAACAATAAATTGATGCACTTGAGTCAGGTTTCAACACCACCTAAATGGTCTGGTATCTATAGTACTGATTAGAAAATCCAGTTCCGGTCTTGTCTGACTGCAGTCATACTTTTTCTTTCCTTGCGACAGTTTGCCTCAACCCTGACAACATGTATATAAAATAACAAAAATAGAAAAAAACACGAACATTTTCTGATTTGAATTTACGCAAGATTATCCGCTCAGCAAGATTTCAGATTTAAAATGTCCCACCATCGCAAACCTGCAACCCACACATAAATGTGCAAGCGAATAAAACAAATAAATATGTAATACTGTCATCTAAAGTAATTTAACCACTACCATGAGCAAGTTTTTTACGTCATTTCTGTTTCTATGTCATGTAATAGAAAAGCATTTAGCGTGCATAGGTGTTTCAATAATGCCATGTAACGTAAGCGAAGGCGTACTTCTACAATGAGAAAGTTTTTTTTTGCTGCTGACAAGTTTATTTACCTGTTTTTGTTTATTATCAACTCTTTTTGTACTTTTGGTAGATTTCTATTTTGTATATGCTTTGCTCAAATTATTATTGTGCAGTATGGCATGATATTTGCATGTATTGCATTGCAAGTAACACCTTTCGGACTTTTACACGATAAATACATTTATGCTCTACTGCGCTTCAGGCAACATTTTTACTTGGTTTCTCTGCAGCTCTTAGGTCTATGTATGTTTGCTTGTTTTATGTCATTACGTTATGCCGTTATTTTATGACGTCACTTTGTAAATTGTTGTTGCCCCCATAATAAAAACCCTGGATCCGCCTCTGAAAATCTGTTTTAAAAAAAATTGTAACTTTTAGAGGCCCTAATGGAAATTTGTAATTAACTACATTTCTGAGAAATTGTGGTCGTTTAATTCAAGATTACGTCATTTATAATATCAAAGTATTTTTTTTTTAAGTAATTTTTATTACTTAAGCCATAACTGATTTAAATGTACACCTTTGGTTTGAGTTCAACCCTCATGAACTTCTATATTTTCAAACTGCAACCTACCTTCCTAGGTTAGCATGGAAAGAATATGTAGCTCCAAAGAATAATGTCTGTCGATTAAGAACTTATTGCTATTGCAGATCTGTTACCAACAGCGAGTCTGACCGTTAAACTTCTACGTTAATTTCCCTTTAGGTGAAGTAAATAGGTGGAACAGGAAGATTTGTTCTACAACGAATCTGATTTAGCAGATTCAACTACCGCTAAGTGGCGATAGAGAAAAAAAAAGTTATTCGAGTCTAGTCAATGTCAGCTCCGACTGGGTTTGAAAGCAAATACCTGTTCCAAAAAGTAATGTTGTTTAACAACCAAAGTATGCAAACACAGGTTTAATTACCCGACAAATAATACCAACTTTGTGAACAACAGAAAATAAGGGTGAACTTAAAATATCCAGGATCGCAAGAATCGTAAAAATCGTTAGGATCGCATGAATCGAAGGAAACGCCGAAATTCAGCGTTTATAAGCCTTTATACGCGGCAAGCCAAATACCAATAATTAAATATAACAATAAACTTTGGCGCTTAAATCACTTCTTTTACCCTTTAAAACATAAGACTTTTGTTTTTGATTCCGCAGTTTTCCTAATTTTTAAAAAGTTTTTGCCTGTCATACATCTCAATAAATCTAACATTGTGAACTACTGCAGTCAGCGACCCAACCAAATGAAAATATATTTGCGACCCAAATTTGGGTGGTGGTCTATTTATAGATTGAAAAACACTTCGTTAGATCCACCAGGATCACTTGCAAAATTCGAACGGATTAAAAAAGGTTTTCGAAGAGATGAAAACATTGTTCAGGTTAAAATCTTTATTCTTAGCTTTTAAAATCAATAGAAGATGTTCTTTAAAAGCAAATCTATAATTTGTTAACAAGAAATATGCCTATTCTTTGGTTTAGTCCATATTTTCATTAAAAAAAACTTTTAGAATTTTTTATTAACATTTTGCAGTAACAAATCAGCATTACTTTTTCAAATAAAATTCTTAACAGAACTACTGTAAAAAAAACTTTTTGTTTCGGGGCTTTTAAAGTTATTGTTATGGCAACCGTCAAACACCGATTCCCCTCAGTTGATTTCTTTCTCAAGCAGCCAATCAGAGGCCGCGCACATGACCTATGACCTTACGTCGACGCGCATCGATGCCTACATACTTTCTCTTCATTTTTGTCGAGTTTTGTTTCGTGTAGAACACTTGTCAAGTGAGTGTCCAGCAGCTCATACTTGTCTTGTGACATATAAGGACTGTAATAACAGAAATTAAATAACTGGTTCATTGGTTGCCTTCGACGAGATTCGTAATAGCCAAATAACTGCCGGTTTTACATAGCGTTTATAAAAGTTTGGGATCTAGTACAGGATTTTAAAATACCGTAGTTTGGATTTAACATCAGCGGATAAACGAAAATGTATGCCGGATTAGAAAGGTAAGTTCCTTATCGTTTAGTTCACATGCCAAAATTCTGGCTAAAAATTAAATTTACAACGCAAGTTTTTTGGAATCCACTTTCTTTGTTTTTCTCCGAGTTATTGAACTATGTAATTAAGTGATGTTAAATGGGTTTACTCGCTAATGGTTGTTTAGGCCTTATAATTAGCTAGTTTGTAAGTTAAAAAATGAAAAACCAATGAAAAGGTTTAGTCATTAAAATATGTAGTATAAAAAGCCATCTATTGTAATTTGTCTGTGTTGCACCAACAACTTAACTACAGTTTACAAGAATTTTTTTATCAAATGACATGTAATATATAAGCAATTTGCTTCTTCTTATAGACATTTCAATCTCATTTTTTAGTGTAATACATCTGTTGTTGTTTCAATTTTACCACAAAATAGTATCAGCACCAAACAAGGTTGAAACTAAACAGTCCCCTAGTTTTTGCTTATCTTGTAACTTTTATTTTGGTTTTAGAAAAACTACTACCGACAGGTGGGCTAATCATTCAGCTCCTGGAAGGTAACTTAATTTTCATATGTTTTACTTTATTAAAAACTGAAATATTATAAAAGTGTTAATTTGTATTTACTACCCTTGTTCAACAAAACTGAATCAGCTTAATTTTTTCACATGTAGTTTAACTTATTTTACTACACACTACAGTAAAAAGTGTAATCTACTTTTTGATCAAGGTAGAATTGTAGATTGTTGTGATACTTTGGTTATTAAAATTAATTTTATTTAATAACATTGTTATGTCGGTGTTGCCAAGTGCAATTTCCTGGTGTAACCAATTAAAGTATAAATAAATATATTTTAGCATTCCTGATGAGGAGGATATAAACCAATCAATGTCCGCTGTAAGCATCAGGAGTATAAGGGACCAAAAAATAGAACGCCAAGTAAATACATTTCTTGTTGAAGTTTTATGTATTAGTTGCTTGTTGAAAACCTAGATGCATGATAAAAAATTGTTAAATTTTTAAGAGATATATATATTGGGTTAATTGATATTGATCAGCCAATATTTTTCTTTTACGGATATATCGGGTTTGGTAAATTTTGACTGATCGTTGGGCCAATATTTACTACTATAATTTTAAACACAATGGCAAGTTAACATTCAAATTAAGAGTTTAATAAATATAGGTTAATGAACTCCAATGTTATTTGCGGTAATACTTTGTACAAAAAATGAGTTTCAGTGGTGGTAAAAAATAGTGATATCCGTTTATCTCTAGCATCTAAATTTTAGAAACAAAGAGAAGAAGAACGACAAAGGCGGAAGAAAAAAGAAGGTGGGATTATATTAGTTGCTACTGATCAGCCAAGGATCGGGTCAGCCGGCAAGTCTCGACCTTCCACTGCCTCAAAACGAGATGAATCACTGCCATTAGTTGGTGGAAGTCGCAACACCAACAACAAATACAATCATGGTACATATATACACTTAACTAAATGTACAGAAGTTGTTAAAACTCATAAAGATTATCTACATCGTCACATTTGTCACCAAATGGCCTTTTTGATGATTTTCAAAGTTTTTGCTTCAGTCACTCCTTGTGACCATCCCCATCCATAGAAAAAGTGCCTTTGAAGGTCATTTTTAGGTTATTTTACATGCGCTTTTGCAAAAAATGACTTAGGAACTTAATTTGGTTATGAGCGTGACAACATATATTGCTAGGGCCCTTGATCGAAAACAACTCCCTTAGTTTGCTTGTCTGAGACTAACATACTAAAATGATTTTTGAAAACTCTGTTTGATTGTCATTCATATTAGAATTATTGATGATAATCATTTTCCATCTGCTCTTGTCAGTTATATCAAAACTTATATATATATATATAGTCTCTTACTGTTGCTGTTGTGATAGTGAAATAGCTGCCCTTTAATTGACACTTTTATTTAACTATAGCTAAATGTTAGTTTTTGAAACAATGGAATTAACTATACACTTGTTAAAGTCTGGTAAAGTAAAATAAAATTGTATTTCTTGTAAGCGTAACTTTCAAATATTCTTCTAGCTACCTACGACAATCCAGGATTAGAGAGAGATGAGCACAAAATCACCATGATTAATGTTGCTCCAACGCACAACTCCACTGTGACTGATAGTGTGCAAGATCTGTCAAGTTCAGATGAAGCTCTTAACAGCCTTCCTGCAAAAAAATCAAACACTGAGAGAAAAATGGCTGAAATGGGTAGGAAATATTTTCAAACTGGTGATAATTTTATTGATTTCCGACTGAAATCATCTAATTAACTGATTCTATCCTTTTCAATCCAACATTATAATTATTTGTTCCTAATTTAATATTATTAGTGTTCTTGTGTTTTCTTATATGTCAAAAATAACCAGGAGAAGGTAATTTACTTTGTTATTGCGCTGCATCCTTTTCAAGCTTTTTCGTCCTTTAATTGTTTCCTGCAGTACTTCCTGCAGAATGCTTTAAGTAGGAAAGTAAGTCTTGCATTTAAATTTAATACAGGGAACTTTTCTAAGTACATGAGATACCATAACCAGAATACAGTACAGCATAAAGGCTGTAGGATGAGGACAAACTCATTATTTGATTGCAATGATGTAATTTTTTTGACAATTACCACATCACTATTTTATGCTTTATAACCTGTGCTTAGGTTGGCAATAGGTGTGTGCTTAACTGTTTCCAACTTAAAATCTTTAAAGTTAAGAATACCTAAATGTTGTTTTAATTAAGCTTATTAATATGGATTTGTATTGCTCAAGAAGGCTTACCCACAATGTTACAAAACATGTTATTCAATGGGACAGGAACAAAACATGTATTTTGGTGTATGTTATTTTACTGAAAGATGCCGTAGTTTTACCCAAAAAACTTCTTATCAAGAAATAAAAGTAAATGTGATTTATTTGCCTAATAACAAGCGACCCAGTATTAGAACAACTGCTTTACAATTTTAAATACTACTTGCAGTATGTGATGTGATAGGTATTTCTGTCATTCAGGCATATTTTTAATTTTTTTTTTAAATGCACAACTGTGAAGGAAAAAGTGGAACAAAAAAGCGTAGATCGCTCAAGAAAAAAGTGTCCCTTTTTAATACGAGCTCAGCCAAATCTCCATGCACCCCTCAGCAGTGGCAAACTCCAGTTGAGACTATTGGTAGTACAATTGAAATTGTTTGCAAATGTGCTCTGTCTGTTCCATATTTTGTTTCGTCCAAGTGATAGATTGTGAGAATTTACCAACACACTTGTTTGCTTAAAACAGTTGACACATAAGCATCGTTTGTGTTAAAACGACAACCCAACAATGTTAGTTAGCTACAGTATTCTATATCTACATTGGGGTGTTGATTTTTATTTCTTGTCTGTGTTCTATTGTGAACTTTTAAGAACATGTATACTGCTATAAACCACCTCATTTAATTTTAAACTTATTCAATATTTACTTTAACCTGTATTGAAAGGTTCTTTTTTTGAAAATCAAACACATAAACTTTATGATATGTTTTGTAAAAAGTTGGCTTTTATTATATGTCTCAGTTTTCATCTAAAGTTTTGCATCTAAAACTAAAACATGTGCCATTATATATTAGATTTTACATTTTCACTTTTTCAAAGAAAAAAATCCTATTATTAGGACTATTTCAAACAGATCAAATAGGTTGATTCTGATATTGTGTGCTGTGGGGCATACATCCATTACATAGCAACGCAAAACAAATGAACCACATGTTCTATGGGGGTGAAATTTAATGTGCACCTGTAATGGGACAATTGTGATGCGTCATTGTATTGCCATTGTTTGTCACTCACATGATTACAAAAAGAACATGAAAAAAAAACTGTCAGTTATCTTGTTTCATTTCGCTGGATGCTTTGCAGTGCATGAGTCATCATCATACCATATCATTTTCATGTGTATTCATCATCATCACCAATATTGTTCTTAGATATCTTGGTTTTATGTATACATTGATATATACAAATTGTGCTTACATAAACGACCAGTGTTTAACTAATTTACATAAGTTTATGATACATTGATATATACACATTACCCATTGTGCTTACATGAACGGCCAGGGTTTAACAAATTTATCACAAAGGTGTTTTGAGTACGAGATTATATTTTGTTAAAGACTTTTTTTTAATGACTATTTATGTCAAACCTAAAAAAGTTGTTCGGAAAAAAAATACTTTTCATAAATGTAAAATCTCCAACTTAAACTTTAGTGTTTTTATCTTGCTCTTTTTTCAGGAATGACAAAAAGCCTTGATTTTGATCGGGACTCGGAAGAAGAAGATTTGGAAGGTGGAATGGTGCAGATTGCCCCACGCCCCCCCACCGCCCAGTCGACTGCCAGAAGACCCCCCTCTGCAACTAAAAATTTTGAGGTTTGTCAAATTACCCTTGGCGTTTAACAGAATACGCACTTTTATATTATTATAATACGTCTTTAAATTTGGCCAAAACAAAACATTTCCAACAAAATACACTTAAGTTATATTTTGTGATCAAAATGCAAGACTTATAATACAAATATGCGACATCCATTCAAGCTTAAACTGTGTCCAAAAGGAAATAAATATGGCTAGATTGTTTTTACTGTTTTGTGTTTTTTTCTATATGAGGGGCGATAAACAAAATGCTTGATTCAGGCCTGACGGATTCCGACCACCACACCATTCCACTTAAACCCCTCTTAACATTTTGTCTCCCCTCTTTTAAAGTGCCACTTCTAGCTGCTCGATTGTAAACAAGTGAGGTCTCTGTTAACACGGCCTGGGTACTCTTAAGCGATGATGTCATACCATTACATTTAAAAACGTCATAATAATATCAGAAATAAATTTACCTAGCATTAATTTTCTTGTTTTTCTATGTTGACAGTCTTATGCGCTTTGATAAAGCTTTTGTCATCGATATTTATGCGTAATTTAACATTCAATTAGAGCAACGACCAACCGACTGCTCCACGTATTTTCACTTTGGGATAGATATTAATATTTGTGGTAAATTACGTTTTAAGAGAGAAGCGGGGCTTTAGAAAACTGCCGTTGTGATCACTGTGGCACATTATAATGCACACTGCAATGCAGATCTTATGGGTCAGGTTATTCTTTAACCCCCATAGCTATTCTTTTAAACACTAAAGCTATTTCTTTTAATTGATTTAAAATTCCAATTTTTTTAGCCGAACAAATATAATTTTTTCGTAATAGTTTAAAAGAACTTTTTGCCGCGCCAGGATAAACCAGCCTAATTTACAGTTTTAAAAACAAAAGCACCGAGCCTTTAACTCGTAGCGAATTCTCGAAAACCAAGGGTAAAAAAGTGGGCTGGAACACTCGCCTGCCTCCGAGCGCGGCAGCCGGCAACGGAAACGTGTTCGAAGTCAACCGGCAGCATCTGCAGTCGAACGGTTTGGCGACGCCCGCCGAGCCCACAGACCGAACGAGGCTGTTTTCGGGCCGAAACGATTCGGCCGAGACCGACGCCGTGTTTATAACACCCCTGACGCCTGATCTCTTCTCACCGGTCTCGCAAGTATTCCAGCAGCTTCCCGGAAGCCCTATGGCCGACTTTGTCGCCCCAGAATTTCCCAGTGGCGAGAGCGTAAGCCCGAAACCCGTAGCGGGATGTTGTTTTTTTTTGGCGACTGCACTTGCTTTCGTGAAGACTTTTTAGATAGAGCTATAGCGGCCGCTTTTCAAGCCGGGTCCTGTGATTTGACCTGCTGTAATTGCAAATTCACTTCGTTTAAACGGTTTTACTTTTTGTAACCTTGCCGATTTGATTTGTTTTGTGTGGTAGATTTTTACTAAAAAATCAACGACGTTTTCTTATAACTGATCTTCGACACCGATTTGACATTGCATGGCTGTAGCTATGAGTTAGAGTCTACTCCGTTATTTTATACCAGTGGTTCTCAACCTGTGTACGCGAAGTCATTTTGGGTGGTACGCTGTACGCAGTATGTTTTTAAGTAAAATTACAGTTTTACCAAAAGGTTAAGCATTTCTTTTTGACATCATAGCAAAACAACAAACAATCACAAAACTTGACTACCAGTATCTTGCAAGTTAAAAAAGAGAAACTTTTTTGGGGTGGGCCGCATTTGTTTTGAGATTTCCGGGCTAACTAATTAGCTAATCCGCCCCTGTTAATAATCCTATATACATTTTGAGTAAAGTTGAGTTTGTCAACAATTTGTTGGTACGCAACAAGATCATAGAAGCTCGAGGTGGTACGCGGTGAAAAAAAGGTTGAGAACCACTGTTTTATACAGACCATTTTTCTCGGATATTAGGATTATTAGCAATCAGTCAATATTGTAAACTATTACTATTTATATTTCTGGACCTGTGCGCTTAATTTCGTGCAAATGAAAATCCGGACAGCCATTATTATTCAAGTTTGAGAAAGCCAAGCCATGCTCAACTGAAGTCCAAAGTTAACAAAATTGTAAAAGCTATTAAGGCGATTCAAAGCAGGGCTTCCAAAGTGGGGATCGCCACCCTTCTGGGCCTGGCAGAAAGTTTTAGGGGTTATCAGTATTTCAAAATTGCAAGTGTCAAGACTAATAAAACACTATCCCGAAATGCATAGACGCCGAGTTTTTTTTTTTTTACATGGGTGCTTAAAGTTTTCCGCTAAATGTAACGTCACTAAACTCCCGATGAAACGAATAGTTTATAATTATGTGGAGTGCAATTTATTTAACTGTTTGTAATAGTTTTTTGCTCTGCTGGCATTTTGCTGAGTGGCGTCATGGGAACTAATGTTGGAAGTTGTTGTGAACAACGGAGTCCCAGATCGCATGCGTCAAACGAAATATACAGTATTTTGCAGGAAGAATTAAATTTGTTTAGAGGGGCTGAGCACCCCAAGTTTTTGCTAGACGTGCTTGGAGCACCCCAAGCTAAAATAAGTTGCACATCACTTTAACCAGTTTCGTGTAAAAGCAGATAGCGTGTTCTGTAGGAATCAAGCCTAGAGGTTCGCGTGAAGTTTAGATAAACGAAAAAAGGGCCTACAATTTTGGCAAGCCTTTTCCTAAAGAATGACACTTTAGAAAGACGCCTCAGCAGCCGAGGCAGCCAGGCGAGACAGCAGCAGAGCGCTGAGCAGTAGCTGTATGGAGCTGATAGACTTAGACGACGACAGCCCGTGCAAAGTGGCAGCGTTGCGCCTTCCAAAGCCAGAGAAGTTGCGCGAAAACTCCGAGCGCCAAAATGGGAGCAGAAAGCGAGCGGTGAAGAGGGAAACTTGGATGTGGGAGGTTGATGAGGACTCAGAGGGGGATCAGAGAGAGCAGAAGGAAACCTTGTTGCCGTGCGACGATAGAACAGACGTGGAAGTCCTGCAGCGATTAGACGTTAGGTTAGAAAAGCTTGTTAGGCGTTTCGGGCCTTAGTTTGGCTTTGTTGTTAGCACGTTTTGATAAACCCTACGTGGATTTAATTTAGTGCTCACGTGATTGTAGTCAGCAACTGTGAAAAACTGAGCTTCGCCTTTTTTAATCGTGCATTTATCCAGCGTTTCATTTTAGAAACAACGTGATATTTTTTCGCCTGTGCGTAAAAGCGGCACATATGCATGTATACGCCAATCCAATGAGAAAGCAAGGTTGCTTGTTATCTTTTGCGAGCAATTGCCAATTTTTTCGATATTTTTAATCGGGTTTGTTGATCATACAAAAAATGCCTTCGGAAAGGCTAGCCAAATCAGGTCAGCCTGATCAAGATTATAGTGCTAGTAAGGCCTGGCCAGAAAAAAACAACTAGCCTGCTGTGAGGTTCGAACTCACGACCTCAGTAAGTTTCAGTTATAGGTTTGGTCATTTCACAATTTGCTGGTTTCGCTACCTGTTCAAAACCCGCGCCTCTCGCCAACCAATTTTACTGAGTGACCCTAACAATATGGACTGATGAATATTTCATGCCGCTTTACGTATATGGGCGGTCGTTTCAAACCACGACATCTTTTCCCAGCTAGTTTCCTGCTAATGATTTCGGCGTCGTGACGCGTTAATGTGCGAGTAGGTCAGCTGGCCAGTTGCGCCATTTCGCTGCATTATGCATCAGGTCTTTCGCGGTGGCCTTGCGAACGCTAGAACGAACATTGTCCAGCAAACAGACTCAATATTTGCTGTGAACAACAAGAAATGTGCGATTGCGTTTTTAACAATTTCAATTTGCATTTTCCAAATGTCTTTTCAACCTTATTTTGAAACCACTTAAACAAGTTGGACGTCACAGGTCGCAAAAAAAAATATAAAAAAAAACGAAAAAAGTTTTTCACGATTATTACTTACATTTCGCAAATGTAATTGGCTTTTATTTCAAAACCAGCTGAACCTTTAAAAAAAATATAAAAAAATAAAAAAAACGAATAAAATATTCTCGATATTTCGAGGAGATTGCATTAAGACTTGCACTGCGGTACAAAGTAGCGCAATTTGTCGGATCGCACACCTCAACCAAGGGAAATGGTCGACTTCGTCAAACGACAAACTCATACCGCATAAACAGCATCGACCAAATCAATTCCGCGCGAGTTATTAAATCGATTTCGGCTGATCGCATAAAGCCCAGTGCCCCAAATTCGACCAGCGTCGATCCGAAAATTAATCACTTCAATAAACCGCCTGGCACCAGCGTCCCCTCGTTGGATTTAATTAAATTAATGTAGTTGTTATTCAGCGCATTCTTTGTAGCGGTATGGTTATGAACTCAGACCCTGGTTCCGTCGGACTTTTCCAATTCTGGTTTAACAGTAATTGGCGGCGACTTCGTTTACACCAGAAGAGCGATTTCTATCTATTGATTGTTTAAACTCATTCAAAGGTTGCCGCAGTGAAGCAGTAAACTATAACGGGAAAAAGTACTTGCGTGGTGGCCATTTAATGCTACTCTTCTTCCTAGCCAACGCTGTGGAACAACTGTAAGCCTACTTTTTGCCCACCCTGTGTATATATATATATATATATATATTCTTTTTAGCCACCCACTAATACAGCAGACAGGACTCGCGTAGGCGCAGGTTGCATCGTTGCGTGTTAAGGCGGACTTATGTTCAGATTGAACACGGCGAAAGACACGCTAACATCATCGGATAGCGAATCCGTCATTTTCAGTTGAACGACGGTAGGCGGGGCTCGCCTTTAACCCCGCTTTGGTGTTAAGTACGCCATTTCGGCGCAAAACGTGACATTCGACCCGTGTCTGTGTCGCGCCTATCCCCGAAAAATAAGCTTTATTCTTATATTCGGCCCTCAAAGTAGAATATAATAAAATCGCTTACCCTCCTCCGTCCACGGCCCAGCACTTGTGTAAACCACGGCGCTACACGCTCGAGCGCCTTTCTGTGCAGCTGTGACGCGACAATGCCGACTCGGATGACGTCACAGTGCGCGCCCAGCCCTCTGGGCCCACAGTTTAATCGTTACCTTGGCCCTACCCCATTCTCTTGCCTTTACTTTCGAAACGGTGTTGCGCATTTTGCAAGGGCAGCAGAAAATGAGCAGAGCCTTGTTTTTGAGCTGGCGTCCTTATGCTGTTGCGCTTTTTAGTGTGACCCTGCTTCTAAGTCAGGGGTTCTTATATTTTTTTTACCGCGGACCCCTAATTTTTTTTTGGCATCGCGTGGACCACGGTAGGCGAGAAATATTCAGAGATGACGTCATAAATTGACGTCAAAATACAAATAGACTTCTAAATACTTTGCTAAAACGTTATATTTTAATTAAACTTATTCCTTTGAAAAATTGATTACTTCCCAAATATACACTAGTATTTCAATTTGGCCCTCATGGACCCCCCAAAATTAGTATATGGACCCTTTTAAGAACCCCTGCTCTAAGTCGATTCCGTATCCCAGGTTAGGAATCGTTTACTTAATCTCTATACGTTTATTCTCACGGGGGCTCTGATTTTGATTTTTTTGATTTTTACTTTTCGTAAAATGAAACGAACCCCCGTTTGGGTATTCAAACTTTTTTTGCTGCTTTGCACTAATTAAAACGGTGTTTTACGTAACTCAAAGTTGTTCTTTTAGTCTTTTATCTATTTTTTACTTGAATGAAGAAAGGTTCATCCTTTTCGGTAGAGTTCATTTAAATTCGTTTTTATAAAAGCAAATAACTTCCTTCGTAGTCGTCAAACGTGTCCAGTTGCACAATTCAAAAGATTTCATCAGTTTGTTTACGGTGTTTAGCGTTCAGAAAGAAAAAAAATATCTCACAGCGTTATATCATGCATCAAAACATGCTAAACCGAAAACCAAACACCTGCCCTCAAAACCTCGCCGCTTTTGCGCTAAGACTGGTTTCGCTTCGCAATCAATACAACGTTTCTGCGCGTGTTCTGTTATCGATTAATAATTGTTATTCTACAAGAGACGCAATCAAGAAAAAAAACGATTGAGCCTCGACTATAGCATTTTCCTGCTGTCAACTAGTACGACATTCAATTTCTTTATTGGATGCAACAAAAATAACAGAAATGTTGAAATGCAGCCGCAATCGAGATTGGCTTTCGTGTGCAAAGGAAAGGTGGCCAGGCGGCATTCGGTCGCACGCCAGATTCGACCTATCCGGAATCCCGGGCACGAAACGCGCAAAGCTATGTGGGCCTTTGATGCGGATTGTTTTCGCATTTTTGGTGTGTGTTTTTTTTAAAGTTTTTTTTCACCCTTAGCAGTCGCGTGTCACTGAACTAAATCTGCGTAAATTGTGTAATGTTGTTGGTGGGTCTGCATTTAACTTGTTACAAGGGTCGCGTTGTGATGAAAGCTAACCCAATATCCCTTAATCTCCAGTTTTATATTTATAATGAGGTTGGTCAACATTACCTATGCTCTTCCTGACGCACATGCTCGACAGAATAAGTTTATCACGAGAGCATGTGGTTGTCCATATACAGTTACATTAAAAATAAACTTAGCTCCACCTGGCAACATATCAATGGATAGAAATCGCTCTTCTGTTGTAAACGAACTACAAACCGACGTTTCGTATAAACAAGTATAAACCGACGTTACAGTAACATTGTTAGTATAAAACAAAACGCACACCATCATACCCCCCCCCCAGAGTATTTTGAAATAACAAGCAACCGATTTTTTTTTTTCTTTAGTATGAAATTATCGTATGTACTCTTCTTTGGTAAAAAATATGCTAATAGTGGGAACACTCCTTTAGACGGCTGTTTCTCACCGTCGTTTTTTCTTGCCATAACACAGAAACGAACTCGAAACGCCGCATTGTCGACCCGCCTTGGTAACCCGTTACTTGCAAGAGGAAAAGGACCAGACGCGAAACACCAGAACAGCACCGGCAGACGCCAGATTAGAACCAGACGCAGCTGACAGCGAACCAAAACCAGCACTAGCCGCAGCAATTATCGAACCAAAACCAGCACCAGCTGTAACAAACACCATACCGAATCGAGCGTCAGGTACAGTGGACACCAGACAGTCCAGAACCAGTTTTGACCAGCAGCGCTACCCGCACCACCAGGTATGGTGTATAGTGGTCAGGCTGAGATGGCTACTTACCAGAATGCAGGCCAGGGTGGTTGCCAGCAGCAGCTCTAATTACTACACTGGCGAAATCGGAGGAAAAGGAAGTGTAAGGCTCTCCACAGAGGGCGAAACGTTTAACTCGCAAGGCGGGAGGGAGCTGAGCGAGGCCGTCGAGGACTGGGAAGCGCTTTCAGAAATGTGCGCCCAGCTGAGCGCCGTAATCCTCCGAGGCCGGATCCTGCTGGAAAGCAGCTCTGAGGACACGCGCCGAACGCTGTCGGAGTTCAGCTATCGCGCCGCCACCGAGATAGTGCAGTCGATATTGGAGCGCGAAGCCTCGGTTGCGCAGCTCTTGCAAGCCATAGACGCGCTGATTGACGGTTACAAGACAGAGAGTGGCGAGGATTTGACCGCTGTACCGGACTTTCTGCGTCACGACGACGAACTAGAGCAGCTAATGAGCGCCCCCGCCCCCGTGATGGTTCCGCCGGTCGCGCAGGTGATTTGCTTAGCATCGATCTTACATTTGCGTGCCCGGGACGAAATCGAAACCCGAGCCCAGGGCGTCGTGCCTTAAGTTGGAGCGCTGCGCACGGATAGGCCATTTTCGCTTCCCCAGTCTAAGTTGAGGTGCGTTTATTGTGTTTTTTGCCTATTTTTTTGAAGGATACAGGTTCGCTGTGGTTGTGTGCGCCTTTCTTCACAGAAAATCCATTAGCAATGTTTTGTTTTAATTTTTTATGAAGATGTGCAGCCAAATGTTGCACGCGCCGTTTTCAGTTTGGTCAGTCGTTACAAAACAGCAGGCCACAATACCGACATTGGCGTGATTGTGTTTGTGACTTAAAGATAGATTTGCGTTTGTAAAAAAAAGGGAAAGCAACTTGCATCAGCAGATCGCTTTCCTAGTTTTGTGGTGCACCTACAATTTTTTCTATTTTTCAAAGTTGTTACATGATAAAAACCAGACAAACTCCAACTTCCCATAAAGAGAAATACATGTTCGATTTAAACAATCCTATGAAGTTCTAATGTAAGATAAATAGCGGATCGGGGCCGTTACTCTATATACCAGTATGGAATTACTTACTGAAAAGACTAGAAAGTAGTGAGAAGTTGTACATTGATTTATATTCGAGACGTGTTGCTATATCGGACAAATAGTTATGTAAGACCAAGTGCAGCGTTACTTTATTGATAGAACAACGGCAGCGCGTCATATATATTTGTTTACTTTTCTTTCGAGGAGTGTTAGCGATCAGTGTTCTGTCTGCCGGCGTCTCCCTGAGTTGGGCCTTTTTGATATCCTTGATTCTGGGCCATTTTTGAACAATGTACGATGTACGGTTTGTCACTTGACCTTGATGCAATAAAACACCTCTGGGATGATTTATTTTAATTATGTTTTTATGGGACCCTACAGGGGCTTTCCAAACACAGATATAAGTTGGGTTTGGCAAAATCCCTTAAAAATGCATACCTTAAACCACCTAAACTCTAGCGCGGCTATCCTTACTAACAGCGGCGTATGGCGCTCTTTGTGTTACACAAAATTACACAAAACACAGCCGGACGCAAAAAAAGTGAAAACAAAGCCATTTTGACGCGCACCACAAGTATGGTTGCTAAAATGAACTTTAAAGTTTAAACAGTTGAAATCAAACTTTTCAAAGAGGAGTGCAGTGTGGTTAGTTTTAGGCCAAACAAGCCTTTGACCTCATTAATTTGCTGCGCAATTGTTGTGCCTGGTTGCCGTTAGCAACGGCCCCACGCGTTACCTTGCTGCCCTAGCAACAGTAGCGGTTTGGCTCATTAATGATTGATAGCCGGGATAGTCGCGATGTTCTTTTCCAACCGAATGATTTTCGTTTTAAATCCTAGCCATCTTATCATGTATGGGTTCTAACTGTGCGCGATTTTTCTTTTGTCATTTTGTTCGCCACAATTTTTACCCTCTTTTTTTCCGATAGCCCTTGCTTAATGCGGACACTATATTACAAACTACCTTTGGGTTTTGTGGTGTGCTTTAAAGTTTTCATAACAACCTGTTGTATGGCGTGCTCGGAGATTGTAACCTTAGATTAAGTTGCTAGCTTGAATTATGGTAAGGAGCCCATTGTGCATTGATCCTCGACCAATTTTCACTTAGTCATCTGTGTAAATACGCCGTGCGGTGAAAACGGCTTTTCAGTCCTATAGACGTACTTTTCCTACCTTGAATCAGCCAACCGGTCACATGACCCGATTTTTGTTGATTTTCAAACCATAACAGCTTTCATGATTGGTTGCAGGCCAACGACGATAGACCAATGAGCAGCGGCGGACGCAGTGAAATTCCAGGCATGGATTTGGACGACTTGGAGCAGTTCTGCCTGCAACCTGCACCGCAGGTAAACCATCCACAAAAAAGTCAGATACATTCCGAGTGTATGGTAAAGAAGTTCGTCTTTTAAGGTGTCACTTTACGAACTTGGTAATTTTTCGCTCGTTTATTTAATTAATATTTATTATTGGTGAACTTTGCAGCCTTGTCATCGCAATTTCGCTTGGCTTAATCAAATATTTAGTTGTTGTTTGCTATAGACCGAGGCAATTGGTTTGTCTTTAAATTAATAATTCATGAAGGCGCAACTTTTCGTTAAGTGGTGTGCGTGTTTGGTGTGAAAACATCTCGACCAGGGATGTATTGCACGCGTATTGCGAAACTTTCGCCCATTTACGTTTTACCCAATGCAATATCAAAAATCACTGTGTTAGTAACCACATAATAACCTATTTCAAAAAAGTTATACAGGATAACCATGGTACCAAAACTTGCGCGGCTTACGGTAACTCCGAGAGATAATAAAAATATTTAAGCACCTCCACCAAAGTTTCCGATAAGTGGTTTAAACTAATGTCACTACAAACGGGGATGAAACAGCACAGTTGACTTTACATGTAAAAAATATATAATTTGATATCCCAAATAACTATCGGCAACCTTGAGCATTAGATACGGCACCCTGGTTCGGAACCACTGCAGTAAAGTTTTATTTTTTATTTTTTTATTTGCATCTTTTTATTTTTTCATTTGCATGCCCTTGACAAAAACAAGAGTATTATTTCTAGTTAGACCTGGATTAATTTCATTCTCCGCAAACAGCGGTCCAACCATAAGTGTAAAGCTTCACACTTTGGAATGCATTTGAATGCATTTGAACGCAACTGTGTAACACAGTGCTTTTCAGCCTTTTGTGGCTAACGACAACCCTCAGAAATAGAAGATAGATTGCGACACCCCTACAAGATTTTTCTGTAGGTAATTCACTAGAATGTCACATAATACAGAACTCGAACAGTTGATGCACATCAACTCTACACAACGCAGGAAGTTATAGTTTGTTTTATTCCACACCAATCTTTACAAAAAAACTTGTAAAAGTTAAGCAAAAATTAGATTCTTGAAGGTTCTCAAAGAGGTCTCGGCACCCTTGATCAATAAAAAATAAAAATGGCGGTTAAGAACCACTGGTGAAACAGAACGTCATCGCTCCACTTTCGCAGGGCTACACAGTCAAGTGTAAGATCTCGCGCGACAAGAAAGGAATCGACCGCCACGCCTACCCAACGTACTATCTTCACTATGAGAGGGACGATGGCAAGAAGGTAGGTCGATCAATAGGGCGGTTATTATTTGCTTTGATTAAATGGGGGTCAGTCACTTGTTTTTGATGTTTTTACTAAATTTTAATAAAATTTTTAACTGAACGGCAATTTTAATAAAGTTCGTTACATTTTTTATTTGTTAACGATTTTTTTTAACAAATCTTGACCTAACGTGTAAAAAAAACGTTAAAAACGTGTAAATATGACTTTTTTGCAAACTCAAAAAATATTCGCCCTATTTTTTTAGCATTGCTCGTCGATTTTTAGAACACACGAGTTTATTAAATGTGTTTTTTTTGCAATTTGCAAGACGATTAAAGCATCGTAAAGTATTACGATAAAGTAAGTTTAGAATAGACTTGGTCCATACTTATTCCTGTACCGACTTAAAAACTACTTTACAGATCGTATTAGAATCCCAAACCCTGTATATACATTGTCAAGGTTATTGTGCGAGTAAAGGTAACGATATTTTTTTAGTTCAATACATTTTTTTAAATTTTGATTTTTTAGTTATCTTGATGCTAAATCCCCGTAAAAAAATATTTCAAAATGTTATTAAAAGGATCTTTGGAGCTTGATGCTAAAATTGAAATCTTTACTTGCCGTAACGCCCAATTCAACCACCTTTTCTCTTTCAGACTTTTATTTTAGCCGGACGGAAGCGGAAGCGAAGCAAGACTTCCAACTATCTCATTTCCGTCGATGCGACAGATCTTTCGAGGGGCGGCGAATCCTTTATCGGTAGGCGTTAAGCTGAATAAAAAAACGTTAACTTTGTCCAATGTGCCACTACACTTCATATTGCAAATGTACGAAAGGTTGGCGGACTGTAAAGCTAACTATCGCATGCCTTAACGTTGGTTAACTGTAGCGTTACAATAAACGAGATTGAAACAGCTCACATCAACCGTTGCAACAAGGTTGAAAAAAAACTTTTAAATTTTGGGCACTTTTATCCAACATAATTTTTTTGTAAGAAGCTCACCAATCGAGCCAAAATTGGAATCCTAAAGAATTTGAAATATCTCTCGGCACCTTTGAGCGTTGAAAATGGCACCCCGGTTGAGAACCACTGCCTTAACGTAATTAGGTATATATTACAAATCGTAATATTGTTGCAATTATTTTATTTTATTAAAATATATTAATGTATTAGGTTAACAATTCAACAGGTAACTAAACTTCTTAACGCTAAAACAAACCGGGGCCTAGGAATCTGAACATATTGTGTTTGAACATTTCAGTGTAATGTGTATTATATTTTGCAAGTTTGAGCATAGTAATGACGTCATTTGGTATCTGATCACAAAAGTATTGTCCAAAATATCGGACATCGGTATCGTAATAAAGTATTAAGCATCAGACATCCCTAGCTAACACAAAAGGTTGACATACTAAAGTATGTACTTTGCGTGGTGTTTAACTTGGTGTTGTAACTTTCCCTGCTGAAGGCATTTTACATATTTTAGTCAAATAAAAAAAAAGTTTGTACAGAAACTGATGATGCCTATTCATAAACCGGAATATACATTTCGGTAAAATTTTAAGAAATAATTTCATGTTTTATAAACGATCTTAACATAATCAGTACCAAAAGAAATTATTTTTAGTTTACTAATGCGTGGTCGCAACAGCACATTTCTCCAATAAAGTGAAATCCAACACTTAACTGCATTGGTAAGTTGGCAGAACACATTAAAAATCAGTTTGTATCCCTAGCTTACAGTAAAGGTTGGTGAGATAAAGTTACTAATACGTCTCAACGTAATTGGATTTTACAAATCGTAATATTGTTATTATTATTAGATGAGTAACAGACCTAAAAGGCCGAAAGCCTTACATTACATGTTGAGCTCAGCTCTAGAAAAAAATATTTTACTCTGCTCTTAGCGAAAAAAAAATATTTTTATCTTCTGGAAAGATATATTTAATCAGTTTTTAAGCGTCCAAATCTAAACGCTGCTTAAACCAATACCCTTCATGTAGCTTAAGCGTAACTGTATCACAATACGTATGATAGCGCTGGGAAAACAAAAAGGTTCGTAATGTGCCGCGTCATTTTTCTTGTGGCTTGTGTAAGACCTTTACAGGCACAATCACAGGTCTTGAAACGGAAACCAGCAAGCGACGCTGTTTGCCTAAACTTTCACTTCGCTGATTCTTTATTTGTCATGCGGCCGGCCAATCTCCCTTCCTCGTGCTATTTTTGGTCCTCGTTCTCTTATTTGCTTAAATTTCGCGAATCGTGGACTTTCACTTTACAGTCAGCAGTCAAATCGTTGCAAGGGACAAGATATTTTCTACCTGTTTGGTTGAAAATGCGAAATAAAAAAGTAATTTTTGGACCTGATCTAATGAGCTTCTATTTTCCCGCCACTCTGCGGTAATTTGATTTTAAAAAAAATACATAAATTTTCCGTAAATTTGTTGTAGGCATCGCGACAGTAATGCCTGTATCACTATTCTTCTGAGTTCTGAGTTGTGAACGAATCAATTTTTTTAAGTGTTTAACGAAATCAGTTTTCGCTTTAAAAAAGTAATATTTAAGCAAACGCGCATTTTTTAAACTCTGTGTAATGACCTTAATAAATAGTATTTTAATTTTGTATGGCTTTTTATTATAAAATACGGTTCGGCAGAACGGAATACAGCAGGAAATAGTGATATGGTTGTTTTTCGAGTCGTTCCCTTTTGAGTCTATGTGGCTCAGTTGGTTGAGCGACGGTCCCGGTATGACCGGAAGTCGCGAGTTCGAACCTCACCGCAGTTAGCTGTTTTTCAAACCTGACTTGCTTGTACTGCAAATCCTGTGCTGACTGACTTCAGGAAGAAGGCATCTTGTGTACTGTATATGGTTGCTGTAATCGTTGGCTAGTACGATTCCAGAATGACTTGATCACAGACCACAACTTGTCTATATGACATATGTGAAGCTAAGTGGCTAAAGGTAGTCAACGCAGCCATTAACATCCAAAAAATGGTTCTTCCGCGAATAAGATAAACCGCTATCTTATCGCTACCCATTCGAGCCGCATTTTACCGTCTAGCATCTCGCACTGCTCATATGTATTTTTTCCCCTTCCTCCACTTATTTGCGTCGCCTACTCATTTATCCCAGTCGTGTTGCCTGCGAGGCTGTAGTGCTTTTCATTGCGTTTTTAGTCTATTATAATGTTTTAATATTTTATTGTTTACTTTTATTGGTTTGTTGATGGCCGCGCTCTGATTTTATTTATTTATTTGTACTCTTACAGGAACTGATGATGCCACTTGGCAAAATATATTTTTCTTTTAAACAAAACGTCTGATCCTGTTTTTACTCATGTTTTTAACTATGAGTTTTACTTGTTAATTGTCTATATGTGTATGTTTCAGTTGTGGTCCAAATGTTAACACTTACAGGCTTATTAAATTAACGAACCCAACAGTAAATACAACCTAATGCATTTCCCCCTCACAACATTCCTTTCACAGAGATATGACGACCGTACAAATTAAAATGCAATGGCATTGCGCTTTAATCGATTGCGACTTTTATTCGATCTGCATTATTTTAAATATATTTTGCCATGTTCATTCGATGGTGCTGTGGATACTAATTATTGCCTTCGAACTCTCATCGATTTTTGAAATCGATTTGTTTTCGTTGCTAAACTGTCGTCAGGCGCATGTTATGTTGTTTTTACAATAATAGCGCCAACTGCCAGGCAGCCGAGGTTTTATTTTGTTTTTGTTTTCGTTTAGTGTTTTGTTTTTCTTTTCTTTGTTATTTTTGGTGCTTCGTTTGGATAACGAAATCTCACCTTCTAATGTCCTTACCTTTCCTCTTTTTTGCTTTTTCGGCCAAAAAATTGAAACAAAACTGTGTGATAATGGTACCTTTTCTAGCCTAAGAAGAAATCTGTTCAAAATTGACATATGCAGTTAGTAGCCATGTTAAATTGGCAAACGCATTGGGTGTTAATATGAAAGCCTTTATATGTAAGCCCATATCTTTTGTCAACTTTAACTTTAAAAATTGCATCAAGTGAGCTGCATTCTTAAGAGAACCTATTTTAAGCACAGCTCACTGTTTTGTGATCCAATCAATTTTGTCGATTTTTTTGTAAATTCGATTGCGGAAGTTATTCGTAATTTGCTTTAGCGGTTACGTAATTTGGAAAAAAACAACTTTTCATTAATTTTTTTCTGTGCACGCTAATTCGTTTATAAACGGACAAACTTTTCCCATTTCCGTTGTAAATTAATTAAATTTATTGACAGAAAACCTTCCAGCTGGCACTAATGTCTTTGTGCTATTATCGGGCAAACGTCATCACGTATTATTATTCATGAGCCGCATTTTCCTAATTGTGTCGCTTCGGGCATCTTTTATTAACGCACTCCTCAGCGCACAATTACTCGACGGTCGTTTCGGCCGCACGGTGTTTTCACATTCGCCGCATTGTTACGTCACAGAGGGCGTGACGCGTCTTGTGATTTCGATTGTTTGAGCGTCGTTTGAAAATCTACATGGAAGCTACCAGCCCGGGCCTGTCGCTTTGTTTATGGAGAAAATTCGAGTCAGTCATGGCAAGTCGATTCACATTCGGTTATTTCTTGTCTGACAAGTTTCGACCTTGTTGCTTTCAGTTATCTCGTCCCATGTATGACAAATTCCGCGTCCATGTTTTATTGAAGTTTATTATTTCTGCGAAGCCCTTTTGAGATGGGCTTCTTTAAATACTGAAAACAGGTGACACTGTTGACAAGTTGTATTTTTAAGTTGTTGACGTTTTGCACAACCGTTCTTCATCGGGGAGAAAGCTTACTCTGACCTTATGAAGCACGATTTTGCGAAAGCTCCTTAACTTTAAAAATACTGTTTGTCAACAGTGTCACTTGTTTTTAGTTTTTTAATATGACAAATGCGGCTATCAACCAAGATTCTTTAACGTTTTACTAAGCATGTTAACTAAAAGGTCGTGCGGTGATTATGTGTTATTAATGTACCGCCAAAAAATCGATTTCAGTTCAATACTGCGTTACGTAATTAGGAAGGCCTTACATAAAGCCATTGTTAAAATCTGCAAAGTCATTTTCCTCCATATTAATAGCGCACTGATTGAATTGTGAGATTTATTTTTAGTCGTATAGTTGGGATCGGATGATAAAAGTATTATTGCAAGCTTTATTCGATAAACTATTACTCGCAATTTAATCTGAATGGAAGTAAATGGTCAGTTTTACAATCTAAAATTTTATACCATGAAACCTTAATGAACCTTAACTGTTGGGCCACGGAGATTCGCCAGGTTTTATGTCCTATAGACCGAAACCACTTTATGGTAATTGTCTAGCGAAGTTCCATTTGGAAATGGTGCTAAATTTACTTGATTGTCTTTCCCGATGGTAAACGCCGCCCATCTAATAATACACAGGCGATTTTCTTCTGTTCAACTCGGCCTACAGCAGTGCGTCTTTGGACCAAGTTTGTTTTGCGTTGTTTTTCGTCGAGCCATTGTTACACTGTTTGCCCCATTGTGTGCGCAGATAGTTTTCCAATGTTTCCTTCGCAACCTTGTGACGTGACAATACCGATTATGTTTCCTGTCACGAATGCGATAGAATTATTGATCTTCGCGCAGCACTTTAAGCCCGCTTGTTGTTCGTACATCTGCCAGATAAAATATCAGTAGACAGTCCACGGAAAATTTTCGACAAATTTTCAGACCAAAACTAGTTGCCTGAAGGGCGCAAAAAGTTTGCCATTTAAGTTGGTCACCGTTTTGCTGTAGATTCGCGTAAAAATATACCCAAATGTGAATGTCAGCAAGTATTTTTTACACATCAAGTTTAATTTTAAGTTCTTACCAACTGTTATCCTGTGAAATTAGACATTTATAAGGGTTAACTGGTTGTTTTTTCCTCACGTTGAGGCGAATGGTAGCTAAGGGTATCCCATAAAAGTCTTTACAACTATAA
Source organism: Ascidiella aspersa (assembly GCF_963924565.1). NCBI lineage: Eukaryota > Metazoa > Chordata > Ascidiacea > Phlebobranchia > Ascidiidae > Ascidiella > Ascidiella aspersa. Next base: position 21,691,002 of record NC_139454.1, read on the forward strand.
GCTTATATTCTAGTCCTGAAGCAAAATATATCGCAAAAGCCCTTGTCTCTGTGTTTTGTGAAATTGAGAATGTATATATTAACTATTCTTCTTACATCAAATAGGCGTTACCTATTCTAGTAATTTTCTTCCTATTTTTGTTTTTCAATTTGGGATTTTTGTCACAAATTCGCGTTTTTATACTTTCTTTTGCCACTTTATCCCTTAAGCCCCCAACATTCTTCATAGCCCAACTCTAACATCAAGTGTCGTAGGATATCGACCTGTGACAAACCAATTCTAAAGCAAAATGTTTCGCAAAAGTCTTTGCCTCTGTATTTTGTGCAATTTGAAACGTTATGTTAACTATTCTTCTTACATCAAATAAGCGTTACCTACTGGTACTTTCAGACTATTTTGTGTTCTCATTTAAGGATTTTTGTCACAACCTTCCCCATAGCTCACACCTTGAACACCAAATGTCAGTGTTGCAAACAAGTCGTTTTGAAATGACTCAAGTCCCAGTCAAGTCATTATTATAGCAAGTCACCTCCAAGTCAAACCACTAATATAGTACTACAAGGATAAACCATTAAAATAGCTACACTCGTCCAAATAATTATAAGCAATATTTCAACTAAAAAATACCAAAAAACAACGTTTAGGAATCTAATCGTTTTATGCGCAAAACTTGCAATAAATAGTTCAATTTTATAATAAGTGTTAAATGAAAACACTTAATTTTAACCCGAATGATTTGATTCAATGACTTAAGTCCAAGTCAAGTCATTTTACCAAAAGACTTAAGTCAAGTCAAGTCATTGACTTAAGTTATTACAACACCGCCAATTGCGTGGAATAGCGACCTATGCAAAGTTGAAATTTGGTCGAATTTTTGCAGGCAAGGTCCGCTCCAACATCATGGGAACCAAGTTTACGGTTTACGACAACGGCGTGAAGTGGGGAGGCCCCGGCATCGCAACCGACGGCAGTAACATGAGACAAGAGCTGGCCTCAATCTGCTACGAGACCAACGTGCTCGGGTTCAAGGTTGTTTTCTATTGTTTTTATTTTTTAATAAAAGTTATCAAAACCAACATTTTTTTAAAGAAAATGAATAACTTTTAAATGCGTGTTTTTTTATTTAATTTGCGTTCTATAAGTTGTTTTGATATTTATGAAGAACGGCTCTCACTGATTTTTTACAGTTGCCCAATGAAAAAACAGATATATCGCACGAAAACCACCCATTTTTATGTTTTTCGAAATTAAAATACAATTAAAATCAAATTGCAAGAAATAGAAGTTAAATTAAATTAGAATTCCTCTTCATAAAATTCGCACTCACTTTTTAAGAAAATCTTTTTTTTTTTCGTCGGAGTGTTAAGGGCAAAAAGTAGTACATTTCTCAGGCCTAGCAATTTACCGCATTTGTAAAAAAAAATATTCCACACGAGACCTGAAAAACGTGTTGGAAAAAGTAACACATTTGAGACACAAAAAAAGATTAGAATTGGAATTATAAATACTAGTACTTTGCTCTAATTTGTCGAACTATGCCGCGCCCAGAATTATTTATAGTTGTCTGATCGCAAGTGACGTTTCAGCGTATTGCTTTTAAAGCTGCTACGTCGTGCAACAAGTGACCCATGCTTATTGTTTTTCACCAGGGTCCCCGTAAAATGGTCGTCATCATACCAGGAATGGATCTCAATCACGAACGAGTCAAGTTCAAGCCGAACCACGTGAGTTAATGATTTTTGACGCTGTTTGAATAAGTACATCTGTGGACTTAAAAAGAGTTTAGCACCTCTGACAAGCTAAATCCTGTTTTGACCACGTTCAGAAATTATACACTTGTTAACTTTTGCCTTCTACTTAAGTTTACGTTGTGTTGTAGCTTTAGTTATGGATTTGGAATTACCATAAAGGCTGATGTAAGCTTACAAGTACTCGTATTTGTTATCTTACGCGCGATTAAAACAAAATTCTCAAACACGCAATTATAACAAGATCGTTTAACAGTTTTTTTTAATAGGCCGTTTAAAGTTGTAAGCTGTTTAACGCACTGGCTCTCAAGCGGTAGTTTGTAATTTTCGCTTCTGTCACTTTTGTAGATACTGTATTTTAAAAGATTTGTTATTCGTACTTGACTGGCCAAATTACATTAGTAGGCTTAATTTCTTGTTTTACAATAAGTGTATATGGAAAAACAGTCCCAATGCTGAAATTTTGCCCTTTTCGATGCTCTAAAAAATCCCATACTTCGAGAGTTTGCGCTTTAAGGCAGCTGACACACAAATCAAACCTTTTTGAGTTCGGGGTTTGCTGATATGTAACACACGCGTGTAAATGCGGATCTTCTTAAGGATACAACCGACAGAGTACGCCTTGTCTTGTACTTTACTATGTCGCTGTGTTTGTCTAAGCAATACCTAGCTATGGTAGCGACGTCTAAAATGGGAGAAAGAGTTTTACATAACTTTTGAAGTAAGCACGCCTGGTGTTTGTTTGTCGTCTTACGAAATTCCTAATTGTCGGTTTAGTTTGATTTGTCGACTTACGAAAATATCCGAAAAAAAAAACGAAATAATTGTTACACTATACGGCTAACACTAGACATTACCCTTAGCTTTGTCCAACATTCACTTTTTTTACAAATTAGGTATGCCAAATTTTCACTATTTTATTGTGCTACAAACAAGCGCGCGATATTTTTGATTTGCTTTGTGTCCTTTTATTTACCGTGAGGACCATTTTCCAAAAATTGTTAAAAACAATCTTCTTTTCTTGGCAGGACCGAGAGACCATATTGTCGCGATGGCAAAACAAGAATATGGAAAATCTAATCGAGCTTTCCAATAAAACCCCGGTGTGGAATGAGGGTACGATTTTCATTTATTTTTTCATTGAATTTGGTTAAGGACGCATTCCATTATGCTCTATATGCTTTACAACTTACCATACTACTGATGAAACTGCTACACTTAGGTCGCTCTTTATTGAAATACTAAAAATGATATTTTATCAAAAAAACAAACCAAGGTTGACGGATGTTACTGGTTGAATTCTCCTCAATTTTTTGACGGCAATACGATATAACCATATACAATGCGTTGAATTACCACCAAATAATAATCAAAAAGTTGAAACGGGTTAATTATGAGGCACATTGGGCAATGTAAGAATCATAACTTGCCTCGACTATAGCTCTAACGTCATCTGGTTATTAATATATTTATTTTCAGGAAAAATATCTTCTCAGGAACACTATATACGGATCTGTTCATAAGTTTAATGGTGAAAATAACGGCCCAAATAGACGTTAAAAGCGACATGCTTTATTTTCAAACGTTTCGGCAATTTCTAATTCCATCATGGCTTTTAACGTCTATTTGGGCCGTTATTTTCATCATTAAAATATCTTCTCAGTTAGTAGCAATATCAAAGCCCGTGTAGGTAGCATTTTTTGACGTTTCAATTGTCACAGTACGACCTTACGTACGTGTCGGTTTCCGATTCTGAATTTTTGTACATCGTTCATGCTATCCACTTAATATATCTACTGGTTCGCTTATAAGGCCTGTAATACTCGGCCAAATTTATTTTGTGAACGAAACGTTGTTTAAAGCTACATTTTATTTTTCAGAAACTCAGTCTTACGTGCTTAACTTTCGGGGCAGAGTCACACAAGCCTCGGTGAAAAACTTTCAGATCGTTCATCAGAGCGATCGTAAGTTGATTTTTTTCTTTTTGGTTTTATTCTAATCTAAAAGTAGCAACTTTTCAGTGGTGCCCCGCCTAAAATTATCGGCAGAAAATAAACCATTATGATGTTGTATTCTCGTGTCATAGAGCAAATTATGGTATCATTGAAATGCCTGTTTAGGGTTTATGGGATATTTTAGCAGTCAACCTTAAAATCGAGTTATATACCCAATCCATATTGTCTACACCAGGGGATGGGCCGTGCACCAAATTAACACTAATTCATATTTTCAGCTTTTACTAGAAAATACTAATGAGCTACCTTGACCGTACCAGACAAGTGTAGTTGTTGCAAAACAAATCTTTATCATAACAACGTGACACAAGTAAAACTCAATGAATGAAGATTGTTTTGTAATAGATGCTTCCCATTCGAGTTCAACTGCATTAGTGTGTAGCCTATTTTCGGTGTAGCCTATGGGTTACATCGCAATTCAAACAGGAAACTGATAGATAGAGCAAAAGTCCCGACATGGTGCACACTTATAGCCTTATTTAGGGAAAAATAGCTGGAAGAAGATGAAGGGCCGCACAAAAAATGGAAAAGGGCCGAAGGTTTCCCGCCCCTGGTGTATACCATAAAATGAAATGACATTTCGACAGACCTGCTTTTTGTTTTTATACAAACAAACTATTGCCCGTTAACAAATTTGCATTTTCACGCCTGTCAGTTCGTCAAGCATAAACCTCGTAAATACGTTGTCTGTGAAATTGCAAAGGCTACGGTTTCCCATTGATATCGACTCTAGAAACCGCGTTCGTCTACCTAAAAAAAATTAAAAATTAAAGAAAAATGTTACAACTGCATGCGAAATACGCTCTGCGTTAAATATAGCCTGTGGAATGTCGATAGGCGTTTTTTCGTGACCAACACCCGTGTATAGGAAAACAACATACGAAAACGCCTTTCCATTAATGAACTGACACACGTTGTCATTTCACAACTCCCGCCGAGTTACTTTTGTGTAAATTTGCTTTATATACACGTTTAGATACAACGATGTTAATTAAATCAATATCGAACGAAAAATCCTTCACTCTATCATTGCAGAGTCGATATAAACAACGTTGTTTATTCTTATTGCTCGATGGTTTTTGCTGTTTCTTATGAAAGGGAAATATCGATAATAAAGTCGATTTTTATTTCTATTAAATACAGTAGGTCCTTTTGCTGCCGTCTGGTAAAATCTGTTTAAAAATATAAAATGGTAAATATAGAAATGGTCTAACAAGGTTAAAATTGAGAGTGAGAAAAAATAAATGTAGAATCGACTGAAATAGAACTACATCTGTTATTTTTTCAGTTTTCTCAAGATTCGAATTACTGAATGCATGAAGCGTAGAAGTTAAACCAAAATTTGAACTAATAATACGTCATCTATAAAGGTCATTTCACAATATGGTTAAGATATTTTCATAATAACACAAATGGTAAAGATTCATACTTACAAGCTTGGCAAATTTCGACAAATTTAAAGTATATCATAAACGTAACGGCACACGTATAGCAATCAAATTGTTTTACATGCAAAAATTAAAACAAATAACCCAATCTCATTAAAAAAATGACTAATGAAAAAAACCTTTATTTTTTCATTTGTCCAAAAGACTTAAGTCAAGTTAACACATTTGCCCACAAGACTTACGTCAAGTCAAGTAATTTCGCCCAAACGACAAGTCAAGTAAAGTAATTTGCTCAAAAGACTTAAGTCAATTCATTTAAAACCAACTTAAGTCAAGTTAAGTCATTCGCTTGAAAGACTCAAGTCAAGACATTTGAAAACAGTGACTTAAGTGCAGTCAAGTCAAGACATTTGAAAACAGTGACTTAAGTGCAGTCAAGTCAAGTCATTTGAAAATAGTGACTTAAGTGCACTTAAGTTAAATCTTTTAAAAACAGTGACTTAAGTGCAGTTAAGTCAACTCATTCGAAAACGATGACTTAAGTGCACTTACGTCAAGTCATTACACCACTGCCCACCAATGTGCTAAAGAGCGCGACTTCTAACACCGTTCTCTTTTGGCAGCCGAGTACATCGTGATGCAGTTCGGACGCGTGGCAGAGGATGTCTTCACCGTGGACTACAACTACCCGATGAACGCCGTGCAGGCATTTGCAATCGCGCTCTCCAGTTTCGACAGCAAGCTCGCCTGCGAATAAAAGTGACGCACATAGCGCAGACTTTTGCTTTTTTTCGTCCGGCTTTAGCTTGTGTCGATCAACGTTTGCGCTTGCAATTTAGCTGTTCTTCGCTTTAAATTATTTCTCGTTTGTCCCACACGTTTTTCTTTTACTTTTTTTCACGTGCCGACAGTTCTGTAAGAGGTTAAAAAACGCCGACTAACCGCTGACGATTGTATTAACAATCTGAACCGCAATGGACAAAGCTGAGTTACAAGCGCATTGAAGTTCGTTATGAAACGTAATCTACCGCCAGCACTTTTAACCGTGTATAGGTAATCTATACGTAGAACAATGAAAGACACACACACATATGTGTTTTAATAACAACTGTGATCTATCCCCTCGGACTGTCATACGTAGAACAACGTTATCTACACGGAGGCGCTTTACTGCTTCTTTTGAAACACCGAACTCTTTAAAACCTTAAATGCTTGTTGCCTGGAGCATTATAACATAATGTTGCAAATTGGCTCGCTCTTTTAAAGCTGATGGCCGCTACTCTTGGCCGATTTAAGTCAAGGTGCTGTAGATGTATCTTGAGATGCACTTTGATCATTGTAGGACTCACAGTGCCAAGTATGTATTTCAACTGTGCTCGAATCACAACCGAGGTATCTAGCAAGCGTGCTTTATCATTTCATATACATTTGAAAGGTGCCAGCAGCAACCCAGCATTCCTAATGTGTTTTTAATTGGAACTTGAACCTTGTGTTGAGATGCCAACAGCCGCGAGTATTGAAATGCCCACTGACAGATTTACCTGTTCTTGTTTAATCAGCTTCGTGTACTTACTACTGTCCGCATCTCCTCGCCGACCCTAACATTGTGAAAAAATGTATTTTCTTTGTGCCATTTTTCTTTCTATGCTATTCTGCATTGCCGCACGACGGAGCCAAAGCGCCAAATCGCGGACTCCGTACGCTTTTCCACGCACGTCCGTCTTTCACCCGGAGCCGCAAACTGCCTGACTTCAGATACATTCCGCCAACCATGAAGCCATGCGCCAACTCCGCGTCTCCCTATTCCGCTTTTTGCTTTCTCCCAAAGTTGCCAGACGCCAGTGTTATTCCCTTCCGTACAGACAGGTTTTTGCCTGGTGACATCATTCGATTCGAATGACGTCACTCTGTTTGCGTAATAACGCCTTTTACCGTTGTTGTTGTTGTCGTATTTATGTCTAACGAAATTCGGCGTCGTTTTCAGCTTATGTTGAAATGACATCACGTTTCACTGGAAAGAACGTCATTTTCTTGTGTGGTGTTGTCACTTAAGTCTTAAGGATGATATACCTGTTTGTTAATTTGAGCTAAATCTTTTGTTGTACGTTGAATTTTTCCAGACTCATAACAAGTATTATAGGCGCACTTTACGAAAGTATTTTTTTCATTTTTTATGTAAATTAAATGACCTGTTCCTGTAACGTGAGTACAAGTTAACTTCGCCTAACGAAAGTAAATATTTTGTCTTAACAGACGTTGTGGTACTTCTTTTTTTGTCTCGATACGCCATCTTTATTTCGAGTAAAGAAATTCTTGGGTCTTTTCTTTTTTTATTGTTGATTTGAACAGATGCTTGATTGGTGTTCATACTTTGCTAATTAGCAGTAAGAACGCCAAGTTTATTCCCCAGTATTATTTTTAAAATAAAATAGCTTATGTATTCTTTTACTTTAATCAGCTGACCTTAAAATAAAATGTATTGTACTTCCCGTGTTGTTCAAAGGAAAACCTTGGTTAATTTGAAAAAATTCCGTAAACTTTTTGTAACTTTTATGTGATTGAATATGTAAGTCAAAGGTCATGAAATGCCGGACTTTTTCTAAGTATTCTCGCGTCCTTTTAATCTTTACTTTTTTCTTTTTTGCAATCGCTTTCTCTTTTGGCTTTTAGAAGTTGGACGTTCAAACGGGATAATAACATCGATTGTCAATTTCGATGGCCCGTGTTGCACCGTTGGCTTACTTACACTTATTCGTTTGGTGTTGTATAATTGTTGCAAAGTATAAATATCGTTCAAGTTGAAAAGCCACGCGTGACAAACCAAAGGCAGGCTAGTCAATAACGAAAAACACTTTATTATTATTGCACAACAGCACACGATATGACGTCACAAAAGCACAGGCAAGGATTGGCCCCCTGAAAAAAGTCCCACGTTCAAATCAGCAAAGTTTAAAAAAATAAGTTAAACAATAAAAAAATTGCCGAAATTTCAACCATTTAAGATCCTGACCATAAAGTTCACAGAACAATGTTCCGCGCAAATTGATTTCCAGTTTAGTTTTTTGCATTACCCTGTTCAAAATAACACTGACAGAAAAGTACCACTTTTTTGTTCGCGCCAAATTTACGCGATCGCGATTTGTCTATGACGTCACGAAACAGTAGCACCTTCGGCAATAAAAACTCAATGCAACAGCGCATATCGAGCCGAATTTACTGCAAAAGCAGCAGGAAAAGAGATTTTAGCAGAGCTTCAATGTCGGTATTAAATAAAAAAACAACAACATTTAACGCAAATGAATCGATTGCCAGCGTGAAGAAAGGCAGGTGGCCCGTCATGAGAAATTTGGCAAACAACTTAAAAAAGGGGTCTCGTGCGGTGATCATTAGGGATGTCTGTTACATGAATGTTATTACACAAAAGCAGAATGTTGGGCGAAAACGGAATCATACTTTACCACGAATAAGCTGAGTTATCTTGGATTGTTAATATAATGCGCCGAGAGAGGTGTTTAGGTAAAAAATGGTTAATTGGTTCTCATATCATTACGAGAAGCCCAAGTCCGTTTGGCATCGGATCGTTGCCACGACTTTAATATCCGACAAGTACCGATACTTTAAAAGCTCCGATATTATCGATAATCCCTAATGTCCACGACTGTTTACTTGAAAACATTTTGCTTTAAGTATGCCGCAAAGTCGTTTTGTAAAAACATTTTTACCAGTCCAATAAATTAAATTCTCAATTAAACCAACTTGTTGTATACTTTAAATTAAAACAAATCTTGCGACCGAAAGCGCAAGGTCTTTCAACCCAACACTGGAATCAGATTACGCCGAAAACGCCCTAAAGCCCTGTGAAAGACAGGTCTGCAATCAGCGGGAGGATTTTGGTTTCAAAATAATTAAGGCCGACAAAGTTGTGTTTCCTGAATAAAAAAACATCGCGCAGTCACTTGTCCGAGGCGTCGTACACGACTATTTCGTCGGGCGCCAAAATCCGCGAGCCGTTGTGCATCTGAAGCCCAGCGTCTCCGTTTTCTTCGGGGCTTCCAACCTCAAACACGGCCTCATAGTCAGGGGCGCGGTCGCCGTTTGCCAGCAGCGGCTGCTGTTCGCCGTTCATGCCATTGGGCAGCTTTTCCAGTTTGGTTTCAATAATCACCTGCTTGGGTTGTTCGTCATCCTGGGACTGCATGCAGCGAAACCTGACGCGAAATGCGAGAAAAATCTTTGAGGCCTATATGGTGTAGCCTATTTAGCTGTTCGTTTTACGTGCAACCGTTAAGACAAATGGCTCAATTTTATTACAAGATGCTAAATAAAACACCTATAATTTCAACCCAAGTCATTTGACTCAATTACGTTAGTCCATGTCAAATCCTTTGTCCAAAAATACATTAGTCAAGTAAAGTCTAAAAAACAGTGACTTAACTGCAGTGACAATGACTTGAGTTAAATGCACTTAAGTCACTGTTTTCAAATGACTTGACTTGACTTAAGTCTTTCGGACAAATGACTTGACTTCACTTAAGTCTTTTGGACAAATGAGTTGTTTTGAGTGTTTTCTATAAGTATTTTTTTTATAAAATTTAACTATTTATCCAAATATTTGCACATAAAACAAAATCGCTTGCTATATGTTGCGTTTTTCTTATTTTTTAGTTCAGTTATTGTTCATATTCGTACTAGTTTAAAACTCTTATAGCTTTTATTTTTATGACAAGGACGTGGCTTGAAGTTGACTTGCTCTAATTATGACTTGACTGGGACGTGACTTGCGCAACTGATGACTTGGACTGTTACTAGACTTATTCATTAAAAAAGACTTAACTTGGACTCAAGTTTTTTTAAAATGACTTGACTGGGACTTAAGTCATTTTAATGACTTGTTTACAACACTGCTTAACTGCCTTTAAGTAGTCAAGTCAAGGACTTGCGCCGTAACAGTTCTGCTAAACTTACCCACAGAGGCGCACGAGGATACTGTTGTGCATGAACTCCTCGGTGATGTAACCGTACGACATATGGCGCGCATTCTTCTCTTCCAACTGCTTGTGCTTGAGCACCGAGTTGTAGGCGATCAGGCAGCTGCTGCAAACCACGATGATGATCACAACCGTCGCCAGAATCATCAGCGGTGTCAGGTTTACGTGGCTCGACTCAAACACAGTCGTCGTCAATATTGTGGACGTGCTCGTCGTTGGAGCGGCTGTAACATTCAACCGGGCGGCCACCATCGCTTTCAGTAGTGCCCTATAGCTTAGAGTAGCATTTCCTAGACGTAAAAAGAACAGCGGTGATTGGCAGTGTTGTAATGACTTAAATCAATGACTTGGCTTGACTTGACTTAAGTCACTGTTTTTACTTGACTTGACTTAAGTCTTTTGGGCAAAATGACTTGAATTGACATTTGATCAAATGACTTGGGTTAAAATAAATTGTTTTACTTAAGCAATCATTTATAAAATTTCGTTATTTATCCCAATCTTTCCACATAAAATAATTTGCTTGTAATATGCTGCTTTTATGTTTTTTTTTACTTGAGTTGCTCATAACAATCGAAGGAGTTTGCCGGTTTTCATAAAGTTTCATAAAAGGGCTGGAATGGAAGTTAACTTGCTTTAACTATGACTTGACTTGGGCAACCGATGACTTGGACTGGAACTTTACTTGTAATTTATTCAAAAAGACTTGACTTGGACTTAAGTTATTTCAAATCGACTTGTTTACAACACTGGTGATTGGACATGGACTGTTTTCGGGTTCGCGCTTATTGCAATCGATTCGGAAAGACGTGATGTAGGTGTCAGAATAAAAAAGGTACTCCAGAAATAACATCGAAATTAGAAAAGCAACATCGTCGGCATAAAGCACAGTTGGGAATAGAGTCAAAATAGGACTAATAGAAAAATATTCGAAATATGGCAAAATCGGAATAAGACCTAAACCCGCTAGAAAATTACCTTCTATACTGTTATTTTCAACCTTTTTGCTGGAGTGGAACCCTATGGAAACATTTCACTAGCTCGAGGATCCACAGTGCAATAATTCCACTGGCTCGAGGAACCCCAGTGTAAAAAACCTAACTCAATTAGCGAAACAATTTAGAAATTGCGGAACCCCTGTACTGTACTAGCGGAACCCTTAGGTTCCGCGGAACCCTGGTTGAAAACCACTGGAGTATAGAATAATAAATTCTAAACAACCTTTTTTTTTTAAATCTCGCCTAAAACTTCATCACTACTTCCCCTAGTGCAGGGGTTCTTAAACTGGGGTTCATGAACCCCTTAGGGGTCCTACAGCTAGCTTTAGGGGGTCCATGAAAGCCTAATTGAAATATTAGTGTATATTTAAAAAGCACATTTTTGAACCGAAATCAGCAGACATATGAAGTCTATTTGTATTGTGACGTAAATTCATGACGACATTTAAAACAAATTTGCCTATTGTGGTCCACGCGAGGCCAAAAAAAAATGTTAGGGGTCCGCGGTAAAAAAAGTTTAAGAACCCCTGCCCTGTTTAAAAAAAAAAGTTTAAACCCTGGTTATAACCTCACCCGTTATAGCCATCACTAAATCTCATGTTTTATTCCAAATAATTTAGGTATTATTTCTTCGTGATATACGTTTTTAGTTTTTTTTCATGTCATTGGGCTTAATACTTTAGTATTTTACATAATCCCTCTTTAGCTATATTTTTGCTTCAAAGCAGTGTTTCTTAACCTGTTTAGCGCTCGTACCTTTTGAGCTTTCATGAAATTTTCTCGTACCGCTCTCTTAAAAGGTCGACGGAAGTAAAAAAAAATTGATAATAGGAATTAAACTCAGTGCAATTATAACTTACGGATTGAATGCACGCATTAAAAACAGTCTTGTAAGTTCAACGATATTTACAACAAATAATCAGTCAATTTACTAATGATTTCTTTGTTGTTGCTTTTCGTTAATTACACATTCTTCACAAATATGCCTAAACATCGCATAATTTCACAATGCGTTTCGTACTCCCTGTTTTGGTGCTTCGTACCACCAAGGGGTACACGTACCCCTGGTTAAGAATCCCTGCTTTAAAGGGTTATTTGGTGCTCCCCCCTGAACATTAATCTCTACTGTAGGCTATACCGTTTTTTTTTGTCAAGCTCCAACTTCGACTACGGTACATAGCTCAGAATGGCGCTCACGAATTAGCCGAGATCGTGAGTTCGAACCTCACTTACTGCAGGCTCAATTTTCACTCACTGCAGGTATTTTTCTAGCCTTGCCTTGCCTGTACTACAATCATTTAAGTCAGAGGTTCCCAACCTTTTTTACACCGTGACCCCCTTTGGAAATTTTGATAGTCCATGGCCCCCCTATTATTTTCTAACCTTTTGAAAAAATTAAGAAACGTCATTTTAATTAAACAACTGGTTTATACAGTAACAGGTAGTTAGAATGATAAAACGATATATTCAGTTAATGTGGTGGTTGAGCTTGTTTTTACTCTGAAAATGTCTTAATCGCTGGTTTAGTGGTTGAAAGCAGGGCTGCGGAGTCGGTTAAAAACAACCCGAGTCCGACTCCGGCCAAAAATATACACCCGAGTCCGACTCCCGAGTCACGAGTCCGACTCCGGCCAAATGTAAGATTTTATCGAGTCCCGAGTCCAGCTCTGACTCTACAGCCTGTATTTTACCCATTTACGCAACTAAATTAAGGTGGATTTTCTGTAATCCACTCATATTGGTGTCATAATTGATCCACCCGCATTAAATGGTTTAAAAATATTTCACATTTGCTATTACACTTTTACAACTTACATTTTGCCGCCTTAACAGTTTTAAAATTTGATACTGCGCATGCGCACGTCGGACTCGGGACTCGGGTAGTTTTACGCGGTCTTACCCGAGTCCCGTGTCCCGAGTCCGACTCCGGCAAAACAAACCGACTCCGTCGAGTCCCGAGTCCCGAGTCCGACTCCGCAGCCCTGGTTGAAAGAGCCAGCCGCATGTCATATTTAATATACACGACACTGCGCTGCTTTGTCTTAAGAAGTAAAATTCTTGAAACCCCACATTCACAATGTTATGTTAATGGGAAAGGCAACAGCAATGGCATGATAATTTCATTAAGCTTACGGTACGATTTGCTTTGTTTTGCCCAAAATGTGGTCAAACTATCTTTCTCAAAGCTCAATCGGGTTGCCGTCAGTTCTTACGACCACTTAAAGATAATAAACAAAAAAAAATATCCCCCCTTGGGGGCCATGGCCCACAGGTTGGGAACCCCTGATTTAAGTCAACTGATTTGGGTAAAATAGCCTTCCCGAAAACTTCTGGTATATTATCATGGGTATGCTATTATCGTTGATCGGTACTAGGCCTATACTTGAACAGGTACTAGGCGTACTTGAGCAAAATAGCCTTCCCGAAAACATTTGGTATATTATTAAGGGTATGCTGTAATCGTTGGTCGGTACTACTTGAGCAGGGCTGATCTCAGTATATCTTAGGGATGGGCGGTACTTATTTTTTTCCGATACCAAGTTTGTTAGGCAAAAAGTAAATCAGTGCAATCTGATACTAAATAACGTCATTACTGTGATCAAACAAGCAAATATGAAATTTAAACGTTCACGCAATTTTCGAGGTTAGATCACAGTTTGCGCTTCAACGTTGACAATTTAGTGTCATTCCGTTGTTAACCTACTATAGTTCATACTATAGCATGGGTCGGCAACCTTTCGTATACAGTGTGTCAGTTTATGAATAATTTTAAAATATCAACAACTCGCCTGCCGAACATTTTTCTATGTTTGCATTGTTTGGTTTTGCACTGGCAACCAGGGCTGTGGAGTCAATTAAAAATAACCCGAGTCCGAACCCGGGTCAGACTCTCCAGCCTGTATTTCACCCATTTACATAACTAAAAGTTGATTTATATTCAGCAATCCAATCATAGGGATCATGGAAAATATGCGACCATATGCTATTCCACCTTAACAACTTATATTTTCTGCTTTATCAGTTTCGACATTTGGTACTGCGCATGCGCACATGTCGGACTCGAGTAGTCTTACCTCGTCTTACTCGAGTCCCGAGTCCGACTCCGCAGCCCTGCTGTGATCTGGCATAAAATGCCCTACGCACGCAATAAACAACACGCAAAGTAATACCTATAGCCGTAAACAACGGGTTTGACGCCCACTAAAAATAATGTTACAGTTAAGACACTTATTTGTGACACGAACACTGCCGAATCATTTGGCGTACCCTGAAAAATCATCCGCGTGCCACTTTTGGCACGCTTGCCAGGGGTTGCCGACCCCTGTTTTACCTCAAGGTAAAAATCGCTGTGTTGGGTCGCAAAATCGTGGCTAGAAATCCCATTTTTAGATTAGTATCGGATCGGCACCGATACATCCTAGTATCGGACAAATGCCGATACTACCACTCGGTATCAGGTATCGGCCGAAATCTGCTATTATCGCACATCCCTAGTATACGCCGCTGTGGATTCCATGGCTCAGTTGTTTAATCTCTAACGTTTTCTTTTCAAAAACGTTGGTATTACGAAGCCCAACTGTTACATGATAACACGACTATTCCCTTAAGCTATACATAAATGCATTTTTAATGGTTTACGTTTGCCACTGATATGAAAGAAAATGATTTAATATATTACAGCGAAGTCGTTAAAATTTATGAGCATTCACAGGAACGCCATTTCCGAACATTTATGACACATGTCTTTGCCGATTTATAAATAGCCTAAATGCCTGTATAGTGTTCTCTAAACGTATTCTCATATCGCCTAACTTCCATTTAAACAATTTAACAAGCGACTGCCCGAACTGCGTATTTCGACACTCTCATCTGTCATAGTACTTGTAACTTATAACTGTTTTTATGGGACATTTGTCGCCATGAGCGATTTCCAGAAGGCCAATAAACCGCTTTGTTTAACCACTTGCAGATTCGCCGACGCTTTTTGAGCGCAATAAAAACACACAGTCAGCTTTTTCAGCGACCATTCAAAAAGCACAGCGCTTGAAACATTTAAAAAAAAGCGGACTGCTAATTTTAGCAATTCGTAGGTTTAAATGACTGAGGATCAAACTCAAAGCAGGTAAACGACGACTCAACCTATATAACAATATAACTTTGACTTTCCTCCACTGGCGGCTGACTGCATTGTTGTTTGGCAAACTTTTGACAATCGCTTCATATACGCAACGGAAACTCACAAACGTATTGAATGAAACCTTTTAGACTGCGATTTTTTTTTGTCTGCGCTTTCAGCCTTCAATCGACTTTTTAGAAGATTGAAAACATTGCAAAACAGTCCCGAATCATCAAATGCGGAACGCCAACACCAACGTATACTTTCCACCTCGTTCGAATGGGAAGTGACGACAGTGTCTCTGTGAGAATGCTCGCAAGACAAATGGGCTGTTTCCCCTCGCAAAACAAAGCCCACCATCAGTCAGAGGTCACATGTTGCTGAATCAGTACGCGACTTTCAGACTTTTTTGTCAGGCTCGTTTAGATTTGCTAATCATAAAAACTGAATATTTTACATAATTTTTTCCTGGTTTGGGTTTTTCAATCGCCTTTTAAATTCCTTTGATGAAAGGCAATTTGATTGCGTACTAAACAAATTAACGTTTTGCAATGTGACATTGCTAAACTGGTACACGAACACTGCTGTTTGTTATTATAGTATCACTCAAATTCATGACTGTTTTTTAATATCAACTCTAAAATGTTACACAAAGTCTGCACCGTAGCACTGTCCAACTTTTAATATATTTCATTCTGGCTGAAATACGTGCTTTTATACTTTTAAACATCAATGTGTCACTCAACATCTCCATTTTCGTTCAATCAGCTAACTCCGTGGACTTATTTTTTACTGTTGTTCTTTATATACAACATAAACTGACCTAGAACTGCCTCGCATAGTATGTGAAGTTAAACAAACGTTTTCTAAACGTTAAGCCAGCAGACAAACGCTTTTTGTTCTTTATAACCCTTTATTCAAACAGACAGACTGCAGGACAGTTTAAAACCAAGTTACTGTCCAACTGCTGCTGCTAGACTAATGATCCTTTAAAAACGTTGCTACTTCGCTTTTGTGAAAGGTGGTTAACCTTAGGAAATGACGAATCAATGCCGAAATCTGTGGCCATCAACGCAATACGCAATTCCTGTCAGAGACCGTATACGCCTCTTCAAATTGACTTAATTCCGGTTTAACCGGGGACACTTTGTCGGTCAGTCAAGTGTCAAACTGTAGCTTCTATGTTGCTAGCAACTCGAAACGCTAAATCGAATGTTTTTCAGCGCGATGTTAACTTACCAGGTGCAAAACAAGCTCAATGTTTACATAAAACTCGACAGCCTTGACAAATTTCCGAAAGTTACCTTGTATACAAGTAACTTGTATGCATTGCTCGCGGCTAAACAGTAACTGGAGCGTTAGAGGGTGCTTTGTACCCACAATAACCGACCGTACTGCAGGTCCCGGAAAACCAAATTGATCACACACTGGAGTTGTTTCCTTTACTGCGCCGCCGTTTGATTAATTTCCCAGTTTTTGCTGTTTACGTCTATGGGCAAAGTGCGTGCCCAAAATTGGCTCAATTGCAGTTTTGTTGCACTCCGAACTTCCCTTTTCACTATAGAATTGAAGCTTGGGCCTGATTTTATTTAATTCAAAGAACTTGGGTGGATGATTGGCCCTTAACTCTTCTATTCGCTGTTCAGATTGTAAAACAATCAAAGTCTACGTGAAATGGAGCTTCACATGATTAGCCAAAGTGCCGTCGTTTGCATAGTTTTTACGAAATACCTGATCTATATATTTTAAGTTACGCAAAACCTTTAAAAAGGTAATTGGCTTCAATAAACAGATGTTAATTATTTTTTAATAAACAGACGTTAAATCAACGGCAGACCTGGGCAAACCACGGCCCGCGGGCCGGATCAGACCCGCCAAGCAATATAATCCGGTCCGCGGCTCATTAAAATAGAACTTTTATAGGCAAAAATAAGAGTTTTTCAATATTTTGTCAGCCGTTTCTATCACAAAAGTTTGTTTTTGAGCCGGTTCTATTACAAAAGTGATATTTTTCAGTCGGTTCTGTTACAAAAAGTCATATTTTCGGCAAATAAACTGATTACTTTATATACGGCAGAACTTGGTCTTACGAAGATAAATCGAACCCACTGAATCCCATCACAGTTAACAGCCACACTAAAAGCAGCAGTCGTCTCATTACTTGTACTTATGACGCAACAATCCAATTTTCAGACAAACTATTACAAAACGAAAATGATTATATTTACACAATGTATTACTGCTACTTGCGAACTTGACCATTGCACATTTTGAAAAAAAAACACGTGGCTACTTGGATCTCAAAAATTATCGTATCAGATAAGATGCAAAAATCCATTGACAGTAACCAGTAATGCTAGCCGGTTCGCTGATCTCATAAAATTTCGTGAGACGGTTCAACAGAACCGGTGCTCACCGGCTGAATCCCACCACCGACAGGACCTATTTCTACTCTTACCCAATTGTCAAAACAAGGAAATTTAACAATTCTTTCAAAAGAATTCACACGTTGCATTATGTTTATTCGAGATCCCATTTTTGACGCTGCCCACCAAGACAATTTATGGTTAACATGCGGCCCACTGTTAAAAATAATTGGCCACCCATGATCTAGCACAGGGATGTCCAACCTGCGGCCCGTCTGAAATTTTTGTGCGGCCCGCTAGTCATTTTCACTCCCAAGTAGTATTTTGAACGTTAAACATTAGCCTAATTAAAATGTACCAGTCAGCTTTCAGGGGCGCACTAATAGTATAGTATGGGTTAATATATATATATATATAACTCTAAAGAGCAATACTTAATCTTGAAACGTAATAGATTCTGCGACCCATTAAATTATTTCAACTGTCAATGCGGCCCACTATAATAAAATGTTGGACATCCTTGATCTAGGCCTAGGCCCTAGGGCATAAGTTAACAAAGATACCAAGACGTCCTCTCGCGACGTGTTTCTTGGAATCGGAGGTATTTTTCAAGGAATTAACGGTGGCGGTGGTGATATGCCATCGCTTACGTAAGATCCAAGTGCCAAAACTTTTTTCCGGATAACCAACAAATACAAACTTTGATCCTATGTTGTTTTAGGTACTTTATGGCCGGTAAAACGGGACTTATAATAATTGCAGGATCCTGTGTGATGTTAAGTTGCAATTTGACAAAGCCCCTCTCTGCCTAATTATGTTTTTCTACCGTTTTAAATAATGCAATGTTTATTTTCCTCCAGCACATTGAAATTAGTTTTTCCAGTCGCAATCATTTCAGTTGCTTAACGAGTCTTCTCCGAAATCGGAATCGTCCAAATGTATTTTCCAAGACAGTCGTCAGAAAGCAGGGTTGTAAAGACTTAAGTCGATGACAGTGCACTTAAGGCATTATTTTCAAATGATTAAACCGGATTTAATTGTTTTGGAAAAATACTTGACTTAAAATAAAGTGTTTTCATTGAGCATTTTTTTTTATAAAATTTGGTTATTTGTTCTAATTTTTTCACATAAAACAATTGTTCATATTCGGACGGTCTAACCGATTGTGAAAGCTTAACGTGTAGTTTTATTGAAAAAGAACTTGATTGGAATTCACTTGCTTTAATTATGACTTGAACTGGGACTTAACCTGTTATTTATTTATAAAGACAAAAAGATTTGACTTGGACTAAGGGTATTTTACAAACGACTTGACTTCAGACTTAATTTATTAAAAATGACTTCTTTTCAACACTGACAGAAGTATAGCCCCGTAAACTATTTATTTCGGGAGTTTCCCAAACTCCGCGGAAGACGCGAAAAAACTACACCTGGGAGTGACCAAGAGAATACACACGAGCACAATGCGTGGCTGCGGTAGCGTGAGTAATAATACCGGCTACCGTTTAGAAGGCGCTAAAATCGATACATATATACTGCACAGCAAACGTTTGGTGATACTATGAGTGGTGCGATTATGTACAGTAAGTTACAATGTGCAAATTTGCGAAAAACAGCGAGAAACCAATACACAAACCAATGGAACGACGAAAATGTCAGATTGCTAATGCTCGATATAGGTGTCCAGTCCCCAAATTGCACGATACAGCAGATTTTGTACAGATATTTTGGCGCTGGTCTAGAATCCTAACCCATTTTCGTCCGAGGGTTAAAATTGCTAACATTATTTGGGTGAGGGTGCGAGTTGGCGTTTGGATTTCAATGAGTGACGGAATATTATTATATTTATTCTCTCAAATTTATTTCTTCCCTGCAATTCCATTTTCGACAACTCATTTCGTAACATACAAAAAGTGGTAGAATTCTAGAAAAGCGCCGATATTTGTCAGTTTTATAACAATGTAGCAGAAAACCAAATAGAAAAAACGCTGCGGTACGCCATTTTCCATTACTGGCTTATCACTATTAGTATTATTACAGACTGCGAAAGAAAAACGGCAAATGCGAATCGTTTACAAAAATCAAAGTAATAGAAAACGCAAAATACAGCAGACAAATTTGAAAAAAGAAAACTTATAGCAAAGCCGCATTACGACATTTCCACACAGAATCATAAGCGTTCGATTCTTCTCGCACCAATAAGTATATATTCGGAACTCGAGGGCTAAATGAAATAGCACGACAAAACATCCTTTCACGGTCAATGAATTGCACAGTGTACGAATAAGGAGGGAAGAAGTTATGATTTACTGAAGAAATAGAAGCTGACAAAAAATAAATTCATCGTGCAAGCGGGCCAATGCCTCAATCCTGAATAAACGAGAGAAAAAAATTGGTGAAATGCGATTAAATAAACAGTTTGCAATTTCTGTGAGCTAAATTTTGACCAATATGCAACATTTGTACTTTTAAGCATTAAGTCAGTTTGCGCACTCACGAACTATAAGCCACGATGTCATTTCAGGGATTTGCCATTTCGAGCGAAAACACAATCCTTTCGAGCTAGGCACCAACGATTAATGTTAAATGTAAAACATATTATACAAGTTATACACAATACATTTATTTTTAAAAAGTATACACAAATATCCGCAGCCGATCTAAATACTGTTATTCCGCACGCGTATTCAAAGAAGTACAGAAAAAGCACCAACGAATACGCACACAATGCCCAATTAAGCTACCGTTTTAATGCAACGCACAAGCCCTGACGGAATGCTATGGAGGCGTTTGAACCTGGAAATGCACTGGGATGACGTGTGACCTGACCACCAAAAAAATAATAATCCAATTTGCCCTGAGTGCGTGCTTGCAATTTACTTAAATACGCAGGGCTAGGGCGGTTTAATTATGCATTGCCAATGCTGCCGCCATTGTAGAAACTATGCGGAACGCAAAGGCGATTTTTGGACTGGTCCTTAACCACACTACACCAAACTACAATAAAAACAATGGAATATAATACGGATGTGACGTGTTGTCGAACTCCAAGCACTCTAAAGATGATTTGGACGGTGCGGTTATCAAGAAGTTGGAAGTCACATCGCAATTACGCTGTTTGAAACTTCTAGTTGAGGATTGGTTGTATTTAAACGTCAGACACGGGGGGCGTTAAAACCCAAGTTAACAAAATAAAATTTCAATCGGCAGATTTAAAGTTTGATAATTGCTCAGAGCAGCTTTTTTCTGATTTGCTCAGAGCAGTTTTAAAAGTTACCGGGCGACAACTATTTAAAACGCGTCATTAGGTAATACCTGCGTGAATAATTGCAGTACCCAGAAATTTATTATTGATTTCTCATCTGTTCCCATTGATTCTAGTGTCACATGGGCATAATTTTCCAATCGAAAATAGGCTCCTCTGATTTCGCTGAGTTTTACCAAACGTAAATTAAACGTTTTAACAGTTTGACGACAAATGTAGGTAATTTCAATGGACGGTTTGAAGACACATTTTTAGTTAAATATAATATGTAAATATTTGATAGAAGGAATCAAATAGATGTTTGCCTACATCAACCCTATTGACGCCTTTTGTTTACAATTCCTATCATACAAGGCGTCAGACCAGATTGGCGTCTCCAAAGGTTGAAAATTCATTGGCCTTTGCAACAGCCAGTCGCTTGCTTTTCAGTGTCGACGTACTCTTTAAGGTTAAACTTGTTGTTTGGATCCCTGTTGGTTCCAATGTAATCTGAGGCGCCCAGCGATTTCGTGAAAAGCTCTCTTGCAATGCCAGTGAACGCAACGTCAACATTTACACCAGTTTTGGCACTGGTCTCCAAGAAAACAATGTTGTTTTCTTGTGCCAGCCTTTCTCCGTCTTGATATTTCACCTGTAAAACACACATATTAAGTGATATATTATATATGCACATGGGAAACACGTTCAAATTAAAGGTTTTGTAACTAGTTGAAATATTTATGTGTGCAGTTAGTAGATTTTTCATGTTCTTTTTTAAATCTTACTCCGAAACTAACACTATAGTATGAAATGTATATTTTTTAAATTTAAACCATTTAGTGTTTTGCAAAATCAAACCCAATTCTGTTTATCACTGACATGCACATCCTTTACATAACCCATCTATAGGCTTGTGACAACACAGTGAATAGTTCACTATACTTGAGTGGTAAATGTTTTGATAGTGACAAACTGGCTTGTTTTGTAAGAAACCTTAGCATACAAAATCTGAATTGTAAGGTTAATCAAAGGGCTTTTGTACAAGGTAACCTATAGTACATCTAAAAAAAAATCTATATTGATTCTAGGGACAAAAATCAATATCAGACAAGACAGAAAGATATATATACATATACTTATTTCTCTGGCAATGTTACCTATATCCACTACTTAAAAATTGTTTTTGTCCCTAACCAGTCACATAAACATAGGTTTTGATTGCTAAACACAGGTGGCCTTTTACCATTGCCTAACATTGAGGTACACAAATTTTAAGAGTGTAAAAGCAGCTTTCGGTGTACCTTATTATTATTAAGAATAAAAAATATGATTTTTAACTGTTAATATTAAAATAGGAAAAATGATAGAACGCTTCACAGTTAAGTTTTTACCTCGCGATCGGACGAGCAATCACATTTGTTTCCAATTAGCATGAGAGAAACTTTTGGTGCAGCATGCCGCCGTATGTCGCTTAACCACGACCGTACGTTGGAAAATGACTGGGCGCTGGATATGTCATACACTAGAAGGAGTGCTTGGGCATCTCGAAAGAAGCTGTGCGTCATGCTTCGAAAGCGCTCTTGGCCTTTCTCCGACAAAGTACAAGAAAGCGGTTGTAAGATGTAGGAAGCCTATTAGACTTGGCATTAAATATTAATGGTGACATTAAGACACATAAATACACGATTCCCAACTGTTCAAGCAACATACATTGCTTGCAGTGGGCAAAAGCAAACAAGCCAGAAACATAGAACTTTTATACTAACTTAAAAAACTTTGTATATATAAGTACATCAATGTAAGCCAAGCACTATTGGCAGCCATTTCTAAAAAACAACAATGTCTACTTCGACAACAGAAAGTACAACACAAATACTGTTAGATCTAATAATATGTAAGTGATAGCATCTAACCGGCAGTGTCCCAAATTTGCAGTTTAATCCGCCTGTCCTCAACAGTAACCACTTTGTTTTTAAAATCCACCCCCACAGTGGAAATAAAGTTGCCATTCAGGAAGCTACCATCCTTATAGCGCACCAGAAGACAGGTCTTTCCAACGCCAGAATCACCGATCAGCATGATCTGAAAGTTAAGACACATTTATGCTATTTCTACTTTGTTTATTTCCATTGTGGTAAATGCATTGAAATTTCAGTCCGTTAAATTTATAACGTTAAATAAAATATCTAGGCCTTGGTCTAAAATCTTACAACTTTTTTTTTTTTAAAGTAACAAAACGAAATGTAAAAAATAAAATCAATATGGGGTAATAAATATAATAGTAATACTTGATCCAACCGAACCCAAACGCTAACTCTCACCCTAAACCGAATAAAGTTAGCAATATAAACCCTCAGATGGAAATGGAGTGGGATTCTAGACCAGCACCAATTTCTGTTTAACATAAATGATATAACAAATAATTTATTGAATGTTACAACTTTAGCTTTGGGCATAATGCAGTTTACAGTTGGAAAGTTTTGAGTAATTTTGGCGTTTATGAAATGCTACCCCACAAATTTACATGAAAGTAAGTTATTTATTTCATAAGTCAAGCTTACCTTGAATGTCAAATCAAAATCTGATGTCGATATTGATGACGCTAGTCTTCTTTTGGGCACTTGTCCATTCATTGCTGCAGTATGTTCCTTGACATAAAAACCTAATCTAAAAACTCTTTAGCTGTTTTCCTCAGCTATATCGACCAACGCAAAACTGTGCCACAAGAAAATTCCAGCTGAAAATAGCCAGATACCTTAGACACGCGTCCAAACAAACGGGAGGTTTCCACTGCAAAACAACATAAGCGCACTTTTAAACACTGTCTGTAAAAACGCCTGACATTTCCCACAGAAGTAATATCCCTCTCTTCGTCTCTTTTACTCTACAGCGCTTTCGCTCTTCTATAGGCTTATACAAGACGGCGAAATATTTCCTTTTCCATTCAAACAGAGTTGGACTTCAAATAATTTCGATTTTAAAAAACAATCGCGCTGAGTTATACCAACAAATAGCTATATACAACGGAAACGAAGGCCAAGCCTTAAATTTTATTTATTGTCGTTTTGTCATAATTTTTTTTCCCAAACAAACCAGCTGATTACTATCGAAAAAAGTTTGTTGATGCAGAACGGCCACGCATCGCTGGCTTCGTTGTCTATCATTAGAAACGGACGTGGCGTCGGAAAATATATGGACCGCCTAGAATGTAAACATTTAAAGGTTATTCTTACAGAAGCTTTGATGTAAGCAGACTATGTAACTTTCTAGGCTTGAATACATTTGCCCTGATAGCCCGTATGATAGTTGTGGTCTGAGATGAGCAAAATGTTTGTAAACAATGAACCACTTTCAATAGCTTCCCGTCTGTATGAGTAATACTAATTTACGGAATGATGAATGGTCGGAATGGTTGGAACGCTCACTAATTTAAGTGTTACCCCGTTAAAACAATTATTAAACCAACGCACAATATTTGGGTTAGGGTGGGGGTTAGCGTTTGGGTGAAGGTGGGTCAAGTGTTATTATATTTAATAATAATAGTGTGAGCGTTCCGACCATTCATCATTCCGTATTAAATTAGTGTTACCCGTCTGTATGGTTCAGGGGTCGGAAACCTTTTTAGCTAAGTGAGCCATAAAAGTCAAATATTCTTAGTTGTATTTCCATGAAAGCCATATGGTTTTTAACATCTGGTCATAGATTGGCAAAAACTAGTAAATTAAGGAGGGCCTTTTATTTAGTTCTCATTTAAAGAACAAAGCGTAATACACATCAAAAATGAATTAGCCAAGTTTGCACAACTTTGATTGCGAAGTTCTGTTGAACGAATAGGGCATTTTGGATACTAAGAGATTCGCGCAAAGCGCCGAAAATTTTTCACTATGTGCAATAAATATATGAAATATTAAGTTAGGAAAGCGGTCGTGGCCGCGTGCAGTTTTATTCTGATCATTCCGAGAAATGTTAGTTTAGATTTATCTACAAGCAAGATTCTTTAATCAAAAGAGTCCTATGGCCTCACAAAAAGAGCCATATGGCTTGCGAGCCATAGGTTTCCGACCCCTGGTATAGTTGTTTCATGAATTTGTCCTACGTAAAGTATCTTTAAAAATAGAAAAAAATGTATTGTCGTAGTAGTTTTTAACCAATATAGGATTTTTGTGTTTTTTGTTGAACATATGTGTTAGTGTCACTATTAGGGAAGCCACAAGGCCCAATTATATCGGAGCTGGCGCCAAGTGACAGTAGCAGTACTTACTGAATACTCTGGTGGTTCCGGTGCCGATCGGATATCACAATAGTGGTGGCATTATAGCATTGTTTTGCGATTTAACATACAGTTTTGTCATTTAAAAAATCATTTTTTTAGTAAAATTACAATAAAAATAGAAGATTACCAAAAAAAAATCAATTAGGATTATCCATTGTCTTAATTTAACTACGGTATATATAGCATTTCGTTTTTTATTATTTTATTTATATAGCACTGCTTTTTCCAAAAACAAAATATCGGGTATCGATATACCAAATAGATATCGAACAACCCTATTCACCATGTATTTTTTCAGGAATTTTTGCAAGGACAAAAATGAAAATAAGATAATCTGAACCTAAATTATTAAGTTAAACTGTTTTATCAACCATATAATCTTATTTTCAAAATGGCCCAACAAACCAGACAAATACAGCTTCCACCGGACTTTGATGACCATACTTTGGCATTAGAGGGAATAACTCTGATGTTAAACAATGGCTTTAAGGAGTCAGAAATTCTGTTTGCAAAATTTAGGTAATTTTTTTTCAAATAATTTATATAAAAAATAATTTGTTTTAAAATTTATTTGGTATCTGCCACTGCTAGGCAACTAGCTCAGTGTTATAACATTGTTGCATTTATATGCATATAATGAATTTAAACCAATCAATTTGTATTTTGTTTCAGGGATAGTACTCCCCTAATGAGTGCTGGTGCAAGCTTTGTCAGTTTCATGGTAGGTTTTTTTAGCCTAAGCAATGGGAAAAAATATATTTAGTATATACAAATTAAGAGTACCAGTATTATTTGTTTCACTTAGTGTTTGCCAGTATTGCTAGTTTTTAAACAGCATTTAACTCCTTTTTAATTAAAATATCAAAATAATGTTTTTTTAGCAAGGTCTAATGTCCTTTGAGGATGAAAAGTTGGAAAAGGCGGTTGTTGCATTGAAATCAACCCAAAAAATATGCAGCTCTGCTGAAGAAGACTTACTAGACTCATTTAAAAAAAAGTTTAAGAAAAAGGTATATCATGTCTCACTCAATATGTCACTTATAAGACATTTGGGAATTTCCCTTGACAAATAACATGGTGTTGCTTGTTACATACCACCATCTTAAGTTTGCTCCTTCACACATTTATATTATGTTGCAAAAACTAAGATAACTTATTTTTAATTTTGAAGATTTTCTTAACAAGCAAGTTTACCTAAATTGAAATTATTCCTAAGTAAATGCAAGGAGATTTGTTTACACCTTTCACATTTATCCTATTTATAACTGATATTAAAAACATAAAAATAACACAAATATTAAAAAGAAAGACAACAATTTGTTTTGCGATGTAGTCTCACATCTGTCCTATTCATTCAGGTGAAATATTTTGACCTTAACAGGAATCCAACCATTTTCCCCAATTCAAATTTCTCTCACTCAAAAGCTATTGATTGCACTGTCTTCTAGTTTAGTAATAACGACTGTAGGGAGTGGGTCTGAATTGATCTATTGGATGCCCGCAATTAGCCCTTTTAAAAGTATCCCCTGGGTGGTCAATTGAAAGTAGCCACCTATTGAAAGCAGGCTACAGATTTAGTCTGTGTGCTGCTTGAAGCCTAAATATATTCTTGATTTTTTGGTATTTTATTGGTCATTGTAGGTTCTAACTTCCTGTGTATTATAAAATGTTTTTTTTTTATTTTCAGTTACCCAATGTGCGTCCATTAAGTAAAATTGAAATTCTGCAACGGCGTGTTATTGTCGCGGATTGCTACCTTTATATTGCCCTAATCCACTTCATCAAGCAAGATATAACAGGTTGAAATTGTTTTTTTTTTAGTTTTGTTGATTACTAAATCTGAGTTTGAGCATATTATGAAACAGTTATTTAATTTATCTATAGCAGCGGTTCTCAACCAGTGGGCCATGAAAACTTTTTAGGTGGGCCACAGACCAATTTGAAAAAAGCTAGATTTATTGAAGAATTTAGTTTCATTTGTGTCACTATACCTAATTTTACACGAATACAGGCTTGGAATATAAATGAAACATAAATCCATTGTTCAGAAGCAAGTACCTCACTAATATATGGTTGAATAAATAATAATCTGTTTTAATTATGCGCCACAATTTTTTGTGCTAAACCTTTTTTATATTTTTTTCGTTCATAAAATTTTTTTGGGCCACAGAATTTTGCTGCAACGAAAATCGGCCATAAAAGAAAAAAAGGTTGAGAACCACTGATCTATAATAATGAAAACGTTTGTTGAATATAACTTAGTATATATATATATCTAAAATCCATACTATTCTGAATGTTTATGTTAGCCAAAGGTTTTGTACCATCTGCTTGATTAAATGTATCATTGTGCTTCACATTTTTCAAAAGAAGAAGAGTTCACCACAAGAGTTAAAAAAAATATATATTTAAAAAAAAAAAAAAAAAAAAAAAAAATATATATATATAAAAAAAATAGTCCAAGTTAAAGATTAATTGTAAATTATAAAATTGTTTTTTACAGAAAACTTAAGTAGCAATCTACAGCAAAGTTTAGTGTCTACAAAAACAACTTGTCCAAAACCTTGTTATAACTGCTTTTTATTTCATGTTTGTTTAATGATAAACACTGCAAGTTGTAAGTAATGTCATCTGCTATCTGTAAGCGCTGTATAAAAAGGTTACCCAAGCCCAGTTTGTAATCTACAGTATGTGTATATAGCACACATCACTAAGTATACTCTTGCTGAAAAGGTTACATCAAAGGTGGCTGGAATCTTCGCAAGGCGTGGAAAATTTACGAGAAGTGCCATCACCAAATCACAGCGATGCTTGAAGAACGTAACATCAGCTGCACGGTATTTACTTATTTGTATACTAATATTTAATTCCAAACTTACACACAATGCGTAACAGTATACCTCAGGAAACAGATACAGCAAGAATGCTTGTGGCATCATTTCCTTATTGGATTTCGGATGCTTTGTCTGTGCAATTATTTGATCCTGGAAATCTTATAAATCTAACTGAAACGGCTTGATATTTAATAGCATGAATGTCATTTTTTAATGTAATAACTGATCTACATAGAAATTGTGCATAATTGTCGGTAAATAAGACACAAGTTAATAATGTAAACGCATGCAGTTTTAGGCAACATGTTTTTAACTTAGCATTACAAATAAATGATGCCAGCATTTTTATTTAAGTATCACTACACCAAAATAGTATTTTAATTTTTATGCTCCAATATTCCTATATAATAACCAATCTCAATAAGTCTAACCAAATAAAACGACTTCAATCGGCGACCCAACTAAATCAAATGGCCACACATTTGTGGGTCGCTGGCGCTGCATATGGGCTGAGAAACACTGCCATACGCGAATAAATAAACGCGGCCATCAAAAACTTGAAAATCACCAAAAGTAAAAGTTACATTATGTAGCTATTCAAAAACAATTACAGACAGACAACTTCTGCTAGTTGTTAAATACTCAATCTGGACCGATTTTATTTTTTTAGACATCAGAGAAAGTTGGATTTGTAAATGGCGGCCCCACCCCCAATCAGCTGTCTGTTGAAGGTCAACATTTGTCAGCTTCAATGTCAAGCCTTGATTCTAATGGAAATGGAGACGCAGACCATGTGTGAGTCACCTATTGGGAAATGTTACTCTCTAACGAATATTATAGTGGTTGTGAAAACTTTTTGAACTTTTAGAACAGTAAAAGAGAAAAATAGGTTCACAGCACACTTTCTACAGAACGACAAATTCGTAACTTGACTAACCGCCTGCCATTTATCTCAAGGCAACAAGTAAATGCCTATATATTAAGAGTTTTCTTACGGATCATTTGCATTCAAGTCACCCGCGCTTTCCTGTATGTGTTTTTCAAATACAAATAAGTATTTTTCCACAATAATAAAAACGTACACATCTCAGTTAAAAATCTCGCAAGGCAAACTGCAGAAAGTTTGAGAATCACTGCTCTATTGTCTATTAAATAATTGCATTCAAAAATTTAAAAAATTTTAACTATCAAAATTCGGATGCCACTTTTTATAAATAGCATTTTGTATCATTGTCAAAATTACCCTCTGTAAAATTTGATACAAGCTCGTATCGAAACGTCTTAATCAAGATAATGTCGATCTACTCGACCTTTTTGGCTTTGCAATTCATTATCAAGCTACATTACATATCCGTGCATAGTTAACTAAAGTAAATCACATGGTCATAAAATTAACTGCTTTTTACGTTTGCCCCTTGAGCCTATTTTAAAGGAGAACCCTTAAATAACAACCGTTCACAGGCGACACGTTTTTAGTGCCACTTCATTTACAAGCACATGTGTTGGCCGGTTGTGTTCCCATGCCGTTTACTGCGTGCGCAATCATTTGGTTCGCTTGTCCAGGTCCGATTGTTCGCGGGTCGCCACAACATTTTGTGCAAACTTCGACCCTTGTATGTGGCTCGGGCACTGGAATATATATTTTGGATGTTTATCGCAAATAAACTGTCGGTACTAATTACCCGATCCGTCAGGAATTAGTGCAATTCTAAGCGAAAAGGTGTACGACAACTAGGGCATCCAACGGCCGAAAAGTCAGACTTTTAGACGTTGAGGTCTTGTACAATCCACTAATTAGACCTTTAGGAAAACTCCCGGCATAGATAAAGTGAAAATATTGGCTGCAGAAATTCAATGAAACGTCTTGAGAAACAACGCTCTGGACAGCTAGCTAAAAAATGCTTCTCAACCTTTTTTACGTCCGAGTCCCACTTTTACCAACCCTTTTTAAACATTGTTTCCTATTTAAAAATAGAGTTAGCTCTACCCGGAGGCACATATCAATAGATAGAAATTTCACCAGAAGAGCGATTTCTGTCTATTGTTTCCTATTGTTAACCATTTTTTACGTATCGTGGATGATTTTTTTCATTGATAATATTTTTTAAGCATACAATTAGGCGTAGGAGCAAATGATTTATACGAGAAACAAGCCAATGAAAAATCGGAAATTAATTTTTAAACTGTGTTGTGTACCATAGTATAAAGTTTGCCTCTGAAAGATATTCCAATTTTGGAAAATAGTAAATTGTTATGCCGTGTGGTAAGGGCGATTCTCCAGCAAGGTTATTATTGTTTTGTATAATGTGTGCCACGTATTTACTTTGTTATCTTTAGTTTCCCGCAGGTTAAACCAAAAAAATTGCGAACCACTTTCCTAAACACTCACAGCGGCTCTTGTATGAAGCCAATTCACGCAACAACAAAAATACTGTTATTTCTTGCGCAGCTTGGACGAAATCGCCACCGGCCTAGAAAAGAGCGCACCCAGGCTAAACCAAAAAAATCGAACCACTTCCCTAAACACTAACAGCGGCTCTGGTATAAAAAACAATTCACACAACAACAAAAACACTGTACTTTCTTGCGCAGCTTGGACGAAATCGCCACCGGCCTAGAAAAGATCGCACCTGGCGTTGAAGACCAAAGCTCGAAGCAGGACGAACGACTGAGGCGGCTCTACGGTGCCGTGAGCTTCGGCTACGGGGCATTTAACCTGTGTGTGTCCCTGGTACCACAGACCCTGCTTCGACTTGTCAACATGATGGGATTTTGCGGCGACCGCACCGTCGGTACCAACTCGCTGAGGATCGCTTGCGAGAGCAGCGACATGAAGGCACCGCTGGCCATGTGAGTATCAACTATCAATGTATTGTTTTTCCGATTTTTGATCGGCTGTGATTTGTACCTATATAGCAGGGGTTCTTAAACTTTTTTTTACCGCGGACCCCTAAATAACTTTTTTGCTTCGCACGGACCAGCAAAGGCAAGAAATTTTTAGTGATGACGTCATAATACAAACAGACTTCAGAAATTTGCTGTTTTCGGTCCAAAAAATGTGAAATGAAATAAAGTCTAAGTATATTCAGTGCAAAAACGTTTTATTTTTAACTGTAGCATTCTCTTTTCTTTGAAAAATTGATTGCTTAAATAAACACTAATAGTTCAATTAGGCCTTCATGGACCCCCTAAAACAGGTTCACGTACCCCCAAGGAGTCCATGGACCCCAGTTTAAGAACCCCTGCTATATAGCTATATGCATACTTTTGGCGGTGCGTGAACCAAGTCCACGAAAGTTTAATAAGTTTTAAGATACTTTATATGCTTTCAATATAATATAAAGTAGGCTAGCCCGAAATGCCAGTCTTAAATCTTTATCATCTTTTCAGCTCATACGTGCTTTGTACAGCTATAAACATATTTCGCTAATCACATCGATAGGACTAAGTCCCCCAAATCCGGCATCAAGTCTTTTAAAACTTGTTTTTTGCCCCTTAGAGAAGATAAAGTAAGATGGCCCACCGAAAAAGTCCTAATTTTTTTGTCGTTTCAAGTTCAACCTTTACATATATGTATAATATGTAGATTGTATACTCAACGGACTTTTGTATAGCCCAATAGTCACTAAGCTACAATACGCGGCCTATTACCATTTATAAAACTAGTTTTCAAATCTAAATCCAGTCACAATTTTAAAGACATTTTAAACATATTAAAAGTTTTAGGGATGACGTCACAAAGTTAAAAACAACTAATCTTAAAAATCCTGCTGTTCTTTAATGAAGAGGCCCGGGAGTTATGAACAATCCCAATTGGATGCCAGTTTCTGTAAAGTTGAATACCGCAACAAATTCACTTTCGCAAAAAGACGCAGTTTGCATTCCCGTTGAAAACAAGGTTATCCCGAGCCAAACATTTTTATTTAATCGCAAAAACAACGAAAAACAACCCCGTACAAACAACTGCCTTTCGCACAGGTTGTGCCTCCTCTGGTATCACACAGTGGTGAGACCTTTCTTCGGTGTCGACGGCGACTCGACAGATGCCGGGCTGCCAGACGCAGAACGACTGCTGCAAGACAACCAAGCCAAGTACCCTACCTCGTCCCTGGTGCTCTTCTTCAAGGGACGGGTGCTCCGCTGTAAGGTAAAATCAACTCTTTTTACGGTTTTGACCCTTTTTTTGATTTTGCGTTAGAATGTCCGATTTTTTTTCGACATTTATATTCTAAAACAAATAATCAAAATTTACGGACAAAAGTACGACTATCTTAACCGATATTAAATACTATACCATTCAGTAGTTCTCAACCGGGGTGCCGCCGTACCCCTGAGTGCCATTTCTAATGCTCAAAGGTTTTTTGTAAAGATTAGAGTGGAATAAATCCGATTATAACTTCCTACGTAGTGTGGAGTTAATGTGTGTTGTTCCAGTTCCGTTTATAGTGACATTCTAGTGAATTACCAACGGAAAAATCTTGTAGGGGTGACGCAATCTATTTGTTATTTCTGGGGGGTGCCGCTAGCCGTAAAAGGTTGAGAAACACTGTCCTATAATCTTATTACTGAAGCTAAATGCCAAAAAATGTTGGAATATTAAACTTGAAAAGGCAGTGTTACCAATGAGTCATTGTTTGCTTTGGCGGAGAAGATTGTTTGGTATAGTTACTAATGGCTGAAATAACACTTATCCTAGATAATTTAAACCGGGTGCATTCAGAAAGGCTTCTGAAATCAGTCGGGCTATTCAGAACTATCGTACAAGCAAGGCCAGTTTAGAAACACTCTAGCCTGCGATGTTATTTACGCCGTGTTGGATTATTTGCAATTACAGCCAAAAATATAGCAACTTTTATCGAGTCGTTACCCATATCAGTCAAATTGTCCCGATATCGTATATTACTTGCTGCACGTACTTTCGAGTTGTGTGGTAGGTTTGTTTTTATCAAAAGTATTGCGCGATGGCAAGTAATGATTTGCAATATTTTCTCATTATTTTAATGCGTGTGTCTATGTAAAAGCACACTTAACACAGGATGAAATAAGCTAAGAAGGAGCACAGGACAACAAAATAAAGCAATATTATAATACCAATCGCCCTATAGAATTTAGCATAAATCTTGCACAGATTTTTTTCCTGAGTCCCTTTAGGAAAGTAGGGCATGATCAGTGGTCTTCAAACATTATTTATCGCTGTAAAAAAAAGACTCTTTTAATAGCTATTGAATGCCTACTACGTAAAACCATCACCACAGAACGGCCGGACCCCATTTTTAAAGTTAAGTCATAAAAATTCAATCTAAAAAACTTGTTGTTTTCGAGGTGACCTTTGCGCAAATATGCAGTTAAAATCAAGCCTAATTGCGCGTATAACGCGAAGAAATGCTTTTATTTGTTGTAATTTGGCAAAACTTCAATTGAAAGGTGCGTGACGCATTAGGCACATCAAGAGATTTGAATATTGTACAAAATAAAGGCATTTGTAGTCTAATTTAGTAGAATTTGAACTTTGTAAAAGTTTGAGTCATACGGCACAACATTTTATATAGTATACAAAGCGCCTTAGGCTGGATAGATTTAAAATAACGTAAAGGTTCGCGCAAAACGTGAAATAAATTTTATTAACAAAATAATAATAATTAATAATTATAAAAATAAATAGTCTGCGGCCCACTAAAGTTTGCTAAAAGGCCCACATTTGGGCCGCCGACCACAGTTTACCGACCACTGCTATAGATTAACTATTTTGTACAGTTTGTGTAACCGAAACTACTTCAAGGAAAGTGAACTACAATTACAGAAAAGTTTTTTTATTTTTTATTTTTTTTTAATTTGACCTAAACCCTAGTCCCACAACCTTTACATAATATTGATCAGAAACGTTGAAAATACCTCTAAAGGTCACGGCAGAAGGTTATGCCACCCGCATTAAAGTATAGCGTATGCGACTAGCCTGTGACTAAACCGCTATCCTAGAATCGATTGAGCGATTGCAGTGATAAGTCTCCGTAAATTCGTTTCACAGCATCGCACAGGCCTTGTTAAAAGATCTGAGCATAATGGGATTCAGACGTAAAATAAACGAAAATTAATCAAATAAAGTATTTTGACCGTAAATGTTTGAAAGCGCATGAGCTTGGTTTGGAAAGCAAAACTTTTAAAATTAACCTTTAAGCAAAACGTTTTACTTTTAAATCGTAGTTTTAAATTTTCTTCAATAATATGCCGTTTGTACAAACGAAACTCTGCAACTAAAAACACCCTCATTCCTTTTAATCTAAAATCGTTTGGCGTTTTTGTATTTTTATATTTTAAGTGCACACCACCGCGTTTAGACATAAGCAGCAAGTCAAGCAACAATCGATATGCAAAGAAAAGATCATCAATATTTTCATTAGCACGATATAGTTGATTATATTCTACCACAAAACTTTAGTTTTTAGTTCTAACTAAGTAACGTAACATGCTTTTAAACCCTTAAACTAGTTTGCAGCCATGTGGACAGTAGCACCTTAAGGTTATGTAAGATGAGGCGCATAGGAGTGGTTAAGGAAAGAGCAGGGCTACCATCTGCGAAGGGCAAATAATGATGCACGATGCTTTATATGATGATGTAGCAGTATATCAGCCGTAATAGTTTAATGCTAGCTTTTTCGTAATTCTTGAGAAAATCTTAGATAAGAAAAGTTTGAATTGGTTAAGTTTCGAAATTCGAATGATAGCTCGTAATGGGATTTATTTATACCTGATAATTAGTTAAAAAAAACATTCTTAGAAATAAAACCAAGACAAACTAAGAACATTAGTATTTTCTTAGACACTGCGCCCAAAGATAAGCACGTTTCTTAGAAATAGGCACATAAGAATTTTCTAAGACGCTTCTCAAAACAAAGGCATAAAAATGGTGAAATGATGGAAGTTTCTGATAATAGTTTATAATGGGATTATTATTATTTATGCTGTATAACTTGTCAAAAATACATTATTACAAATAAAACTAAGACAAATTAATCGCACGACCAGAAAGCACGTTACTTAGAAATGAGGACAGATTGACAACAATAGGTATGAGCTGTTATTACATGGTACTTCTATTGTTTTCCAAACGAAAAATTGTGTTTATTGGGTTATGTTTTACATGCGCGTTTTAAAGCCACGTATACAGAGTAACATCACATTGTTGGACGGTTTGACATATCCACGCTTGTGAGACATATCCACGTTTAGTCGACGTTTCTAGCTATTTCTTTTCGGGTGTAGTTTGTCCCTTGCGGATAACTACAGTTGCTATTGTCTTTCGTTGTGGTAAATCAAACAAGCTCTATATACATGTATATTACATTATACATGTTATTCAGTGCGACATCGTCGGCGCTTTGGAAGCACTTCAGGAATCGTACGACCAAGCTTCCGAGCAACGGGAACTACAGCTCCTCTGCGCTTACGAAATAGGTAAGTGCGGCTTACACTGACAAGTAGGCCATTTAGAACAGTGCTTTTCAACCGGGTGTATAGTTCACGCTAGGGTTTAGCAGAATTGGTAAAGGCTGTACAACATTGATGGGGTGTACTTGGGTTTACGAGATGTCGCATTACAATAATGATCAGGTATCATATTAAATAAACAGGTTTATTACCAGACTGTCTGGAGTATACAATCAATGGCACTATGTATTTAAACGTACGTCGCTTCTAAGATACTATATTCTATTTGTGACATCATAACCAAATATTTCTCTTGATAATCGTTATTGTTGGGTACGAACTAGTTTTTCATAACGGTTAATAGTTCTTTTTGGATAGTTCGTTTTGCAGTACAGCAGTGTGTATGTTTCTATAAGTCCAGAACATTGCGTTAACTGTGGTGTACAAGTTATTCAGTGACGTAAAAGTGTGTACCGTTCGAAAAAATCTTGACAAGCACCGATTTAGAAAACTCAAAAACAGCCCGACAAGTGTAAGCGGGTTGCCTTAAGGATTTTCGCCTGATATCAATAGATTTTTTTGCGACAACATCAGTGTTCAATGTTCGGCATGTAACTGTTGGGCTTATGTGAAGAAATCTTTGCCACACTTCAAAACGTAACTTATTTCGATCGATATTTTTGAAATGCTACCTGTTAAGATAAATCCAATCTCATGCGCAAAAACCTTTCAATTTTTTCTGTGTTTTTTTGCATTTTCTTCTATGGCAAAGTGAAAACGTCGTAAAATTTAGAATGCTCATCTGATTACCTCATAATATGACTACGCCGTATACTTTGCGCTTTTGCACAAATGCCATTATATATAGAGTAATATAATTTTAGTAAAAAAAAAACGAGCTTGAATTAAGTTTAAACAAGGTATTAAACCCGAAAAGAAGGGCACAGATCGGGGGAATATTTGCTTGTATTAGAGGGGAGCAACTTAGAACGGGAAAAGAGTTAATCGGCCTTCCGGCGCCAACGTTAACTTTGCAAGCCCAAAAACCATTCGGCCCTGTTTTGCGAATCGAGCGGTGGTCCATTGCCGACATAATCCCCGGGCAAAAAGTCTTGGTCGACGAACTGACTTAACCTGGACAAGTCGCTACCGTGCGTGTGCAACCTTCGCCTCAGCTTGTCGTTTAAGAATGACTTGCCGATTGCCAAGATCAAGCTAAAAATCAGCGGCTCGTGGACGAAATGCAGACCTTTCAGTCGCATCGGCATGCCCTTCTGAATGAGCGCAACGCACCGCCTAATCACCGCCAAGGTCGCCTGCCTCGCCAGCCCAAATCCCACCTCTGACAGGTCCATGATGACCGTAATGCCGTCGATCTGCGTCGCTTCGCATTCGCAAAGCTTTTCGGTGATGAGAACAAGGCAGGCGATCAAGTCTTCGATTCGCACGTCGTTCTGACCCCCTATACGAAAGCATATCGCCGCTGAACCGTCCCTGGCCCTCCCAGGCAACTGCGCCACGCATCCGGCCATCATGGTAGCCGACAGTCGACTCGGCTCGGCCACTATGTCGAACACCCAGCGCCAGTCGCGTCTCTCGCTGTGATAATACTCCAAAAGAGCCAGCGCTTTGCCCTGGTCGAACTTCGTCGCTCTGAGATAACGCAGCAGCGAGCGGTCGTCCAGCCGCCCCAGCTCGGAACCGATCGCAGTTTCGGCAAAGGCGACGTGAAGTTCATCGATGGCCGCCAATCGCTCAAGGTTGCACTCCGGTTCTCCAAGTTCCCTTACAGCCTTGGCTAGGAGCTCGGGCGCCAAGTGGCATTCGTAGCGATTTCTGTTTTTGTCCTCCTTAGTGTTTTCTCTGGTGATCTCCATTGCGAAGTATTTACGACAGGGGTCGGACCGGTTTACAAGTAAAATTTCACCGCGGACCGAACTTCAAAAAACAAGAATGTGTACCACATTTTTAATGAGAAAAGTTTTTTGCCGACACCATTTTCTACTTCCAAATAAAGTCTAAATTAAATATAACTTAGTAGTTAGCACACAACTAAAAAAAAGCATAAATCTTAGAAATAAGCTCAACATTGTAACTCTGGTTATCGCCAAAACCCAACACCGAAATTGAAAGTACAGGCAAATCGAAGTAATAATAGCTTTTAAAAAGTTCTAATTAAATATCATTTCTTCATGTAAACATAAACTTCCTAACGGTAAGGCAAATTTTGCCTGCAAACCTCGCAAATATGAAATACAAAACAAATAAAACCAAGATTAAAATTCCTAAAACACTATGAAAGTCGCCTGCAAAAGTATGTATACGAACTAACTATTTTCAATTCCATTTGCTGTATATTCTTTACAAAGCCTATCCTTATCCACAGCTGGCTTGTCATTACTCATTTTTACCTTTTGCGTTGGCCGGCTTTGTTCGTTTAGTGTTGTGTTTTATAAGCTAGTCACTCAGCAGCAGATGCGCTTTTTCTTGCGAACACGGAAGTACGTATTCGACCAACGTCACATATTATATCATCGCATATTCTACGACAGCCATATGATCTCACAAACGCATTGTTGTTTATTTTTGTACATGGGGTAATACCCAATCTAGTAGTAGGAAAGATACGCACGGGTACGTGTTCATCAACTGTGATCTAGCCCTTATGAAGTCGCTATTTGACCAACAATTTCGGCTTAGGTAGATCAGTGGTTCTCAACCTTTTTATCTTACGGACCGGTAAAATTTCAAAACAAATTTTGCGGACCGATGGACCTTCAAAATCAAAATCAACCAAAAAAGGAAATATGACAAAAGCTTGCAACTTAAAAGCAAAGAATGGAAACTTCCATTCAATGAGCAATTTTCTGCTGTCTCTTTGGTATCATACGTGTTATTCGCGGTTCTATTAAAGTTTTTCACATACAACTAGTCCTAAAATTTAAGACTTTAGCTGAAGCCTACTTTTAAACAGTTGGGAACACTTGCATTGTGTCGTACGATAAAGTCCAAAGTAGACTATTAACTCTATGTTACGTCACAATATTGCAAATTGACGCGGACCGGCGGTTGAGAACCACTGAGGTAGATCACAGTGGTTAAACACATATGTGTGTGATCTTTCATGGAATGTTTTACCTGCTTTTGAGGAGAACGCAGTCCGAACGAAGTCTTTTAAAACTAATGAGTCGATTTTAAACAGCGCAAGTGTGTTATACATAATATTGTCACTTAAGTCAAATCCCATATACGCTGGCTTGCTAATTTGGTTCAGGCAGTTTCGTGGGTCGATAATCGCCATTAAAATGCAAATACTGTCGAGGATAAATCTTTCTGTAGCAACGCCTACCCAATAATCGATTCACGCGCCTACTTTCAACAGATTACGGGTTTGTTAAGTTATTTGATCGCGCTGCATTGGCCGCTTTTTGCCGTTTCAGGGTTTCGCTTTGGTGTGGATTTTCATATTTTCTATGTAGCATTTTGGCAACCAATCGAAATCGGCCCATTGCTTTATTCACTGACTAAACTGAACCAAGTATTAAAAATGTGTATTTATTTTTGACGCTTAAACGTATGTAGGCAAACTTATTTTTCTCCCATGTCGACCCTATATGCCTCTGCAAAACAAAGAAAAGAACAACAAAAAAAAAGAAAAACAAAATAAATTTAACAA
Organism: Ascidiella aspersa; assembly: GCF_963924565.1. Classification (NCBI taxonomy): domain Eukaryota; kingdom Metazoa; phylum Chordata; class Ascidiacea; order Phlebobranchia; family Ascidiidae; genus Ascidiella; species Ascidiella aspersa. The sequence goes on from NC_139454.1 coordinate 21,730,074, forward strand.
AGAAAGGTTTATAGAAAGTTTTGCAAGAAGAAAGCAGTGAATAAAAAACAAAATGTCGTCACAAATTAACAGCAATTGATTTTGCGTCGAACCGAACGAATACGGGTGTCGCCAATTAGTTGGATGTACCGACGAGTTTTAAATATAGATAACGAGGTTGCTTAACAACCAGGAACCTTCGACACCAGCCTGATTTGCAAAAATCAGAAAGGAATTAAATATGTCGGTTATTTTGTTTGTCACTTCTCAGTGAGATATTTGTTGCTGCTTTATTGATAAAATTCACTCAAACGATGGTTCGATTATAATTAAGGCAACACGTAAATTATCTGCAGTTAAAAAACACATTGGTATAAAACAATGAGATTTATAACTAGATAACAACAACAATTTGTAAATATTTTTTAGCATAATGCTTGGAGGTTGTACTAAGACGCAATAAAAAAATCAAAGGTACCTTCTCTCCATGTTGAAAATGAATAAAGAGTTATTCGAAACGTTCAAGATTATACCTACTTCTGTATGGGCTTTGATATTCTTATTAATTTGTAGATAATTGTTTTGTTTTTCAAAGCAAAGATTGTGTAATGGCATAATAACATTTACAACTTCAAAAAAAAAACTGTACTGTAATGTCTGTTTGAAAAGCTGCTCTGTGGCCCGAGGATCTTCGTGCCTCTTGATAATCAATCTCTTACCCCATGGGGCACCCCCACTTGGGAACCCCTGATGAATAGCAAGGTTCCATACCTTGTTCTGGAAACCGCGAGCATTATTTAAACTGCGAAAGACTAGAATTTATGCTGTAAATTAATTGTCGTTTGACCAAACCAGGGCTACCGAATCCAAGTGCGACTCTGGTCTCGGCATTTAGGACTCGGGACCCGAGCATTCGAGTTAACCTATCCGAGTCCCGAGCTAGTAGCAATAAGACCACATACACTTAATCGTAAAGGTGTATAGCATCGTGGCAAAAGACACTGCTACTTTTGTTCATCAGCAATTTTGTAAAATGCCACTTTTAAAATAGAAAATTACAAGTGAACAAGTCGAGAGTTTTAGTAGCTTAAATCGAATCCTGGCCGGTTTAAGTGCATTTGTAGCTTTTGTTGACGGAATCGAATGTATTTTTTTATTATTGCATAAAGACAAATTGTATTGAGTTATCGACAAGCTTTCATTATAAAAGCTGAACATATGAATTAGTGTTTATTCGATTTGAGGCCCTCCTGTAAGCATTACATTTCCTAACTGGCCCTTGGGCTAAAAAGGTTGCCTACCGCTGCTCTAGTTAGAATTAGACAAATACGGTCATTTACAAAGATCTTTATTATTGCTTTAGTTAAAATGTTTGGCCAAACTTGTTTGTTTAACATTACTCGTTTGTGTTTCAGGTTGGTGCTGCATCATGCAATTAGACTGGGAGCGAGCCCTGACGAACATTGTCAGGTAATATTTATTGCGTTATACAATTGTATCTTGGTATTGTCGATCCGTTATTTTTGTATTTCAAAGAATAGACTTTCAAGTTTTAGCTTAACATTTCCTTTTATATTTTCAATGTATACATTTAAACATTTTTGATAATGTTTAAGCATTTATTGCAAATTTGCGAGTGTTGTCAGGAAAAAATGTCGAATTTTAGGTTTTATTGGCTTGTGTTAAATGTTCTTCCTTCCTATTTATAAAATTATACGATTTTTTTATTAAAATTGATTTTCAAATTCCTCATAAAATGTTACGAATAGTTGTACGAATAATATTGCTGATTTAATCCCTCAGCATCACACCTTCCTGCAATTTTGCTGACTATGAAATAAATCGAGAAAAGTTATATAAAAAAATACAAAAAAAAACATTGATATTGCTTCAAACATCTGATATTGAGATAGACCCGTGGAGCGGCGCGTTTTGAATCAAGAACTTTTCACTACTTACTAAAATCCACGTGTAACTGGTGCAATGTATGAAGTGGCCCGGCGATAAGGTCGCAGTTAATCGTTTCGCTTCATTCGTAACCTACCCCTATAGTAAGAGCGGAAGCTCGTAATTTGCTGTTAACACCAGGCGAGCGCTTTGCGTTCAAAATGACGCTGATTAACCACTTTGGATGGTTTGCGTCATTAAGCCGAGCAGTTGTTTTTACGTTGTTTGCTTATAACGGCTACTTGTGAACCCCATCCTGCTATAATTTCATTGAAATAAAATTTCAATAAGTTATTACTGAATCGCGATTTTAGGCTAACTTGCCACAGATGGTGATGGTTTGCTTTTTATGTAAGTGTTAGAAATTGACTGAACCTAAAAAATATATTTTTGCCATCAATCCGATGACTATTCTGTCATCAAGTTGTCAACTTTGCTTCTGTTTCAGATAAGCCAGTGTTTTCGACGCTTTTGTCGCATTCTTGAGGATAAATAAATCTAACCTGGGTATATTTAGTAATGAAATCTTATAAAGAAAACAACCATTGCCGCCAATTCTGTCGACTAAATAAAAACAAAATTCAAAGTTTCTATAGTTATTGATTTGTACACGCCCTGCTTTCCCAAAGCATTTATACAATGCGTAAAACCAATCTAAGGATGGCCTTGTGGTGCTGACTGATCTTACTTTTATCATCGCTGTGGTACATCAGTGGTTTTCAAAATTTAAACAATTTATTGCCCGTGGGTGATTTCCAACCACCGACCTTTATATTTTACCTTATGTATAGACTCAAAGAGGAATCGAAATGGTCTGCCTGCTACTACGCCTACCTAACCGCACGTAAGTTCGGAGTTTCAAAACTGTACTACTATTTGTCGGTTTTGATCGACGATGATTGTAAAGTTAAAATATGTCCTAATTAATTTCAACTATAACTTGGTAAATTTTTGGTTGATACCTATAGTTAAAGCCAGGGTGGTCCAAGGTTACCAAATTCGAGAACCACAACATTTATATTATGCGTATTGGTTGATGGCCACATGCAGTAAGGCAGGCTAACATGGGTTTTAGGGGCTCTGCCATTCACCACGTTGACGGGAAAAGCCCACTGTGTGTTTGGAGTTAATGGTTTTGCTTACGATACCATTTTTAAATTACAAATCATCGATTCGCGCAAAAAATGCATTCCCTAAATTATTAGGATTATAAAATGCACAAGTGAGTCATATATTTAACTATATGCTAATTTACGAGAAACTTTGATGCTGCGTCGTTTTAAGTGTTATTGCTTGAGTTAGTAATCTAAGGTTTTTGATTTCCAAAATTCGGATTTCTACGAATAGTAAGAATCCAAATTAACTAACAAATGCTTCAGTATTGTTTATGGGATGCATGAGTTCAGCACAAAGCTTTTTTCAGCATGGTTTAACCCGTTTTTTTAGAATTTTTGGTCTGCGAGCTCATAATTTTCTTTAAGGATAGCCACCCTTTACGTTTTACAGCGATAAACAAAAATGCACGCACTTGTTGAAGTACAGTTAATGTAGGCCCTACTCATCACCCCTAAGACGCTTTTTCACAACCCACAGATTAGGAAGCCCTGATTTAAACAGTAGGCATATATATAGTGCTAAAAAAGTGGGTCTTTTAAAATGGGTGGTGGGTCAGTGGTTCGCCATCCCTGGCTTAGGGCAAACCAGTTTGTTTTATTTATCAAATCAAAGTGCACCTTCTCCTAGTTATCGGTACGCTAAATCGCCTTCTTTGGTTAAAATACCTAAATTGACATCAGGTCGCCACCTACATCCAAGTGTATAATAACAACAATACTTAACCTGATTTTTCCTAACCAGTGCTGAACGGTGTGATGGGTCGATTGAAGGAATGCCAGGAAATAATGGCGGAAGTTCCCAAGCTGATGAAGCGCAAGAATAACCAGCTGGAGGTCTATGTCGTCAGAAAGGTGTAAATATAAGCTCGGCCGGGCCGCACTTACATTTGACCACACCTTCTCTAATGAAAAGCGCAACCTCTGTATTAAAAAAAATGTACAGCATTACTAGGGAGATTATTTGACCTAAAAGATCAGAATTTTTTACCTGTTAGGAATACATTGATTTAAACAATACATTGTTGTATTGTTTTAGTCTTTTGGTGTTGTCAGTTTATTATTTTTGTCAGTAAATATTTGTAAATATTTGGGAGCATATAAAAAAGGCAAACAACTCTATTAAAAGGCCAAAGATAAAACCTGACTTTGGTTATTTTAGAAAATTGTTGAGCAAACAGTTTGGTTGAAATTCATGGTAAAAGGAATGGCAAAACACTAATAACCTATATCTAGCGAAATAGAAAATAATTATGGTAAATTAACATAGAAAAGAGACACAGTAAATACTGTTCAATACATTTGTCGTAATCATAGATACAACTACCTGAAGCAAAAGCGAAGTTTGAGCTAATCGAAATTACTTCTGCCGGATCGTGTATGCCATATATTCCTCTAATGAACATTTTTGTTGCATGTAATTCAAAACTAAATTTAATAAAATAATAAACTGAACACCAATTTCAAATAGCTCACTACAGCTTTTGTCAATTTTGTAAACAATGTTTGTTCTTTTTGTAAGCGATTTTCTTGAATTTTTTGGGGGGAACAGCAAGAAATACCTCGCTAAATATTACTAAAAAAATGCGCAAATACGTAGCTCTTTGACAGGCATTGAAAGTTCATGTTTATATCGCTGTTATGCTGGTAATAATGACGCTCAACACAATATAAAGCAATATGTTTCTAAATGTCTATGACTACGTATTTTTCCCCTAATCCGCTAATATCGAAGGCAACAAAGTATAAAGCGTTTGTTTTGCTACGTACGCTAGTGTCTGTATTCATTCAAACGACATGTTTGTGACGTCACACAGGCCAAGGTGTTCCAGAAAATCCCGCCGACGCGCGAGCACGTGACGCTTCTGGTGTTCGAGGTGCTCTACCTGTGGCGGGCATTCCCCAACTGCGAGAAAGCCAGTTTGGAGCGGATGCTGACAGGTGAAGGCGCATTTTTTTGCCAAATTTTTGTTATATTCTTATGTTATGGCTTGAGAAGCGCACCCCTTCGTACAACAATCAGTCAGCAAGGTCTAAAACTTTTAATATAAATATGCATTTCGCTAAATCAATGAATGGCACCAGCCATCAGTTAATCTGTACAGATAAATAGTAAAAAATATCAAAATATTCAAAGTGTAAAATAAGTAAAATACTGTCAAGACTAACATTGACAAAGACAAGCTGCAGTTAATTAAACAACGTTTCACGAGACCGATACTATAGGTAGATCCAATTTGATACCAAACGATGTCATTACTATGGGGAAATAAAAACAATTTAAACGTTTCTAAACGTGAAAAAAATACGTGAAAAAAATCGTGCAAATGTGGGGTTTTCATGTTGCTAAAAAAATGCTTTGTAGCTGGGAATCTTAGTTATTTGTATTATTAACATGTTATTTTCTAAATAAACGACCCTTTTAAAGTGGAAATAGGTCCGTTATACGTAAATTATAGCCTAAATACTTAGCCGGATTCGACCCGAATGATTGGACAGCCCTAAGTAGGCAACATTGACATTGGACATAAACGATTTGATAATCAGAACCCCTATGGACGACTGTCATCGTTCTGGAACCCTACTTTCTAATTACGAAACCGTTTGATTTCTTTTTAGATTGCAAAGATATCGAAAATCCTTGCTTGGCCGGCTTGAAGCAACTTGTAATGGGAGCACTCCACAAGTGCCTCGGCGAAGTCGCAAAGGCGATGAACTGCTTCCAGCAAGCAATTCAGGTATTTGTCTGCTGTAAAATAAAACTGTGTACATATTGCTTGAATTGAATATTTGAAGCGTTCTGTCTCGGACAAATTACAGAATAAATATACGCAATGATATACGACCGACCGACAAGCATACGTAAATATATCTATGTTTTCTTACATGGTAATTAATAGACTTTTTTAAAGCCGAAATACTACCATAAATTTCAGTATTGGTAATGTTCTATCGGACCATTCTTATGGAATTGACAGGATAGATCTGCGTTTCTACCCGTTTTGTAGAAGATCACCTTGGCAGATTCTTGCAATTTCAACAAAAATAACCTTAACAGCATTGACACCCACTCTGTAGGGTGGCTCTTGGGAGTTAACAAAGTGTTGTTAAGGATGAAATAAGCCCCTTGGTTTCTTACTGCTTAATGAATACCTCGATTACAAGCTTAAACAATACATTTTATAACGATATTTGGCCAACGAATGTTTAAAATAAAACTTTAGCAAAAAATATGTAGCCTCAAAAGAAAAAACCTAAACAAAAAAACTGTAGCTTTTATATAGTGTTTTGCTTAGCATGATTTATAGTGCCGTAATGTTTTATAAACGCCCATCAAATAGAGAAAATACTCGTAACGCCTCTTGTAACTCTTTAACGCACGCCAGTTAGAGGTACCGTCCCGTTGGGAAACACTGACATAGAGGGCGACGACTAAAAAGGTTTTTTAAAGGTTAAATAGCCTTAATCAGACAAATGAATAAAATAAATCTGTTCACAGTTTGATGTGTAACATTAAATTATTTTTATGACGCACATGAACTGACAATTTTGTTTATTATTGCAATATTCACGCCGCTTAGTTTGGCGAGAAAAAAATACAAACTCCACTTTGTATGATTTTCAGTTTCTTTAATCAGTTTTGTATTGTTACATAAGAAACGATTAATTGGTGATTTTGCTATTCTCACTTTTTAGATTTTTAAATTGTAAATGCTCAAATCTAACTACAGACAAAATACATTCACGATTTTATTACCACTTTGATAAACGGGGGGATACCAGGATTTAAAAAGTTTTTCCTTTTATCACAATTATATTTAGGTATATGTGAACAACGATGTATTAACGATAATTTGTCAGTGCACATCATGCGGCTTGTATGTATGAGATGTACAATCGGTTTATGGGACACAATCGACACAGCCAATCATTTTGCTCCGTATATTAGAAAAAACGTCAAAAGCGCATTTAATAGTTAAACCTGATCGTTGAATAAGCTGGCCGTTGTTAGATCGCTTATCGTTTATCATCACGTCCTTGGGCACGCAAACCGAATAAAGGATGGTCACTATAGAATTGGACAACTTTTCACAGGCCATAAACAATGACGTAGCGGGACACATGTGGCAAGCGGACCTGGGTTTGTACAACCCTGCGTTAAATTGTGCTAATGCCCATGTTTTTTAGACTTAACTTTGATCTGCTTTTTCCAGATATCAGAACGTGACTTGGAAGACGGGCACATCGCGCCGTTCGCTTGTTACGAGCTGGCCACAACCCTCATAGCGTCCACCGACTGTCAGGCGAGGGGAAACGAACTGCTTAAGCACTGCAAGGTGGGCTGGGAGACTTTCGTGGTTCATTTCGTTTTTTAAAGCCCATGGAGCTTTCGACAGGCTACTTTTTACACTAATTTGGTGGCTTAGTTTTACGTGGTCATAGCATGTTAGGGATGCCGATAATATCGGATTGGAGCTCATACTCGATGTCAAGTCGTAGATCACTTATCGTCCGATATTAGGGTGGTATCGGTGCCGATCCGCTACCAAATTAATGTAGGAATTTCAATCGTGATTTGCCATCCAATGCATCGATTTTACCTTGAAATTTGAATATATAAAAATATAGGTTAACAGATTATGTAACGTCTTAATAACCTGGAACAAAAAATACCTCTGAACGTTTAAATTTCATAATTTTTCTTGTTTGAAAATGATAATGATATCACATGGTATCTTTTCGAATAAATCCATCAGGTTCAAACATTGTGTTTTGTCAGATTGCAACATGTTGTTTACTCCTGCAACTTTAACACCACTTTGTTGCACATAAACGTCAATACAGATCGGCTTTGAATCACTTTTTACTTTTTTTTGCCATACTTTGCGCCAAAAATATCGGGTGTCAGTATTAGATTAAAATGTTAAGTATCTGATATCCCTAATAAGGTCACCGGCACGTTTGAGAAAATATTGAAAAAGCACATTCGCTCTACGAAAAGAGCATTACAAAGAGACTGATCGTAAAACTTTGCTGACTTAATTAGTGATATCCGACACTTACCATTTCAATTCAATGCCGATATTTAAACAAAAATCCGATCGACTAAAACGTTTCAAATATAATTTTCCCATGTTGGTAAGCCAACGTTTGCTTTTAGTGTTAAGAAGTTTAATTACCATCTGTGGTTGACCTATAGTGTTTGACTTTTGATGGATTTATCTTTCAAGACAAAAATTGCTGCATTGGATGGCACACCATGGCTAGAATACCCATAACAAATTGGTTTGGATCAGCGCCGATACCTTCCTTGGTATCGGACGAGTACCGATACTAACACTTGGAATCTCGTATCGGCTCCGATTCGATATTATCGGACATAGATCAAATGTCGGATGTCAGTATTAGATTAAGTTAATAATCAGATATCCATAATTACGTTACCGGCTCGTTTGACAAAATATTAACAAAGGACATTGTACTCTATGAAAACGGCATCATTAGAGAAACTGATAAAAAAAACTTTGCTGACTTAATCAGTGATATCCGATACTTAACATTTTAATTCAATACCGATATTTTAAGCAAAAATCCGATACCAATGACGTAATTAGTATTCTCATACAAACCAAATCGATCAACTAAAACATTTGAAGATAAAAATTTTCCAGGTTATTAGGCCAAGATTTGCTTTTAGTAAAAAAGTGTAATTACCATCTGATGTGGTTAATCTACCATTTTTTTATAATTACCTTTCAAGATAGAAATTGGTGCATTGGATGGCACACCATGGCTAGAATACCCATAACAAATTGGTTTGGATCAGCGCCGATACCGCCTTGGTATCGGACGAGTACCGATACTAACACTTGGTATCGGTTATCGGCTCCCATTCGATATTATCGGACATCCCTATAGACCAGTGCTTGTTAAATTTTTTTTACCGTGGACCCTTAAAACAAACTTTTGCTTTGCGTGGCCCAAAGTCTGCATGAAAGTTTTGTAGATGACGTCATATATTATTGTCATAATGCAAATAGACTTCAGAAATATGCTGTTCCGTTGCGAAAAATGTAAAAGTGAGTCTTAATGTATCAGTGCAAAAACGTTTTATTTATTTTTTTTTTTTATTGAAAAATTTTTTTTTTAATTTTCACTATTCAAATAACACGTTAAGATTTTAAATGTGCCTTCGTGGAACCCCTAAAACTAATCCACGTAACCCCAAGTGGTCCTTGGACCCTTTTTGAAGAACCCCTGCTATAGACCTACTAACCGGTCGTGTGTTGCAGGAAAATTTCGCCGGCTACGATTTTGAGAACCGCCTTCAAATGCGAATCCACGCCACGGAACTGCGCCTCAAGGAGCAGACCAAATCCGAGTGAAACCATCTCCAGCCAACCCTTTCCAATCCTGTGCGGCTTCCTTCAATTGCTTTGCCGAACGTACATTATCGCGCTTAAGAGCGAAGGTTTTTCGCCGAGTGATTTTTTCGTTTTTTGTTTTTCTCGCGCGCGTCAAATTTCCCATAGGGCTTAGGGGGATCTCTATTGCTTCGGTGACCTGATGCTTTAAAATCTACAGCTTCGTTTTACTATTCCTACAGGAAAATATCTTACTTTGTGGCTGTTATGCTATTTAGTATTGTTGACAAATTAAACGTGATAATATTACTTTTTGCTATTTAGTATTTTTGACAAATTAAACGTGATAATACAAAAAAAAAATCCCAAACTTTAACCAAAACAGGATCGGAAGAAATGGAGTTAAGTAACTTGAGTTAACACATTTAAATTTGAAAGGTTTCCTACATTTGCGAGGCAGAGACATGCACGTATAGTTAAACAAGCTGAGTTTGGCAAGATTTTACCGCTCGAGTTATTCATATTGCTGTCTTGTCAATGCGCTATAAAACAAGTTCACCAACAAAAAGTAAATAATGTCATTTGCGTTTTTCTAAACGACACGAAACTAAATCATGTCGCCGTAGCACACGTAATGGTGATCGAACACTTTGCTCCTTTAAAAAAAATGGTATTGCTTATTTAGAGACATAGAAGTTTTGCGCCATATACACAATATATATGAATCCTTATACTTGCCCTAATACACGCAGCATCGGTAGAGCATTCGTAAAACAAACAATTGCCTTTGCTTGCGAAAATTGTGAATATTGAAACAGTACCTTAATTTTAACATATTTTTCTTCTACTTATACTTTTTAAATTTCAAGACAAAAAACTTTAAAAGCATAAAAAACTCAAAATCTGAAGCATTGCTTTTCTATTTTTGTGTATATTAGTTTTGCTTACAGATTTTTTACAGAATTTATTGCGTTTAACGCTAGGTCTCCGATTATACTGATCTGACTTTTTTTGGTAAAAGTATCAATAACTTTTGTCAACAACTATATTATGGACCCAATATGTTTAACGGAGCACAACGTTCTCTATACTATAGTGTCATAAACGAACATAACTGTGCGTTGAGAAATTGTACAATTGTTAATAGAAAATATGAGTTTACTCTTAAAAGCACTTTGTACTTGTCACTGTTACATTTACCCGAAAGCGACGAAGCATATGCATTAGTGTTTAGTGGATATTTCCCTTGGGTGTCTGAGTTAGCGCACTATTTCTATTGCACAGGCGCCCCTGGGCCCTACCTAATCAATCAAGCCAAAGTTGTTCGTCTGTTGATTTTTCCTAAGACTCGTATAGTGCTCGTCTTTTACCCCAGGGCTGCGGAGTCGGATAAGTCGGTAACCAAAATAAACCCAAGTTCGAATCGGGCTATATGTGCGATTTCGTCGAGTCCGGCTCTACAGCCTGTACTTCATCCATTTACTTAACTAAAATGTGGTGGATATTCAGCAACCCACTTATAGGGACATCATATAATTCAAACATCCACGATACACGGTTGGAAAATATTACGAGTACGTTTTTCATTTTACAGTTTGCGGCCTTATCAGTTTTGAAATTTGTTGATGCGCACGTCGGACTCGGGACTCGGGTAGTTTTACCTGAGCCTCGAGTCCGAATCAAGCAAAGCAAACCCACTCCGTCGATGCCATGAGTTTAAGAATAATCTTTGTTCGTCTGAAAAAAAGTGATTGGTCCATTCCTGTACCGTTTAGCTATATCTCGACTTGCAAACTACAATTTTTATTGTTTTTGGGTGTCGTGTCGTCCGTTGTGTGTCTTCCTTGTCGCTTTTGTCCTTATTTTACTAGAAGCAAATATTTTCTTATTGCCACATTTTTGTTCCCATAGCTCAGTATGGTTCTTAACCAGGGTTGGATCGAACCCTTGGGGTTCGACGCAGCTGTTTCAGGGGTTCGGCGAGAACGTCCTCTGAAACATAATAGGTGTTATTTTAAGCTATACTCCAATTTCTTTTATGCGCCAAGGTGTCATGTAAAGTTATATATTGAAAGTTTGGCCAACTTCACCTATATAAAATGCAAGTTTATATTTTGAATATGCCTAGTTTCAGCTGCTAGGAGGAACAAACGAATACTGAGCGAAAATTTTGAGTTCGACGAAAGCTTACAGAATAACATAGGGGTTCGACAGGTTGCCAAAGGTTAAGAACCACTGCTATAGCTATAATAAAAGTGAGCCCATATTCAAACTCATCATTTTTAAACCACCAATTTTATGACTTACCTCTTACGTTATTCCTGCCGTAGATGGGTTTTCATATATTGCATCAAAACATCTACCATATCAAACCTTAAATCGCAATCCTTATTATTTTTTCTGGATATAAATTTGGTTTGTTGTTTATTTGTCGTCTGTGTTCTTTTACAATCCTTACCTGACATCAAGGCTTAAATTATCTACAATGTGACACGCATATACATTAAACATGTAAATCAGTTTCGCATAAATTTTGTGTATATAACTGTAGGTTGCTGTCTTATATACGTGCTGTCTGTATTGCGTTTTTTCTTAAATTAGCTTTAAAAAATCGCTTCAGGCTGCGATAACTTTTCGAACTTGTCTATGGCATATTTGTTACTTATATCGGCATGAATTGATTATGGCGAGAAAACGTTGCCATGCAACCCTGTAGCTTGTTACAACCTTAAGTGGGCCAAATTATAAGTCAGTTATATTGTTCAAATGTGGAAAACATTTTATTCTTTTAAGAGAGACTTCTACAGCAAGCTCTATTGTCTAAGCATTAATATGAAGCAGCCAAATTATTTGCGATGGTATTTCTGTGCATCTTCTGTGAAACCAGTGTGAGCGAAACTGATGATGCAACTTATCCGTTTGTGTACTACAAATTGTGGCAATCTCTTGTGTATTTCGTGTGTCGGTAGTCTTACTGTGTAATCGTAAAATTACGCCCATCATAATCCTAAACGAGACGGTACTGTTTTAACCGTCGTTTTTAGCATTGCAACGTACATTGTTTAATTGGACGTTTTGTAATGACCGCCTGTGACTGCGTTTTGGAGATATTACGCAAATGTTGTAAAAATGCTATTTTTTTAATGTAAAGTCGTGTATTGCGTCGGGCGGTTATTGCCAACTTTATATCCCTTGTGTGCTACATAATCTGTAAATATAAGGGCCAAGACGTTGGATTAAGGGATTTGTTAGTTCCAATGATATCCGCAAGCCGTTTGACAGTTTCCTGTTTCGTAATTGAAAAAATTATTAATATTACAGTGCGAATGACTTCTGTGCTAACTTGTAATTAATCGTGCAGTTTGTTTTTGGGGCGTTTCATATAATTCATTATTCGAAACGTTCAAAGCTATGCTCATGTTTTTGTGTGGGCATTAATATTCGAAACGCGGAAACGATCGTAATGTATTTATAAAACGTGCGACGTTTCGTTTTATTTCTGCGGTCTTTGTCATGCCGATGTTTGCACATTTGTAAATAGTAATCTGTAAATAGGCTAAAGCTTTATTTCTTCTGTGCGTTAGCAACCGTTTGGATACCGGTATTTCGATTCGAATAGAACAAAAAAGCTTTTATGTTGGCTTTCTTTTCCATTTTTTGCATAGCATTTAGTATGAGGTGATGTTCAAGACGCGAAAAAGGACGTTCTAGGTGCTAGGTTTGGGTTATTGTTCAACATTTTGGCATTTACGTATATGTATCATAAATATTTTTTTTATCTTAAACAAAATCAAAACCAACTCTTTGGGCTTTTAGCTGTGAACTCCGTGTATACATCCTCTCTGTTTTGTAAATGTATGCTTATTAGATCAACATCTTTATTTTGTTTTACATCCTATTACAGACAATTTGGCATTTGCACTGATCTCGGTAGATTGGATGCAATGGTCGTTAACATCTGTAGAATTGTTTACAACAGTCGTATATTATAGTGTAGACTGCGTTATTATATAATGCAGACAAGGATCCGAAAAACGCGTCTAACGTGGCTAATTACTACGTAGTGTTTCCTATTCTGGTGATACCTTTACTGAATGTTTTTTAGTAGGAATACTTTAGCAAGATGACCGAACTCTACAATTTTGACTACCAATTCTTAGGTTATAAACTTGTGAAATATGGCCGATTGTTTTGGTGTTTGGGCGATTGGAGGTAGGGTCGGTCACACGGGCATTTTTATCTGGAACGTTTTGCAAATTTTAACGAGATACTTGCAACTTTATTAGTGCTTTGTGACAGCTGTAATCTCACTGAATGTATTAGATTCCGATTGTACTTAGGGTGGCGTTAGGTTAAGTGTTCTTCAGTCCTGATTCTGACCATTTATGCCTTACTCTGACGAGATTAGGACTTAGGCCTATTCCGATTTAGACGGTAATACAACTATTAGGCATTATTCCCAATTTTGCATTAAACATAAAAACAAATGTTTGACTAATTTCAGTTTTTTAATATTTGACATTCAGGATTTCAGAAAAAAGATGTATGTTTCAACTGACATATAAATGAACCTCTGTGCAGTATTCGCAAGCAGCCTGCAGCTATAATCGAACTCTCACCGAGAGTGCGTAAAACGTCGGCAGCTCCACTCAATTTAATTGACATGATGATATTGATATGCATAATGTGTTTTCATACCGCTTTTTACCTCAGTTTACCTTTCAAGTAAACAGAGTGCATGAGTTCGTCACAACAACTTTAAGGGTTCGCAAAACCCAAAAAGCTTGAAGAGCACTGATTTAGCGTTCGAACTGCCTTACTGATCTTTTAAAAGTGTAATAGCCTGCTAACCGATAGGCTACTGCCAGTTGTTGCCAACACGAAAGGGGTAAAATATAACAAGTCGTCGCGGCGGGAATCTCAAAGCAATCTGGCATTTATCAGTCATCACCTCGCAAGTTTTGGCCATTGTCCATTTGCACGCATATAATTGTTACTTGCGAAAGAATAAAACCTTTGATAAGACAGTTGTGTCAGTAAAATGCCATGTCACCCCAAAAGCATGCGAAAAAGGCAAATCCGCCAAGTCACTGTTAGAAATGTGATGATGCGGATTCTACGCAATATTCTGTTCTGTCAATTGTTAAGTAGGAAAGTTGTGCCTGTCATTCGAATGAACTGCACGGGAAGATGGCATCTCGTTTGTTTGTTTACAGAGTGTTTAAAGTGTGTTTTAAGCTTATAAACCTGAGAGTACCTTTTGAAATATTGATTTCGGCTAAAGCACTTATATATTGACGTATTTTTAAAGCATAGCAATAGCATGAAGTTATAGCCTGTAAATGCACACTAAAGAGATGTGAAAACAAATATGAAGCTCAGTTTGGCGCTGGTCTACAATCCTTCACAACGAACGTTATTTGGGTTAGGGTGCGAGTGAGCGTTTGGGTTGGGTAGGTTGAGCAATATTATTAAATAATAAAATAATACTTGACCCACCCTTACCCAAACACTAACCGACACCCTAACCCAAATATTTATGCAGAAGAAGGTACTTCTTAGTTGCAAACTAATTTTTTTTTTATGCAAACTAATTTTTTTTTATATCAGAAATTTTAGAAAGTAAAATGTTTTAAATTCAAAGTTTGCAAGTTGCATGGTGTTTTTGAAAAAATTCATGGTGTTTTTGAAAAGTATTCTGTGATTTCGCTTATTAAATTTGGTCACAGCACTAGACCAATCAGCATTTCATGGCACTTTTTGCTGAGTCTTGTGGTTCCTGTCTGGAAAGTATGGTAGATCTTGACAAAATCTTGCGGTTAACGTCCAAAAAAATTGATGTGACATGGTGCACCAAATGTCACAAGTGCACCCCCTGTTGTAATGTATAGCAAATCGGAGTGCATATTTGATGTTTGGCGCAGGTCTAGAATCCCTATCAATGCTGGTTAGCATTTGGATGTGGGTGGTTAGGTATAGATGTGGGTGGTTAAGTAATATATTTATTATTTAATGATAATATTCGACCTACACCCAACCCAAACGCTAACCTGCATCCTAACCCAAATAATATGTGTGTGGTAGAATTCTACCTGCGCCAATTTGTTTGGGTGCAGTTTCGGTTGAAAAAACACATGTGTGCACTTGCCAAATGTACATTGCACAGTGGCGTCGGTGCATAGCCGACTGACCCCAATGTTTCAGGTGTAGAGCTGTGCAGTTGCCCAATCAAGATTTGGTGCAAACATGTGTTTCTGCCACCACTGTTTTTCCAAATTTTAGGTGTGCATATATTTATTCAGATGTGTACATTAGGTTGTTTTTTGCCTATGCTTATCAATCATCAACTTGACATACATATTTTGTGTATATTTAGATCCAGTATTGTGGCTGATGTAAATGTAATTAATGCAGCATGATTCGACGCAGGAAGGAAAAGTTTCGACCAATATTGCCAAAGGCACTTCAACAATCACAAGCCACACAGGAAGATGAAGAAAACAAAGTTGTGTTGGATGCTGCTAAAACAAGTGAAACCAGTGTTGCTGCTGAAATATATTCCTGCTCAAAAAATGCAGAATTACAAGATTCTGAAAATGCTGCTGTTTTAACTAAAGTTACCGATGGCCAAGGCTTATCGTCAACTGAGGTGAAAGTATCGGACAATAAAAGTACGGTTGTTGAATGCGATTCTGAAAGCTTAACAGCCAAAGAAGATTGCGGAGAAAAACATATAGCTGAAGAAACACAGAGTGAGCCAAAAGAAGACGCTGCGCTAAACGCAAAAACTACACCGAAATCTGATGAAGCTGTAAAACCAGGTCCGCCAAAATCCAGGCGTCGCAAATTTACTGCAATTCCAAATACCAAAAGAACAGCCAAGGCTCCTAGCACCAATCAAGTAACAGCATCTGGCAATTCGGGAGCACAGAAAGAAAAGGAAAAATCTGAGTCAAATGAACTTTCATCGCCCAGTAGCAATCAGGAAAAAGTTATTACACCTTCACAGAACATTACTGATGTTTTAGTGAGCAGTGTAACCCATACTGAAACAGCTGGTCTAAAATCTCACATTACATCAAGCCCAAACAATATTAGCACAAACCCTGGTTTTACATCTCCAGAACCAAAATCACTTGGTTCCTTGCCAATCGACAAACCACAACTTGAATCTGGAAACAATTCAGCACCAGCTGTTTCGCCTCTCCATAATATTCCGCTGCATTCTCCAGTGCTTCATAGGTCCCCAACTGCTGGATCCCGTCACTTGCACAGCCACGTCAAACATCCGCAGCCTCCAAATGTGAGCCGTGGAAGCCGCACACGCCATGACTCTGCCCGAGAGTCAACCATCAAAGACAAACAGAACAAACAAAGAGCAATTGGCAAACTCAAAATCTTGCAGCAGCGGGATCCAGCCAGCGACAGCAAGGTCTGGCCAGAGCTGGACTGTAACTTTATTTCGATGTCCGATTTGATTTACCTCAACCCACCACGCTGCAGTGGAAAAGAACTTGGCCTAAAGGCAAAGTTGCGGGAAATTGAGGAGATGACAGCGACCGCTGAAGCTGCAAAGGAATTGGAAGCTTCTGCTGCCGCCACAGAATCTCAGATGCAGAATAGTGAAGCCTCCGAAACCCCTAATAAACCAGAAGAAGATGAGCCTGCGCTTGTTCCACAATTGCGGGTAAATGAAGATGGTTCGGTAGTCATCGATGAAGAGAGTTTGGTTGTCAATTCAGCCGCGAAAACAGTTGAAATTGTCGATCAATCACCGGTATACGAAAGTGGCCTTACCAGCAAGGTCAATTACTTGAGTTTCCGCAAGCGTCCTGCTGTAAAGGCATCGCGCTGGACAGACAAACAAACAAGAAAGTTTTACAATGCACTTGGCATTGTTGGAGCAGACTTCGATCTGATGAGCGCCATGTTCCGGCACCGTTCGCGCGATGACCTTCGGCGAAAATACCGCTTAGAAAGTAAGCGCAACTTAGCGAAAGTTGACGATGCCCTTCGTAACCAGCACCTCAGTAAGTGGACAGATTGCATGTTTAAACCGGAGTCATCGTCCGAAGATGAAACCAAACCCACACCTGCCAAGCAACGGAAAAAGTCTCTAAAGCACAAACGTTCTACATCGCCAACACCACTTGTATTGCCCATGGTTGACCTTCCACATACACAAGAAACTGCTAATCTGACAAACGCAGAAGGTCATAACCTTTTAGCTTCTGTAATTCAGCAATGCGAAATAATCAGGGAGCCTACCGTAACCTGTGCTTAGTAAATTTTATGTAAAAAGTTTATTATTTTTGCCTTTTTGCCTTACATTTTTTTTTACCAAAAAGCTTAGTTCGATATGATCTTGTTTGTTTCAAATTTATTTAATTAAGTTGCAAGTGTGGCAACAGTTGGTGTTCCTATATTTATAGTTAATATTTCAAGTTTCGTTTAATCTTATTTGTCATAATAGGGGTCTAATGCTATATAAAACTTCAGCTTCATCCTTTAATTAATGGATTTTTTGTGCCTATGTTCATGTGTTTTTAGTGCAATAGTGTTGGAATGAGGAAGTAATCTCACTAGGGTGTGTAAAGTTGTCAAGGATTTGACCAGTTGGAGTTAAAAATGTTTTGTGCTTGTGTAAAAACAATTGTTTTATAATAAGAAAGTTAACATAACTGCTTATTATTGAATGAAGTGTGTTTATTTATTACCACTGAACTGACTTTATTTGTTGTGTCGAATATTTGTTAATGCCTTATGTTTTCGGGCTTGGGTGGTAAATTGCATGTCATGAACTGTATTCAAACATTATGTTGATGGTTCATTATTTTCTCGCGGAACTGCTTGTTTCTTTTTGGTGTTGTATGAGGTTTAGTTTATCAGGTCAATCTTGATTTTTGTTGAATTTTTACAAAGAACGAGTTTTTTTTGTTCGTTAGTTGTCATTAAATATGATTTATATTTTGTTTTCACCTTTTTTGCACAGGTCAATAATTATATATAATAAACTGAAAAAACCTGTCATATTGCTAAACCTGCTAACTGGACATCTGGAAGGTGATATACGTATATATTTTCATTAATATTGTAAACAAAAGTTAAATAGCATTTGTCTTAACTCAATGGTTGGCAAACTTTAGGCCACAGCCCAAATGTGAGCCTTTTAGCCATTTTTAGTGGGTCGCTAGCTATTTTTGGAAAGTTAGTTTTATCATGCCTCATGCTTTATGTATCCTTTTAATTAAAGTTTGGTCAAGTTAAAACAAGTTTTTCAAAATTAATTTGTATTGTGAAATTTGTATTTTATTTTTTTTTTTTTTTTATTTACATAACTTTGTGACTTCTTTGTAAAAATTTGTATGCCCAATCCCAAACAAAAATCCTGAAACCGCCCCTGTTTGTTGTAGTGGCTTTAAGTAATAGGCCTTCAATAGCTCTGGAAAGAAAAGTTTGCCGACCACTGGTCTAACTGATCCATCGTGGATAACAAATAAACAAATATTTGTTACAAAGTATTTTTTATAACATTTTTATACACATTGTAGGTTATGCGTTGTTGATGTGGTGGATAACCCTGGTTTTATTCTCGCTCATATCAAATACAGTACTATCATTTGAAACCATTTCTAAAGAAGTCTCAACATCAGCCCAAAACTTTTCCCACAAAATGTCAGCTCCAAGACAGGTATGCATAAGGGAATGGATTTTAACAATTTATTGTAATCTCTTGAGAATCATAGCACATTTCTCTTGAACAACGTTTGAATATTAAAACACCCATATCGGCCATATGTTTGATTTGTTTTACGGTGACATTTGGGGCTCAAAGTTAGTGAAACATTACATTTTAAAGGCAAACAATTTAGGATGACTAATTGAGTTTTCAAACGATATGAAAAAAGGTTAGTGAACTGTCTGTCATAGTTCTAATCTAGTGTTGAGATGTTCTTGTGTCCACTTTTTTATAGTTTTAGGTGGCAAAAAAATATTTTGACAAAATAATGACTCATTAATGAGGTAAAAATACATCATTATAAAATAAATATATATATTTATGCATTTATTGATTTACATGGCCATTTCAGCTTTATATCAAGGATCAAGTTGTCAATTTGGACAATCCGTTGAATATATTACACTAAAATGTTACGCAATTTTACCATTGTAGCAGTAATTTTTTCGCCTTTTCTATAAATCTAAATTATTTTAAATCTAAATAATAAAGTCCTTGGAAACAAGTTTACAGCTAACATTGTTTTTGTTTCTTCACTACACACAAGTATTATATGATATTTTTTTTGTATTTACATTTGCAGTGTTACTACCCTTTTGTTTTTGTTATCCACAATACTCTTACCCAAACTTAGTAAATTGTCAGTGCCACAGCGTAATATTTCTGTATTTTAAGCATATAAACTTAATATAAAAGTTTACTTAATATAAACAGCTGAAAGACTTTTGTATTTAAGGAATCTCCCGCAAAAATGTAAAAGTTAAAGACCCCTTCTTTGAATCAGTAGAATATAAAGACCCGTTTTAAACATTTTTTTATGAAACAATAAATTTCAGGTCATTCGTAAAGTTTTGAGTGTGGAAGTGAAAGAAGGTGTTGGGGCACTTGTAAGACGGAGCGTTGGAAGACCGGAACTTAAGAATTTGGACCCGTTTTTGTTGCTGGATGAGGCTAAGATCCGACCACCAGCAGGTAAATACAAGTAGAAACTAGAGATAGACCGGTATATTGGTTTATTGATAAAATCGACTGATATTTGGCTTCCTACCGATGTATTGGTATCGGTAACTTTTGGCCGATATTTCCGCCAATATTTTTTCCTTAAATTCAAATAAATTTCCTATTTTTGTTAGTAATTTATTTTTTCGACAACCATCGTTTTGTTTAGAATCATGCAAAAGATTATTTTTATAGGCAAATGAAGATAGACTGAAATTTTATTTTGATTTTCTTTCTCTTAGTTCAAATTATGACTATACTACAGGAAAAAAAACGGTAAAAAGCAACAACATCGATATCTGTGATAGGTTGTCAAAAACATAACAAAATCGGGTATCGCTGTCATTCAGAAAACTTGGCATCAATCGAAATCTAGTAGAAACGCGAATAACAATTTTTGGCGCTCTTTCACTATTGTACGTGAAAAGTTTTGCAAAAAAAAAAAAAAATAATACCGCATACCACAACGCATATTGTTTGGGTTAGGGTGCGGGTTAGCGTTTGGGTGATGGTGGGTCAAGTAATATTATGTTCATTATTAATAATAACTTGACCCACCCTCAACCAAACGGTAACCCGCACCCTAACCCAAACAATATGCGTTGTGGTATGCGGCATTTGAAGAAAGTTTTTTTTTATTAATTTTCACGTACATAAGTAAAAAAGCGCCAATTTTTTGATTGGAATTTTTTTTTTGTTTGTATTTTTGCAACTTAAGCGAAGTAATTATTACGGCTGCTGAACTACCCTCGCAGAACAACGTCAGAAAGTGATGTATCTGGGTTTGGATTGTCAAATCTCATTTGCAGCACCAACATACGGTAACATGGTCGTTACGTTTTATCAAGTAACGGGAAACAAAAGGCTTTATATTTTCGGTGACATTCTCAATAACATAGCAGAACTGTTTGATTTAGGTTGAATTAGTTGGACCGGTGTGAAGATTCCTGTTTTTATCGAATTCTACGAAGTCAGTGCCCTTGAATAATCCCCAGGGGATTTTAAGCCTTATTTGGCAATTAGTAACACACGCGTCTTCTCTTGGAGCCCTTATCACAAGATCGTAAAAACTAAAATAAAAGTAGCGGTTACAAAGCTATTTGTCCGTCAAACTACTTTTTTCCATATACAAAACACAGTCTTTGTTGTCCGAGGTATTTAATTTATAGTAAATTGGATATACCGTTCAAACCTCACGCTAAACTTTATACCAGGGGTGGGCAAATGTATTCAATGGAAGAGCCATTTGCAGAAAATACAAGCACCAAAGAGCCTCAAAATTTTGTCTATAAAAAAAACGGTATATAATGCAATGCCAGCCGCAATAATAACAGAATTGTAATACACCAAAACGGTAATAATCAACACAGTAATAACGGTAATAGCAAAATAACACGCACAATAGTTATCAATATCAGTCTTTTGTTAACGAACTCTTCGGAATCTATGTCTAGTATTACGTCATAAACGAAATGCTGGCCTAAACAAAGAAAAGAAAAAAGAATGGTTTATAAACGGTACTCTTGGTAACCTTTTCAAGTTTTTTGAAATTTTACGATTCAACTAGAAGAGCCACAAAAAACATGCCGGAGAGCCGCAGTTTGCCCACCTCTGCTTTATACGAACAATAAAGAAAGCAGTTTAAAAGGATCACGATCCATTCCCTTACTTTTAATGCAATTTCATTTCTCCACGCATAACTATCGTCTACTCCTGTGCTTTTCAACCTCTGTAATTTCCATCCGCACGAAACAAGCACAGTAGGTTTGCAACCTTTTAGTTTTATTTGTGAAATAACAATGAAAGGTTTGTGTATTAAAACCGCGTGCCTAAGCATTGACTGATATAAAATGAATAGCTTAAGTTGCAATGAACCACGAGACTATAGGTCTATTACTGCACCTGTAACGCACAAGTGGGCGCACCAGCTTTTTTGATTACTGTATTACACGTAATAAAAAAATAACAACATGCACCATTTTCATCCACACATTCATCCGCACAACGTTTGTCATCCGCAGTACATTTTTTTCATCCGCACAAGTGCGTACCATCCCACAGATTGAAAAACACTGGTCTACTCTATTTGGTGCAACTCTGTTAGAACTGAGACACTTTGAATCAAAAATTAAATCAACCTTTTAAAAATTCGCGTTGCAATTTAACAACTGCGGATGTGGTGCCCGACAGAGAACACCCAATAAGACCTAAAAAACAACAATTATCTAAAGCAGAAAATTCCATAAAACCATAATATTAAGTCTGGCAACGACATAATAAAGCCAAATACGCAGTAATATCCAGGGTAGAATAATAACTTAATCGACTGAATAAGACCTACACCTGTCAGAATAAGTCCTAAATTCATCGAAATAGGGCCTAAATGGCCAAAATAACTCCTGAAACTGTAAGGAGAGGGTATTGGGACAATCGGGGGCAGTCGGTCTAGCATCGGCTGTTGTGGTGTCAACGTTTGGGCGCCCTAATTTGAAAAGTGCCATTAGGGCGCCGCTGTTTTGGTATCGGATTTTTACCCTGTTTGGGGTTATTGGTGGGTAATGGATGTGGTTATAAAATAGGGTAGAGTTCAAATTATTAGGGGATATAGTGATGTACTTAGGGGTGGGATTTGGAGTTGTAGACCTGAATCTGGCTGTTTAGGCCTTATTTCGACAGGTTTACGACTTATTCCGATTTCGACGGTACTGCGACTATTAGGTATTAGTCCTAATTTGGTCTTATTCCGAATTGTGTTTTATTCCGACGTTGGGGTTGTTCTTATTTCGATCTTATGGCTGGAGTCAGCCCGCCCGCGCATAAAAGGCCCCGAAAAGTATTTTCTGCGCCCAAGTTGCTTCACAACTTTGCAGACTTACAAGAGAAGAGAGAAAATCGAAAGATAACAAACGTCACACATCCCACAAATCGCGTCAACTCATATTGCGGAAAGTTTTATCGCTTTAACAAGCCTTTGTCCTCAATGCGACGTGTTGTCAATTTGCCAAAAAAACTCCTTATCGTTTAAAAAAGCAATTCACTTTCTAGACGACGCCGCAATGCTTGGTATTAAAATTCTTTAGACTTTTCTCTCCTAATCAAAGACAGTCATTTATAAGAGAAATATATTTCACCACAAAATAAGTAGATTTTCCGGAGACTGATGTTGCCTTATTTTGTGGCGAAATATATTTCTTTTATAGATGACAGATTAAGCCAGAAAAGTCTATAGAATATTTGGCCCCATTTGAAGTCATAGTCGTCATTTGCGTGTAAGGGCGAGACGATTTCTTCACACATTACTAATTTAGTTTGTTTGGTTTAATTTATAAGCTTGGCCTTACAGTATCCTTCTCTATAATGGGATGTTTATATATGTGTCCACCCTAATCCTCTTCTGGTTTTTGAGGATAAGCGTAGGGCCGTTTTTGTGTAATAGTATTTGAACCGAAAGAAAAAACGTTAACTTAAAAAGCCAGATTTGCCGCTGTTTTTCCTAGGAATAAAATCGTCCTTCGCATTGCACGTCTGCCGATTAACTTTTTCCGCTTCCAGATTTTCCTAAACGCACGCATGCGACCTGATAGGCTTTTCCGCTTTCAGGTTTTCCCGATCACCCACACCGAGGATTCGAGACAGTGACCTACATCCTGAAAGGTTCGGTGGAACATGAGGATTTCTGCGGACACCGCGGAGTCATTAACGAAGGCGATTTACAGTGGATGACTGCTGGTAACTTAGTTACTTGTTTGCAAAAAAATATCGCAATTTGGACAAAGCGAAGCTTGCTGACATACCTTTTACTGTTCGGTGTATAGTGGTTTTATCGGCTCCAGATGCCTATCAAACTTCGTTTTACATTTTTGCGCAAGTATCATTAATATCTCAAAGGTAAATAATAGAAAAAATAGATTCACAACATGACATTTAACCCAAACAAACATGTTTTTTGGTGAGAATTGCCGACAAAACTTTTACAGTTTGGTGTTAGTGCTTTTATCGCCTCCAGTTAGTGCTTTTTATCGCCTGCCTATAAAGGTTAAAATCAAACTTGGTGTTATTTTTTGCTCAGCTATGATCAATATCTCAAACGTGAATAAAAATAAAAAAGATTCACACTTGCCATTTAACTCGGAACAGACATTTCTTGGTTGAAATTGCTAACACAATTTTTACCGTTTTGTGTATAGTGCTTTTTTACTACACGTGCTTTTGAAGGTTGAAATCAAACTTCGTTTTTACTTTTTTGGCTTAATTATTGTCTATAAAATAAAATGAAAATTCCCAATTTGTCACTTAACTCGAAACAAACAAGTCATGGTTAATTGCTGAGCAAACTTCTACAGTTTTATGTGTGGTTTTTATCAACTCCACATGCTTTTGGAGGCAGGCTTAATTTAAACTTCATTTTCCTTGTTAAACTTCTATAAAATATTATCTACAAAATAAAATAAAAAAAAAAATTATTTGCCATTTAACTTATAACAAATAAGTCATGATTAGAATTAGTTAAAACCTGTTTTACATTAAGATACTTGATAAGTTTGGCTGTGTAAACAATTACAAACATCTTAACAGTGAAAGCAGATCCTATAGTTGAACCTTTTTATTAGGTATATTTAACGAACACGTCGCATGATATTTACACCAGGGCAGAGAAGTTGTTTTGCAAAATATTGCTCTGTGGCGTTTTAACATGTTGAATAATAATTCACCTTGAAATATGTGTAGTGGAAATGTTTCCAAATTATAAAACTGGTTAGTTTACAGTTCCACTCTCATTTGTGAATGATTTCACACAAAAATATAATTTTTTTGCAAAATTGCAAAACTTTATAAACTACTAAAAAAAGCATACACCATTTATCTTTTGACTGGCGAGCTTCAAAATGAGAGCTTTCAAATTTGTTAAATGCTTTGCGGGCGAAACGCCTTCAATTCGCATTGTCTTTTTTAAAACAAAAAAAAAAACGGTTACTCAATGTTCGACGAACCGCAATTGTTTTGTTAGGTCGCGGCGTCGTTCATTCCGAGATGCCGCACACAGACGACGAGACAGTGGCAGTCCAGCTGTGGGTGAATCTCAAACGTGAACAAAAGATGTGCGAACCCGCTTACCAGGTTGGTACCATCTCATTTACCTCCTGTTCACGTATTCTTCGAGTTTAAAGAAGGGCTGCGGAGTCGGACTCGGGATTAGGGACTCGACGGAGTCGGTTTGTTTAGTTCAGCGTGCGCATGCGCTATACCATAAGGCCGCAAATAG
Organism: Ascidiella aspersa; assembly: GCF_963924565.1. Lineage (NCBI taxonomy): Eukaryota > Metazoa > Chordata > Ascidiacea > Phlebobranchia > Ascidiidae > Ascidiella > Ascidiella aspersa. Next base: position 21,755,478 of record NC_139454.1, read on the forward strand.
TGTAATCCCGCTCTACAGCCTGTATTTCATCCTTTCATGTAACTAAAATAAGGAGGATATTTAGCAATCCACTCATGGGGGTTTCATATCATCCACCCACAATGCATGTTTGGAAAATATTCCAACATATGAATATACTGTTGCTGCCGGGCATTGTTTCAATTGTACAATTGTTCCGGCCAAAAAAGTACCGACGTTTCGACAATTTTTTCGGACAATCTCCTTCAGGGCAATAAAATGGAATGTATATAGGCGAAAAAATATATAATACCAGACAAACATCGCCTATATAGTTGCAAATAATATTACCCTGAAGAAGATTGTTCCAATAGGTGTTCGAAATGTTGGTACTTTAGTAAGTATTCTATATCTTCTACAAAGTAGAAAGATCAATTTACATCTGATTTATTTTAAAACGTTTTCTTGTTTTAAAACAACAAACAAATACACATATTCTTATCGGATTGCTGTTATATTTTCTTGAAAATTAGCCTTTCTAGGAGCTCTAGAATATATCGCAAAACATGGCTGTTATCCATAAATTTATTAGTTAATGGATCGGCACCGATACAATCCCAGTATCGATCGAGTACCGATGCTATCACTCGATATCGGGTATCGGCTCCGGTCAGATATTACCGGACATACCTACACATGGGTGTATACTGTAGTGTGGTCTAGCCCTGTTGAAAGTACTCACCAACAAATACGATATACTTACAATAGTTTACTTGGTGCCTTCTAAACGCTGACTGATGTCGGTGATAGCTCTTTCGGAATATAGGAAAGCTGAAATGCTAAAAAACATGTTTTTTTTGTTATATTCAGGAACTGCTGAGCAAAGACATCCCAAAGCCCAGCAAAGATGGAGTTACGGTAGCAGTTATTTCTGGAGAGGCACTCGGTGTAAAGGTATTGGAACAATGCTAGTCTTAAAAATATTTTTATATACACATACAGAAAAGCAAAAAAAAGAAAATGGAATATACAACATTATTATATGTTGTTTTCTGTTTTTTTAAGCACTCGGCCACCGCCGTTGACACCTGTGCACTAAAGCAGGGTTTTTTCAGTGTGCCATCCCGTTTAATATATTAAAGTTTTTCGCAACCTCCTAACATTTTTAAAACATAACAATTTTTCGTTGTATGCTTTGACACGCATTTGTCGAAGTAGTATGTATTTGGTTTTGTTTTGCATTAAGTTTGTCATTGGAATATCAAACAGAAAAAAATAACAATTTACGGATGTAACAGTTTGTATAAAAAATGTATACGGACTTCCTCGCGACGCCAGTTCGGAAACCCCTGCTCTAGATTACTTCTTACGAATTAAAACAATCCTTCATAAACGTTTTTTGCTTTGTTTAGAAGGCACTATGCCTATAGCGATAACAACTGTACTTTAAAGTCCTGGTTCTGATTCAAAAACTATAATTTTCACGGTTTTTGGTTCGTTTTCAGTCGAAGGTGTACACCCGGACGCCGACCACCTATCTCGACTTCACCCTGGCCCCCGGGGCGAAACACAAGCAACCCCTACCCGAGGGTTGGACAGCATTCGTTTACACCCTCACTGGGGTTATTAACCTTGCCAACGAAGAGGTGATTGTTTATGGATTAGGTCGATGTACTGTGGTTACTTTTTAGGTGGCAGTCGTATATGCATATCACGTAGTGTAGAATTACTATTGTGTTTCGTAATGTCATTTTGCCATATCTAAATCTAGTGCTTAGTAAGAATAGTTAAACATTTGTATTTAGTAAATTACCCTTTTTCAATACTCGTCATCAACATCTCTTGTAAACTGGATCACGTTAAGTTAAATCTGGCCTTTATTTTTATGATGAGCTTTAAATGATCGGAAACACTCGAATGTAGACATACAAAACATATCATGATCAGATACCAAATATTATGCCCAAAAAGGTCATATAGATAATATTGAAAAGTTTAAAGGCATTTTTTTCTACGTTATTCGGTTTAAATTTGCTTTGGCGTTTAGAAGTTATCGTAAGGTCAACGTGTTAACCATACTATTTGTGATGCATTAAAACTTCTAGGATCAAATCGCACGTTTGACCATAAAACGTGACTGAAGTTATAAAATTGGAATGAATTTAGTATAGAACGGTACAATACCTCCCAGTTTCGGTCTACAGCATCGGAAACCCTACTTATGTTAAGCATGGTTGTTCAAAAAAGGACTTTTTTGTCAAATTTCATTGGGGGACCCCCTGGAATTGTTAGGTTGCGTCTAAAAAACCCACAAACCAAATCTGGGCACGTTTGGTTCAGTATTCACCGTGCTACGTCGATTTGAAAATTCAGATTTCGGGCAAATTTCTGAAAAAAAAAAGTTTTGCCCACCCCCTAAAAAAAATTTTTTTAATTTTTTTTTTGCACTGCTTGCAATGGAATAGCTTTAAATAAACCTGATTTGCAGTTTAAAAGTGAGTAAACAATTATATATATATATGTATATATATATATAATATGTATGTCGGTGTGTTGGATCTACAAATTACCAACGTTGGTTTGCAGGTGGAGGCGCACTATACCGTGGTATTCGGCGAAGGAGATTACGTGGAAATGTCCAACACATCTCAGGAGCCAGCGCGTTGCCTGCTTATTGCTGGAGAACCAATCAACGAACCCGTCGTACAGCATGGCAAGTAAAACTTTCGTTTCGGTCGGTATTCGATCGTTTCGTATATTAATATAAACAAGCTTAACGCAAAATCGTCCCAATATTAAGCGGATCTGTTGAAGTACAATTGCGCAAAACTTATCATCAATAAAATAACCGTCATGTCTAAATACACATTTTTGTTTAGAATTGTAACTTGATTTTAATTTCTTGAATAAGACAAATACGGCATCCACCAGGTATGCAACGTGACTTTTAACAATTTAAATTTTTGAAAAAATATTGCGTTAAACATCGAAATCATATCGGCTTCCTAACTAAAAAGCAAATTTCAATTTTTTTAGGCCAAAACTTGATTGATTTTGCGTGAGGAGGTTTAGTTATCTCAAGTCGCTAAAAAGTTTATCTCAAGTTGCTAACCTTTCACATTATTATCGCTTCGTAAATCATGGCTAAAAATTCTTGTATTAATTTGGTATCGCACCGGCACCTATGTCGCCCTACTATAGGATTAATGAAAGACACACACAAACATATGTGTTTAAGAACATCTGTGATCTAGCCCCTCGGAAGTTGCTTTATGACCAACGATTACGGCTTCCGTATCAATAGTACACCGAAAAGCCATCGCAGACTCGCCGAATCTGTCGATCTATGATGCAAGCAGAGCAAGCCAGAAAAACAACTGGCCTACAGTGAAGTAATCGTTGGTCATAAAGCAACTTCCGAGGGGCTAGATCACAGATGTTATCAAACACATATGTTTGTGTGTGTCTTTCATTGATTGATACGGACTGATGATCCCCCAGTGTGAAGTTGCTTGTACTAACAAAATGTGCAAGTATTGGCGCATGGTTGTTTCTCGACTCGTTCCTCTCTGGGCCTGCATAGCTCAGTTGGTAGAGCGACGGTCCCAGCTTGACCGGAGGTCGTGAGTTCGAACCTCACTGCAGGCCAGTTGTTTTTCCGGCTTGCTCTGCTTAAATCATAGATCGACAGATTCGGCGAGTCTGCGATGGCTTTTCGGTGTACTATAGGATTAGTATCATTACCACCACTTGGCATCGGGTATGGGCACTGGCTCGATATTATCGCCCATCCCTAGTTAATCTTACAATATCAGTCGCGACATGCTTGGGTCCATCCGGCGGCGCAACCCGATATTTTATACACAAAGTATTACGATCCGATTCGAAACCAAATGACGACATTACTATGCTTAAAACAATCACAATAGACAAAATTGAATCGTTATAATGTCATTTATTTAATTTATCACCTAAAAATTGCTTAAGCGTTGAGAATTAGGTTATCTCAAGTAGCTAACCTACTTTTTAAAATGTAACTTTTCACTTTACAATCGCTGCGTTGAATGGCAAATCATGGCTGACAATTTTGAATAAATTTGGTATCAGATCGGCACCGATGCCGCCCTAGTATCGGACTAGCACCATTACTACACCTTGGTATCGGGTATCGGCACCGGCCCGATATTATCGGACATACCTAGTTGGTCTTTGACAGAAAGTATCACGTTCTGATCCTAAACCAAATCACGACATTACTGTGCTAAAAACAATCACAATAGAAAAAAATAAAACGTTATAAAGGGTATTTTTTTAATTTGTTAGGCCAAAATTGGCTTTTGCGTTAAGAAGTTTAACTGTCTCCTGTCGTTTGAGTGTTTTTAAAAAAAGGCCCGATAATATCCCTAGTTAACCTTACAATATGTGTCGCCGCATGCGTAGGTCCCTTCGTGATGAACAAGATCGAAGAGATCCAGAGCACGTTCGAGGATTACCAGTTCGGCCTCAACGGATTCGAGCGCGCCCCTAAATGGAGGAGCCGAAGAGCAAAGCAGCGCTAACTCTGAATCGCAACCCATTGTCCGAATGTAGATAGCAGTAATAATAACTAGCCGTTAATTCCTCTTTCCTTTCCTTATCTCTTCTCATTGCTGAAGCAGGCTTTCCCATTCCGTCGTCTTTTAACCTTGTACAGCGGGAGAGTTTTTACACTGGCAAGAAAAGCCGCCTTACACCAGTTTTTCTCAGCCTTTCTATTGCGGCGACCCAAATATTTGGCGTAAGTATTACAGCAAAGCTTTGGCGACACAACTTTCTTCATTGTACATATTGTAAGCGAACATGCCGTAAGACATTAGCAATAACAAGTTCGATTTTAAATAAGATTAGGCATGTATTCCCATTCCTAACGCTATTTTTGATGAATTTTAGAGAAATATTGCTCAGAACAAATCTCAATAAATCTTACCATATAAAGCACTGCAGTCGGCAACTCAAACAAATCAAACGGCGAACCACAGGTTGAGAAATACTGCCTTAGATTGTCGGAATTCAAGCACCCGCTTGCATTTTTACTTTCCTCAAGGCGTACAATTTGGCTACTAATGTAGGCTCCGAAGTGTTGTAAACTATTATGATTATGAAAACCTTTTTATTTATACAGAAGCTGCAGCAAAAAAGAACTCCCTGAGTAGCGTGTCGTACCACTGTTTTTTCGCGATATACCCTTCGTGGTTAATAGAAACATTTGTCTGCCAAGCGCCGTACTGCCTGTTGTTTAGCTTTCATTTTTCACTAAGAACGAAGGGTTTCTAAACTTTAAATTAAACTAAACTGTTAAAACTAGCCACGAATCAAATATCGCAAATAACAAGTCGAAATGGTTCGGTACATAGTATTACATTTTTCTATAAAATGGTTTTCGAAAATCTGGCCACTATTTCTACGAGTTTTTCTTAGTTTAAGTGCTTTTCTAAAGTTTAAGTGCTTTTCTAAATTGTAGGTCCGTGTACACAATACACTGCAAATTTGTGAAAATTGATTTGGTAGGTAATGGTGTTGGTACCCCTCTGTTGTTCTACGTACCCGTCCGTGTCTAAATTGGTACTGGTTCCTTTAAAATTGATTCTTTTCACACCTTGAACTCATTACACTTGTTAGTAGTCTTCCTTGCGTAGTTAAATCACCTGTACAAGCGAATATATCTCTTACTGATTGACCGCCAATGGTTTTGTTGAGGCATTTCGTCGTGTACTTTCTTCCTATTCCGTTTATTTTCTTGTATACTTAACATTTGACTGTTTACGTTTTTCGTAAAGTGGCCGCTTGTTTCGCTCTTTGTGCCACACGTATACACATCTCACGCGCGCACTTTATACATAAGTTCCAATTATATTGCTCCACGAGTGTTACTTGAATTTTTCCTGCTTTATCTCCTATACGTAAATGTCAATCCTCCCCACTTTCGCGTAGTAACACAACTAATAGCTACGAAAAAGTAATTATCAAGTTGTAACGAAACTTGCTTGAGGCGCGATGTTATCCAGGCTATTAGGTTGAAAAAAGTTACCACTATAGCCCAGCTGACATTCCTGTAACTTTGTAAAATATCCGTTTAGTCATTCGTATCTGGCGAAACCGCAATGTGATTAGCTTGTTGCCTTGTGGTCTGTCGAACATATTTAGGACATTGCTATATACTGGAAATAAGTTCAACTTATTTATTTACCAACGTTTCGGCTATACCTATGCAGGTTGCCTACATCAGGTTACTTTGCGCAGAGTTTGGCGTGATGGTGTTACAATTCCTGATCAAGGCATCCTGGATAGGGAGCTGAAACGTCGGTAAACAACATAGCTTATTACCAGAAAAACTTATTTTCAGTATATACTGTATGCCTGGTAGCAACAGCATATTTAAGGACTTGAGCTTGGTTATTATTACCGGACTATGCTTTCTTTATTAACCACTTTGCACCACCGTTCGACCTCTCATCATAATTGAACCCAACTAATAAACAAACTAATATTCCTTCAGGGCTAGTAACTCATTCGTGCATTGTTTTTTTGGTTTAAGAACTAAAACGTGGAGTTCGTAATGTTTTACTGGTGTTTGGTGGTTTCTCATAGTTTGTATTTTGGTCTAACCTTAACTACAAAAACTTTACGCAAATATTTCGAAAACGATTTCACTGTTGGGTACAGTATGCACCGATCTGTAATGTAGCTTGATAATAAATTGCAAAGCCAAAAAGGTCGAGTAGATCGACAGCATCTTGCTTCTCAGTCACATTGACTGAAGATGATACAAGCTCGTATCGAAACGTCTTAATCAAGATGCTGTCGATTTACTCGACCCTTTTGGCTTTGCAATTTCACTCTTGTTAATTAAACTGTACATATTTAACCTTATATCTATTTTAGTGTGCAAAACTTTTACGTCTTCAAAAAGTGGGCCATACACTAAGAGTAGGGGAAAGCGGGCCCAAACGGGCCCCCATCTGGTTAACGATAATTGACAGGGTTAATATTTGTTTGCTGAACACTCACTATCGTCGAAAAAACGTTTATTGCAAAGAGTCGGGCGGATTCGATTTCGAGGATAGAAAATGTGTTTGGGGGATGTTGATAGTGATATAAGGATAATATAGTGAATATATATGTTGTCTATTAAAGTTCTAGTAAAGGTGAAGTTACTTTTTGGCTAAATAATTTATAGATAAGGACCTGTTTATTAATTCGAAACAGTTGGACTCAGTTTTTCGAGAATTAAAATGAATCAGGGTTTCATGCGACGCATAGTGTTGGGGCAAAACGGCCGCTCCCGAGGTAGCCCATTATAACTATAGTGTAACTAAACTTTACTGTTTGTTTTTTATCAGCTTTTCAGTAAAGCATTTTGGAACTAAAATAAAATTACTTAAATTTTAATTATTTAAGTTGAGATCAGTTTTGCAGAAAGGCTAGACAATAAGAATTTTTAACACAATCTCCTGTAAAATCGGTTGATTAATTCGTCTGCCTAAAGCAGGGATGTCCAACCTGCGGCCCGCCTGAAGTTTTTGTGCGGCCCGCTAGTCATTTTCACTCCCTAGTAGTATTTTAAATGTTCAATATTGGCCTATTAAAATGTACCAGTCAGCTTTTAGGGGCGCACTAATAGTATAGCATGGGTAAATATATATATATAACTCTAAAGGCCAATATTTAATCTTGAAACTTAATTTGTTCTGCGGCCCATTAAAATTATTTCAAGTGTCAATGCGGCCCACTATAATAAAATGTTGGACATCCCTGGCCTAAAGAGTTGGTAAGGATGTGAGAAATAAGGCAGTTTATGTACGGCTTTTTGATAACCATGTAACTTATATATTGATGCCATGCGTCCTACAGTACATATTTATGACTTCACGTTGTGACAATATAGCTGGAAATTTGTACGCGCCACTTAAACAAAAATTCTTGATCCGTCATTTTCACGCAACGAATCAATTAAATTAGCTTTTATTAATGCAGTACGTTTTGCATTTCGTCCCGTGAAAAAATCGGTGAAAAATGTTTAAGGCAGTGGTTCTCAACCTTTTCGTACCAGTGGCCCCTTTTTGATGCCGTCAAAAAGTCGCGGACCCCTTACATTTTCTGGTGTAATATGTGCGTTTAGTTCTTTTTAATAGTTCTGTATATCTGCGTAGGGCACCGTATGTTGAGTAAAGAAACAGAAAACACCAGATTGCTTTATTATGACACGTTTATTTCAATATGATTTTTGCTTCTGCATCTACGAAGCAAGTCTTGAAATGCGTGGTTGTGTTCATCTTTGCGAACGATAGCATAAAGTTTAACCAAAATCCAGTACATGTGAACTGTTGTAATGCTGCCTTTATTTTACAATCTACTTGTGTTAGATCACAATCGAACTGTTACGACATACTCAATACGATTTACAACATGATGTGATTTCATCACTTACCAAGAACGTGATTAAGCACATATTCCAGCTTTAATTCATTTAATAAAGATATATTTTGGTTTTTGCGGATCCCTGAAAACGTTTTGCGGACCTCCAGGCAGGTCTAGGGTATGCTTCTTTCAGTTGCTGTTTTTAACGTAGGAGTAGCTTTCAGTAAGACCTTTCGGTTGCTACCCTACGCATCAAAAAATAATGTGTTAAACTCAAAATATTTCTTCCTTAGGGGTTTGTTTTGCCCGGCTTCCCCTACCATGGCTATTTGAAATTAATTTTTTGATTAACTTTTAATAGACTAACGTTATTAATTACATCGCTTTACCAACATAAGAATAATCTCGAGCTTTCATGAGCATTTTGAATTTTATTGCCCAAAGGCAGAGATGTCTAAACTGTCAGAGACCAATGGCCACATTTCTTGCTTTATTAACCCAAAAAGCGACACCCTTTACATGAAGATGGGGCAGAAATGAATACTAGCTCACTTGTGCAACGCTTCTAACCATTATCTTACCTAGCTACGATTTATAGTTAACTTAACGAAATATCCGGCTTTGTCCAGGTTGAATAGGGTATTTACATATATACTTGTAACAATAATATGTAGCTTTTTGCAATAAAAGCGATAGTTTACGTTGCCAACATTTGTGCAATGCTCCGAATTTGCGTGGTTAAATATGTATGAAGCTATCAAGCTGATGATTGTTGATCGCCATTGCATATTGTGGTGTACCGTTTCCAATGTGCCCACTAGAGACGACAAAGAATAACATAGTTATTAAATCTTGAACCAGAATACAGAGGCTACTTTAACAGCGAAATTGTGGTTCTCAACTTTTTAGCTTGCTGCCCACTCAAAATAAAAAAAAAATCGCAATGCACTTTTTACAAAACAGCTACACAAACTTTACACCAAAGGGCATTCAGTAAATACCATAATAAAATTGGTTAGCCTATCTGAGTGATACTTAACACGCTAAAAACTATACATAACAGTAATAGCACAACTATAAATTACGGTGCTGTGCTTTGTAAAAGATGTATTCGGTTTCAGTTGACTGTTACCTTAGAAAAAATTTACCTATTAAGTACATTAACATATTAGCACGCTCTCGATATGAGGGTCGTCTAATCCACAGCTAAAAAGAGTCCATACAGTGCTATAGGATTTGGACACAAATAAAAAACGAAATTACTACCGGTACATGCTCCTTTAGGCTGAAGATTCCCAAACTTTACTTTGTAGCACATGCAGTTTTGGACTTTAGTTTGGGAAAACTACTAGCGGTGCGGTGCAAACATTTTTTTAAAAGTGTGGTGCGGACAGCAAACACAAATTTGCCATCTCTAGTTTGGGGGCTATGCTAAATAAATCATTGATCCTTTAATTATGTCTATCTGTTAGTTCACACTTGCAAAAATGTTTAACCTTACAAAAAAGGTCATCTTGGCGTTCACCCTTGCAATAAAAATGTCACCTTGGGGGTGAACCATTCACCAGTTTAGGAAATACTGCATTATTTAACAGATGGTGTGCATTCAATACTTTCACGCTTGTCGGCATGTCAAATTGTTATACGTGTAGTTGTTTTGTTAATATTACAAAAAATATTCGCGGCACACTTGGAAATTTCTAGAGCAGCGCTTCGTAACCATCGCTCCATGGAACATAACCTGGTGAACCGCGTGAAAGTGCAAGAAACATTAAAAAAAAACATTTTACATTGATGGGTTTCGAGCATGTCGTTAGCCCCTCTTTTCACTTTGGTGGACACAATTGTTGAATGTTCACACTCCTGGTAGTTGAGTCAGTTAAAAAACAACTTTGATATTTGATTTCCGGTGATAAAGGTAACATAGGATTTGAAAACGTTTTAAATATTATGGAAAGTCCATAAAGTGACACCTGGATTATTGCATGAGATCAAAATACTTGCCTTGATAAAATTTACATTTTTCGCGTTAATTCCATTGGTTTTTAAAACGTACCCTTTAAAAACTAACACACCCCCGGGAACGACGTCGAGGCACACCGGTTGCGGAGCACTCTTCTAGAGGCACAGTTCGGGTACCATCTGTCATGTAAACTGCATGGCTACGAGAAAAAATCAACGTTTTAACATTTTTCTAACGCGTTTTACAATACCACAAATCAACGTGGCAACAATTAAGTGTTACTTCCTACCAAATAATATACCCAGTAAACATCAAATATATTATGTGGCATATAGCAAACCATATAACCTACATAACAATGTGAAAATTGTCCTATAAGTACAAATAAAAAATACTATAAATCATTTTCTCTTATTCTATTTAGGCAAAACAATGATACCATATTTAGTATGGCAGTACCACTGGTAAAGGTAGAATTTCATGATTTTTTAGGGCCAGAGAATATGTCACGAAATTAGGCTTAAGAATAGCGAACATAATGTTAAGCATAGTGCTTTACGTAATTCTATTTGTGGAGCTATTAATATGTGCGCAAATGACGATTTAATCGCTTTCTACAAACAAACAATGCTGGACGCGGCATACCAGTAAAGGCCCAGAGGCAGAATAACAACCAAGCGACTGTGGGCTTGATGCTTTGGGTAAGTTTGGCAACATACTTTAACCTTAATCGCTTCGCAGTAACCTTAGTATGGTCATAAACCGATTACGAAACAATGGTGACACTTGTCGTTCAATGTTCGACAACGTGACATTTTCTGACCTACTTTTGGTGTATTCCTGTTGGGTTATAACAAACGTGCTCAACACAAAAATTTATAGCTTGTGTAACAGGGAGTCGAACCGAGCCCGAACTCAAACCGGAACTTCATGAACCGGTTTAGAGCCAATTCTTTCCGAAATGTAATCATATCTGTAGCCTACCGTTTTTTTGTAAGATTTTAACAAGCCGAACCAGAACGCCAAGCATGACGTTACAACTTGTATTTTACAGAGTCAAGTCATGCCATGTTTGAAGTTGGATAAAAAATTAATATATCATTAAGAAAAGTTACTTTTTTTAGATTTTAAGTAACGATAGGAGCTATTGTAAATTACTGATATAATCTTGATGCCACAAGCATGCACTAAGGTAAATGTAATCCAGTTCTGGAACTTTCCAGCATTCGTGTTCTCGTTACGCAATCACAACGCAACGACAGTTAATCGATTGAAACGCACAGGATTGACAACTACAGCCTAAAGTTCTGGTGCTCTTAGGTCCACATGAGAGTCCAATGATTGGGGCCGGCGCTTTGTTAATAACAACCAAAACAAACACGTGATTAAGCCAGTGCCCTTCAGGGAGATGTGATTAGATGAGAGGCACCTGTCGCCTTTTCCACTTGCTGCGCGTCACAGCCGACCTATAATTAAATATAAAGCTCCCCGCGCACCTGGAGCCTTCGCTCGCAATAAATGCGATTACGTCAGGCTGAGCTAGTGATCTTAAACGAGTAAAAACAGCACAGCAGCGTTGAGAGTGCCAGCCACTAGCAATAATGTAATCCCAAGTGACCTTGCTCTTAATCGCTTTGGCACAACAGCTATTGCGTAGAAACACAATAGTTTACTGCATATTTTTTTACAAGAGGCAAATGTTTAAATTGTATTCAGCGTTTAGAGCTTTAATATACGCTAAATCAGTTTTATAATGTCAGTCTTGTGCCGTTATAATTAAAGCAGTCGCCTTAAAACCCATATAAACAATTCGTTCACACCCTTTAATACAGAATAGTTCGCAATTGTTAGGTTTATTATGACGTCAAACAAAAGTGTGCTGATTGTTTTTTACAAAACTCTGTGTTCAGTGCACAGGACCAACTGGGCCACAGCCAATTACACACTTTTCCCATTATAAATGAATATGCTAGATTCTAAATACAAACGCTAAAACAAACTAATAGAGGACAAAGGGTGTTTGTTTATGTTCTCTAAACAAGAACACACCTAATCGTTTTCCAATCCAACATATTAATAACATATTATAAGAATTAAAACACTTCATTTTAAGGTTAATGAAACACTGTTAAATAAATAAGTTTTGGCCGTTTCCCTTGCCTTGCTGGTAGTGCTGATTGCACAACACGGATGTCGCAAATTTAATGACAAGTTATTTAAGCCTACACCTGATCTGACAACTTTACATAAATTCAAGGCGGGTTAAAATCTCACTTATTCTGCCTTGAAGTTAACCAGCAGATAGATATATTAATGAAGGACGGTGTACGGCTTGAACTAGCCATACTACTTGCATTTATTAATAATATTGGACAATAAAGGTGTTTTTACTTAGGCGTGGATGGTGGAGAGAATTACGAAATTCGAGTTCGATATCACTATAAATAACTTTAAACAACTAAGCATCGCATACAGTGATTATTTTACACATTGTGTATAGCATGTCTGTTTGAAAAAACGTTGTTTTACGCTTTAATGAATTTTTTGCTCCGCGTATAGAAATCCTAAACAGTAACCATTCTACAATAGCAGGCCAGTAGAACAGCAACAGTCGACCGCTTGTTTGAAACTCGAAGAAAGGAGATTTTAACCCGGCTTAAAGCCAACCTAATTTGCCGGATCGACTGTTATTTTTAGTTTTTGTGAGATCAGCTATCGCAAGTCACAGCTAGGAATTATTATTATTATTGTCTATCGCACCAAACAACAGGCACGGCGTGTTGCCAGATACGTAATGAAACTGCGCGTTGCGCGACAAAATTGGCTTAATTGCCTGTCGTGACTAGAATAGCTGGATGATTAAGACAAATTAAACAAAAATGAACTTATTTATAGACGGAGAATAGTACTTCTTGTCGGTTAATAAGTGACTGTTATGTATTTTGGAACTTTCTAATTACAACTTTTCTAATAGGTTTTTCTTGATGTAGTTTTTAAGTTGTTTCGTCACCAAGAGTGAACAATATTCAACAGCGACAAATTTATTGTTTCAGTTCGTTTCATTTAACTGGTAGTATAACACAAAAAAGTCTACGACAGAAAGTATCATACGAGGTTTCTTTTGCAGGTTTTTTTTTATTCCATAATGTTCCTCAAATATACAACCTCAGATAAAACAACGCAGGCGCGCCAGATTCTTTTGCAAACGCACACACGTGTACCGCAGGTACACTCGCACGACAACAACAACAACAACAATACGCACAAGCACAAAAACACAACAACAACAGCATTTACATCCCGTACACTTGCACGCACTCAAACAACAAGAACGTAAAGAAGCTTTTTTTAAAGAACGCCCCGCAAAAAGTGCCAGTTAGGAAAAAGGAAAACGAAAATAAGAAATACGAAAACAAAAAAGCGATTTAAATTCAGTTTTGACGATCGAGTACCGATGTTACGACAAAATACTCAACTGCCTTCCTGTTTATGGCCAATGTGAAAGAGGTCGGAGGAAGCAAAAGTGTTAAACTGGATTTTCTACGATCCACAACGCTAGTTGTTTTTGTCGGGAAGCCACAGCCATGTTGTGGCTCTGAATGATTTCTAATTCTACTAAGTAACTGTAATTTAGCGTGATCGTGGGCGCCAGCAATAGCTTTGACGCACAACCGGACTAGCTCTCGTTTTAGCCCGCCGGCAGCTGCCGTTGTCTCTCCGTTTGTGACGTAACAGTACGACGGATTCGGGCGTCGATTGTTGCGTCATCGACGCAAAACGTCGGCACAAAAGCTACAACAGTAGAACAACAACAATATAGCTATAACAACTTTAGAATATCAACTGGGAGAACGGGTGACGGCAAAGTACATTGCACGGGTCTTGCTTATTGTTACAAAAACGCTTTTCAGCTTTTTGCATGTTAGTAGGTAAATCAAGTGTGTGTTAATGATTTTTTGACCTTGTCGTACCGATTGCGTCCAAACAAATTAAGCGAAACTTCACCGAAAAACAGTTTTGCGTTTGTTTCCAAGTAAAAAAAGAACGTAATTTTTTTCGGCGACAGGAGACGTAAACCGATACCAAAAAAAGAACAAATTTACAAAACGATTAGTTTCGTTCTGCTTTGCACTGATTTTACTGCGTTCGCTTGCAGCGCGTCAGAATGTGAGATTTGCGCGCGGTCCGAAGAACGACGTTTCGATAAAAGCACCAAGATCGATGAAAACTTTTGGACTCTTTGCATAGTTCGCTGTTTGTTTTGTTACGAGTGATCACATCGCTACTGTGGTTCAACCCAAACCGAGCTCACGTGCTTGTTTGCAAGGTTGTACAGCAATGCGGATAATATAGTGGGTAAAATAGGATATAATACTGTCTCTTGGGTAGCGGTGACCGCCATCTCCCAATATTAAGTTGCGAACAAATTTCGTCTTCCGGTGATTTAGGCGACAATTAAAAACGTAACGTTGCCGCACTAGGGTAGTTTTGTACGCGCGACAATTGCCTACATATGGACACAAGAAGCGGATAGGTAAAAATGCGCGCCTGAATTTGGCGCGCGTGTGTGTGTGAGTTCGAATTCGATTGAAAAAAAGTGTTTCGCCTGGTCATTTTTTACGAGCAGCTGATCATCTCAACGTTGTTGCAATGACCCAAGACGACGGGTGACGCCGGGGCTTGTGACGAATTGGCGCCGGAAACGGTCGACGGATTCGCCGCGTCGTCACCTTTTGGGGCTCGATGTCGCGAGCGCCAGCGCGGCTTAAGTTCAGAGCTGGACACCAGCTGGAACGGTTCGCCGGTTCCGTTGGCGCAAATGTTCTTGGACGTCGACGCAGCGGATGACGAAGCCTTGTCGACAGTTGACGGAAGGCATCCGACCCCGACCACTTTAAGAGGATCATCTTTGATGCTGACCGGCGACGAGAGAGTAAGAGAGGAGATGCCGTCGGCGTTGGGACTGGCGCAGGACGACATCGCGAGCACGGAGGTGTCAGAGTTGGAGCGCGGGAGCTGCTGGTTATCCTGGCTCCGCGAGCGATTTAGCGTCAGGCTCTGGTGACTGGTCGAGTGGTGCTTGGAGAGGAAGGCCTGGTAACCGTAGACGGGCCGCACGTTGAGGTTGAGGAAGGACTTCTTGAGCACCTTGGGGCTGCGCGTTTTGCGCGACATAAAGGCGTCGGTGTGCGGCGACTTTGGCGAAGCGTAGTCGGCGTGTTGGTCGCGCGAGGCCAGGCAAAAGGCGGCGCTAGGGTCGGTCATGCTGCGGAATCGCGGCGACGGTGGTGAGGCGTCGTCCACTTGCATCTCGACGTCGCTGTTGCCCTGAGCGCCCGACAGGTGTCCAAGGCGCAGAGAGGCGGGCGTGTTGGGCGCCGTGAAGGAGCGCTGGTAATCCGGGAGGCGCGTGCGCCGCGGGAGCCTGGATGCGCAAGATGAGGATGAAGTGCCGTGCTTGGCGTGGAACATCTGGTAGAGCTCGGCGCTGTCCAGACCAAGGCCGCCGCGGCAGCGAGGAAGACTGTTCGACTTGTGCGCGTCGCTCTTGTACGAGGGAACGGAGTCGAACTGGCGGCGGGGAGGAGAGGCGTCCTCATCTCGCTCGTCTTCCCGTCCATCACTTCCTAGTCGTCGCGAGTGCGGCTCCGGGGCTGAGGCCGACACGCGGAGGTCTAGGATCACGCCGGCGCCGCCCGGGGTGCCCTGGCCGGCCGGAAATATATGCCGGTCTAGGTTAACAGGATTGGCGGAAGCGGCGGAGCGTCCGCTACAATCGGAGGTGTGCGGGCCTTGCAGCTGGAGCACAGTTGACGACTTGAAGGCGCTCTTGTCAAGCGAAGGGCCCTTGCGTCGCCGACAGAATGACGACAGCGCCACCTTGGTTTGCTCATGAGTCGGCTGCTGCTGCTTGCTCGCAGGGGGGACCACCTCGATTCGAGGCATGGGTACCACGGCCTGGGGCCTTGGGGGAGCTGGGTCCTTGCGTTGGGTGGCCGGGAGCGGGGGCGAGTTCTTAAGGTGGCCCTTCTGTCGGAGGCTGGCCTCGAATTCCATGAGCTGGCCGAGAAAGTTGAAGTTGGGCGAGATCGTGGGACGCTTCTCCTTTACGAATCTGCACAGAAGGCGATTTTCAGTTATGGGACATAGTACAAAATATGGTCTGCGCGTAAACAATTCTCGCTACAATAGTGGTGACACTAGTTGCCACACGCGTAAGCAGTTTCCCTTTGTGTTCGCCGAACAAACGCAAAACCCGGTTGGTGAATGACATAGTGTTGACGACTAAACGTCAGAGTGGAAATACCGTCGGGCCCAGTTCGAAGCTGGCAGCTCGGGAGCGGAATTGTTGTTTTCGCAAAATCGCGCGCCACAGGAGGCCCTACACTACAGTGCCGCGGGTGCAAGCCCAAGTCGTGCAGAAATCTCGTAAGCGCGCAGGAGAAGGCGGGAGAAGGGAGCGAGAGGAGTGGGAGGAATGACGTAATCGCTTTTGGGGCGAGCGCCGCGAATAGATTGTAAGCGTTCTTTGGATTCCGCGTCGGTCGCGCACCCGAGACAATTAAAGCTTGACGACAGTAAAATCCATCTGTGACGCGCGCCGCTTACATGAGCCCAGAGGCCACGTCCTTCGCGTTTGTGTGCGACCCCGGGCCTGTTTGAATAGGCGCGTCGTTTATTTTTCAATTGTTGTGCCTCGGCCGAACCCCACTCAGCTACCAACGCGGGTCGATTCCCATTTACGCCCTGCTCTTGCTTTCTCTTATCTCTCCGCGGAGAAGAGAAGAGAACTTCCCACTCTTGCTCCAAAGACGAGGAGCGCACTCGAGAAGAATGCCAAGAGTGGGAAAGCACAAAGGGCGCTGCTGGGACGACGGTTGTGAACGTTCAATTCCCCTTAATTTGGCGGCCGAAATAAAATCTCCTTGGTTTCGAAGCCTCGCATTTTCCCCGGGAATTTGAATTTAAAAATCCAGGGGACCGGTGAAACCCGCCAGGTCCGCCCGCGGATTTCCTCCCAATTAAACCGACCTGAGGTTGGATGAAAATTTTCCAAAAAATTGATAAAAAAATGCGCTCGGGTTTCCGTCTTGCGCAAAGCCAGCGATCCCGGGTTGTTCAGTTCGATTCACCGCCGATCGATTTTCGCCGCGATATTGATCTCTTTCGACCGGTGCACAATCGAACCGAGGATTCTTAAATCTCGGCGCTTCGTGAGCGGTTTAGAAAACTAGGGAGGCGCCAGAAGCGCGACCAAGGCCCCTGGGAATTCGAAACTCGAATTTGTGGAGCGTCGGGAAATTCCCAGCGGGGCCCGAGCGGCCCGTCAACGTCACAAACGCTTCCATTAAGCGCCAATTTTGACCGTGAAATTCCTTCTGGATGTCAACGGGAGCAGCGCGAAATTCCATTACAGGCTCCCGCGCGAAATGACGAACGGCGGTCGCTGATTTTTTTCGACAAGATTTTCGCTCGTCCCTGTCGCTTCTATAGGGAAGTATCGGTCGAAATGATGTCGTGATAATGCGTTGCGCCACTCCGGATGGTCGCGGTATAGTAATAATGCCCCCCTCCAACGCGTAGTGGTCGCATTTCATTCACCCGTGCATTACGTAATGAAGTAGGGCGAATCGATAAGTCCTCGAGAGTTACTGTGCGGCCCGTCGGCCATTTTGTTGCGACTCGTATGCAAAGCTTGACAAAGGAAGTTTTTTTTTGAGTTCGAAGGAAATACTTCGGTCCGCTTTCGGCGAAGCTGTCTCTCGGACGGACGCGGCATTTCATGCAAAAGCCTTGCCGACCTATACCATTCTAGGAACTCGAGGCTTGCGACGTTTTTAAAAATTCGAGCAACACCGGTCATTTAAACGCGTTTTAAAGTGGAGCAAAAAATCTAGGTACAATCTGGCTAAATTTGGTTTTCTTCGTGCAAGAGTGAGAAACAGCATATGACACAATCACACACATAGTCTATTGGGATGTTTAAACAATTCGGATGGCGTGGAATGAATATGCCAGTAAAGAAGAAGGTAGCATGTTGCGAATATCTCGAATAAATATTTATTTGTTTATTTGAACCATCAACTTTCTTCGTCAAGTTATGAATAAACAAAGAACTAGTCGAGATGTTCATTAAATACTACTGTATGGGCTTTGGTATTCTTAAGTTTAACTGCAATCTCTAGAAACTACGCTTTAAAATTCGAATAAAACTTTAAGAAATAATTTTCAGGATATTTTTTTTTTAAAGTTTAACATTGCTGTTTTACAACTTTAATAAATAAAAGACAAGCGGCCTTTACCTGTAAGCGTCGTCGAATCCCAGCCGAAGGTAGTACATTACGTAAGCGATGGCGACAGTGGCTGACCGGGATACTCCGGCCAAGCAATGAACTAGCACTCGTTCGTTGCCTTTACGCGCCGATTCTGGAAAAAAGAAACAAGCACAATGGTTAAAACAACAGTAGAAGGACAAACTAAACCACAAGAGTGCTGCTTGTTTTCAGCAGTCGGTCGACCAATCGTTTTTTGCGTTTACAATAAAAGTTGTTCATCGACCGAACAACAGGCTCTAATTGCAAGTTATATTCAATAGCTTGAGCCGTTCAAATTCTAGAGTGCAAAACTTATTGCGGGGCCAATCAAAATCTGCACTACCTAATTTATTTTTTATACATTTATTTCAAAAAGGTGCACCTTAAATAAACGCTTTATAAAGAAATACACAGTGCCAAATCTCCACTGCCTCAACATTTTAATGTTAAATTGTTTTATATAGTTAAACACCTAAAAAAAACACTAGGCGTGGCCACTTTAACTAACTAAATTCCCTTTTCAATCATTAGCAGCTGGGTGACTAGTGTTTCTCGACCGACGCGAGCCAAAAATAGGATGACCTACTGCATTAGTTTTTTATGCTTAGATATATTGAGATCTTTTGAACACTATATACGGATCTGTTCATTGAGTTTAATGGTGAAAATAACGGCTGTTTGGGCATATTGAGATTTGTTCTCGGCAAGAATTTTTCAATACTTGTAAAATCGAAGAAGTAATACTGAAGTACATGGCTCTTATTAATTAAATTTTTATTTGTGCGAATGTCTACTATCATTCGTTCCAGTGAAACAGAAGCTTAGTGTTTGGGTCGCCACGAAAGTTCGTGAAACAAAGATGGACAGCACCTCGCATTTTTCCACGTAAAGATTACACAGGTCGAAAAAATATATTTCGCTCGGTAAAATTTCCGATTTTCGGACGCAGAATACGCGAACAAAAAAGCAGTGCACGTCTCGACTTGACCCACCGATAAATCCAACGGCGGCGTCCAGGTGTGGAGTGATCTTTTCCTGGTAGTTGTCTCGCACAGAAATGCGCCTAAAGTGGCGGTCGTCGAGGTTGGCCGGTCGCGCACAGTTGCAGCTCACGTTCAGCACGTTGTCGATCCGGTTTTCGGACATCGTCGGCTAATCAGGACGGAGCAGAAAATGCTTTTGTTAAATATCTCGTTTTTGATATATATAAATGACATTAATAGGATGACTGTGTACTTTTGGCATAAGCATCAAGTGATGTTGGTTTCAACTTAGACGCGGTTTTAAGACTAATTTTCGGCCAAACATTTAGCTACGATTTTTGCTGTGAAGTGGATAGTTACTTTTCACTGAGAGATCGTTTTTTTTTCTTCTGCTGTCTCTCAATCGAATTTCTGCTTTCCATTTAAAATATTATGCCCTAACGACGAAGCAGGAATTTTTGTTCATTGCCATGTTGAACAGGTAACGTCGCAAATTTAATTCAAATAATTAGATTTGTATAGTCTGGTGGAGATGCCTTACATTCTGAATCATTTAAACAAGTGATTCCCAAATTGTGTTTGTTGAGAGATTATAAACTGTGTCGAGAAAATTTTTCTATTTCTTCAAATCAGATTTTTGTGAGTCTAAAATAGGTACGTAGACAAGCATGCGAGAATATCGATTATAAAAATGATGATACTATAAATGGTGTTAAAGTAGTCTCGCCATGTATTAGAGCGATTGTTAAGGTGTGATATTATTATTTGCAGTGCGCCGCGATTTTTTTAGGTTTTCTTGGTTTGTCACTATTACCCCCTGATTTAAACTATCACTTGACTCACCTCGTCCGAAACGTCGTTTTGCGAGCCGAGGAACAGATGCGGAAAGATGCTGGTCATCCCGACCGGGGCCGACGCCGAAAGACAGGGCTGGGACAGGGTGTTCCTGGACCCCTGTGACGCACGTGGACTTCCCTGGGCCGCAAGGGATGTCGAGGCCCCCGAAAGCGGGGTGTCGGACGGGTGGAACGTCATTGGGGTTCCCTTCATTTCGACGCTCCCGCCGGCCAGACTGTTGGCCGTGTTGCTGGCAGTTGACTTGTGTGGGTCGGAGTTTGCGGGCGTTTTTTCGTTGCAGGTGCCGTTTGTCAGGTTGCTAGGCACCGAACAGCAGTGCTTGAGGTCGTGCAATTCTTCTGCAAAAAGAGAATTCGGTTTTCGTTCAATTAGAAATTTACAAACGCCGGTATGGCGTCGATTATAGTTAGTTACTGCAAAATTCAATGAAAACATGCAATAAAATTTTTATCTTTTTTTTATCAAATTTCTAGCGAAACCAATGGGTTGTGTTTCACAGAAATACCCGATGTTACAGAAATACAAGGAACCTTTTATTTCACATATAATTCCTTTCGAAAAAAAAATTGCTTGTACCTTTAAAAATAAAAAACACTAATTTTTCTCTAGACATGTCGGTTTCGAGTTTTATCTGATAACCAAAAAATTATGTTCGGTTGAGAATTAACGGTGAAGCAATGTAAGTGCCAGAAAAATCTTGAAATCAGTTTTTGGAAAATGCACAATAAATTCAATGAATAGTTAAACCGCCATTTAATTATCGACGCGACCACTTAAGCATCCTGGTACCATTACAGAATGTTTTGTGTGGGCTTGTGTTTTTTTTTCATTCGTTTGCAAACCCTCCTACGCCTGACCTTGGAACTAAACCCGGATTTGGCGCATTTGATCGATTCGTTATTGCAGAAAGCTCAAGAGCGAAGGCCCGAAGGGATTATCGCTGTATGGATGCAACCAGGGTGATAAATTGGCTCGGGAATATCGCTGGCAATTTGCATGAACGCGTCACGCCTTGTTACGCGCGGGCATTTCGAGGCGACCGCCAATGACGTAAGCGCGATCAATTATTGAAGCTCCTCCTTGGAAAGCGACAAGCGTTTGGCAGCGGTGTGCCTTGTGTATATTGCAGCGAGGTCCCCCTCTCCCCTTTACCGTGGCCCAGAGCGCCAAAGCCCCTCCGTTCGCTCGTTAACTTTGAAGAGCGTTGTCCGATAGGCGTCTATAATTATCCCCCGCGATTGGGAAGTGCGGTGGTGGTTCGAGAGGCTCCAGCAATGTTGCTGCTGCTGTTGTCGCTGTTGTTGCTGATGCTGCTGTTGCTATTAACGGAAGGGTTTGCTTAATGGCTGTGTGCAACTGCCAAACTATTTCGGGTCGATTTGTCGCGGGACTACAGATGCTTTGTGCGCGAAGTTGATCCAGCTGGAAAGTCGATTCGGCTGAAATGCAGCTGTTTTTTTTTCTTTGAAAGCAGCTCGAAGGCGTGCAATTTAACGGAACACCCCTAGTTTTGCGATTTTGCAGAAAACCGAAAAAAACAAGCCAAAACACTGGCAACTAAAATAGTTAGGAGGCCGCGAAACGGGCAATTTCGTCATTTTGGTCGCGCAGTCACGCAAAGCGGTCGCACGCCGTCTCGCGCCAACGCGAAAATCGTCGCTTCTGACGAGAAAAGTGCGCCGTTCGTGACGTAACGGACAGCACACAAACAAGCTAATTTGCTCGGCGGCGCTGGCAATTTCGCAATTCGTCGGCCTTGGCAGTGTGATGTGGGTGAAGGGGTGACATTTGGGCGTAACGAGACCGTTTTCCTACGAGTCTGTTAGATGGAGAACCGCGAGCGTTGTCTCTTAGCCGGTGTAGAGTGTAGACTGTAAACGGTCGCATGCCTCTGCCTGTTTACGTCTTACAATAGAAGACCGCGCGATTCCGCAAATTCCTTCGAGCGAAAGCTCCAGGCCTTTTATGGTGAAGCTTTTCGGGTAGGTGGAAGAGTTATGCGCGACGGCGGCGGCGGCCTTTGACACAGTGCACGGCGTCGTGAATTTTGGGCGAAAGTGTTCGCCGTAGTAACCCTTGTGAAAACTGAAAGGTGCTTCTCGGTCGATCGAATCAATATTGGGCGTTTACGAAGACGACCACTGTTCGCTGTTCGATTTATTTCGTTTTAAATTGAGACCGGATTCAAATTTTTTGTGCAAACATAGCCAACCAGCTTGCGTTGCGCTCTTCAGATAAACATCAACCACAGCGGAAAGCTAAACACCAATTTATTTTCTTTTGGAGAAAAACTCTTCTTTTGAAGGCAAACATTTTTTTACCGAAAGTCGTATTTTTATAACGCTTCATTTCCCCCAGTTGGGTAACGGTTAAAAGAAACACCGCAGATCGCTTCACCCTACCCCTCCCAAACGACAAAACCACCGAGTAAAAACCTCCGTGACGCAACAACACACTTTGCTAAGACCAAATTCCGCCCGCCAGTCCAGTTAGCCGCCGCCGCTTTTTCGGACCGCCGCTTTTGGTCAAAGGCGAGTGGAAAACTACCGGGATGGCCCGTGCTCGGCCATGCGTGTCACCATACGACCGCGGGTTTACGGCCTGTCTGTCTGTTTGCACGGGGCAAGTGCACGTTTGCAGGGCGCTGTCAGTCCACAGACTAACACTGGCCTGGGCTTAGTCGAACACTTATCAAGCAAGAGCGCGGCGAGAGAAATAGGTCACGTCATTTAAAGGGAAAAACGCGAGCTTAAGGGTTGTTTAATAGGTTTAGGGCTTGGTTTTGTTGAACTTGGCAACTGAAGAAACAGAATTATATCTGAATCGAGTATCGGGGGCCATTTTGCCCGAATTCTTTTGACTCTTAATGTCCGTTAATAATATTTTTTTGTCCTATAAAAAATCCTTCACGCGATCAAGCTTTGCAACGAAAATACAACGCGAGCGAAATTTTGAACACGTCAACATGACAAGTCAATCATTTTGACCGCTCACCGCAAACAGTTCGAACATTTCATAAAATCCAAAATATACCAGAACGTAACGCTATCCTAGTCAACTCGATTTCGTGTGCCTTGCAGTGAAACCGCCAGCGAGGTTGTAAATTGAGGCAGCCGCTTGTAAATTCAGACCGCAAACTGTAAAACGCAAGCACAAGAGCTCTTGTGCATTAATCAATCGCCAGAAACGCCAACCACATGCCACAGCAACCGCGATTGCGTCATTAGCCCATAATAAAACGCTATATGTTGCGATTTGCGTCACTGATTTTGTTCTTGTTGTAGGACGCTTGATAATGCATTCTATGTAGGACTGTAACCTTTAAACCGAATTCCGGTGACGACATGATGGGCCAAAATGTAAAGTGGTTCAAAACAGGTTTTTGCGGAATTTAGAAAACTATTTTTGGACTTAAAACTGAAATTCTTACGCCAAAACCAAGTTATGTGTTTGTTTGCTTGTTTCATTTAATTGCTGTATTTTTTGCGTATGTCGAGGATATTAGTATCTGGGAAAGATAATATAAGCTCTTTCGTCGCACTTGAGTTTAGATGAAAAGCGTAATCAATGTGCGACTCCCTTTGAAAAAACAAAGACGCACAGCTTAAGAAACTTTGGGTCAATGCAAGCCTAGTCGTTTTTCTGAAGGCAGTAAACTACTTAGCGGCGTCGACGACATCAACGATATGTCGCTTTCCATTACCGCGGCCACCCACGTTCAAAGAAGTTGGCGGAAATTCTTTTTTGAGTGTTTAGGCCCCCAACACCACTCGCACACGCTCTCCGTGTGACGTAACAATATAAAAACGCTCGCTTATATTACAGTCGACTGGCGCCAGGCAAAAAACGAATTGACGCCCAACAGTGCGTGGTGGGGCACTCGCCAGGGGGGAGGGGGATGAAAGTGCGTGACAGGTGGGGCTGGGGTTAAAAATAAACTGGGTCGGCGCTATGGGGTCGGATATGTTTGGCGACGTTGCCCGTGACAACCGATTGCGTGACACTGGCGCAAGTCAGGTCGCATCACGTGACGTGAGGGGGTGAGTCATACTGGTGACTTGGTGTTTTAACTTTTAATGTTCGGCGGGTATATTTATAGATCTGTGAGATTTTTTACAACATTTGGGGTTTCGGGGTCTCGTAACCATCACATGATAAAACGGGTGGAATTTTTTATCAAATTTGAAAGCAAAATTTTGTAAAGCGTTTTCTTTAAGAAATAAACTGTGTAACTATCCTTAAAAACAGTAAACAAATGCGCTTTTTCATTCGCAACGTACACACAAACGCTTATGTAATGGGTTTAAATGTTACACAATACAAGACCGACGGCGCGTGTCGCGAAAAGACCAGTCGCGTGGCTGGTGATAACAAGACTACGCCTGAACAACACTTCGCTAAGGTAAATAAGCAAAAAACGCCTCAGTGGTAAATTGCGCGCGTCGACCGGGGTTAATTACGTTCGCCGCATTGATTGGCTGACACGCGGACCAATCACGAGCCAGTGTGTGACCAAATGCTTATGACGCGCATACAGTGCGAAGAATTAGGCCATTTAAATTAGGATTAAAGTAGGAGGTTAGGCCACATAAAGCGCAAACGCATTTAGGAGTCAAAAATTCCCCAAGTTTCAGTTCACCTATGCATTGCACGGAGGGACGACTAATTGGTTACTAAGCCGGGTGAATCAATAAATTTACCACATATCAGTCGCAACTATGCACGCGATTGCATGGAACGGATTGGCGAAGTCAAAAAGCTGCCTGGCAGATGACTTATCACGGTTTGCGCGCGTGTTTCATGACGTAACGACATGCTTTACAAATCCGAAAGCGCCGCAAACAGACAAATGTATTTCGCTCACAGCTGGCAGCATCGCGTAAGGGCGGTAAGCGCATTATCGCTTTAAATATAGCGCAAGGCGACTCGAGTGAGTCACGAACTGACTGGTTGGCCTGTGAGCCGATTGCCATCTAGTGTACAGGCGTAACCACTGCTCGGACAAGGCCGCCTATCGAAATCATCGCGGCGCTCCCCGTCTATTTCGGTTTCCGAATATCCAACGTATAAAAGCGGGCGATCCTGAACTGGATCGATTGTTGCTTCTGATAGGCAGCAAAGTGCGACGCCATTACACGCCTAGCAATGCTGCTGCTGATGTGTGCCTTATTTGGCCGCCGAGCGCAGCACGAGCTATGTGAACCGCAAGCCATTTAAGGTGAGACTTACGGCGGCTATGGGACAAATAGCATACGGGATGATGCGGCTTAAAATCCGCGGGACACCGCTTCGCCACGCATCGCTGGGCAGGTTTGTCAATTGGCTTTAACAAGGCGATTTGGAGCCCGAAGAGTGATGCGCAAGTGACGGAGGTTGGCTGACAACGTTCGCTGATTCATTCGGTGATTTAAACATCGTTGGCGCCTTTCTAAAGAGCGCCAGAAAACCCCCGGCGAGAGACAAAAATGTATAGATTGTTTGTGGGGAAACATTGCAAAATTGTTAATATCGCTATAAATTGAAATTCGATAAAAATGAATAGGGGACGGTCGTGAACCTGACTCACTTGTATCAATTTATTTATGTTTTTTTTATAACTTCCACAACTTTGCACAGTTCTACAATTATACGTCGAAAATAGCAAACTTGCGTCAGAATGCGTGACACCAACGCAAAAAATAAAAATTCGAGGCTGGATATGAACCCATCAGAAACCGCCACACAATGCCCTCGCACCAACTTTATACGTCGCAATAAAACGGCGCGCTGTTTTCGGCAGGCGGTACGGCGTAAAGCTGCCAATAGACATAAAAGCAATGCGAAAGCGGTAGTTGACGAAAATGTCCAAGGCTCGCTTTTGTAGTCAGTTCCACAAGAGCGTAGCGACAGTGTGGGCGTCCGAAACGTCGCTGACCTACAATTACCGAGCGATTCGCGGACGGACTGTCTGTGCGCCGCTGTAGCCGCTTCGGTAGGACGAAAAAAACAAAAAGCGGACCTGCGGGCCAGGTTACGTCATAGCTCTGCACCGCCGATCGCGTGCAAAGCGGCTCGGCTCGGCGACCGTGACTCACGGCAGAGTCTTTCGCCCGCGGGCATGCTCGCCAAAATCTCTCCCCTTTCGCTGTTTTCCTCTGTTTTGCGCGCCTGCTGCTAAACTTGTCCGCGCGCGATTTTTTCCAGGATTGCCAACAAGCGCTCTGTCGGTCTTAACACAAGGACCGCCATTGTTGTTGCGTCGAATCGCTTTCGCTGCGGCGCGGGAGAGTTACGTAAGACCAGCCTGTAAAGGACGCACAAACAAGTATATACGAAGCCCGCGGTGTACAACATTGTGCGCTGTCTGTTTTCTGCCCTTAAAGCCATACTGAGACCGCCAGGCTGCTATTTTTAACGATTCTGGCCTTGTATCTCTTCGGCAATCTTGGCGATCCTGTGTTTGGTCTATTGGGCGAGGGCAAACAACAGCAATGCGAATTTGTACTGGATGCAAAACCCGTGGGTTTCCATTGCGCGTTAAATGCCGATAGGAGAACGCGTGCCACAAATTATCGCATTCCTTAGCAGCTTAATTACCCCGCGCATTCGAGTGATGTTTCTAATTCATAGCTCGCAGCTTTCAATTCAGAAGCCACGATTGTCGGGTAAGCGGCAGTGGCGAGCAGAAGTGCCGGGTATTCTAGAGTGAGTAGACGCAATTCACTGTTGCATGGCCAAAGGGCAAGTCAAATAGTCTCGTTTACGCTAGACACTGGAAGTATCGACGTTTTAACGTCTAATGCAAACGACATTCGCCAGCAGATCACGTCTTCATCCAACCGCACACAATTATAAACAGGTGAGTGTATAACAGTAGTACATTAGCGACATGTCGACGTTTACACTTTGGCCTAGCGCTCTTAAGAATCAAAAGTAGCGTCATTTTACGTGATAACTTTGAATTGCGAAACAACGTGTGTTGAAAATGTGTCAATTTAACGTGCACGCAACTTAAGGCCAGTTGATTCAAAAATTCACATCCTCCACCTTTTTTCACCCTGTCGCAATTTTAACTACTATAGCTTCGTCAAACGGGTCGACTCAGAGATGCTAGTAAATCTCGAGTACAAAGTTGACCAGCCCGCTTTAAAGGTGTTTAAATAGGACACGGCGACCCTTTCGCCAAATACCACCCTGCCTTGTGATGCGCGTGACTTTAGCCCGTGTCCTGCACCAAAACTTCCCGTGGTGCGATACGATTGCGTCAGAAATGACTGGTCTCGCATGATAAAGCTCACGTATCTCGCTGGCCACTTGTTTTTAAGATGTAATCGCAATGCGTTTGCTGCCAAGAACCGATCGCCAAATATTAATCACAGAACAAAAAATATATTAGAAAAGCACTTGTTTTTTTTCGAAAGAAAAATGTTGCCTGTTTTTAAGCCGCTTTATTAGTATTTTTAACGCTTTGTTTTTCAAAGCTGCCTCAATGATCGGTATAGGTTCAGGGTCCTATGAAATTGGAAATAAATGCGGAGTTTAATGTTTCTCGACAGATTTCGGTTTCGAAAAGACTGACGTCATTCACGAGGGAGGGGAGAGGTCCTTTTGTTGGCGAACAATAATTATCGTGTCACACTGGAAAGCGAAAATCGAGTGGGAGTGAAAAAACAACATACGGCCACAATTGGCAACCATTAAAAATTACGTCCAAGCCGTTTCTGATACATTTTTCTCGCAAGGACAACACTACAGCGTAGGATGTATCTTTTGGGGGGTTACTACTGGACGTTGACTTGCTTTCCTCGTATACCAAACACAGGCAGAAGCTGGCGAACAGGCCCGTACAAGGCGGTTGCGTGTTTACAAGATTACGCGGCCTCTCCTGGGTCAAACAAGCCGCGACCTTACGTAATCGCGTCCCCTAATTAGGGGAGTCGCTTTTGTACAACGCCTGGGCGCGAAGGGACGTCATGGTTTTATTTAGAAATGGCCAGTTGGTATTAAGCGGAAAACAAAGTTGTCTCGGTCCGCCTCGTTCAAATGACGTAGGGTTTTCTTGGTCAAGTCACGCTGTTAGAGAACAAGTAATGTCTGTGTTCTAATTGCGCGCCTAAAAAAGAATCCATTCACAGAAACAGGGCTGTTTGAACACAATGCGTCTGTTCTTAAAACCCTTATTTGACCGCGCAAACTGATTGTCGCGCGTGAATGACGACACTTTCATAAAACTTTTATCTAAAATCAGAAAGTGCAAGGGCAAACTTAAACATCTCCCCAATAAGTATATGGTATGTTGTTAAAGAGAGCGAAAATTCGACAATCGATTTGACCATTTACGGATGAAACTTTTAACAAACCAGAGACGATTTAAGACAAAAGAGCTCACACCTGCCACGTTTCATTCGCGCGTTACCTTATTTGCGCAGTTAAAAGCCTTAAAGGCGTGCACATAACCACAGGCGCTCTCCCATCGGCTCGTCTCGCGGCAGACAGCAAGTATATAAAACTGTGCACCGCTAAAAACAACCTTCGCCAAACAGAAGCGAATTTCGAAATTCTCTTTTGAAGCGAATTTCGAATTCCGGTGGCATGTCTCACGATCGCGCAATAAAATTGTCAAACGTGCAATTACTAAACGATGGTGGCCTTAAGACGCTTTCAAAGCTGGACGCCGTTCAAATACACGTAAATTGTTCATTAAGCGCACAACAAACCATACCCGACGTAGGGCACCATTAACCCTAAGCCCGTAGAGATTACATCTCAGAACCGCAACGCGTACACGCGGCTTGTTCGACTTGTCGGGAATCGAATATCGATGAACGTACATTGTAAGCGATAAGGCACAGAGACCAACGCGAGGTTAAGATTGGCTTCTCCCCAAGCTTTTAAAACTGCGCGTCAGCCATTTAATAACAAAAAGATTTGGCTTTTTGGCCCTCTTTTTTTCACATCATTTGTCAAAAAAGGAAACCAGTGTAGTTAAAAATTAGGGGTGGAACGAAACGTAGCTTGATGGCTTTTTTAAATAGGTCGTTTGAACCCAGGTTTAGCTCACAAAAAAGGCTGAAATAACTTCAAGCACATTTTGAAATTTTCATCAAACACAAAAAAGGGCTGAAAAAAGAGGCCCGATTTACGAATTTGCCAAAAATAATGGCCTTTGAAGATGAATGTAACATAATGACGTGATCGAAAACGGTGCCAAGTTCCCTTAAAAGTATTGTTCGTGTAAAATGAACCAACGAGCCATTCAAAGCGAATGTGTTGTCCCTGATGAACTTTCGCTGTGTACGGGTCGCCGGTGTCGGCTTCCAAGCGTACGTAATCGTCCGCACGTCACTATTTCCTATGCCACAAAGGCGACCAGGGCACTGCGCACCGGCTGGGGTTAATCAAGCTAGTTGTTGCTGCCTGCGTCATTGGGCACAAAACGAAAATCGATAGAGGCTGAGTAACAGGAGAAGCCGAAGCACTATCCGCCGCTGGGTTTTCCAATATTAGAATCGCGACATTTTCTTGTCGGTATATTGGAATCGCGACAGTTGATTAATTAATGACTTAGCACAAACGTTTTGTTGGGTTGCATCGCGAAAGAGCCGCGAAAATAGAAATTTAACACAGAAAATTTATTTGGGATCCAGCAAAATAGTTTTTTTGAGTTGCATCACGAAAAAGACGCGAAAATAGAAATCTAAGCCCAAAACAATTATTTGCGATTCTTATATGACACTGGTCGAACCAGATGATGCCCAGCTGTGTAAGGCAAACTACTCGGTTTAGGAAACCAACCACGCGCAAAATCGAGCTGCCAATTGAGTTTTCGTTAACTGGCCTCGAGTCGACCATCGTAATTATGCAATTATGCGCTGGCACGTCTCTCGAAACTATCGCTTTAAACCACCGCCGCCTAATTTGCTGAGAATAAATGCGGCGAAAGGTGTTTATTAACATCGCGCAGCACACCCGTCGCACAACGAAGCACGCACGGAAAAATAGCTAAAAAACGAAAACGATTTGGATAGGAGTAACGTGTAAAATATTCCATTGTGTTGACCATGCGCCTTCATTAAGTACAAATAAATATTTCGGTAATAAGATTCGAACCTGACAATAAAAACAAGTGGTTTTCAGCCTATTTCTAAAACAAACCATTGGTTGGCACAGTTTAACAATTCAAACTTTCAGATTCAGAAGTCGTGGATGATTTGTAATTAAAGCACACATTTGAATCGACATTTCTGTCTGTTGGTAAACCAGTTGTTCAAAATTCCGTCTTACCTGGTCGCTTCTTGAACTTTCTTGCTTCGATCGAGGATGGCAGCGACAGATTTCGAACTACTGGCATTTTGCACTGGCGCTCTTGGTAACTCTGGGCTCTTTGGGAGACAAAAACTGCTTTTTGGGGCCTAATTGCTTCTGTCAGTTGACATATCCGTGCGGGCGATGCTGATGTTCTTTGTTTCAGTTTTTCAACAGAAATCTTGAAAACCAAACTATGATCAGATCAGCAGATATTGCTTGTTTTGTACTTTTAAAACTTAACGATGCCTGCTAGAAAAGTTCAACAAAAGACTTACAAATCTACTTTTTGAGACCTTTCCTTTCACATAACAGGCAAAAAGTGACTCTCGTGTTTTTTTAATAGCGTACTGCTGTATATTCTAAATTGTAAAACCATCGCTAAATCGCAGGCTAGGAAAATGTAAAACTGTCAAGCGACGCAAACGCCATTGATTCACGTATACGACTGGTTTATTAAAACGAAAAGCTATTGTACGCTGCTGGCTGTTGCCTACAGTGCTAGCCAAAACCAGAAAGGTTTACAAATGGCTGCCTGTTGACAGTGCCTCGTCGGACAATGACGTAGTCTTTTTTCCCCTCCGCTCGCCAACTTGCTCCCCTTGTTTCTTTAAGCGAGCCTGCCATTTGCGATTGTTCGCTAGTTCTCCCTTTTTCGATCGCCGCTCGCCCGCGTTTCTCTAATTGCTCTTTTTCGGCGCGCGCAAGC
The DNA here is from genome assembly GCF_963924565.1 of Ascidiella aspersa. Lineage (NCBI taxonomy): Eukaryota > Metazoa > Chordata > Ascidiacea > Phlebobranchia > Ascidiidae > Ascidiella > Ascidiella aspersa. The sequence continues at coordinate 21,786,945 of NC_139454.1, forward strand.
TCTCTCGGATTGGAATTACGTCATTGGTCGTGCTGCTTTTTTTTCGCCCGCGTTTCGATTGACTGCCCTGCTAGATCCAATCTGTGAGCTGTTTGGGCCGCGCTGAGCCCTGTAAAACGTGCTTGGCGAAGTTCAAGGACGGTTAAACAAGCACACTGTGCGTCTGCGGTATGTTTTAAAGCCCGTTGTTGCAACCGACCTACTCTTCGAGTCCACTACGCTTTAACACGACAATTTAAACAAAGGAATGAAAAAGGCCGCTGCTAGTATATAGCTTGTCCAACACACGCAGACGTACGGTCGTAAGCGCATATTCTGGTGTGTAAAGCGGAACCTAACTTGGTGAAATTAAACTAGCGATATTGCGACATTCTAAAAAGACCAACTTGTCAGTTCCAAGCCAAGCCCTTGTTATACAGATTGTATGTTAAGCTTTTATAATCAGTAAAATCGTCCGATTATGAGCAATATATCAAAAATAGCAAGAACACAATAAACAGTAAGCAAATTGTTTTATGCTTTAAAATCAAGTTAACCATATTTTATAAACAAATGATAATTAAATCACTTGCAACCCAAGTCATTTTACCCAAAAGACTTAAATCAAGCCAAGCCAAACGAGCGAAATGAAATGAAACGAGCGACTGAAATGCCATTCAATGACTAAGTCATTACAACACTGGTAATACGAAACAGATGCCAAAGCTCGCCTGCTTGTTTTAAAAGCCCGTCGTATCTAATATATTTGCCAATATAATATCTCGTGTTAGACTTTTAAACTGCATAATCGAATTTTTATGCGCACGCCGTACATTTCAGCTAATATCAAGCAAGCAAAATACGAACGTGTGTTACAGGCACTTGTTTCAGTCCTAAACCACAATAGAATACTTATATTTTTTGTTATTAATTTTGTCAGGCGACAGGTTTCAACTTGGCACTCAACTGTACATAGTCTTGCCGTTGTAGTACTAAATGCTACAAAGAGCATTACACAGCATAAACGGCTCAGGTTTAGCTTGGGTCGTTTGCATGTCGGAGTCGTTTTAACTCGCATTGCGCAACCGGACAATTAGAAGCAGCCAGGCACTGCTATTTACACCCATGCACGATTATTGTAAAAGCAGGCTGACGCGCTAATAACAGAACCAACTGCTCCTCGCCAAGCAAATGGAAAGGCGTGACGTAACGACGGTACAATGATTATTCAATCGGGTCACGTGGTGTTTGCTCTTGCGCAACGAGAGAGCGATCTTTATTCTTTGCTCGTGAGACCACAATGCACCGAACCTTGATGACTCATGGCCGCGGCCCGTCGACGACAATCGGTTTTTAATCCGATTCTTTGTCGATGCACATGCTTTCCTAAAATAACCAGCCAACTCATGTTCGTCGCTGGATTGTTTCCACAGCCCGGCTTTTTTTTCACGCCGGAGTGAAAGTTTTTGAAATTGTAGTGCACTTTTCGCCTGGAAAGTCCTTTCGAGTATTTTTAACACGCTTTAAACTTTAAAGCAATAACTACATTGGTTTCATCGGACAATTTAAGAACTTGTGCCCCGACAAAGTAACTGGTTCTAATCAACATACAGAAAAGATTTGTTTAATCTTTTAGACAGATTGTCATGTTTTTGTAAACTGTAAAACAATTTCATCATATCGAACGTTTTAAGAGATGTTTATGTTTTTCGCCTATAGCTGCACTAGAAGTGCTTCGTGATATTTTATAAACTTTATTATTTTTAATATTAGCGTATTCGTTTTGGTCATGGTCACTGATGGCATTTAGTTGTATAAGTGCTGAAAAATATGTAAAGAAGAGTGGCACAACTTATAACAAATATAAAACCTGTCCTTTTGTTTATTTGGACACCAAAACTTCGACAGAGAGCTTTAATACTCAACTTTGAATTTCTAACAACTTTTAACCCAAAAAGTAACAGGCCCAATTGCAGTAGCAGCACAAAGTACTAATCACATTTGCGTAATGGTATTCGGAAAGTCCTTTCGAACTCTTCGTGCAGTGAAAAAGCCTTAGTGGAGGTCGCAGTTGTACTTGTCAAAAAGTGATTCCCTCGAACATACAACCTCTCCCCCCCTACCACTCTGCCCGGCGCGATAGGGGACTTTTTTCATGAGTGCTGCAAAATTTTTGTCGTGCGCGCTAGAACACGAGTTGCCGATAAACAAAATACCGAGAGGCGACCAAACTCGCTGACATTTATCGGTTTCCTTTAGCTCGAGGACCTCGCAGAAGCGCAGTCTCCTCTGCTGCTTTATTAGGCGTGTAATTTCAAAAAAGCCTCCGCATTTGGACTGTTCCAAAACGGCGAACATTTTCCCAACGCCCTTCTGCTTTAGCCCGACTGGGTTGTAATCACTGGCCAGCGGTATGCGACCAAGGTGACGACCGCGCGTTTTTCCTGCACGCATGCTCTTGCACAACCCGCTATTTGCCACTTCAGCGCCCGACCACCTGCTTTTTATAAGATTATAGTCGTCCCGCCGCCTCTCGTCATGTTCTCGACCAACGCCATTCCGCATCTTGTTTAGTCACCGGATGTCAGCTCTTTGCAGCGCGATGTCTTGAGTGCGATGTGAAAATGCTAATTGGTGGCGAGAAATATGTTTAGGGCGTGGACTTCTACCGTTCCCATATAGTTTGTTTTCGTTTTTGCTGCGAGTTAACAGTCCACCTCAGGGCAGGGCAAGGGCGAAGGTAGAATCATTTTTTACCGGAAAGCATGAAAATTTTCAGAGATGACGTCTTAATAAAGTATAGCCTTTTGAAACCTGAGTTTATCATTTCATGTAGAGCATAAGTATGCAACAGAAATCTTAGTTTAAACATTACATATGCGGGATAGCTTAGTGAAAAATTAATTGTTTTACCGGTACGGCGTACCTGCAAACGTTATTTTACCTGGAACACCGTTCCGGACTGTTCCGGCTTACTATTACCACTGCCTCTTAAACTCTGTCTATGTCGCTTTGCTTTGAAAATTCTAAACTCTGTCAATGTAGTGTTGGTTTGTTATTGACCGCGATTCTAAATGATTTCGTCATCAGCGCTGCTTTAAGGTCGACTTAAGAATGTCAATGGGGTTTTACCTAACCGCAGTTCCTCCCACACACTCCATACATCGTCTCTTCACTTTTTTATCATCCTTGAAATATAATACCAACTGAACCATCCAGTTAGGTCAGACACTTTTCAGATCGCAGACGGAATTTTAGACAAGAATCGAGCTCGAATTTCACGAATAACTTTACCAGGGAGTCATCTTGTTGTGACGTGCTCGTCACTACGGTGTATTTCATGGCTTTCTACAAACAAACTTCCAGACGCGGTGACGAATGGAAAAGCACAACTCAATCCCTTTTCCGTTACATTACCTTATCTAGAAGTAGAGTGGGTATTGTCACGGAGCTTATTTTTCCACTGGAATGATTACTTGTAATGTTATTTGTACCCTTGCCTTTTTTCCCCAGGTTTCATAAGATACTGGAGTGTTCGACGTTTTGTTATGACGTAACCTTTTTTTGCGTTCCGGTATTTTTTATGCGCTTCGATACGAAAATAATTGTTCTTCTTTCAACCTGGATACTTTCAAGTTTTAAGGGGAAGCTTGGCGTTTAACTTTTATAGGGTGCAGTGTAGGGCGGTGCTTTAATTTTTCTGCCTAAATACAAACCCTATCAAAAAAGTTTCGCCACACTAAGATGTGAAATTGATAAACATAACATTTCTCGTTGTGTTAAAACCTTGTGTATCAGTAATACAACCTCATTCACGACCATTTAAGCACGGTGTGTGATCCCAGTTTGAGAAGCTATGCTAAGGCAGGACCAGACTTGGACAACTGACTAATTCTAGTTTTCTAATTCAATGAATTAGAGCAACATGCGCCTAATTCTAATTCTAATTTAATTTCTGAATTGCTTGTGGGCTCTAATTCTAGTGCTAATCTAATTCAGATTTTACCAAAAATGCTACTTTGTCCAACGGCATTTTTAGTCTCTTAGTCAAAACAATGAACTCGAAATAAAACTTTTTTGATGGAACGACTTGTAGTTGATGTTTACGGTCTAAAAGAATATGATATGCTAAAAGGCATAAAACTAACTAACACACACTTAATAACTATTTACATTCTTATTAGAAAAATTCGCGATTTAAATGAAATTAATTGTGAACAATTAAATGTAATTCTAGTTCAAATTCGTTTTTTTAAGAGTTCGGTAATTCTAATTTTAATATAATTTGGAAAAACTGAACTGTTCTAATTTTAATTCTAATCTAATTTTAAAAAGCTAAAATAAGTCTAGTTGTCCAAGTCTGGGCAGGGCATTCCTATTCGTCGAGGTATGGCTAAAAGCGTCTCTTTGCGTGTTTCGGTGTGTTGTTGTTTGTAATGAATTTCTCGGTCGTTCACCCAACAACAACAGCACTCCCGTTTCGCTTCGCGGGGCCAGACATTCCGACCCGCCGCACACTATTCAACTTGAATATGTGGTCGGCCGTTACATCACGACACTCCGTAATGCGTTACGTCATGCTTCACTCAGTTGGATAATGCGCCATACTTGGACACGGGGTCTAAAGCAGGGGTATTTTTTTTTTTCAGATATATATTGATAAATTACATTGCTTTTATGGCCCAATTAAAAGAACGATATTTCACTAAAAATGCAAAAATCGGAAAGTAATTAATTGACAGTTATTTTGTTTGTCACTTCTCAGTGAGATACTTGTTGCTGCTTCATTGATCAAATTCGCTCAAAAGATTATTCGATTCAAAAAAGCAGTTTAAAAAAAACGCATTGTTATAAGACAATGAGGTTTCTTACTAAATAACAACAAAATTGTTGTTTTCCTCAAAGCAAAGATGGTAACGGCATAATATCATTTACAATTCCAAAATAAAACTGGTCTAAAGGGAATTAGAAAGATCGAACGTTTATGGCAGAAGTTTTTAACTGGGGTTGAATTCCCCCTAGGGGCAATTTTGAAGTTTCAAGGGGGGAATTGGACCAAAAAGCGTAATTAGTTGGGAGGAAAATATGAAGTAGAACACTAATCATTTGGTACAATACTATCATAGCGGTTGAAAAGCTTAGATTTAAAGAGGTGACACTATTCGTTTATTGACATAATTACTGTTTTTTTTAGTTTGAATAGAGATGGTTACACGAGATCAAAAAGGTAAAACTGTGGGGCACGAGTTTAGTAGTTGAGGCTTCTGACTCTCGTTTTAAGGTTGCTTGAAGGTTGCGTGCGTGTATAACTCGCTAGCCAGCTACAATACCTCTGGTGATTATTAATTGTATTATCTGATAAGCGAACAACCAGTTAAACTATAGAAGGCGGACAAGTTAGCATATAGAAGATGCTACTTGCAATATCAAAGTTGCGAACAGCAAGACGATAACTGAGAAGAAGTCTTTTTTTTACAAGCGGAAGGCGGTCTTAAGTACACAAATCCCTGAGCTGACAGCACAGAGATAATTCAAGCCAGTAACCACTTTGCACTTTGGAGCGAGTAGGCAATACATCTGTGGCATAAGCAAATACATCACAAAAGTTACTGTAAACACAATCTCTTAGTCGGTAAATTATAGTCGTGCGCTACAAAACCACTGGATCATGATTTAATTTATTCGAAAAAAAATAAGAACGATCTAAAATTTTCACACATTATCTAACGCACCTTACCTATCTAGCAATCAAACCTAATTTGAATTTTAGCTTATTTGCTTTGACCAACGCGTGGAATTTCCGATCGATATTTTATTTACTCCTTAAGAGTTATAGGCTACACGCCGAAATTATGGGCAGTTAACTTACCTTTGGTAAAGTAAGGGGACCTGTTTAGAATTCCCGAAAATCCTAGTCTCGGTAATACCAGCAATGAAAATTTCACGTTGCCAGCAATCTCGGTCAAACTAGGGGGTAAATAATTATTTACGAACAAGATTGATTTTAACAAGTGTTTTCCACCTATGTGTCGTGACCCAAAATTTGGTTGGCGACTACAGTAGTTTTATAATTATGCTTACAACATTGAAATTGGTTCTGAGCAAAATTTCTTCAAAATTTTAGAAAAATTCGGAAGCAAAACGAAGACATGGATATGATCAATCAAATTTAAACCTAATAATGCCAATTTCTTATATTTTTATTGACATACATGAAGTTCAGTAAAGTGAATTGGATCATCAAAGTTATATTTACGCTTAGAATTTGAATCGGCGCGAAAATAAGAAACCCTGATTTAAACGAAGAATTAACTCTCAAGAAGTGATGGTTCGATAAGTTTCGTATGATGTGGGGAATTTTGTCTTCTAAGGGTGATTTTTGGGGGGTTTACGAGCTTATTTGTCCCAAAGGTTTTTTTAGGTCACACAACCGTGCGCGCAGCGAAAAAACGCCAGGTGTGTTCTAAACTCGAAAGTTGCAAAGTTTACATAGGACAGGAGGTCGGAACGTTTTGGGCGTCGCCAAAAATACCAGCGGAAAAGCGATTGACGTGCAAGTCATTGGCGCACGTGATCATGCAAATTTCCCGCTGCTATAGGACAATGGCCACGTGGAAAGGTCAGGACGATTTGCATGCGGCCTGTTGCGAACTGCGTGTTCCTTTACTGCCACGAGTCTTCCCACACTAAATCCAATCGGAGAAAATTTTCACCTCGAGGCAACGCTTACCGTGCGTCATTTGTAGTTGTACAGCGACGACGCTCCTGTCAACAAGATCCATTGTGTGTGTTGTTTCGCCAGGCGACCGAATTTCGTCGTCGAAAACCGAATTCAAGCAATTAGCATGTCTGCCATCGGGCGTCTCCTTCAAAGCATTCCGTTCGCTGGATGCGTTTTAATTAGACGCGGGAGAGGAATGCTATCCGGTCAAGATAGCCAAAATGCCATCGCGACCCATTACGTCATCTCCTCCAGATGTAGCGAAACGTACAGTGCTTACTGCTGCTGCTGACTCAAGCTAATTGGCTTGAACACTTAGCGGCTTAGGTCAGCCAGTGGCGTCTCGATCGTCAACGCGATATGCTGTAAATTATAACAGGCCAATCAGTCACCCCCCCCCCTCCGCGCGCATGACAGGACGATCTGACACATTGTCGGTCTCCCTTGTGGGAACGTTACGGCCATTATGCTTTGTGGCGGCGCATTCATGGTCGCGAAAACAAGTAACATCCTCGCGTAGGCAGCGTTTGCCACCAGCTCTTACCCAAACAAATCAAAGGTTAAACAGCGATTTGCGGACCTGGCATTAATTAGCCTATATCATAAACAGCTTAATTGACAGTTCGAAGATAAAAGGCCGCCGCCGCCATTGCCTTCCTTCTCACAAAAGAAAATTATTTTGTCATACTTAAGTTAAACAATCACTTCGTTAAATTAGTCGAACTCACTAAGATATTTATATTAAAACCCCTGATTCTAATACGTAATATAAATATATATAGATATTGATAATGCCTCCTAAATATAAAATTCTATTTCCATGAAGTAATATTTCCAAAGCAAAACCATTGGTGTATCTAGTTCGCTACACGTCAAGCGAACGATTTACATTTTGAGCTTCATCAACGAACTTGGTAGTGAATAAAAATAATAAACAGTGAAATGAAAATATATGTAGTGAATACAAATATACACGTAATTTATCAGCTCCAACATTATCGCGCTTTCAGTTGTGTCGCTTGTAAAGAATTAACTGTAGAAGACAAATGAAATTTCAGTAATTCATCACGTTTAGGAAATCGACGTATTTTTACGAATACGCATGTTCATACCACATTATATCATCCATATTCGTAGAACACAAATCCCACATGATAAACACCTTTCCCAGCAATTGTGTCACGATTGACGATTTTAAATCTTTTTGCGCTCGCTATACAGAGGATTATAGGGCTGTGGTTCATGCTAAATCTAATATTAGTCTTGTGTGATGTTTACCAATAGGTGACCAAACGCCGAGATGTCTAGTTAAGGTTGTTCTTTTGAACTTTTTTGGTCGCAGGCCCAGGCCAAATTAAGAAAGCTGTTGGCGGGCCGTAAATAAATAAATTTAAATAAACATATTTTTGTTGTTGTTAAAACGTTTTGTTCGCATACCGTTTATTATATGGCCTCGTGTCGAGTTTGTAAATGAGATGTTCGGTCGTATGATTTTTATTGGAGTGACGAATATGTTTCTGACTCCTGGTTCACAGTCTTACTAAACATCAACAAACTTGGCTTTGCATTTGAAATTTTTTTCAAAGACAGGAAGGAAAACTATGTTTTGTCGCGAAAGCCTTGTTGGTCGAATCGGATTAACACACAAACCGTGGAAGCTCAATATGCAGATCTAACATGACCGAACGTAAAAGCGTATAATTGGTGCATTACCACTAAGACGGAAACTGTGATAGAGATGTTACAATTGTTGGAGCCTTATTATATAGTTTGAGAATACACGATTTTTAGCATTTGCTTCAAACTATTAATACCTCAATAGTGCTATTTTCAATGCAAATGGTCTCTCCTTACAACTCATCATCTACAAACAAAAATCTTTGTCTAATTAAATTGACATGTGATATCATAAAATCTATTCAGGTCTGCGTTATTTAATAATTCACCGATCTTTGCTTATTTGAAAATTATCGTGAAAGAACGTTTCGTTGCTAACTTAATTGTTGAAAGCAAATTTCACATTCAACTTTTTTGATTTACTAAAAGTTTGGAGATGCCGGGCGTCGATCCCGGTACCTCTCACATGCTAAGCGAGCGCTCTACCATTTGAGCTACATCCTCGACGGTAAACGTAATGCAAAAGTGTTGGTCAATTGCAACGGACAGTTGACCAGTCAACCGATGACCAGTATTGTTGTTGTAACAGCCTAGTAGGAAAAAGGCTTGTGTCCAAAGGTTAGGCTCGCGAGAGCTAAAAATCTTTACATTCGTTCGGAAGATGATAAAGTGAAGTCAGAATCTATGTTATATGCAAAATGTTGCACTGAATATGTGAATAATAGAAATCACCTTGACCCTTGCAAGATAAATGTCGACCTTAATTCCTGATCAGTAACAGCAGAATAATCTAGCAAAGCTAGCAATTCAGGTCAGACACAATAAACAAATCTTAAAAGATATATGTATATATATTTCGCCAATAAAGGTAATTGCTAGCTTTGCTAGAGTATTTTGCTGTTATATGCAAAATATCATTATTTCGACCGCATTATTAGTGCCGCTTGATGCGTGTTTTAATATGAAAAAACTACAATAAAACTCATAACAAAATTTTTACTATAGCCTTATTCATTTTTACTGTCGTATTTTTTTTTATTGTAATGTAAGTTGATAAATGTGCCCAAACAGGAATAAATGCCTAAAAGTCTGGAGATGCCGGGCGTCGATCCCGGTACCTCTCACATGCTAAGCGAGCGCTCTACCATTTGAGCTACATCCCCGATGCAACCGTCATGCAAAAGTGTCGTTCAATTGTAACGGACAGTCGGTCAGTCAACCGATGACCAGTGTTGTTGTTGAAACAGCAACTTAGTGGGAAAAATACTTGTGCCCAAAAAGTTAGGCACGCGCGAATTAAAAATCTCTATTTACGTTGGGAAGATGATAAAGTGAGGTCAGAATATATGTTATATGCCGAATATTATGATTTCGACCGCATTGTGAGTTCTGCTTCATCATGCGTGTTTTGATTTACATTTTTACAAATCTTAACTGTAGTATTTTAGGTACGCTAGCAAAATACTGTATAAGCTACTTCAGTTTTCCGACGTAATTTTTTTGATTGTGATGCAAGTTTTTAAGAGGCGAACAAAACTAATAAATGTTGAAAAACCTGGAGATGCCGGGCGTCGATCCCGGTACCTCTCACATGCTAAGCGAGCGCTCTACCATTTGAGCTACATCCCCGATGCTTATAATCACTAATTAATAGATAAGTACCTAATTGGATCTACTTGTGGAGCGAACACGAACAGTTTGATCGATGCTGACATAACATTGACCTGAATTTGCAATGGCACAATTCACGACTTATAAAAACGTAAATTTGACGAATACCGGTGTGAAATCAGACCTGTGTTCGCTTGTAATGAGTAAATTGCTTATAACCTAGGGGTTCTCGAATTTGTTACTGAAAAACCCTTGGGATTTATCTGCAAATATGGCTTAGGTTACCCCTTACAACAATGAATTAAAAAGACTATGCAACTTTATTCAAGCTAAATTTATGGCCTATTAACACGGCAGTAGATGAACGTAGATTGCCTACATTTATTCTAGTACGGGGCAGTTACGTCACAAAGCAATGTAAAAGCTCATTTGTTACGAAATAGACAAAAAAGACTCCAAAACGGCGTAAGCATAATGTAAAAACAAAACGTTGCTCTTGGTTAAAATATTTAATAGTTTGCTACTCATAATGCCAATCGAATAACAGTGATTATAGTTGTTGAGTATGCGCAGCATATGATGGTTTAAGATTATACGCTGAACGTGGTATGTTTAAACCTTTTTATCGCTCGTCTCATAAACGTGACAAAAAATTATATACAGAAAAATTTACACGGTGCCAGAAAAATGAACTTACTCGCGTAACTCCGACTTTTTTACGTGTACCTTATAGTTTTAAAAACCCTGGCTTCACCTTAAAACAACATTTAATACAACATTTAAATATACATATGCAACTACACACAGCTATATAGTCTGCACGAAATTAGCACTATCGTAAAAAACAAAGCAATCCAATTTCGTAATAGATCTTATTTGACAAGGGCGTATTCGGGAAAATACATATCCGTGGCTCACCCCTAAACTCTATTTTTTATTGTCCATTTACCAACTTTAACGCAATTTCATTCGCGCTTTGTACGATTCAGAACTTTAATATGTCTAGAAAAAAGTTGACTTCACTATATGAATTATGCTGTAACAGTAAAGGCACTCGTCCTTTAGTTGTGTGATACGTTTAGGTAAGATACCTTGGTTAGTCACGGCGGTCACCACTAACAAGTGTTCATTCAAACTTCATAAAAAGTGTTTTTAAGGTATTGTTTGTGTATCAACATTAATATTTGGGTTTTATAGTGTTACCCTTTTTGCTGTTAACACCTTTTTATCTGTCGAGCCATCACACCTTTTTCGCATGACCTCTAGTATTGGGAATGCTTTATGATAGTCGAAAGTCAGGCTGTGATAACCACTTGTTTATAGATCGTCGTCGTTTACGCCCTATTTTAGTCTCTGACCACTATATATGACACCCCTTTAGAGCTTTATATGTTCTATGCAAGTTCGCCTGTATCGCCCTATATTACAACACTGATATACGTCTCGTGTAGCGCTAAGGCATCCGCGACATGCCGTGAAATAGAGAGTCCTGATTTATAGTTGTGTGATATATTTTAATTTCAACTTGTCATTTTGTGGGGCGTTTCATACAAATCTGCATGATATGGTTTATGAACGCACGTTTCGTTGCTAATTTGTTGATAGCAAATTCCAAATTTAACTTTTTTTAATTTTGCTAAAAGTTCTTGGAGATGCCGGGCGTCGATCCCGGTACCTCTCACATGCTAAGCGAGCGCTCTACCATTTGAGCTACATCCCCGACAATGTTCAACATGCATAAGTGTTTCTCAATAGCAACGGACAGTCGGTCAGTCAACCGATGACCAGTGTTGTTGTTGAAACAGCAACTTAGTGGGAAAAAGACTTGTGCCCAAGAGTTAGGCACGCGAGAACTAAAAACCCCTACATACCTTGGCATGACGATACACTGAAGTCAGAATCTATGTTATATTATGCAAAATTTTATGATTTCGACCGCATTGTCAGCTCTGCTATGTGCGTGTTTTGATTTACGTGCTATTCGAATACTGTAGTATTTTAGGCACGCAAGTAAAATGGAGGTATAACAACATTTAAGTGTAGGTATACTTCGGGAAACAGTTTTCCCGTCGTTATTTTTTCGATTGTGATGTAAGTTTTTAAGAGGCGGACAAACAAATAAATGTCTAAAAACTTGGAGATGCCGGGCGTCGATCCCGGTACCTCTCACATGCTAAGCGAGCGCTCTACCATTTGAGCTACATCCCCGACAGCAACGTAATGCAAAAGTGTTGGTCAAGTGCAACGGACAGTCGACCAGTCAACCAATGACCAGTGTTGTTATACTGTAGTATTTTAGGTCCGCAAGTAAAATACTGTATAAGCTACTTCAGTTTTCCGACGTAATTTTTTTGATTGTGATGTAAGTTTTTAAGAGGCGAACAAAACTAACAAATGTCTAAAAATCTGGAGATGCCGGGCGTCGATCCCGGTACCTCTCACATGCTAAGCGAGCGCTCTACCATTTGAGCTACATCCCCGATACTTACAACCACTAATTAATAGATAAGTACCTAATTGGATGTACTTGTGGAGCGAACACGAACAGTTTGATCGATGCTGACATAACACTGACCTGAATTGGCAATGACACAATTCACGACTCATAAAAACGGAAACTTGACGAATACCGGTGTGAAATCAGACCTGTGTTCGCTTGTAAAGAGTCAATAGCCTATAACCTATTTTTTACTGAGAAACCCTTGGGATTTATCTGCAAATATGGCTTAGTTTACCCCTTACAACAATGAATTAAAAAGACTATGCAACTTTATTCAAGCTACATTTATGGCCTATTAACACGCCAGTAGATGAACGTAGATTGCCTACATTTGTTCTAGCACGGGGCAGTTACGTCACAAAGCAATGTAAAAGCTCATTTGTTACGAAATAGACAAAAAAGACTCCAAACGGCGTAAGAATAATGTCAACACAAAACGTTGCTCTTGGTTAAAATATTTAATAGTTTGCTACTTATAATGCCAATCAAATCACAGTGATTATAGTTGTTGAGTATGCGCAGCGTATGATGGTTTGAGATTATACGCTGAACGTGGTATGTTTAAACCTTTTTATCGCTCGTCTCATAAACGTGACAAAAAATTATATACAGAAAAATTTTCACGGTGCCAGAAAAATGAACTTACTCGCGTAACTCCGATTTTTTTACGTGTACCTTATAGTTTTAAAAACCATGGCTTCACCTTAAAACAACATTTAATACAACATTTAAATATACATATGCAACTACACACAACTATATAGTCTGCACGAAATTACCACTATCGTAAAAAACAAAGCAATCCAATTTCGTAATAGATCTTATTTGACAAGGGCGTATTCGGGAAAATACATATCCGTGGCTCACCCCTAAACTCTATTTTTTATTGTCCATTTACCAACTTTAACGCAATTTCATTCGCGCTTTGTACGATTCAGAACTTTAATATGTCTAGAAAAAAGTTTACTTCACTATATGAATTATGCTGTAACAGTAAAGGCACTCGTCCTTTAGTTGTGTGATACGTTTAGGTAAGATACCTTGGTTAGTCACGGCGGTCACCACTAACAAGTGTTCATTCAAACTTCATAAAAAGTGTTTTTAAGGTATTGTTTGTGTATCAACATTAATATTTGGGTTTTATAGTGTTACCCTTTTTGCTGTTAACACCTTTTTATCACACCTTTTCGAATGACCTCTAGTTTTGGGAATGCTTTATGATAGTCGACAGTCAGGCTGGGCAAGGCTGGGATAACCACTTGTTTATAGAACGTCGTCGTTTACGCCCTATTTTAGTCTCTGACCACTACATATGACACCCCTTTAGAGCTTTATATTTTATATGCAAGTTCGCCTGCATCGCCCTATATTACAACACTGATATACGTCTCGTGTAGCGCTAAGGCATCCGCGACATGCCGTGAAATAGAGAGTCCTGATACTTTGGCGTAAGACCTTAAAGATTTTAATTTCAACTTGTCATTTTGTGGGGCGTTTCATACAAATTTGCTTGATATGGTTTATGAACGCACGTTTCATTGCTAATTTGTTGATAGCAAATTCTAAATTTAACTTTTTTTAATTTTGCTAAAAGTCTTTGGAGATGCCGGGCGTCGATCCCGGTACCTCTCACATGCTAAACATGCATAAGTGTTTCTCAATTGCAACGGACAGTCGGTCAGTCAACCGATGACCAGTGTTGTTGTTGAAACAGCAACTTAGTGGGAAAAATACTCGTGCCCAAAAAGTTAGGCACGCGCGAATTAAAAATCTCTATTTACGTTGGGAAGATGATAACGTGAGGTCAGAATATATGTTATATGCCGAATGTTATGATTTCGACCGCATTGTGAGTTCTGCTTCATCATGCGTGTTTTGATTTACGTTTTTACAAATCTATACTGTAGTATTTTAGGTACGCTAGCAAAATACTGTATAAGCTACTTCAGTTTTCCGAGGTAATTTTTTTGATTGTGATGGAAGTTTTTAAGAGGCGAACAAACAAATATATGTCTAAAAACCTGGAGATGCCGGGCGTCGATCCCGGTACCTCTCACATGCTAAGCGAGCGCTCTACCATTTGAGCTACATCCCCGATGCTTATAACCACTAATTAATAGATAAGTACCTAATTGGATCTACTTGTGGAGCGAATACGAACAGTCTGATCGATGCTGACATAACATTGACCGGAATTTCAATGGCACAACTCACAACTCATAAAAACGGAACCTTGACAAATACCGGTGTGAAATCAGACCTGTGTTCGCTTGTAAAGAGTAAATAACCTATAACCTATTTTTTACTGAAAAACCCTTGGGATTTATCTGCAAAAATGGCTTAGTTTACCCCTTACAACAATGAATTAAAAAGACTATGCAACTTTAGTCCAGATATATTTATGGTCTATTAACACGGCAGTAGATGAACGTAGATTGCCTACATTTATTCTAGTACGGGGCAGTTACGTCGCAAAGCAATGTAAAAGCTAATTTGTTACAAAACAGACAATAATGACTCCAATCGGCGTAAGAATAATGTCAAAACAAAACGTTGCTGCACTTGGTTAAAACATTTAATAGTTTGCTACTTATAATGCCAATGAAATTACAGTGATTACTTGTTGAGTATGCGCAGCATATGATGGTTTTAGCTTAGACGCTGAACGTGGTATGTTTAAACAAACAAGAAATCCAATTTCGTAATAGATCTTATTTGTTAACGGCGTATTCGGGAAAATACATAACCGTGGCCCCTAAACTCTATTTTGCATACTTTAGCGCAATTTTATTCGCGCTTCGTACGATTCAGAACTTTAATATGCCTAGAAAACTTTAATATGTCTAGAAAAAGAAAAAGCTTACATCACTATATGAATTATGCTAAGTAACAGTAAAAGCACTCGTCCTTTAGTTGTGTGATATCTTTAGTTAAGATACGGTACCTTGGTTAGTCACGGCGGTCACCACTCCCAAGTGTTTATTCAAACTTCATAAAAAGTGTTTTTAAGGTATTGTTTGTGTATCAACATTAATATTTGGGTTTTATAGTGTTACCCTTTTTGCTGTTAACACCTTTTTATCTGTCGAGCCATCACACCTTTTTGGCATTACCTCTAGTATGGGGAATGCTTTATGATAGTCGACAGTCAGGCTGGGCAAGGCTGGGATAACCACTTGTTTATAGATCGTCGTCGTTTACGCCCTATTTTAGTCTCTGACCACTATATATGACACCCCTTTAGAGCTTTATGTTTTATATGCAAGTTCGCCTGCATCGGCCTATATTACAACACTGATATACGTCTCGTGTAGCACTCAGGCATCCGACAATAGAGAGTCCTGATACTTTGGCGTAACACCTTAAAGATTTTAATTTCAACTTGTCATTTTGTGGGGCGTTTCATACAAATCTGCATGATATGGTTTATGAACGAACGTTTCGTTGCTAATTTGTTGATAGCAAATTCCAAATTTAACTTTTTTTAATTTTGCTAAAAGTTCTTGGAGATGCCGGGCGTCGATCCCGGTACCTCTCACATGCTAAGCGAGCGCTCTACCATTTGAGCTACATCCCCGACAATGTTCAACATGCATAAGTGTTTTTCAATAGCAACGGACAGTCGGTCAGTCAACCGATGACCAGTGTTGTTGTTGAAACAGCAACTTAGTGGGAAAAAGACTTGTGCCCAAGAGTTAGGCACGCGAGAACTAAAAACCCCTACATACCTTGGCATGACGATACACTGAAGTCAGAATCTATGTTATATTATACAAAATTTTATGATTTCGACCGCATTGTCAGCTCTGCTATGTGCGTGTTTTGATTTACGTGCTATTCGAATACTGTAGTATTTTAGGCACGCAAGTAAAATGGAGGTATAACAACATTTAAGTGTAGGTATACTTCGGGAAACAGTTTTCCCGTCGTTATTTTTTCGATTGTGATGTAAGTTTTTAAGAGGCGGACAAACAAATAAATGTCTAAAAACTTGGAGATGCCGGGCGTCGATCCCGGTACCTCTCACATGCTAAGCGAGCGCTCTACCATTTGAGCTACATCCCCGACAGCAACGTAATGCAAAAGTGTTGGTCAAGTGCAACGGACAGTCGACCAGTCAACCAATGACCAGTGTTGTTATACTGTAGTATTTTAGGTCCGCAAGTAAAATACTGTATAAGCTACTTCAGTTTTCCGACGTAATTTTTTTGATTGTGATGTAAGTTTTTAAGAGGCGAACAAAACTAACAAATGTCTAAATATCTGGAGATGCCGGGCGTCGATCCCGGTACCTCTCACATGCTAAGCGAGCGCTCTACCATTTGAGCTACATCCCCGATACTTACAACCACTAATTAATAGATAAGTACCTAATTGGATGTACTTGTGGAGCGAACACGAACAGTTTGATCGATGCTGACATAACACTGACCTGAATTGGCAATGACACAATTCACGACTCATAAAAACGGAAACTTGACGAATACCGGTGTGAAATCAGACCTGTGTTCGCTTGTAAAGAGTAGATAGCCTATAACCTATTTTTTACTGAAAAATCCTTGGGATTTATCTGCAAATATGGCTTAGTTTACCCCTTACAACAATGAATTAAAAAGACTATGCAACTTTATTCAAGCTACATTTATGGCCTATTAACACGCCAGTAGATGAACGTAGATTGCCTACATTTGTTCTAGCACGGGGCAGTTACGTCACAAAGCAATGTAAAAGCTCATTTGTTACGAAATAGACAAAAAAGACTCCAAACGGCGTAAGAATAGTGTCAACACAAAACGTTGCTCTTGGTTAAAATATTTAATAGTTTGCTACTTATAATGCCAATCAAATCACAGTGATTATAGTTGTTGAGTATGCGCAGCGTATGATGGTTTGAGATTATACGCTGAACGTGGTATGTTTAAACCTTTTTATCGCTCGTCTCATAAACGTGACAAAAAATTATATACAGAAAAATTTTCACGGTGCCAGAAAAATGAACTTACTCGCGTAACTCCGATTTTTTTACGTGTACCTTATAGTTTTAAAAACCATGGCTTCACCTTAAAACAACATTTAATACAACATTTAAATATACATATGCAACTACACACAACTATATAGTCTGCACGAAATTAGCACTATCGTAAAAAACAAAGAAATCCAATTTCGTAATAGATCTTATTTGACAAGGGCGTATTCGGGAAAATACATATCCGTGGCTCACCCCTAAACTCTATTTTTTATTGTCCATTTACCAACTTTAACGCAATTTCATTCGCGCTTTGTACGATTCAGAACTTTAATATGTCTAGAAAAAAGTTTACTTCACTATATGAATTATGCTGTAACAGTAAAGGCACTCGTCCTTTAGTTGTGTGATACGTTTAGGTAAGATACCTTGGTTAGTCACGGCGGTCACCACTAACAAGTGTTCATTCAAACTTCATAAAAAGTGTTTTTAAGGTATTGTTTGTGTATCAACATTAATATTTGGGTTTTATAGTGTTACCCTTTTTTGCTGTTAACACCTTTTTATCTGTCGAGCCATCACACCTTTTCGAATGACCTCTAGTTTTGGGAATGCTTTATGATAGTCGACAGTCAGGCTGGGCAAGGCTGGGATAACCACTTGTTTATAGATCGTCGTTTACGCCCTATTTTAGTCTCTGACCACTACATATGACACCCCTTTTGAGCTTTATGTTCTATGCAAGTTCGCCTGTATCGCCCTATATTACAACACTGATTTACGTCTCGTGTAGCGCTCAGGCATCCGCGACATGCCGTGAAATAGAGAGTCCTGATACTTTGGCGTAACACCTTACAAATTTTAATCTCAACTTGTCATTTTGTGGGGCGTTTCATACAAATCTGCATGATATGGTTTATGAACGCACGTTTCGTTGCTAATTTGTTGATAGCAAATTCCAAATTTAACTTTTTTTAATTTTGCTAAAAGTTCTTGGAGATGCCGGGCGTCGATCCCAGTACCTCTCACATGCTAAGCGAGCGCTCTACCATTTGAGCTACATCCCCGACAATGTTCAACATGCATAAGTGTTTCTCAATAGCAACGGACAGTCGGTCAGTCAACCGATGACCAGTGTTGTTGTTGAAACAGCAACTTAGTGGGAAAAAGACTTGTGCCCAAGAGTTAGGCACGCGAGAACTAAAAACCCCTACATACCTTGGCATGACGATACACTGAAGTCAGAATCTATGTTATATTATGCAAAATTTTATGATTTCGACCGCATTGTCAGCTCTGCTATGTGCGTGTTTTGATTTACGTGCTATTCGAATACTGTAGTATTTTAGGCACGCAAGTAAAATGGAGGTATAACAACATTTAAGTGTAGGCATACTTCGGGAAACAGTTTTCCCGTCGTTATTTTTTCGATTGTGATGTAAGTTTTTAAGAGGCGGACAAACAAATAAATGTCTAAAAACTTGGAGATGCCGGGCGTCGATCCCGGTACCTCTCACATGCTAAGCGAGCGCTCTACCATTTGAGCTACATCCCCGACAGCAACGTAATGCAAAAGTGTTGGTCAAGTGCAACGGACAGTCGACCAGTCAACCAATGACCAGTGTTGTTATACTGTAGTATTTTAGGTCCGCAAGTAAAATACTGTATAAGATACTTCAGTTTTCCGACGTAATTTTTTTGATTGTGATCTAAGTTTTTAAGAGGCGAACAAAACTAACAAATGTCTAAAAATCTGGAGATGCCGGGCGTCGATCCCGGTACCTCTCACATGCTAAGCGAGCGCTCTACCATTTGAGCTACATCCCCGATACTTACAACCACTAATTAATAGATAAGTACCTAATTGGATGTACTTGTGGAGCGAACACGAACAGTTTGATCGATGCTGACATAACACTGACCTGAATTGGCAATGACACAATTCACGACTCATAAAAACGGAAACTTGACGAATACCGGTGTGAAATCAGACCTGTGTTCGCTTGTAAAGAGTAGATAGCCTATAACCTATTTTTTACTGAAAAACCCTTGGGATTTATCTGCAAATATGGCTTAGTTTACCCCTTACAACAATGAATTAAAAAGACTATGCAACTTTATTCAAGCTACATTTATGGCCTATTAACACGCCAGTAGATGAACGTAGATTGCCTACATTTGTTCTAGCACGGGGCAGTTACGTCACAAAGCAATGTAAAAGCTCATTTGTTACGAAATAGACAAAAAAGACTCCAAACGGCGTAAGAATAATGTCAACACAAAACGTTGCTCTTGGTTAAAATATTTAATAGTTTGCTACTTATAATGCCAATCAAATCACAGTGATTATAGTTGTTGAGTATGCGCAGCGTATGATGGTTTGAGATTATACGCTGAACGTGGTATGTTTAAACCTTTTTATCGCTCGTCTCATAAACGTGACAAAAAATTATATACAGAAAAATTTTCACGGTGCCAGAAAAATGAACTTACTCGCGTAACTCCGATTTTTTTACGTGTACCTTATAGTTTTAAAAACCATGGCTTCACCTTAAAACAACATTTAATACAACATTTAAATATACATATGCAACTACACACAACTATATAGTCTGCACGAAATTACCACTATCGTAAAAAACAAAGCAATCCAATTTCGTAATAGATCTTATTTGACAAGGGCGTATTCGGGAAAATACATAACCGTGGCTCACCCCTAAACTCTATTTTTTATTGTCCATTTACCAACTTTAACGCAATTTCATTCGCGCTTTGTACGATTCAGAACTTTAATATGTCTAGAAAAAAGTTTACTTCACTATATGAATTATGCTGTAACAGTAAAGGCACTCGTCCTTTAGTTGTGTGATACGTTTAGGTAAGATACCTTGGTTAGTCACGGCGGTCACCACTAACAAGTGTTCATTCAAACTTCATAAAAAGTGTTTTTAAGGTATTGTTTGTGTATCAACATTAATATTTGGGTTTTATAGTGTTACCCTTTTTGCTGTTAACACCTTTTTATCACACCTTTTCGAATGACCTCTAGTTTTGGGAATGCTTTATGATAGTCGACAGTCAGGCTGGGCAAGGCTGGGATAACCACTTGTTTATAGATCGTCGTCGTTTACGCCCTATTTTAGTCTCTGACCACTATATATGACACCCCTTTTGAGCTTTATGTTCTATGCAAGTTCGCCTGCATCGCCCTAAATTACAACACTGATATACGTCTCGTGTAGCGCTCAGGCATCCGCGACATGCCGTGAAATAGAGAGTCCTGATACTTTGGCGTAACACCTTAAAGATTTTAATTTCAACTTGTCATTTTGTGGGGCGTTTCATACAAATTTGCTTGATATGGTTTATGAACGCACGTTTCGTTGCTAATTTGTTGATAGCAAATTCCAAATTTAACTTTTTTTAATTTTGCTAAAAGTCTTTGGAGATGCCGGGCGTCGATCCCGGTATCTCTCACATGCTAAGCGAGCGCTCTACCATTTGAGCTACATCCCCGATAGGGAGCCATTAGCTAACGTGCTGTTTTTATCTCTCCTTACAAAAGTACTTGAGTGCGATAACCAATTAGTCAGTTAGGATGTTGTTTCCATATGCAGGTCAGTAATACGCAGTTCGGTAATCTATAAGCACTAACATTTGAATAAATATAATTTCACGCTAAAAGTTTTACCATTAACCATTTTTTTTATTACCGAAGTATTTATTTTTTGAAAACTATTGGATTTCTATTAATTTAGTCAGAAAAGCCCAGTATATCAATATGGTACGAAAATATGCAAAAGGCACTTTTTAATAGGTTTCCTCTGAATGTTTGCATTTATTTGTTATACTTTGGCAAAATGCATTCGCTATGTAAAATAGATTATAAAAATAAAATCTGGAGATGCCGGGCGTCGATCCCGGTACCTCTCACATGCTAAGCGAGCGCTCTACCATTTGAGCTACATCCCCGACGTGAATTTGCGTTCAAAACGCGTACATATTTACATATTGGCTATCGGGCACGTTTTCTCTCTAAGCATTACATTTATACACTTTCAGTACGATATTAACCAAATAGAATACCTTGTGCTATTATAATGGTTACCACGTAAGTTTTCTTTTGGTTTTCTTTTCAAATATAAGAAGTACGTACATGTATTTTGACATGCCATTCCATAGACGTTTGGGTTTTTTTGGTGGATTTAAAATTGATCATGCAATAAGCAAGATCCAACTGATTTGATTGTCGAAAAAACGCAGCACACTGTAGGCGAGGCATGGCCTGTAGTTAATCTAAAAAGGACTTGAAGATAAATATTTCAGTGTACCCAGCAAACCGTGAAATCGATTGGTTATGCCACGGAGAGAGAGGGCAATAACATACGTCATGGGTTTGCGTTCAAACCTTTTGGCCATGCGAGTTATTTTCAGATTATCTATACTTAAACCTAAGTAAACGTGTTTGGATTGTGACCTATTGCACGCTTGTCACTTTGTTCAAGGCAGGCCTGTATCAAACCGCCCTATTTTTGTTTATAGCCTATCCCAAGCTATTTTCGCCAAACTAAACTAGCTTATCACACAATAGAGGTTAAGTGGTGTCAATTCTTAGTTCATTATGTGAACACAATGCACCAAAACCGTCACTTCTAAATTTTTCTGGGTCGCTTTATTGTGACGTTTCTCTTTAACCTCAGGGCAAGTCCGGTGCCTTATTTAAGCACATGACATCAAAATATGCAAGTTATTTTCAACGCAAGAGAGTAAATCTATTATTGCTTTTCAAATGTTCGAAAACAGGTTGTTTTTGCAGGACTTTGCGGCTAGTTGAATATTATCCCAAACCACAACAAGCTTGTGCTGTAAACAGCTATAGTCAACAATTTGTGCTGTAGTAAAAATAGCGGTGACGTGAACTGCTCTTGGGTCGACCGTACGTAAGCAAAGCAAACAACTCATCAGTGCGTTATCGCCGCAAATATTTAAGGAGTGATAAACCCTCTCCTAAAGTGCACCATCATCACCGAAACAGCTCGGTTATTTGCCAATCATAAGCTGAATAAACTGTAGTGGTCTTGTAACTACCTTTAATAATCGTCGCCAGCAAGGTTAATAAGGGACAGCGTGAAATTTTTCACTTGTTGTCAGTTAGCATTGCAAACACTAACTAAATATTTCATAACGGGCCTCGAAAAACAACCTATAGGGCCTTGGGCCAACATGGCAAATTTTCCGACAATGCACGAAAATAACTGTAAAAATCCTAATATAAGTTTAAAATCCTGTCAGAATTCTACTGACCATAGAAAATAGCAACAGTACAGTGTTATCGAAATTTAAAAGATCTGGAAGTCGCCTTTCCAAAAAATAGATTATTATATGAACGTTCTAAGTTAGGCAGACTTTTTTGGGGATTTCTAGTCTTCTAAGTATCTCACGTCATTTTTTATTAATAGGCTAAACAATGTTTGTGGCTGTTGGGCATTCAGTAAAAATAACGTGTTTCTTAAACAGGTCTTTTCAAAAGTGTTGTGCTGCTTGTTGAGTAATATTTAGTAAGACTTAAACCAAATCTATGAACTATCGTACGAATAAGAGAACCATTTTAATTATCAACATTTTCGCAAAAGTGTGAGGTTTATTTATTTTTGTACGTCAGCTTTAACACAAACACACATCTTGTGCCGCCACTAAAAATACGAGACCTAATCGAGTAATCACACTAACGCGCCAAAGCGGGTTCAGCAGATTTTCGCGTACAACCTACGAAAAAGCGGTTAACCGCTTAATTGAGCTTCGCCGTCCACCTGCTAAAATCGCACCACCGCTGTTATTTCGCAGTAACGCGCTATAATTAATTCAACATCCCGTTGGAAAGACTTAAGGAGTACAGCGAATTCCTCAAATGACGCGTTCGAGTTCGCTCACATCACGCAACGACAATGCCATTCGACTTTTGTCAGTGCCAATTGCGCAATATCACTTATGCTTCCTATAACAGGGGCCATGATGTAATCGTGATGTAATGTCTTTGCGGGCGTTTTGTGCAAGTTTCTTTTTTTTACAAGGGTTGACCGTGACAGTGACTTCTATAGTTTTCCACTGACAAAGTAAAAATGGCAAACGTTTTTTTTTTGTAAAATACCTATTTAGAGTCAACATCGACTTTTTGAAAGTTAAACCCGTGATGTAGCAAATGACTCTAATAAGCTTTTTATATGTAATCTAAAAATGCAGAAAAACGCGTTTTTGCTTAGCTGCCCTTCCCATATTCGTGCATAGTGAAACGTCTTATTCCCTTTGCGTGTCTGACACTAAATAACATACCAAACTGTTTTGGTAAATGACCTGACAAAGCATAATACCAAACATACATTATAAATGAACTAAACACCTGCCGAATCAACCGCCTTGGAAACTACAGCAATAATCACGACTTACCTTTACTCCGCTGATTTTTTCTACATGCACACTTATACAAGAAGGTGGCGCAGTAAAAGACATACACAGAAAATTGGAAACTCCATTATAAGGCCTGGTCTAATTCTCAGGACCGTGGATTTGGTGTTTTTATATGACGAATAGAAATTTGAGTGGCGCTCAATAGCATTACATTCAAACGACGACTTTTCAGGCGTGAAATTGAACACGAAAGAGATACCAATAATTAGGCAATGACCTGTTAATGAAACCAACACATTTTTAGCCTAATGGCTTATCTAATATCCTATTGTGGTTCCCTAAATCAGTGATCCCGTAAATATGACTGGAGAAAGTGAATATGTCCAATACGTCACTGCCAAAACATTTTTTGCGTACAAATCAGTTCTCTCGGACGGCTCAGTTGTCAAGTGATTTGTCCTGGGAATTTTCGGATATCGACTACTGCGGTGACCCCTGGACGTGTGCGCTATGTGTTCACACATGAATCGGGTTCTAGTTGTTTGTAGCCGACTATGCAGCCTTGTGTATGAGTGAGGGGAATGAAAATGGAATATACATTTTAAGAAAAAGGCTATGCAATTAATAAGGGTTAGCGCGAAACAAGAAACAATGGACGTTGGGCAACTTTTTTTTTTCCCACCAGAAGCTTACTTATTCTCGACTTTGTTCTTCAGAGTCTTTTATTATTCGCTTTCGTTGGAGTGGTTGCCAACAAGTAAGTTGGCTGCTGACTTTAAGCCAAGTTTCGAACTTATGTGTCATTGGAACATGATACACAGTTTTTTTAGTAAGTTAAATAAAAAATACTTGAATGGGAATGAGTCATCGCTGCTTACGCAACACCGACTTCGACAAATCGAAACTCGTTAAAAGCTCCACCTAAACGCGTCATTTATTCGGCGAACCGGTTTTACGGAGATCGCCGCCGTCGTCGACCAAGCATTTCCAAAGAGGTCGCCAAACCGCAATTTCGCTTGACGTGCTAAAAAGCTGTCACGTGGGTTTGTCACATGATGTGGAGTGATACTGGCGAGACCCAAATAAGGCTCGAGGCACGTGGCATAGTTTCGAGTTAGGCACTTATGAATTAAAATGCCTTTGTGTTTTCGTTTTGAAATCTTTTATAATGAAACGATTAATGTTACTTTGTTAAACAATTATAACCTGGCTTCAACCCAGGGCGACAACTGTATACCTTTGTATACCTTTTTGTGGCGCTGAGATAAAAATAGACCATGGTTTACAAGAAAAAACAGATTTTTGTTTTTGTTTCAAAAAACAAAAATAAAATAAAATAATACTGATAATAATCGGGTGTGTAAACATAATTGTCACCTTTTACGTCGAAACTAGTTTTTTACTAAAATTTTGGCCTCAGTTAAAATCGCCGCTCCCAATGACCTTAAAGTCAGTATGCGTTTGATCGATTCGTGTCTCGACTTAAAAATTAAATTTATTTCGCAACTATTTCGCCATACGTCGCAATCGTCGATAATAAAAGCATTACGATGACGATTGCCTGGAAAAGATGACGACGATCCCTGTAAGAAGGGGCCGTTACACAGCGATTGGTTGTGTAAAGAGGTCTGTGACTGACACGAGATGGTCGTTATGTGATTCATCGTCAGCGGTCCGACTATTTGCTAAAAAAATCGCCAGCCAAGCCGGGGTCACACGAGTTCGCCAGCCCTTCATCCGTTGTTGGGTCGATGTGGTGCAAAGCGCCTTATCGCTTGTACGATATCTGAAGTAATGGAACGGCATTTTACTTTCCCATTTAGTACCAGCGGCCTTGTGCGCACTTATTTTGCTTCTTGTTATAATGGCCCATGCTGGTTATGAAGTGTTTTATTTTCAAGTTTAAATTGCTCTTCATCGGTTCAATGTGATTCTTGATCAATATAAATTGTTTGTCCGACAAAGGTTTTTTTTTATTATATCTGCCTAATTACGATTAACTATTTATGTAATCTTGATCTACAGTAATACACCTGCAAGTTTAAAAAATTTATTAATGTTGTTCACCACTATCAATACCGTTTTTTTTTCGTTTCGTTTATCCTCTTCAAAGCAACCACTTGATCGGTTTTAAAGTTTTCTTTTTGTGTTTTAAAATGTTACGTGTTTGAAAGCCACATCAAAACGTTTGAAGTCTGGTATATTTCAAAAATAACTTAAGAATTGGCAGTGGGGCGTTTGTGTTAACCTGCGAACGATTTTTTCGAGTCTATTGCACTGATTAATTGATCATACCCCGAAATTTGGTTTAAGAAAATGTGCGAAGTCATCACAAATGGGGGGACGATTCTTTTGATCAATATTTCTTAACCCATGGGTCGCGACCGAACATTGGACAGCTGTTTGATTTGGTTGGGTCGAGAAATACAATTGCTTACAAGAATAGATTTATTGGGATAGGTTCTAGGTAACACATCTTCAACAAACAGTTTAGCTCTTGGAACTAGGTCGCCAAAACTTCGCTCTTTTTCTTATATGCCTAATATTCGGGCCGCGAAAAAAAGGTTGATCCTTCTAATGAAGCAAGCCAAGCCAGGCTGTATTTATTTCCTAATGTAGTACATTTGTTCGGGTAATATCAGTAGCTCGTTTAAGAAGCAAACCAACATGTAACATAATAAGGGAAAATAAAATAAAACGAGGAAAATTTGTTCGGAACACAGCAGTGCCCGTTACCCCAGTACAACATTAACTGAGCGGCCAGGTCGAATTGGTTATGTCCACTGTACTGAACATTTCTGTATATATTCTGATTTACTTTCTTCTAAATGGTAAAGCTATATAACTGAATCGTTAAAATCAGGGCTGCGGAGTCTGAGTTGGACTCGAGAAGTCGGATTGTTTTGCTGGAGTCGGACTCGGGATTTGAGAAAGACCGCGTAAAACTACCAGAATCTTTTCAGACCCCAATCGGATTTCAAAGTTGGCAACAGACGGCAATCGACGCAAAACACTTCGCACCTTGCACCGGATACGCGATAAAGAGGCCCGGTTTCCATCCGAACTACGTCAACAAACCTGAAAAGCGTCTGGCAAAAGCGGGCGCGTAACACAATCGCCCTAATTGCGGCGCAAATGCGCGAGCTTTTCCGCCAATCCGCAAAGCAACGCCGGCCGCTAAACATCGGTCCCGTGGAATTATTAGTTTATCCCCAGGCTTTGTTTCCGCATCGAGCCCCCCCCCGACGCACCTGCCTAATAACTCAAACCCAATTAGCCACATAGCAGCCCGGCACGATTTCGTTGGTAGCCCTGTGATTATGACGTCACAGGGAGCGCGGGTTGCGGATCAATGTGGCTGAACCGATTTCACCTCGTTGGTGGTGGCGATTCGCTCGTGGAATGATTCGTAGTCGGGGACGCGTCATATGTATGAACTTCAAGTTTAAAATAGATTTTATTTATACGTATGATACAGTTAAATTTTTCGATTTTTTGTTAGAAAAATTCCAGCTTTCGCGTGCAAGGGCTCTTATTTTAAACGCTTAGCTCTTTAATGGAGGCATCTATACTGGGACTTTTCACATTTAATGGTCAAACCGTATGGCGACATTTGTGTCATTTCAACAGTGCTATTTTTGCAATTTTTGTCTTTGCGATCCACTCTTTTCATTTGCTTTTTTAGCAAATTATTGCAAATTGTAAGCGAACCCTTTTGTAGAGTATATGTCTTTGTTTTAGTTCTAGTGTCTAATTGCAACATTGGATAACTTTTTAACTAAAATAAATACCCCTATTCGCATCAAATTTTATTTTCCGGTATATTTCAGAATGCAAAAAAATTACATAAACTACCAACCAACGCATCTGCTGTTTGGCATTTTTTTTAATTTCTTCTACTTTATATAGTTGAAACACAATCCTTAGGCTACTTGTAAAAACTTAATATTAATTTCTTTTTTACTTTCACCTAATTTTGTTGTGCAATAAATACAAATGTGCGTCACCGTCAGCCGTTTAATACGCAACATACGTCATAGAGGATTCCAAACGTATGTTTGCTGTAATTTTTTAGTGTAGAGAAGTTTTGACTATTTGTCAAAAGCTTGATCTTTTGCGACACCTTGCGACAGTAAGAAGCGAGAACTTGTTGCGGATCTTCTCGCACTAACAACGGTTTGCCACTGTCCAGGTATTTCATACACTTCTCAAATCGACCTATTGGTATTTTGTTGAACTTATTTTGTAATATTCCAGGATTTTAGTCAGTCCTTTGCCGGAACAATCTTGTTAGTCAGAGCCCAGTTAGCAAACTACGTTACCTTTAAATATATATCGCAGGATGTGTAGCAAATTATGGTGTAGTCTGCTCAACTTTTTTTGTCTACGCCGTAATGGGTACCCCAAGTGGATGCTTAACAGGGGCAGATCTAGGGGGGGGTGGGGTCGATATGGCCATGCCCCCCCCAAACTTAAAAGATGTACATTTTTTTTACTTAATAGGCAGCTTATTTTCGCGGTTCCTTGGAAGTATGGCCTATTTTCGCCAAAATAAGACATATTTTTAAGCTTTGTAGTGGTGTACGAGCTTATGGCGCCATATAATGAATATTTCAAACGCGCACTCGCGCAAAGCGGCGTTTTTCAGATTTGCAGAGACGGCTTAAGTGACCGTACGCTGACCTCGACTATATAATAACTAACTTAAATCCAAGTATAATTAAAAGCTTTTTTGTTGTTAATGCAAATCTGTATCAGAACCAGCCTGCCAATATACTTCATCCGGCCCGCCGCCTCTTTGACAAATTAGTCTTTTGACAAATTAGAGTCCATTTTAAATACTTTTTAACTATTTTAAGTGTGTAAATGCGAAACATTTTCGCGCTTCGCGCTAATGATCTTTATACGTCCAGTTTGTTTACGTTTTGAGGCTCTTTTTGAACTAGATCAGCGCTTCTTCACTGTTTCGCCGTGGAAAGCTGCCAAGTGTGTCGCGGACAAACGGAAAACGTATTCAAACATAATCGACAAATATTTTTTACCCATTTTTTTTTAAATGTAACAAAAACAAAAAATTTAAAAGAAATACCGGTATACCAAAAAAATCGCGCTCGCTTCGCTCGCCATGTGGGCCCCAAATGGTTAACAAACACTAAAATAGATTAACTATAAAATTTATCGCGTTTTCTCAAAGTAGTTTTATTACACTTTTTTAATAGTAGTAGGGGGATGACGACGTGTGCACTCGAATTTTAAACCAAGTATACGCTTTTTTCAGCGAATTTGCGCCAAGACTTTACTGCCTCTTTAAAAGTAATTATAAACACGCTTTAAAAGAGCAAAAAAATCCGAGGCCAACCTGATTCACAATTGTTATAAAGTTGTAATAACACAAAATCTCTTAACATATGTTGTGCGGCTCGCAGAGACCTTTTTGAGTTTGGTTTTGGCCCGCGACTACTACACAAAGTTTGCCGACCCTTGTGTAAGGATTTGAATAACCTATCCAATGTTAGGATTAACTCTGCATAAAGTTTTGCTCATTTCAGCAACATTATTTGGCAAAAACTAACTACAGTAACTTAAAAATTGAGAGAAGTGTCATGAAAGAACCACAGCTGACCGCAGCAGACAACGCTATGGTTTTATTGCGACGTGGCCTCGGCGCATTTTCGGAAGCATGTGCGGTTGCTCTCGCCTTTTCGGGAAAAAGCAAGATGTGTAGACAATAGACATGGTAGCGTCTTTCAGCGATATTCTTCATACCGGGTCAAACTAGGAAACCGGCCCACTGTAGAGGCTAACCTTATTACTTTTTCGTGCTTTCAAAAGGTTGGTTTTTCGCGTTATTTTACAGGAGTTAGTTTATTCGTCCAGCCGATGTTATTTTTACCTGAATTATGACGTCACGCAATGGTATACTTTTGTGACGTCATATCTGAAAAAATTGTGACGTCATATCTGAAAAAATCCATGGCCCTCCCCAAACTGAAATCCTAGATCCGCGCCTGATGCTTAAAGAACCTCGTCGTAAATCAGAGAATCGACGCCAAACGGATGGATTAGTAGTTATACCGTACATTACAAATTTAACAGAGGTCTTCCAGCGCATGTTACGCGACTTTGGCTTGACAGTGGCGGTAAAACCACATCAGACCCTGGGCAGGATGATTTCCCGACCCAAAGAACCCGTGGATACATTCCACACAAAGGGTGTGGTTTATTGTATTCCCTGTGCTGTATGTTCCGCAGTGTATTTTGGGGAAACGGGACGAGCATTTAATACGAGAAGCAAAGAACATCAACGAGAGATGTTCGGCAACATGATGCGTCGAAATCTGCTTTGTCTGTCCAGTCACGCGTCAAAGCAACGTCATGACATCGCCTTTGGAGGTGCATCTATTGTAACCCGAGAAGGAGAATCCTGGGCCAGTAGTGTCCGTAAGAAGGCTGCAGCCGGTTATCGCGTTTTCGCGTTATTCGCGCCTTGTTTCCTTTTCCGCCTCGTTTTGCCACCTTGGTTTTTCGTCTTTTGTTTTTCGTCTTTTGACTTCTGTAAGGTACAAGTTTTTGCCCTGAAGAAGATTACCCGTATAGGTAATCGAAACATCGGCAAAAAAAAGGAAAATCGAAACGTCGATTTTTTCTGCAACATACGCTGGATTAGGGTTAACTTACCCACAAATCCTCTAAAAGTAATAAAATAGTTTTCAAAATGTCTAGGTCATCAGTTGCACAGGACAGGCTCAGACAAAGATTTTGCAGTAGAAAGTCAAGTCATTTGCATAGAAAAACAAATGTGTTGAGTACATGCGTAACAGGTGGCGGATTCAAGGGGGCACGTGTCAATGGACCCCCAACTGTATTTTTTGCCTATTATTAAAACAATTTTCGCGCTTCCTGCCAGTCTGAGTAAGTTTCTACAATGTCTTAGCCACGTGGCTCTACCCCCTAAAATGCATTTTTAGCCTATTTTAGCTTAGCAAGTGCGATATTTCCAAATAAACGAACTTTATATGTGGTGTTTGTAAGGTTACTTTTTATGACGTCACGCTACGACGTTACTTGTGATGTCATCTCTGAAAACAAAAATAACATGCCCTCATACAAAACTCCTAAATTCACAGCCGTTCAAGCCAGATTTATTTCATGACGTTTAATCATCACGTGTTTTTAACTTGGCGTATCGATATATAACGCGTGGAAACTGGAAGTATTAGTATTTCTTTTGGTTGAACTTATTGTGCGCATGGACGTTTGACACAGTTATCCCAAGGGTGGAGATAAATCTGGTTTCAGTTACCGCATAATTCTTTGATTTGAGTCGAATATAATGGCTATAAGTTTAATGTAATAAATTTCGGCGGTCTACTGTCCAAGGTACATAATGGCACTGTTAAGTTTTTTAGTTCGTTGTAGCTCCATTTTCGTTCTTGCGCGCGCAAAACATACTTTCCAGTCTTTAGGGCCAATTAGCTCCTATATGTAATGATCGCATTTTTCCGTGTGTGGTGCAGGCGGCACCAGCACCAAAACCAATTCACTTCTTGCGTTACAGATGCGGACATTAAATTTGCCTTATTTTCGCCAAGTTTATTAATAAATGATTTATATACTATTGGCTAAAACCTTAATTTCGTATTGCAAAAAAACGACACTATTTTTACACAGTTATTGCATTGTATTTTGCAGTTATTCTACGTCGTCCGTTGTCCAAGGTAATCAAAATCATTATAATAAACCAGTGTCGAGAATTGCGAAGCTTGACATCTACAAGCAACCAACTACCCCGTTTTGGAATTAAAGTTGGTGCTTAACCAAGTGCTTAACTGTTAGTATTACAATATTCATTCACTTGAGTTGAGATATTTTGCTCGAAAACAGCAAGTAAACTTACGTTAGGTCATTTATGGCAGCACTGCTTTCGTCATAAATAGTGGATTTAGTCCTGTTTCGAATTTATTTAAGTTTAATTTAAATCTGCTTTAATATTCTTTTGTCCGTTTGAGGGCGATATCACGACATTAAAGTCTTATTGAAATAAAGTTTATTTTGACAAAACGTACTGCAGCACCGATTTGGCGCTATAATAATTTATAACATTAGAGTGACTTAGTTAAAAATATTTACTTTTATGCAGGGTGTCGGACTCGGGACTCGACTGAGTCGGCTTGTTTTACTTGAGTCGGGCTCGGGACTCCGTAAACCTACCAGAGTCCTGATTCCGACATACACAATGCGCATGCGTAGTACCACATTTTGAAACTAATATAACCCGCAACTGTAAATTGTAGAGGCGAAACAGCATAAGATGATTTTTTTCCAACCACGTATGGTGGGTGTAAGTTATTTATCCCCACATAAGTGGATTACTGAAAATATACCTTTTTTAAATATGCTGTCGCTACCAGGCATATTTAAAATAGGTTCGTCTGGCATATATTTCTTCAACTAACGTTTCTGGCTTAAGGCTTGCCGTATAGTAAGCCGAAACGTTGGTTGTTGAAATATATGCCAGACGAACATATTTTAAATACATTTTTTTAGTTCCTTCAATGGGTGAAATACAGACTGTGAAATCCCAATCGGACTCGGGACTCGACGAAATCTCACATTTGGCCGGAGTCGGACTCGGGGCTAGGGAGCCGGACTCTGGTTGTTTGTAACCGACTCCGTAGCCCTGCTTTTATGTTCAACATCAATTTGCTTCAGTTATTCAAGTCAAACTATCACTCTCTTTTTCACAACCAACAATACAAATTTTTTTTGTTTTGAAGGCAATATAATTATTTTACTAATTCAGAAAAGTACAGAATTTTATTTAAATTTTCCTTTGAAAACAAATCGCCGAGGGTCCCATATTTTGTGGCGTATACAAAAAAATTATAGCACTAAGTTA
The DNA here is from genome assembly GCF_963924565.1 of Ascidiella aspersa. Lineage (NCBI taxonomy): Eukaryota > Metazoa > Chordata > Ascidiacea > Phlebobranchia > Ascidiidae > Ascidiella > Ascidiella aspersa. The sequence goes on from NC_139454.1 coordinate 21,819,646, forward strand.
AGCAAACTAAGATACACTGTTACAGCCCTGCTTAAAGATAGTGCGTTAAAATTAAACGAAATCCTAAAATACCGAACATTTAAGTATATCCAGTGTTTTTACCGAAACGGTCCCCCAAATTTCTCCAGCGATTTTCCAAATTTTGGACTTGCAACTTTTTGGTATTTAAATGAAACACTTGCGGTCTCTTAAAACTACTTAGCGGTCACCCAAACCAAACCTTAAAAAAAAACCTGAGTATATCAACGCCAAAATAAAACCAAAATCCAAATAAGTCAAAAATAAACCAACAAATAAAAGTCGGCCATAAGATCTAGAGCAAAATTTAGCTATAAAACCGTCGTAATAACAAAAGAGGATACAACATAGCTTAACTAGCAACCCAACTTCATTACTTACCGCACAAATAGCTCCACCCGTAACCCAAGCTCAAACCTCACTTATTTACCACCCCTAATTATAAAAGTGGCCATCAATCTGGCAACAAAACAAAGAAACGGTCGTTGGGGTCCTAACTTTAGAAAAAAAAATTATTCACCTTTGTCCAAAAAAAGATTATTCACCCTTGTCTCATGATGTGATAAAACATCTCGTCTATATATATAGCAGCACACCTGGAAATCCTCCCTGCTCGCAAGCTATCATCCATTTCTGACGGTTCACCCTTATTCACCCCTTTTGGTTGGTTCACCCCTGCTCAAATTTTATTTACCCCGGGGGGTGAACCATTCACCTGATTAAGAAATACTGCTCTAGACCATTTGCTAGATAAAAATGTGTCAGTGTTTTGGCTTGGAAAGTTGGCGTGGAAGAGAAACACTGACAATGAAACTGTCGGCACGCCGGGAGTAATTACCGGAGTAAGACTTATTTTTACGATGCTTGAAGCAAATCAGTTTAATATGATTTACATCAAGTGTACGGTGATGGTGTTATAATATCACCTCAAACGCCTTGTGGGCGCCGTTGTTTTGGCACCAAACTCTTTGTTTTGTTTTGGGTTAGTGGTGGGTAGGCCTAATGTGCGGTGTTAGAATTCGGGTTTTAAAATTACTAAGGGAAATCGTGAATGAGTTAAGGGTGGTTTGGGGTTAGGTAATGTATTGTTCAGAAATTGTTTTTGCCGTTAAGATCTTATTCTAACAGGTTTAAGGCTTATTGTGATTTAAACGTTATTCCGACTATTGGGCTTGTTTTGGTCTTCCCGAATTGTGCTTTATTCCGAATATAATGTTATTCTAATTATGGTTATCGCTGAATACTTTTTAGTGCTATATATTGTAATGATAGACTCACCTAAAATTCGAGTATGAATAAATCATATGAAAAATATTTTTGAAAAAAAAAAGATAGATTTACGATGTTTTGTAAACTGGATTGCAATAAAATTACTTAAAACATTGTAAGCCCGATTAAAGTAATAGACTTGTGTAGCAACAGTTTTTTGATTAAAGTTTTATCTCAGGGCTTTTGTAAAATACAAGGACATAAAATTCTTATTTAATACATAACAAATTGCGAATACAACCAATCATTGCAAATTAAAGCTCTTCAGCAAATGCGTCATTCAGCCTAATAAAATAACAGTCAAGTGAAAGAAGAAGTTATTCGAAAATGTTTATAATTCAGAAGCGCGTTTCATAAATAAACTACAGAACAATAATATATGTAAATCCATTTGATCAAAACGATTACTTTGACAGAGATGATAAAGAATGCACATACACCTTGGCTACGCAGCACGTTGGTACGCAAATAAAAAGAGGCTTAAATATTTCCTTGTATAATTTAACACGTTGCGTTGTTCTGTATTTCTTTTGGACCATTGCGTAGATCGTAATCAGACATAGGTTGAATTTCGCCGAAAGATAAAACCTAATCCCTTTTCATTTGCGGCTTAAATTCAACGAAACGAAACTGTCAACAAAAACGTTAAGGTTTCACGTACACCGCTAAATGAATGTAGCTTAAGCGTTTTTGTATGTCAAGAGGAGTAAGAAGAAGCGTCGGCGATAATCGGATTTGTGCGCCAGTTGTTTCTAGCTATTCCTACGCTTTTTGTGTGACATTGCAACACAACTTAACGGAATCGATATTGTTTCCAATCCTTTGTACTAGACTTGGTAAACAGGCGGAAGTGACATAATAAAACGCGGAAGTGTGACGTCAAAAAAGCGTTTTCATGGTTTCGAAGCAAACGTCGAAAAGAACTAGAGTTTCAATGGTGCAAGAAAAAGAGTCCAGTGCAGAATTTATTAGTCTGACATGCTTTCGAATGTTCTTGACAAATTGTGTATTTCGTGACAAATTGTGTCTAACAAATTGTGGTTATGCAATTAACAGGATTAAGACTATTGCATGTTTGAAAGATGATCGTATAAGACTGTTTATAAAAACGGATAATTCCATTCCATTTAAGAAACTGACGATGCCTTATAGGCGAAATATATGTTTCTGTAAAACTTTAAGAAATGATTTTATGTTTTATCTGTTTTTATAAACCGTCTTAGGATCTTCTGATACGAAAACAAGAATCTTTCTTTTACATTTTATGGTCAGCGGAAGATTTCATACTTCGTGTTCCAGCTCATGTTTAAAAGAACGCACTTTGTTTACTTTATTTTTTTTAAGAACGTGGTTTCCCGATACCACAGTTCTTGCCGTTTAGGGCGAAATTACAAAGTATAAACCTCATTATGCGAAAGAACCCAATGGTGCTTATTCAACGTTTGGTAGCAGACAGTATACCTCACGTTTCCTGGTGTCATTCCGCCTACATACGCATTTTTGGGGCGATTTTTGCTTCTTCTCGGCATCCTATATAAAGCACGTCGACGTGATTCTAGGGGGGCGTGTCTTGACGTCACGCCCAAAGGCGAAAGAAATAAACAAAGAGCGGGCGATAACAGTGCAGAGGAATGACGAGGAGGCCGATTTCTCGTTTTTGTCACCTCCTGCTCTCGAGGGACGCGTCACACTGTCGAGGAATAGGAAACTACGCTGTGTGACAGCGAGCCGCCGCTTGTGCGAGGGATACAGGTGAGCCTAACGCGCTTACGCCAGTCGTGGTAGGCGTAGATCACCGACAATACGCCGATGAAGGCGTTCAGGTCGTATACCATCGACACCCAGATCAACGGATCGTTCTCCAAGTAGAACGAGGCAATGATCGCTCCCACATCCGTGATGATGATAAGGAAGAGCGATATGAGAGTGCGCCGGATGACCAGGTGGATGCGTCTGGCCGCCGACATTCCACAGCGTCCCTTCTTCTGATCCTTCGGCATGCGCTTCAGGAAGGGGTAGAGCAGCATGATTGCAAAGGCGGGCGAAAAGACAACGGTAAAGATCAAGCCGCTCAGCGCGCGCGTCGACTGCGATATGGTGCCTTTATCGGCGAATATGCACCCTTGTGGACTCGGCTCCAGGTAAGGCCCGATTACTGACAGACACCAGATCACTACGAAGGTGGTGAGCATGAATCCGAGCAGGAAACGGCTGAAGTAGATGCGGACCTTTCGCCTAGGAAGACTGGCCAGTGCTCTGTTGTCCTGCACAGCATCCTGTCGCAGCCAGAGGATCAGCATGTTGGCGACCAGGTTGCTGCCGTATGAGCACATGAGCATGATACCGTACGCCATGCACGCCGGCTGGTTCTTGGTGCCAAGGAATAGGTCGATTTCGTTGCAAAGGCTCAGCATCAGGGCTGCGGCGCACGAATAAATAGTGAGGCGGCTTAACCTAAACACAAAACGGTTCTATAACGAACTGACAAACGCACGACACGGGTATCTAGTCATACAGAACAGTACACATATTTTTCACTGGCAAAACTGACTTTGCATGTTACATTTAAGAAGGTTGCCAGCTTTAGCGTCTGTCAAGTATTTTTAAACATTATTTTTCTTATAAAACCAAATGGATCCGGTGTTATTCAATATTCACCCATGTTTTTTTCAATGCGATATCAATTTTGCACAGCCACTGTGCCGGGTTGTTCGAATCTAAAACATTTATTATTAATTACAGGAGCTTAGAACTGTAAATGATATCGCGAACTAAGCTTACCAGACGTTTCGAATTTCCCTTTTGGCCTTCAGCGTTTTCGGAGCGGTCGACGCTCTGCCGCGAATCGTGGTCGAATCAGAGTGGCTTAAATTAGCTTGGGAACTAGATCTTTGCCGCGACGATTTTCTGAACTCGTACCGCAACAGACAAACCAAGATGTAGAGCTCCATAGCGGCGAAGATTAGGGATGCAGCCTGGTGAAATCCCCACTCCCAAGATCCGTATGCTGGCTCGGTCACGTTAAATGTTGTGCCGTTCATATTGGCTTGTTCTTCGTCGCCTGACGGTCAGTAAGTTATAACAAGCAATATAAGAAGCAAACCCAGTTTCTGCTGGAACAATCTCAACAGCGGAAATTAACGAAAACTGAAAACTTCTTTAACCTATCTTGCCGTTAAAAAGTCTGAAAATAAATATGAGTATAATTAGGGAAAGCAATTCCTTTGCAGAAAAACAATCCGAATTCGTCAAAAATCGGCTTTGAAACATTATCAAGGTAAAGTTGTTAGATTTATATATATTGGGCATATTGCGGATCGCATTAAATCTCTTAACTATGTTGTATATAACCTACAAATATTAGTGTTATCAAGAATATACTTGCGCGATGTAAAAACTATTTTACGAATATGGTTGGCATTCGCGCTAATATCGAAGCATTCAAATGAATTATTCATCTCTTTTGCCGCCGAAATTCAATTTCATTTCATCAGCCTGCAAACTTTATCTATTCTTATTTAAATTACATGTAAACTGTCTTGTTCGTTGTCCAACAACTTCTGGTTGGCCTTAAGCCTTGCTCTTGAAGGTTACTAAGGCAACGTCATCTTCGTGATTGGAATTTCCGCTTTTGCTGAGGTCTCCCATATATTATCTTGTCATTATACGGCAGTCCCTGAATCACGTTACGGGTATGGGCCGCCCAAAACAACACGTGTATTTGCTTGTGCACCTTTCTCCGTTTGAACTCTGAGTAAATATACTGGTCTGCGTTTTTCTTACTGCTGAGATACATGGCGATTGGGTTAAATCTTCTAACATAAAATAATATACAGAGACACTCTCAACTCTCCTCTTGTTTTAATATGCTTGCGACCTGCCTTAAGGTTGTTACAACCTTACAACACTATTCATTTCTTCTTGTCTGAAAGAACGACTTAATTCGAATAAATGCTGATGTTTTTAAATAGTTCGGCCACTTTATAGTCAACGCTGCGGGCGTTTGCTAAATTTCTTCTTCTTTTGGAAGCACGAAATGACGACGACACAGTGTCAGAATGATATCCGGAAAACGAACGCTGTGTCACTTAACGGCCCCATGAGTTCATCGAAAAATAATATAGTGAACCTATAAATTCTGCATAGAGAGTTTTCAGAGAGTCCGCTGAGCGGATGTCATGTCATAATGCCGTCAGCAAAGTAAATCTACGATTAAATTTATGCGTATATTCGGTTTATTACCCCGCTACGGTCAACACCGACTATCGACTTTGCTAATTTTTTTATCTTTATTTAATATTGTTTTACCTATAGATAGACGTATTGAACATACGTAGCAATTATGTGTTAGGTAACTACAATAGCCAAAAAAAGAGAAAAATGATTTTGATTATTACATACCGTTTTCGTTTGTATATAAGGCTTTAATGAATATTTAGAATGCGATGAGTAGGGCGATTTTTTTTGACTTGTCCAAAAAGGCAAACTTTTGTCAAAATTTCCACGTTTGGTCAAAATTTGTCAAAATTATTTCAAATCAAAATTGATTAGAAATACATTTAAATAGTTTTCAAAATTAAAAAAAAACTATAGTCAACTTTTTGAAATTGTCGTTTAGTTAAAGTTTTATCAGAAAAAACAACAACAACAAAAAACATCTAAAGCGTGTGATTTCAATTTTTTAGTTCACAATTTTTTATTTTTAGTTCAAAAAATAATCCCCTTGTAATTAAGCTATATATTTTTAATTCTGTTTGTAACATAAATGTAAACAGGGGCTGTAAATAAAAAAATCAGATATGACGTTGCAAAGCTAGGTCATAACATGACGTCGTGATACAAGTAACCTTAAGAAACTTCCTGTTTATTGTTAAGCTCGTGCGCAAATGTGCAATAAAAAAAATCTTATATTATCTTCAAGCATATGTGTCGGCAACCTTTTTGCAATACTAACCGGGTTACAACTAAAATGTGGTCACAAACCGGCCTTCAAATACCAACAAATGTTCAGTAATAAGAATTCATTACAACGTTGATTCAATGAAAACCTTGAGCTTGTTTGGCTGCAGAAATTAATAAGACAACAAAGTTACACAGTAAAACCAAAGTCCAAAGAATTAATAAGAAAAACAATAACAATTTAAAAGAATGTAACAAGACCAAATCTAACAAATTTTATAAGACAAAGAATAATAGTTTTAAAGAATGTAATAAGAAAATTCTAAAGCATTTTATAACACAAACAATAACAATTTAAAGAATGTCATAATAAGACAAAATCTAAAAACAATATAACACCACAAAGTTACGTCATATAAAAACATAACATAATAGCAATATGAAAAAGAAGAAACGCTTTCGCGCGAAGTACGAAACAATGCAGTTATTCTGAAAAGATTTACTTTGAATGTAGAAGCTAATTTGTACTACAAGGTGAATGAGTTATTTTGTTTGACATTCTATATTTAGATTTAAATCAGCAAAAACTTGTATATATGCTTGTCATATAGATTAACGCGAGAATACTCAGACAGTAAAAATAAATCAAATCGAATTGTGGTTTTAGCCAAACAAGATGTTTGTCAACAATTGTGTCATATTGAAAAAGTACGTTCTAAACCGAAATGCTAACGTAAAAGCTATTTTCATTTCGTGGCTGCAAACGATTAGCGAGGGCCTTCAACAATTTTCAATGATTGCGAAGATTGCCCAAAGCAATTGAAGATCAAAAATAAATTACCGAGTCTTACATATGAGTAATTGAAATGCTATCTTTGCAAGGATTTCACAACGTTTCTTCTTTATCATTGGCTAGCCTGATAACACCGAGGCGAAATGGCCACAACTTTAAACCGATTTTGCCCATAAAAATAGTTAGATTCTGGTGAAAAAATTTTTTTAAATGTAAGTTGGGACCGTCAGCAAATTAACTTGGTTTGTCTATTCCACAGTACGTTTTCGAAAGTCCGTGCGCACTTATATTAATGTCGAAAATAACAGTTTTAAAAATGTTGACAGCCGAGATGTTTTTTATTTAAATCCGATTTTGTCTAAATCGAATAACCTACAGTGTAATCCATTTTAGCTACCGTAAATTAAAACCTTATTCTTTTGTCTGGATTGGAAAATATGTTTTATTAAGGCCTGAATATGTCTTTTCATTTATGAAGCGGTTTGTTTTTTAATTTTACACTGTAAAATTTCTACAATCTAGCAACCTCGATTTACATTAGTATATTTCAAACTTTCTCGCAACCTTTCAAATCACACTATATGTTTCGTAATATACCGATGTTATACATTGTCGTCGTTTACCTTAGTGACATTTAAGCGTGTCAATGGCGATTAGATTTAAACTGCAAAGCTATAGGCTATTTATAATATTTTAAGATTATACCCAACCTCTTCATAAGGTAATACAAGCACAATCCTAAACTGATGTTGTATGGACATTTTGGCTGCTAAATATGTTTGCCCATAATTCTAAATAGGCCCTACCTTTATTCCGCAAACAAGAAAAACTCAAACTAACCAGTTTAAGAACTGGTTAATGGCCAGTTGCCGCCACAATAAAAGGCACCCGTTGTGTGTACGGGCAGTGCAGACTGGCGACCGTAGCCTAATATGGTTATGCGATTATAACTACATTGCATTAAATTTATCGTAAATTATCCTAAATGTATCATTGTGTGGACTATCGCCTATCACTTGATACTAATTTAGCTACCATCATTGTATGTGGCCTTCCATATGTACCCTATATACTCTGTTTAACACGGGTTTAGATTTGCCTTCCTAATACGTGTGAATAAATTGCTAAGAAACATACTAAATCATGCTCACTTCAGTGATTATTATAACTCCTTAGATAAAATTAGCAATATCTTTAAAGTGTTTAAGTGTTTATATAAACAAGGTATTTCCTTGCTCTTTCAAGTAAATGACGAAAATGACTTTTCTGGCGGGAAAGTCAGTCATTTTATATGATTGTAGGAAAAATATTACATCAGTAAAGAAACTAAAAATTTAATTTTGGCGAAATGTAATTATCGTTACATCGCATAAAATGACTGGCTTGATTTGGACAGAATAAGATAAAAATACGTTGTTCTGAAGGTTTTATGTGAACTGTTTTTTTTTACATAATAATATTTGGCTCATTTAAAAGGTAAGCTACATATTTAACAAATTTTTTATTATGCAACGGCGTTAAGCATTCCTTTCTATTGATCAAGTGTTTGTAAATGGGAGGGCTTTAATAACAGAGAACAAATTATTATAGTTCGTCAAAATAATGTGGCTTAACATCAATTTTTTTTGTGTTATCTAGCTTGTCGATAAAAAAATAATTGGAATAATACGGTAAAGAGGTGTTTCAGTTTATCGCGATTATGTGTCTCAATAAATAAAACATTACAACTATAGAGAAGATGTTTTATTCAACTATTGTGTTATGCTGCACTTTTAGGTTTTTGTGGTACGTATTTTGATTGTACTTAATACGCAAGCAGAATTGGTTAACGAACCCTTAATAAATGCGTACCATTAATTGTTTTTTACACTACATCAGTTGGTAGGAGCATGTTACATGTTTTATTAAGAGAAATCCGATGTTTTCTAAAATAAGCTTAAAATGACACCCGGACAGTTATTCAACAAATACAATTTATTTTAAATTGTGCGAAAGTTACCAAACACTTATTCAAAAACAACAAAACAATGTTGGACGACAATACAAGCTCGCGTTCTTGCGTGCGGCAAATGCATACTAGCCTTATACTTCCTCCATAAAGACGTCGTGACAGTGTTAAAGGATCGTAAGTGACAGACGTCAAAAACTCCGGCGTTGAAATTAAAAGTAACGCTTCTTGGCAGGCACTACGTGTGATTCAAAGACCGAACGTCGGTTGAGGATGCCATTGCCGACGACGCAGCAAGGCCGTGAAAATTCAGCTTTTTGGCTGCAAGGCAGATCAGAAGCGAGGGACAGACGCTTCACGATGAGCAGAACGTCCTAAATTCCTTTACACGATAAAGCTTCTGAGAGCTGCAAATATATTTGTCAGCGCTGGATCGTGATTATGTAATATCAGAAGGCGAGGGTTTTCTCGTGTGTGGTGTTTTCAGGCCACAGACGTGTTCATTGTACTGAGTGACATGGCCACTGAACTCGTGCTAGGAATGCAGGTGAGACGCAGACGCCGCCGCCAGTCGTGGTAGGCGTAGATAACACACGATGCTCCCACGAAGACGTTGATATCGTATACGGTGGCCACCCAGATGACGACCTCCCTTTCAAGCAGAAACGATGCAACGATGGCGCCCACGTCTGTGATGATGATAATAGTGAGTGAAATCAGGGTTCGCTTCATCACCAGGTGGATTTGCTTGCCGGCGCGCATGCGGTTGTCAGTCTTGGGCAGTCTCTTCAGGAAAGGGTAGAGCAGCATGGCGACGAGCGCAGGTTGAAAAAGCACGGTGAAGATGAGGCCGCTCAGAGCGCGCGTCGACTGTGAAATCGTGCCTTGATCCGCGAAGAGACATCCCCTTGGACTTGGCTCTAAGTACGGTCCGATGACACTTAGACACCAGATGATTAGGAAGGTGGTGGCCATGGCTCCCATGAGGACTTTGCTGAGGCGCATTCGCAGCTTGCGTCCGGGCAAACTGGCCAGCGCTTTGTTGTCCTGCACCGCATCCTGTCGCAGCCAGAGGATCAGCATGTTGGCGACCAGATTTCCTCCGTAGCCGCACATAAGCATGATGCCGTACGCCATGCACGCCGGCTGGCTTACGCTGCCCAGGAACAGATCGATTTCGTTAGTGAGAGTCAGGAAGACGGCGCAGCCACAGGAGAAGATGGTCAGGCGGCTCAACCTAAACGCGAAGAATGCAGTTACACATTTATCAGTGATTAGAAGCTTTTGTCCAGGTAATAGCTACTGTTGTGCGAACAGCTTTGCTAAAATAAGCGTGTACCGACTGGGGTATGGAATCAGCACGAATCGCCATTCGGTTGGCCCTGTTTTTGTACATAAAAGCACAACTGTCTATTGTTTGGACGTAAGCAAATAGAGCATTTGGTTAGTTTCAGAGAACAACCTTTGAAAGTAGGAATTTACAATTACCGCTAAAAATAGGTGCGGTTAATGCAGCGATGCAACCTGAGATTGTTGTTGTGGTATAATGTTAAATTTTCTTGATCATAAAACGACTAAAAGCACTTAATACAAATATTTATTTCCTAACACTTTACTCGAATTTTAAAACTTGTGTTTTACTTCCTATATAGAAATGGGTTACCCAGTACTATCGTGCTATGTACATTTGTTAAAAAGTATCGCGGTCCGGAGCATTATCTAGTTTACTTATGCCACATCGATGAATTTACCTCTGAAAACCATAGCTAAAATAACTATATTATTTGGTATCGGAGCGGCACCGATACTACCCTTGATCGGACGACTATACCGAATACTTGGATCGTGTATCGGCTCCGATCCGCTATTATCGGACATCCCTATATGCTACACTAAATTGATGTTGTCCAAAGTTGCGATTGCTCGGTTGCTTCATGACAAACCAGTCGAAAACAAATCGCTTAAGACAAGCTCCACCATTGGTTCCCAAACTTTTTTATTCCGTGGCCCAATTTTTTTTCCAAAACTGATCGTGGCCCATTGCTTTTTTCCACCTCTATTGATGACTAGTTTATATTGATTAACAAAGGTTTTTTTAATATTACAAGGATTTTATTCGTTGATACCACTTGTCTAACAACAATCGGAGCTTTGATAAGTTTCCGATCTGTCGAAGTTAAACAACTCGCACGCGCACAGTTTTCGCAGTCACAAGATATTTTAGATATGCATACAACTATATTTTAGTAAGACAAAATGTGTAGTTGTAATGTTTTCATATAGCTCTATGTCCCACTTAAAATAGTCTCATGGCCCACTTGGCCCACAGTTTAGGAATCGCTGACCTCAGACGAGATCAACACTTACCAGTATTTGCGTCTCTCTCTCTTGGCTCTTCCAGTTTTCACGCGAGCCTTCTGTCGAATGGTGGTCGAGTCGGAAAAACTTGCGTTGTTGGTGGAAGCCCGGACTTTCTTGGGAGTCTTGCCGAACTCGAACAACAGCAGGCACACCAGCATGTAGACCTCGATGACCAGCAATACACAGGTGTAGGTTTGGTGAAAGATCCATTGCCAGGAGTCGTACAGCGGCTCTGCACTGACAAACGTTGTCGTGTTGTTCATGTCCTTGTTTGAATGGAAGTCCCACGTAAAGAAAACGCTCAATCCTCCTTCAGTGAGCTTTCAAGTTGAATTTAAATACAAACAGCTGCGGTCTTTAGCTTTTACGTCAGCCTTAGAAAATGCTGCAAAATGTGAAGCGTACGTGTCTTCAAACAAAGGGAAAAGTGTCTAAAAAGAGTTCAAGATCAAACATACGACAAACATTCACCAGAATATATGATCAAACCTGTTTCACGAAAAGTTGGTTCACACTAAAAGTCAAAGTCGATTGGTATTGCACACCAAACAAACTAGACTCTTCTAATATACATTACACTTTTACTTAAAACTATCCATTTGCTCAGCTCACCGACCTACTGATCAGCCTAATTTGATCTGACACACGACGTTGTTTGAATAAGAGCCCCGCATTGCATTGCGAACCTGTCAATAGCAGTGCGAGTTAAACATCACCTTATTTCATTACGGTCAATTTTTTGCTGCCTAAGTAAAAATTCTTTCGACTCACTTCTGTCGTCATGTAAACACCCTAATGGCTTAATGGTTTAATGGCGAACTGTCGGCATCGTTTACTACAGTTTGTGCGCATCTTAATAGAAACGCATTTTCTCCTGTTTCAGTGAGATATTCCTGGAAAATAATTTTATGTGCGCACGTCAGATGTTTTCGAAATCCTACTCTTGTCCGCAGGTGTATAGTATTTTTAAACGATGTAAGTAAGATGAGAAGTGGCGCATAAACAAAAATATCAGAATCATTTTTTTTCAATTTAAATACTATTATCATTTATTATTCAAACTTTTCTAATTTTCACAAGTTGTTTAAGATGATATAATCGCTTATGCGCATACAAGAATAAAAAATATAATCGTTGTTAAGTCTTTCTTTTCATTGTAATTTCTTGCTTTTCACAAGTCCGTCTGAATTGTTCTCACAGTAAATTTTAATTAATTCGTAATGCGTTCTCTATTCCTATTGCGGATTGTATACCATCTCTATAGCGGTCCAAACCTAATCTCGTTTTCTTTCTGCCGGCTAACAGCCGTTCATTGCGGCTTCTTACAGCTTATTTAGCCCATCACCAGTATAAACACGATTTCGCTTCTCGCAGGTTTACATCGAGCAAAGCAGCAAGCAGGCCGGCGTCTTAAATGCACTATAGAAAACTGTTTATAACCAGGCATTACTTGTAGTGGCAAGAGTCGTGCCTTCCGTTACTTCACGCAACCGGACGCTCTCATGGCGTATCATCGAACGATTTTTGCTGACTTTTGCGTCACCCGAAGGTCGGAAATTTCCGCACAGCATGTAAAAACGGCTGGAGCGACGCTTTTACAGCGATGCGTAAGAGCGGCTTTTCTCATCCGTCGCTGTCTGCATGTCGTCGTCGAAAAAAACCGAGCCGCCGGTGCCAATTTATTTATCGTTCGTTCATGGACGTGGTCACGCCTCTGCAATTTCATCCGACCGACCGCGCGATGACGAAAAATTTAGTTTATGTCGGTACTTGAGGCGAAATCGCATTTTCCGCTGGCGGCTGGTTTGCGACGTTCGGCTACTTAAGGTAAATTAAACCCGAGAAGGGGTGTATAGCCTCTGGGTAGAAACTACAGATAGGAATATGCATCGATAGAATCCGAAAAGCAAAGCAAGTGTTGCACTAAAACTCGTGCACACCGAACACAGGAGCCAGCACTTTAAGTAAACAATAAATTAAATCCTCGCACAACCTCAAAGAACCAATTTTAAATCCGCTTTAATTGTACTGTAGCAAAAAAAACAAAAGTAACTTCATAAAATGCAACCTCGATATTTTAATATATTTAAAACAAACACCGTCTAGCACTATCTTTCAAACATTTAACTAATAAAGCAACAATAATACGAAAAAGTAAATATGTAAACTAAAACCCTTATTTGATTACCCTAGCGATGTTTCTAATTATTTCTTATACGTACCGCTGCAATTCGTTACAATTCAAAATTCTAACCAATTTTTTTTAAATATATTATTTAGCGACGTTAGAAAACCAAACGCTGTATAACCAATCTTAATCTCGTCGTCATTAACCTTTACCGCCCACAATGCTCTGAACAGCTTTAAAGATCCCAAGAATGTTGTAGTGCGTACATTGCAGCCAAATTGCCCACGGGCCTCGTCACGACATATCGAAAACGCTCAAACGGGATGACGTCACCATTTATAATGATGCCAAATGATTTTTTGGCGCGGTATGGCGGTTTCATACATCCGCCCTTTCTTATAAGGATTGCCAAGTTTGTAAGCAAAATTTTTCAGTTTGAAAACTGAAACCCGTAAGTATTTAAATATGGCCGAAAATCTATTGCGAAATGGCATTGGCGACATGGTTTTTTCAGCAAAGGTTTCAATTGTCGCGCTGTCCTGTTTGTTTAAATATTAATAAAATTTTCTATAGTCACACACTACTTAAAAAATATTTTGTTTATTAGCCTAAATTGTTCTCCGCGTATGAACATCACACAAAATCACAACAATATTTACTACAAAATCTAAAAACTAGCAGTAGCTATATGTTACCATGAAGTCTATACAAAAATAAACACCTATAAACTTAAAATATTTTTTTTCTGTTAGCTCGTTCAATGCCTGGCATTTAACAATGTTGTAATCGAGTTATTTATTTGGAAATTACTTAAATCACATTTAAGTCATTAGTAAAATAAATCAAGTCTAAGGTCCAAGTCTTTTTAAATAAATAACAAGGCAAGTTCCAGTCAAGTCACAATTATAGCAAGTCAATTCCGAGTCCAGTCCTGGTCATTAATTAAACTTTAACTAGCGCTTGGAAGGTTGCCAGGTTAGCCGCGGTCAAAAAAAAAAAAATATATATTTTAATTGTATAAAACATGTTACATATTTTTTACTTTTCTATTCGTCTTAGCTTATTGATTCTACAGTAGTTTCAAGCTATGCAACTTTGACTGTAGTGAAAATATGTCAGCAATTCAGGGGAATATATCTAGAACAGGGGTGGGCAACTTACGGCCCGCGGGCCATATCCGGCCCGCCAACGCAAATCATCCGGCCCACGACCTATTTTAGAAACTGGGCACGGAGCGATATCTCATATTTTCTAGCTATTTCAACTACGGAAAAGCAAATATTTCTATGCGCTTTGCGTTAATCTTATTCTCCCATCGAGTGTAAATTGCAAAATACCCTAGTTTTATTCCTGATTAACTGACGTTGCGATGACATTAAGATGCGTAAAGTATACATAGCTATCATGTAACGGCCCGCGGAGACCTTTTTTAGTTTGATTTTGGCCCGCGACTGGAAAAAGTTGCCCACCCCTGATTTAGAACTATACCCAAAAACTTCGCGCCCGCTTCGCTCGCCAGGTGCTTTATAAATGTCTCTAGCTGCGCCTTGAAGTAAGAACAAAGGTTAAGTAACACTGCTTGCAAGTATTAATATTAAGTCCGATTGTGAGCAATAAACCAAGAAAGAATAATCCTAAACGTAAAATATATATAAAGCAAGCAAATAGTTTGCATAAAACTTAAGATAAAAAATTGCCTAATGCAACTACTTCATTTCAACACAAGTCATTTGTCCAAAAGTCTGGAGTTAAGTCAAGTGATTTGAAGCTAAATTAAGTCATTACAGCACTGTTAAGATTAAATATTGAATTGATCCATCAATATTAAATTAACCATTCTAGGTACGGCACTATGCAAACCAAATAGGCCTAAAAATCATTTTCTTAACTATTCTTCACTAAATACAGCAAACAAACAAAAGAGATAAAGGTAAAGAGAGCGTTAATTTAATTAGGCTTATCTAAATATCTTTAATTCTTTATGTTTTCCTGTCAGTGCGGCAATATGGCTTGTCGTTAACACCCCTTCAGTCCTTCACGTTGTCTGTAAAATCCAATGGTCGAATTTGATTGACCTGCTTTTTCTGGGAAGCTTCAATCAACAGTGACACCTGTGAGACAAAATACAGCAAAAAAGGGTTATTAAAACGTCTTGTTGCGATTTCTATGAAAAGCACACATATACTTGAATTGTGAGCCAATTTGTAACGATCGAACGCAAAATAGGAAACAACCAAAATCGAAACATGACCATCGACAGGAAATCAAGACTCGTGACGAGTGCATGAAACAAGAAATGGTTCGTTTAAACTTTAATTGGATATTCGAATTAAATGGTAATTCGAATAAGAAGATTAGTTTAACGGTATAGGTGTTACATTGCAGTAAATTTGTAGTTATAGGTATATTGTAAACAGCGTTGCCGTACTTTCCCAATTCTACAGACATTCATGTTTAACGAAAGCACAATAATATTAAATCAGTAACACACCCATATATATATATGTCGAATTGTCAACGATCGGTCGGTTAAGACAGTGCTTTTTAAACTTTGTTAAATTTGTTCACCCCTATAGCATCTATCTATCATATTTCATTCAACCTTGTCTCATGATATGATTTTGGAAATTTTCACCTGTTCACTGAACAGGTTAACACCCAGAATATCCGCCCTGCTCGCAAGCTGTCATCTATTTCTGAAGGTACATCCCTATTCACCCCTTTTGGTTGGTTCACCCCTGCAAAAATTTTATTCACCCTGGGGTGAAACCTTTACCTGATTAAGAAAAACTGGGTTAAGATATTCGCGCTTCAAGTGATTAGCGGAAGATGTTTATGCGGCGGTACGGCTAATTCCAAATAGTTATGACATGAGAGAACATAATAGACTAAATAAGACCTTTCTGGGTATAGTACGATTGACGGCTCAAGCAAATATGTTTATTCGATATGTTTCAGATACACAATGTTTCGGTTACATGAATAAATTGCCACTGCCAGACATTGCATCAATAATAAAATTGTTCTTCCGGCAATATTTTTATTAAATTTACCAACGTTTTGATAATCTATACTAGAAGTATTCCTCAGTGCAATGATGCTGCAACTATAGGAGAAAAACTGCAAAATATATGTTTATCCCAGTTTCAATATTATTGCTCTGATGAAGATTTTCAGTAGAGTTTGAAAAAAAATATTGACGAAAGAACAACTTTGAAAGAAGATTTTGGTTAGTTACATGTTAAATTGCCACAATCGTTTTTATATTGCATTCATCTCCTATAACACGCGGCTTCAGCAAACTTACACAAGGATGGGACATTAGAATGTCACAACTTGATCGTTTTTATCAACACATGAACTATTCTAGCGTCTTTCACATATATAATTACATAAGTTTAGGCTGATCATTGTGTCCTAAAGAAAGCGCTTTTGGAAGCTATGCATTACAAACGGGTAAAGTGTTTACCCTACGTTGGGGAAGGGTTCTTTATAGCAGATAACGATTTTGCACTCGAATTGCTTATTTAGAATGTTAGTACGTCAGTTGATTGAATGCCGCTTCCAAAGCTCTTGTTCTACGGCTGGGGCGTAAAAAAGAGCTAGGGAAGATATGCTGATATGCGGAGGATGTACGCGCTTGCTCCCACGTCGTATCATCCAGCCTTCTAACAAGTGCAGACCGTGATATTAGTTTGCTGCGCATGGTTTTAAGGTATCGGCGTAACGTGAGTGTCCTGTCCAGATGTACGCCGAGGTTGATAGGCTCGATATTAACGTCCAAGTTCTTTAATTGGGATGGAGAGACAGTTTACGTTTCAGCAACGCCTTCTTTGTTGTTAAGGTGGACTGCAGCCGGTACCGTTTTTTGATTATCTAAGCTTTAGTCTCACTCCGCGGAGGCCTCGCTGTTTTTGAGTCCTTGTCATCCCACGTAAGGTTCCTTCAGACATTGAACTATAAGTATCTTATGTTTAGCCAAGGCGCAAATATTCCAATACTTCAGTGGTTCTCAACCGGGATGCCGCGTCACCCTGTAGTGCCCTTTCTAATTGCTCAAGGGCACCGAGCAATATTTGAGAATCTTAAAGAATCTGATTTTCACTCAACTGTTACAACTGTTTGTGTACAATTAGAGTGGAAAAAATTCAACTTTACTTTCCTATAATACATGGTGTAGAGTTGATGTGTGTTGTTCCAGTTCCGTATATTGTGCCATTATGGTAAATTACTTGACGAAAATTCTTATAGGGGTGCAGCAATTTATTTATTATTGCTGAGGGGTACCGCAAGCCATAACAGGCTGAGTAACATTGCAATATTATTATGTACAGGGCTGGCCGAACCGCTGCTCGCGAGTCTCATGTGGCTCCGTTTTAGTTCAGGTTGTATTAGATTTGCAATTAGTTTCGCTCTTACTTGTTTACTTGTGTTTAACTTTTCGCGTTTCGAAAAATCTTGTCAGCATAAACACGCCTTGCGTGTTATGGCATATTGCTAACATCTATGGGAGCGAAGAGTTATGTCTCCCTATACCTGGAATTCTATCTATGCTTAATTTTCATTGCGAAGTCCTGTGTGAATAAAAGTTCACTAAAATTATAGCATATACGCAAGTGTGCAAAATCTATAATCAATCTATAACTGAGCAAAGGTTTAAGCGTTTCAAGGTGTGGCTCTTTGCAGTTAACCAAGTAAGAAATATGTATCTTGGTCTCTGACTAGTTGTAAAAGCTATATTTCAAGTTTAGTTTTTCCACGCTGCTGCTAAACCAATTTATTGGATAAGTGTTTTTGTAGAGTCCATATTGCTTGTGAAAATCTATCACGTAATTTTGCCAAATTTTGACTTCATTCGGCTTTCAGCGCTTTCAAACTTTAACGCAACACATTTTGTTTGTATTTTTACCTGACTTTTGAACACGACAATTAATATAGGTGGCTTATGAAACGAAAGTTACAAACTAATAACGTCTTACCCATGACATGACCAGGGGCGGATCCAAGATTTTAGTTTGAAGGAAGGACATGAAAAGCGGAAGGTCATAAAAAGTTTCAAAGATGACAGGTCAATTATTCTTTCACTACAACTGATACGGCTGCTTAAACAACCCGGATCCATATTATACGCCCTGTACAGCAGTGTTTCCCAAACTTTTTTTCTCGCGTACCATTTTGAGCTTTTGTACAGTGTTCATGTACCACCTAAGTTACATCTGACTAGAATATCTCAAACTATACCTATTTTAGCATATAGATAAGAAAATGAGCATGTAGCTGTATTAGAGTTTAACAACTATCATTCCAGGAAGACTTAAAAGCCATAAATTAAGCAAAACACAGCAAATAGTTTTAATGCGATGGATGTAGTTGTTTTTTTCGCGACCAGCTGGTTGAGATGTCGTCTGGAGTATGCTTGGTTTCATAGCTGAATTAGCAAGCGCCTTCATACAAACAACATATTGCGGAACAGCTTCTCTATTGTGTTCAATAGCTATAAACCCGTAGTTTATGTAGCCTAAGTCTGGCTGTACTTTCGTTTAGACATGTTCCTAGTATAGTTAAATTAAACAAAATTAAATTCTTACACTATTCCTCTATTTTAAAAGAAATTACAGTAGTTCAATATGATTGAAATATCATTATACATATGGCAATACTACACTTCTGCTCTTCAGTTTATTACTACTTACGTATTAAACCAGCCAAAAATTAACGTTTTATTATCTTCAACAAGCTAAGTGTTACGTCATAAACGTGCGAAACCTCAAATTAAAGGCAATTAAAACGCAACATTGCAAATACCCAATCTGAAAGTTTTGAAAGTTGAAAGTTTTCGCAAGTTTATACATATATGCTTTAAAAAGTTTTCGCAGATTTATACGTAGTCGCGTACCACCTGAAAGACTCTCGCGTACCACCGGTGGTACGCGTACCACAGTTTGGGAACCACTGCTGTACAGAGTAGCCTACCCTTCCATTTTTGAAATAAATTTACTGTAATTAAAAGTTATGATTCATTTTCTTTCGCGTTGCATTTTCCTGGGCTTCTGCTGAGATTTGTTGATCTCGTTATTTCGAACAATTCGACTGCTTTGGTAACTTAGGGGATTGCTTCACTACGCATGGCTACACATCGGAAAACCGCTAACGATGTATATTTTTCTTTTGCAAAACTAAACATGGATATTGGCCTACAAAAGCCGTCCAAGCTAATAGCTAATGTTGGCAAGCTGTTAGTTTTCGAAATGCAGCTTTCAATTTTTAGTTACTTAAATGGGTGAGATATATAGGCTGTAGAGTCGGTGCCGGCACTCGGGACCAGAAGTCAATGACAATTTGGCCGCAGTCGAACTCGATTTCCCTTGGCCAAAGTCACACGAGGTATAGTCGGACTCGGGTTGTTTTTAACCGACTAAAATTTCATAAGAAAATGCGTATGAATTTAATTGGCTAAATAAAGCTTTAAAAGCAATGATTTTTGCTGCACTTACTCGACCACGTTTTTATCCATAAAACACACCACTTGGGAAAGACATGCAAGCCCGTTCCTGATTTGCAATTACCTTAAGCTGCGTAAAACTAAATGAGCGTTAGAATTACCCTAAACTAGTAGCCTACCATGGTGCCTATATAAATGTTTCTGTAGGAATAGTGTGGATATCAAATCCAAAACGTCTTCAAATGTAGAATGCATCGATCCATGCTTAGGCGTTTCAACTATGTTTGCTGTAAAAACAAGTTAATGGGTTGAGGGCACTGGGAAATGCTAGTGATTCACGTTGAACGAAATTGGTATTTCGCAGAATTAAACCGCGCAATTCTGTTTTAAGCCTCACCAGAGAGTTTCAGTGTTTACCCTGACGTACGTAAAAGGGTAGGGTGCCATTGGCCCATGCTTGCGCGGGTGACACCGCTTGTAAACTTTATTACCATTGTTTTAACCAACCTTTACAAAACGTAAATACCCGCTTCCGCTGACTTTGACAAATAACTCCTTCAGTAGGTGCTGAACATCGACTATTAAATACTGTGTTTTTATTAAGCATACAGCAGGTTAGTCTCATACAAACAGCAGGTTATTACGGCGTGTTTTTATTTAATGCTCATAAGCTAAAAAAGTATAGCGGCTGTCGACCTGTGACTTTCATAAATTTCCAAATTGTGTCCTTGTTTTTCTGAGGGCGTGAAAAGGTTCCCAGCGCTTGTTTGACCAAAATGCGTGAATCGGCAGTGTTGTAATGATTTCATGAAGTGTGCAACCTTGTCTTGCACATAGGGACCAAACAAGGGTATCCGAATTGGGCCTTACAGCAAAACGCATTTCTTAGCGATCAGATTCACTTGAACCGAAGAGCTGTCAATCTAACGCCAATTCGCCAGGTGTTCATTATAGTCAGTACTGACCGCTGACTGGGTTAGGTGAACCATGCTGGAATGAAACCTCGCCCATGATACGGTAAACAAAATTAAACTAATGTCAACTTTACAGCCACTGGAGTTGCTAAGACCAGTTACTGAAGCTATTTCAACTGAGCAAGCGCATACCAAACAGAGTAATCATGTGGCATTACCATATTTAGAATTAGAAAAATACGACCATTTACGAAGATATCAAACTGAATTAATGCTGTTATTCTCGGTAGATTTGTGACAAATTGACCAAGCAACAAACACGTTATATTTAGAAGTTCCATTAAACTTTTTGTCCGAGTATTTTATCACGGGCCGGAAAATGAAGCTTGCAACCACGTATTTTCATATTGGGTGCTGGGTTTGACCCAACCCTGACTTGAGTCAATATGCACTTCAGTCAATAATTTTTTCAATTGAATTAACCCAAGTTTAGAGGCATAATGACTTAACTTGGGCTTATTTAAGCAAATAAACGCTTTTATGAAATATTTTTTCCGATAATTTCCCTTTCCCTTCATAAACGTAGCATTTCCCTTTCTTTGCAAAGTATATCATTTACTCTGCGAAATGTCAGTCGTAATAGATTAGGGTTATTTATTTCAAAAGCTCGCAGTTTATAGTTTGGCTTTACTTATTTTTGACAAATAGTTGCACAAGAACTGGGCTTGCTATTTATTGAAAAGACTTCCTTAGACTTTGATTTGTTTCTCAATTCACTCGTCTTGACATTTTGATTTATTACAAAAGAACTTGTTTAGAACACTGCGAAGCCGGTAAGCGATTCTTAACACACCATGATGCGATATGTCAACCTTTTGATGTAGTATAATTTTAATTCGTATCTTGAAGCCTATACACAGGATCAGTATATTTCGCTACATGCGTGTCATGCGTAACTATTACAGGTTGTTAAACGATCAACGTAATTATGATCTCATAGAACAGTTTATGTTTTTTGAGTAATTATGGCAGCTGAATGTGCAGCTCATTAACTGCTGAATGCTGATGTTAGGCTTGTGCGTGAGCTTTGCCGGAAGTGTGACGTCATAGAGGTGTAATAATAAACTGTGATTATTATACACTTATACAGGCTTCTGTTGGTTAAAATACCAAAAATAGAAAAACATGCACAACAGCTCTTGAATTTTTGGAACGACCGCAATATTGCATTTAAGAATTATCTAGTGTTGATAAATGTAATCGTTCTTTTGTCAAATTGTCAGTCAGCGTAAAATTAGCTTTTCGTGGGCCTAAAGATATTTTGAAAGGGGTTTTGTAACTAAAAGAGGTGGGACCCACTGTTCTAAGACATCAGCATTTTAACCGATGTTACAATTTTCACAAACATACGGTGAAAACTTTGTTTATTTGCAAAACGTACCGAAATAAATGATGTGCGGCAATTTATAAAGCTTTGCGGTTACGTTCAAAAACATAACACCAAAATAAAAAAGCGTAAAATTAAAAAAAAATAAACATTGAAAACTGCTCGGAACACTATTTTTAAGCCGATGCCCAATATTACAACGCATTTTAAGCATACATAGACTCACTGCATGTAAGACTTCACTAAAGTTGGTCTACGCAGCCGGTTACAGTGCTCCAAGCCGCACAACAGCAATAATGGAATTGACGGCGGTGTCTTTCATCGCCAGTGGGAGATGGGCGTTATTTACGCCCTCGGCACTTTTATGATCAGACCAGCCCGTTGAGCCACACCCAATAACTTTATCATTTTAACACGTTACCGACTTAGTTAGCTTTTACAAGCATGTAAAGGTGACTTCCTAATAAACAAATCAGCAGGATTATTTGCATTTTGTAAAATTTAACACGACAAAAACAATTTACAGGTTGAAACCGAAATTTGTTAATGTTTACTCTTTTTATTGTCTGTGTTTCAAAAGTTATAATTAAAAATAGCTCTATTTAGCATAAAGTTAGCTCTACGGAAATTTGCTTAGCCTTCGGCGTACAGTGTAGACAAAATTTTCGGAGATCCTTAATTTAATTCGCGCCGAGGCTACACACGCCTTAAGTTGGTGTTGACCAGGGCCGCCACAGCTGGCTTTTTGGGCGTTGCACAGGCACAGCAAGTCAGGCGCATGCGCTTGCGCCAGTCGCTATAGGCGAAGACGAGCGATGCAACGCCAAGAAACGAGTTCAAGTCGTAGGCGGTCGACACCCAGATGGCTGGTTCTTCAGCAAGCAGAAACGAGGCTAGGATGGCGCCTACGTCCGACACTGTGATGGCGCAGAGTGAGACGAACGTGCGCTTGGTAAGCTCCTTGACTCGCCGCACTCCAGTCATCTTGCCGCCGCCCTCGGCTGGTAGTTTCTTAAGCAGCGGGTAGAGCAGCAACGTGGCAAAAACAGGCTGGAAAAGCAGTGTGAAGACCAAACCGCTGCTGGCGCGGGCCGACTGCGCAACCGAGCCCTTATCGTCGAAGCAGCAGCCTTTCGGACTGGGCTTCAGTTTTAAGCCGACTGTGTTAAGGGTCAAAAGACAGACGAAGACGGCTAGCATGAGCACCAACAGCACTTTGCTGCCGTAGATGCGCAGTCGCTTGACGGGCAGGTTGGACAGTGCCCGGTTGTTTTGCACGGCGTCCTGTCGCAGCCAGAGCACCAGCATGCAGAAGCACACCACCCCGCCGTAGCCCAGCATGGCAAAGATTCCTACCAGGCTACAAGCCAGCTTGGACTTGGTCCCCCAGAAGAGATCGATTTCGTTGCTCAGGGTCTTGAAGATCGCACAGCAGCAGGCAATGATCGTGAACCAGCTGATGCTGCGCGATGAAGAAAAGTTGTAAAATTTACCTCGGTTCTGTGACTAACATGAATGCAATTATAGCTATACGTGGGTTCTATTAGAAAATTGGTTTTGTCGTTTGATTGCATTTTATAAAAATACACTTTTCAAAAAACAACAGGTGTAGTAATAGTTTTCCGTACTTTGAATAAACTTTCTATGAAATATAACGAGTATATATTATTATTATTTGATTTTGGTAACTAACACAAAGAAAAAAAATCGGTTGTTTGGTTAATATAGCGGGCACGGATTCAGGATTTTCGTTTGGCGGGCCATGACAATTTTTTAAAGGTGATGCACAAAGAGTTACGTCATAACGTGGGGTCAAAACGTTTCGTCATAACGTGACGTCATAAAAAAAAACCCTTAAAAACACCACACAGTTAGTTTAATTTAACAAAGTTTTGGTTGGAGAGGTGTTACTTTCAATTCACAAGCTACATCACAAAGATGTTTTTGATTCGTGCAAAGCGATACACGCTTTTGAACCCCTTGAGTTGCCAAAACTTTCGTATCTATAGTGGAATGAGACCGGGCATTTGGGTTGAAAAAAATTTCTCAAATCGCGTAAGACAAACTAAAAAGGTCATTCAGATTCAAGCGAATTGCAATGCATACCACCCGATTTTCAGTTCGAAGTCTTTGAACAAAAATAATAACATGTATGGGCATCAATTTTGGATTCCAAATAAAGATTTAATTTAGCAGGGTGTAAAAAAACAAATCTTTGCCTTTAATACCGCGAAGAGCGAAAATTTTCTTACAACCTTTAGTACAGACTTATACCAACCGTTATGAAGCAATTTGCTTCATCAACAAATACATAGTTGAATATACAGATACAAGATATACTGCGGTATTTCGATCAATGTTTTAGTTCCGCTATTATACCGTAACTTTGCTTGTTATACAGTAACACTATACTGTAACCTTATTCATTAGCTTTAAAATACAAATTTAATTAAAAAACAATTGTTTTATGTAAAAAAATTGTGTGTTTACTACTTAAAGTTTCTTTGCCCTACTTTCGCCTCGCGGGTGTACTTTTCCGTTGCAGTTCTTATCACCGTTACTTCGCGACTTCCGTTTTTCTGTTTATAGAGCGTTCTAAAACGCCCGAGCGTCGATATAATGACTTGTTTTTATCTTAGCCTCACTTAACGCACTGACGATGGCAAAAGAACTTGCCGAAACGTTTGCTAATAAAAAAATGAATCTTTTATCTATTATTTGGACCACTTTCTTTCTACTGAAGATTATGAACAGATCCGTGTTTAGTGTTCACAAATACTTTGTTCTATACAAATTAAAATATATATAAATATGTAACAAATTGAACGAAACGTTCAAGTCCAAATTGGAGGCCCGGTTTTTCAATTTACCAAAAACAAGTCCAAGTCATCTATATTTCAATAGAAAATTACGTCACAAAAAAACAAACAAAAAAAACTCGTCGGAACACTGCTCACCAGACAAATCGCCTCTTCCGCTTTCTTTCGACCTTTTTCGGTTTCACGACGAACGTTGCTCGTTTGTTTCCAGAAATGTCGGACTGGACCTCGATTGAGGCTGCGGTTTGCTTGCCCAGCGTCGTCCGCACTTCGTCCAGCAAAAGGCAGGTCAGCATGTAGATCTCGACGGTGGCGAACAAGCAGGTCGACGACTGGTGAAGAACCCACTCCCACGAGCTGTACAGCGGTTCTGTAGCGTTGAAAGTCCCGTTGCACATGTTGCTGCTTTATCGTGTCGCAGGTCATTCCCCAATATAGCAGCAGCGCGACTGTGGCTTTCACTGAGGCTGGAAGTTCGTTGTCACCTTTTATTAACGACAACCGTTTATGAAGCGTGTCAGCAGCTCTGTTGCAAATTACGTCAAATCAGCTACTGTACCTGACGCTCTATACAATCGTCTATTAATCCAGGCTTTTCGCAAGGAAGCGACAATTTATAAGACAACCTGTTGAAAAGAATGCGTCTTTTTTAGGTTTATGCGTCATGGGACCGCTTTGTCTTTTTCTGTCTACAGAGGCCTGTGTAAGTCCCCTTTAACCGCAAAGAATCGCGCGGTTTCGGCTTATTTTGTTATTCTTTGTGTAGCGTTCGAGCGCCGTCGAAAAACGTCACTCGAATTCCTATTCAATGGCTGTAAACAAATATTTAAGACGTACCGCAAAAAATTCTGGATTCCTGGATACAGTTATTGTTTAAAAACGAAGTCTTTGATCTTACCGCTAAAAGGTAATCGATGCAGTTAAAAAAACGAATTTTGCTCAAAATGCAATTTTAACCATTCCAGTAACTGTTCTGTTTGGTACTGTAAATGAGAATGACTTGCTAAACTGTTTACTGATTTGCGCTCGCTTTGTGATTTAGGTGTTTTTCGAGTTAAATGGGCCAGTATTTAAACGTATACCTGTCGCTTCGTCTTAAGTGCTATCGATCGTTTTTCCTCGTGCGTCTTTTTCTTCCGCCGTGTAACTTACTATCGCGTAATAATAATAAAAAAAAGAAGGAAATTTTACTCGGCTAAGCATTTAAGTGTTGACTATACATCCTATCACAAATAAATAATAAACAAGTAGAAATCGGTTACAATCATCAGTTATAAGTATTTTTACGCCGGTTTTCCTGCACATCAAGGTAACCCACTCTCTGAAAAACGTCTCGCTGAAATTCAATCTCAAATAATAACTACAGAGGGCTGCGCTATGGTCTGTTTGTTCGGTTGATTTCGAGCTAAGTTTGATTCGAGCGAACCTAACCTTTACCTAACGCAACAACACGCGTAGTACTGCTTAAGGGTGGCTTGCGACGGCCTCTTGCGCGCCACTCTTAGCGCTTCCGCAACTTTACCAGGTATCAGAACCCTTTATACACGTGTAGATACTGCAACCCGTCACTTTGTCATTTTGCTTGTACATGAGGCAACGTCAGAGTGAAACTGGTGTCCGTAAAGCGTGACGCCCTTATGCCCTGTTGCCTTCTGCCGCTGTTGCGAATTTTTTTTATTACGTTTTAGTGATTCATTATGAATGTAGTTGGAACCTGGAGTCTTTGAATCGGAGTTTGTTCTTTCGCGGACGGCAAACTTGTTTTACCGCAAACATTTACGTTTCTCATAACGTATATGGAGTTTTTCAGAAAAACATTTTTTCCTACGGACGATTTTTCTTTCCGACAGCTTTACGGGAACAACAAATTATGACTTACTGCTTATTTGAGCTTAGCCTACGTCAAGAGCTTTATCTAATAGTTAAAAAAGTTTTACACGACCTTCTTTGGTTATTAAAGACAGTGCTCTGTAAAACAAAGACAAAAAACTCACGAAAGTATTGACCATAAAAGCAATAGCGAAATACTGCTGTATATTTAAAAATAAAAAAAATAATGAATTCTATTCGACTATGGTATGCAACTCGATAACAAAACTTGCATAAAGATAAATGACGCTCCCAAGATACAGTTCGCACATGTTTAGGACCCGCTAAACTTTGCACGTTGAATCATTTTTGTACAAATTCTTGGAATTTGCCCAAGTAACATTCCTGACTTCGTAAGCTATGTGAAATCTCTCGTTACAGCGGTTCGTGAACTTGTTTTAATGCGTAACCCTAAAAAACATTTTGGTTGGCGTAAAGCAGGGCCGGAATTAATATTTATATGAATTGACGTAAATTGCAAGATTTCAATTAGGTCTTGATGCTATTCAAGGCAAAAGCGTTTCACGTACACGCCTGAAACCGTTTTCTTACACACTAAACTGCGCATAGCAGTGTTTCGCAACCTTTTTCCACTTGCGGCACATCAACGAAGCTGATACGATTCTGTGGCACACTTAAAAAATATATGTCGACAATAGACAACATTAGTAAGTATCCTAGACAATCAAGAGAAAAAAGGGACGACTTATAATGAAACGCGACGCAGGCCCCAAACATTTTACCTATTACACTCCTTAATATTCTGATTTTGCGGTTTTGGAAACTCCCTAAAATGTCTTAGTTCTGAAAAATGGATCCCCTTGCAAGGGCTGATTAGATAAAATTGTGGGCTTTTAATAGCGTATTCGCAAAATGAAACTTGACATTGGTGCTTCGTACTTTTTGCCTAATTTATTTTTCTAAACAGCTGCCAAGATCAATTTACAATCGCAAAATGTCAATAATATATTTACAACTATGTTTGATGTGTTTCGAGCGTATAGTTAATCTCCCTTTCCACTTTGATGATGTAAGTTTAAAAACAATTGTTGTATACTAGGCCTACCATATATCCTCTTTTAGGAGGATTTGTCCTCTTTTCTTAAGAAAACTGAATGGTCCTCCGAGGACGCTCAAAATTGTTCAAATCTCCTCTTTTTTCGCATTTCGAGTTACTTACTTTCTTTTCAACAAGACATTTAGGCGAGACGATGTATTTATTTCCAAAAATATACTGTAGCCATGAAGCATGCTTAATTGCTGGTTTAAAACAGGTTTTCCAACAAATTGCCCTACCAGCCCTACCTTCTTGATTGTTTTGACAAACATTGCGCCAGAAAAATGGCAGCAGAACCTCACATCTAAAAAGGCCCATTAATAAAGCAAAAGTATAAGTTTTGCGGGCCTATAGTGCTATCACTGTATGGTAGGCTAAGTTCTTATTTCTTACAGAAGCTTGTCTAGTTAGTCTATAACAGCGGTTCTTAACCGGGGGGAGCCAAGCAATTCTTAGGGGGGCTGGAGCTCTAAGTTAATTTTTATGCAATGATTATAATGGTTTCTTTTGGGTGGTGCACCACTCCTACAGCGCTGTAGAAACTCTTTTTTGCCAACTTTATTATTGAAACTGCAAAAAATAAAAAATAAAATATTGTGTTTTCTACGTCTGTTGCAATATTACTCGAAATTGCCTAATTTGACGTCACTAAACACGTGACCGTTGTCCACTGATGCGTGACCAAATTGCCGAACTGTGCGTTTTTAGCGTTTCGCAAGTGGTTCTATATGATGCATTATATTATATACGTCTTATAAACTAGCGTTAAAAATGTTATGCAACTTCAGTATGCGGCCCGCCAATTTTTTTGTGCTTGTTAAGTTTCATACAGAAGTTTGCGCGGCTGAAGTTTTGCGCGTTTGCTCGAGTCAGATTTGCGATAATGATAAATCCCCCCCGCAGGCCAAACTTTCCAACCTGGTATATGATAACAGACTAGCAACAGGGGGACTTAAACTTTTTTGCGCGAATCGATAATGTTTTTGCAATATTGCCGTTGTATTGTGTGTCGTCACATCTTTTGAAACACGATAACGCAATGTTTAATTTTTGCGCTTGACATTTTTATTTGCACTCGACATCATAGCCTTACAACTGTGGAGTAAATGCCCTCACAGCAACACGTTTGTCAAAATCAGCTCGTGCACGAGCAATTTGTTGTGTGCCCAATGCGAAAAGCCTCCTGAATTTACAGTTTAGCGCCAATTCTACCAATTAAACTCAATTTATTTCGCGCCTTTGTCGCGACCGACAAGAGACTTATTTTCAAGTTTTCTCAGTAATGTATAATTGAAAATGCCGAATTGCTTTTCGTAGGTGGGGGAGGGGAAGCGCAAGGCATAGGAAAATTACCAAACGTGGGCGCGGCTGGAAAAAGGTCAAGAACTACTGGTCTATACAAAGGTTAAGACCACTGGTCTATAGAAAGGTTAAGAACCACTGGTCTATACTGAAGAAAGGTTAAGAACCACAGGCATACAGGTGGTTTTCAGCAGATGCTTTCATTTTTCTTTATTATTCTTTAAATATAGATAACCATAAAGCGAAATAAG
The DNA here is from genome assembly GCF_963924565.1 of Ascidiella aspersa. Classification (NCBI taxonomy): domain Eukaryota; kingdom Metazoa; phylum Chordata; class Ascidiacea; order Phlebobranchia; family Ascidiidae; genus Ascidiella; species Ascidiella aspersa. Next base: position 21,849,103 of record NC_139454.1, read on the forward strand.
CTATAAATTATAACGCCGAAACTCTGTTTACTTTGGGTGCTGAAAATATGGTAGCCCTATTGTATACTTTTGTTCATATTGGTAATTGAGTCAGTTACAACAGATATTTTGACATTTGATTTCCGGCTGTATAAAACAGGTATGAGCAAACTAATGCGAGCCGCAGCTTGAAATTTATGAGCTTTATAATCCGCATAAAACGAATTAAAGTTTTTTTGAACCGTTTCACCAGAGTGGGTCTTTGGACCTGTTGTAACAAGTGATGAATATTATGGATTTGAAATTTTTGATTCTTGGAATCAATAACACTGAAATGTTGCATTAACGGGTAAACTGGTTTAATGTACAAAAACGCTTCTTTGTCAAAATGAAGGTAATGAACAAAACACTGCTTTTATCAAAATGACGTTTACATTTAAACATAAGGTACAGTTCTCTCTTAATTTGCGGATATGACTCTTGAGAAAAAAGAGCCACAAAGACATATTAGAGAGCCACAGTTTGCCTGAGGAGTTCAAGCCTGAGGTTTAGAACAATGACTTATATTCTTTTACAAACAATAGAACATCGTCGGCATTATTATTTCTGCGCATCTTGTTTAAAATTGAATGTCATTTTTCAAAGTTTAACTAATTTATTCTTAAAACAATACGTTACTTCGACTTTACTTGTTGGAAAACAACTTAATCACATATATATATAGATTGCAAAATAACACGCCATTTATTACAAACAACTTTACTTGGAGAAATCAAAGTTTACTACACTCATGCAATTGTGTTGCCCGTTTTTAAACGAAAACACTTCATAAAACCCTGGTGTATATTTGGTTTCGCATTTGCTGAGATAAATAATCAAGGCAAATATGTCACAGATTGTCATACAAGTTAAATAAATAACAATGCACCCATCGCCTGGAAGCAGCTAATCACAATAAATCACATTGCACAGTTAAAATGGAAATCTATATTGCTACATTCCCCTTTCAAGTGTAAGTTTTGGATTTTTTTTTATCTTATGGTAGGTTTTTTGAAAGAACGATCGACTTTGAATGATGTAAAACACTTTCAAAACAATGTAGGCTATTTAGTGGTTAAAATATTCCAAATTATTGAAAAAAACATGTAAACAACGTCATTAAAAGAAAATCTAAGCAACATAAAAAAAAAAGTCACCTCATTTCAAAACATACATAAATTGCAAAACATTTCAAACCTTGCATTTTAAATTGCAAAATATGTTTGTTAAGGTCTATATTATGAAAAAATTGCAATCCCAAAGTCCTCCTTAAATATGGTGTTACGAAAAACTTTCTGCAAAAATAGTGTTGAATCATACGCAACTGTTTTACAGTTATGCCAGTCTCTTTAGCCACTCTCATAATCATGTGCACTGATGCGATGAAGTTCAAATTGAAATTTGTTAAAATTTACGCACCACTAGCGAAGAAAATCGCTGTTAAGCTTTGCCTGCTAAGAAGTCCGGATAAACCCAACATTTTTGTTATAGTTGCAACTCGGTAAAAAAGTGCAATGAAAAAATGTCTACTATCGACACGGATTGTAACTTGCGCTGTTGTTACCAAGATTAAAAATATAACTCGTTGAACTAAAAATACACGTAGGCCTACAGGTGCAAAATAAGGATACTTTCAGGCTTCGAAACACGAAAAATGTAAATGCAATACATCCTGAAATTGTCTAGGTAAAATATTTGTATTATTTGTTAACTTATCGATATTTTCTGAACGTTTTTATTTTGTCCTAAGTTATGCAGCCATTAGTTTCGGAAATGGTTTACACATAACAGATAAAAATGTTGTCGTTATCAGTTCGAAAACTACTGCTTGACAAATAAAGCTGTTTTAAAACAGGATAAACCCTTTGCAAACCGCGAAATTGCGGTGTTTGTCGTGAAGCAATGTCTGCGGTAGAAAATGTCAGCAGTGTATATATGAATCACGTATTTATGCAGCTACCAATTAGGACACGAGCTGATAATTATTTCAGCTGTCAATTAGGACACGAAGAGAGCGCTAAACAGCGAAAGACACATAATACGCATAATGTCTGGACAGCACAAAAATTTGACTGTCTTATTTAATACGATGATGATGTATATAATAAAGTTATGTAAATATTTGAAGTTGCATTTCGAAAACATTGTTTTCCTGCAAGCACATAAACTTATCAATACAAGCTTGTGCAACGGTAGGATGCATAGCAAAACAATTTGAAGCCCACGGGGACCATTCCACTATTGATGTTCGTGCCGAAACTTCGTCAACTTCTCGTTTCACCCATGAACAATCAGCGGTACACGTTAACTCACAGCGTCTTTTTAGTGCCACGCTCCACACGTAAATCTGCATGCCATATCCACATGGCACCTGATACTTCAAAGAAAACGTTTTCTCCTTGATCCAACAGAAACTCAACAGCTTATTGATGCGGTCCAAACACTTAACGGTTGTGGAAGACGCGACTAGACAAGGTTTCCCATCGTTACTTGACGTTCGCGCGTGCAGCAGGCCGCCGCCCTTATTACATTCTGCCAGTCCGAGTAGGCGAAGATTAGCGACGCGACGCCTACAAGGCAGTTCAAGTCATAGACTGTCGAAACCCAAATGGCTGGCTCCCTCTCGCAAAGGAACGAAGCAACGATGGCTCCCAAGTCGGATAGCGTGATTATGGATAGCGATAGGAGGGTGCGTTTGGTGAGCAGTCTCACACGCGTAACCCCCGGCATAGGGCGTCCTGCGCCGATAGGGAGTTTTTTCAGGAGCGGGTAAAGCAGCAGGGCGGCAAAAACGGGCTGAAAGAACAGAGTGAAGACCAGCACGCTGCTGGCGCGCGCCGACTGCGCTATCGATCCCATGTCGTCGAAGCGGCAGCCCTTGGGACTGGGCGTCAGTTTCAAGCCTACTGTGTTGAGAACCAGTAGGACGAAAAGCACCGTAAGCATTGCTACCAGCAGTGCCTTGCTGGCGTTGACGCGCAGTTTCTTGCGAGACAGGTGCTTCAGCGCTGGGTGATTTTGCACGGCGTCCTGTCGCAGCCAGAGCACCAGCATACAGAAGCACACCACCCCGCCGTAGCCGCACATGACGAAGATTCCGACCAGGGTACAAGCCAGTGGAGAGGTCTTGCCACCCAGCAGGTCGAGTTCGTTGCTCAGGGTTTTGAAGATCGCACAGCAGCAGGCAAGAATCGTGAACCAGCTGATGCTGCAATTGGAATGACATGTTGTGTTATTTAGGTATAATACTCTCGGTTGAACGTGCGTTTAATGGCTCTTTAAACGATGGGTGTTTATTGGGAGCTTGTTGGTTGTATATCATGCGGGGTTTGAAGCCTATTGATATAGCAGTTTGGAGCCTTAAACGTATTCTGAAAGCTATAGGTGAAATGTGAAACCGTCCCCATAGTTTTATATCTCTTCAGGCCGGCAACAAATGTATTACTTTGTACAAGAATCATCTGGACGCTTTCGATAGGACACTATTGGCACATGGTAGTCCATTCACCTCCAGTTACAAAAGGCCCTATGGGGCCTAATGTACAACAAAACAGATAAAATAACTATGTACAATGTAGTGGGACTATTGCGATTGTAAAGCGGTTAATTATATTCTTTTAGAAACTAGTTGTGCACTTAAAGAAATGTAACCTCTACCTATATATGAGACTTAACACAAATATTAACTGAAGATTTACGACCCTGATAACTGATTCTCCTTTGTACCGTTTTGGTAATTTATTTATTTTACCGTTTTTTATGGTTTATTTTGTTGTATATAGTTGTTAACCAACTTCACGATTTCCCCCACAATTTTTCGACGTCGCTACCACTACATGTGCTCCCGATATGGACTTTTGACACCTTTGCACTGAAAGCGCATAAAAAAGCAGCAAAAGTCCTTCGGGGTGATTAACACCTAACGAAAGATAAGCTACAAAAGCTTACCAAGCAAATCGCGCCGACCGCTTGGGCATAGGCGGGCTCGCAGATGCAATAACCATCTTCTTCTGATGGGCGCTGGTTTCGTTAGGCGCCTGGCGTTGAAGGCGATGAAGGCGTTGACGTCGTCGGGTGTTGAACTCGTTAATTAAAAGACAGGCGAGCAAGTAGATTTCGACGCCGGCGAACAGGCAAGTGCTGCATTGATGAAAGATCCTTTCCCAGGACTCTTCGACGGTCATGTTTGGAGAGGCATCTGGCATATTTCGTTAGCAGAAAGAAACCGACTCAATGTCTAGTTAATCAAGGGTTTCTTAAGCTTGTTGCACCAAAACTGAAAATATGTTTTTGGTTTTGTGTTTTAATTAAAGCAAATTTTTAAACAACAAAATGAACTTAAAATGCGACGGCCAAATCGATTTCTGTTTTTCTTAATTGCAGTTTGGTTTACGGTCAAGGTTAATTTTGAAACCAAGCTGCAATTAACACAAAAAGTAACGAACTTAGCGCCGTGGCGTAGAAGCTTACCTATATTTTCGGTGTACAACGCAATACTTTCCTTTGCCATACGCACTGTTTATGGACGGTTTGTATCTTACAAATTTCTGGCACCTGTGTTAAAAAAGTAAACTTCAGCCAAAAGCGAGTCGATTTCGCCCAGAAGCGAATAGAAAAGCGAAGCCAAATTCGCTTTATTAGGGGCTCTGATTACACGTTCTTTAGTTTTCAATCGATTTAATTTTTAAATTCCACTTGTAGGGCCTATACCCGGAATGCCATCTTGCATAAGTGAAATCCGTTTGAACTAGCTATAAAAAAAAGTTGAAAAACAAAGTTGCTAAACGTTTGGTAAAAACGAAACAAATATATACCAGACTGTATTTCAAAGCCTAAAGGTTATGTTTATGTTTTTGAATCTCTTTGCTTTGGCCTACCAACACTCGAACAATTTTATAGACTCGATATTTAATGATAATTAGGTCTAAACGCGAAATATCTGTCTGCTTCTTGCTCAATATTTTCTAAATTCGTTCTGTTTGTGCCAATAACATATGGTTGCTTTACGCAGGCTGCCAAAAAACTGTCCAATGTAATTTTTCAATCAACGAAAACCTGGGCGTCAAATGTGGGATAAAATATGCATGAGCGACACCTGATATTAATTGGTACAACAAAGGGCGCCCTGAAAGCCTGTTGGAGATTAGAGCATCTAAATTTTTAATCCAAGCTTGAACAAACCTTATCAAGCAAAACAAATATTTTAACCCAAAGGCGAAAGCCACGAATACCCATTCCACTAAGTAAAATTGTCTTTGAACTCGTAGCCGCCACAACTACATATATATCGTAATAAAGTATTCCAAAAGAAAATTACAAAAAAATGTTTACAAAAATGTTCATACGTCAAACTGAATGTTTGAAAACACATTCAGTTAACTAATTTAACATATCGTTTAGACCAGAGTGGTTCAAGATTGCCAGTAACGAAGGTAACAGTTGGCCTATATTCCTTGCGTTTTGTCCGCAGGCTACACACAGCATGGGTTAAAAGTGCTACGAAAAGGCAATGCTGTAAACAAGCCAATTCGAAAGCATTGAGTCATTTTTTTGAACAATTAATCAACTAAAAATATCAGAAACGCAACATATAGCCATGTTGTGCAAAAAATAAGATAAATAACTCAATTTTATAAAAACTCCAAATGAGAACACTCTGTTTCAACCCAGGTCATTTGGCCAAAACAGTTAAAATGAGTCAAGTTATTTTGCACAAAGTACTGAAAACCAAATATTCGGACTATTTAGGCTAAATATTAACTGTTGAAGAAAAGCTTTAAGATTCGAAATTTTACCACACGAAAAATAGTACTGCCATTCCATAAGTGTACGATCGCTAAAAGAGTTAAACACCTTTGAGCCTAATCTGCCTAACAACAAAAAAGTAACTGCCGTGGAAATAAGTAAGGACTTAATGTTCAGCCAAACATAGAACTTGGTCGTTGTGACATCTATCCGTCGGTTAGGTCATGCTTCAGTCATTTTTCTTGGTAAAAACCACCAGCAAACCGCCGTAAGCGCCAAACGCAATGAAACGTATACCCTAGCATATACAAAATCGTTTCATTCGATGTAAGGCTTACTGCGTTTAATTTTGCCCGGCTGTTTCATAGAATTTAAAAATATATTGTTTTCGACAATGCTGCCAGCAGTACACAGCGACTGGGCAAAATCGAACCCACTATTGGAAGCGGGGAAAAAGAAAAAACGGTCTCAATTTTTGCGAATATCAACTTTATTAGCTTGGGACGCATCGGATATTTTAATTTTCCAGAAGCAGTGAGCAAACATCATAAATAGTTTATTCATCTATCGGTATTAGACAGTTATGACAGGCTAACCCTTGTTTAGAGAAGTCCTATAATTTGTTGCTTATTTTGATGCCAATTGCGATTAAAAAATGGCTTTCCTATCCGAACTCAGGCATAGTTTATTATTTATAACCACAAACAAAACAACTATTAACTACATAAAAGACCACGGTAAAACAGTGTTTTACAAACAATATTTGTTTCTAAGTGTTACATGTAGTTACATCGTCTACAGATCTAACTTCAGTTGTGGGAAACTTGGATCGAAAGCAAGGTTAAAATATATAGATCTAATATTTAGCACTAATACTACCATGAAATTGGTATTGGACCATATTACGGGTTTCTGTTTAAATGTATGTTATTACCGTTACTGTTGGACTATTCATTTTTTTCTCCTAGGAAAACGCGTAGACTGCTGCACGCTTATTCTATCGCATTCCTTTCTTTTTCTATATTTCCCACCTTTTGTTAAATATTGATTTTTTCACTCACTTAGGTATTTTAACCCAATTTTTACTTTGTTGCATCTCATCTTTAACTTGGTTTTATTCCGTTTCTTAATCTTTTCCGATGACACCTTGAAACATAAATAACGTTTGACACTCGTGTCTGTTTATCCTTGTCTGCAGTGGTCGAAAATAATTAGCGATATTCGGCAGTCGAACTAGGAAGTCTTTGAATAATTAACAATTTTTTTTTATTTTTTGGTTATCGGGTTCACTCCCTGGCCACTGTTTTCTACAACATATCTTTCTCTTTAAATTTCATTTCGCCGCCTTCGTTCAAAAGTGCAATAACGGGACAGAAATCGATATTTGTCGTAACTCAGTTGCGATCGAATAACACACGTGCACCGTATTGCTTGCACTTTGACACGCACAACATCGGTGGCTGTAATGATCATTCTTTACCATTAGGGAATTCCTGATCACCTTCGGTTAGATTATATGTAACGAAATTAGTGGCTGTCAACAGTAATGATATCCGCTGAAGCGCCTGCCTGGAAATGACGCATGGTCACACATTCATCAGCACAAGCTTTAAAACGTACCAGTGAAAAGAGTTAGAGGCGAGAAGTGTCACTTCAATATCCGCCCGAAGAAAACGCCGACACCCACTGCGACTACGGGGATACGTCAGTCAAAAAGGTTGGGTGATGTCACTCGGCCGATGTCGTCAGTAATTTGTATTTAATATTTGATTACCTAATGACGCACATCAAACACAAAAAGAAAAACAACAAAATTATCGCTTTAACAAGTTTATTTAATTATTTTGCGCGGATCATCTAAAGAGGTTTAACCTCGTGACTTTGCAATGTCACTTAAGCAGAACCACATACATTTAACGGTTCTACGTATTTACATGTATACGGTTAAAATGCACAATTTCACACAATAATATAAAAACATATTTAAAAAAAAAGAACAAATTGTTTTCAAATAATAAACAAACCCTCGTGCCCCACGAAAACAAATTACCACTGAATCGTGATTGCTGGTTGGAAACTCCCTAATTTTATTGCTGTATGGTCATTTACGCGGCCTATTTACGACTCATTGGCACAGCTTACTTTACATTAAATGTTGCAACACAAGCATGTAATATAATGGCATAACATAATCACGCTGGTTATAGGCTTTGCATTTTTTAAAGAAACATTATAGTGCTCATATTGGTCTACAACTTTAGTGTTTGAACTATTTATCGCTAATAATAAGCAACACTAACAAAAAAGATCCCAAACTCAAAGAGCGTATTTACAAAATGGGTTTTAAAAGAATTGATGAAAAGCTTTCAGATTGCGCAAAAAAATGTAACCCATAAAGCCCCCCGTCATTTATTGTTTTGGACTGCGATAAAATGTTCGGTGACTTAATTGGCGGATAAGGCGATTGTCTAGTAGAACTGCACATATACAAAACTGAAATGGTAAAACCAGAATAAAAACAAGGTCAGACGTTTGTTCAAATGACTGTATATTTCCCAAGTGACGCTATACGTGTGTGAACGTGTTTAAAAGAAACGTAGTCAAAGATAGAAAACGTGGTAAAATATGAAAAACATGTTTAAAAACGTCATCAATGATGAGGAAACCTGAACCCATTCGAATTCCTATATTAAAAAAACCTGCTACAGATTGACTGTACGTTACTGTTCATCATCAGATGGTTACAAAGTAAAAATCATCCTCGTCCTATTGTACTTTAGCCAAGCAGTGTACCACTCTCGTCCAGTCTCCTGTAGCTTTAAAGGTAGGCTTAAAGTACTGCAATAGACTTGTCACACGCTGTTCACCGAGACGGTGGCGACGCCGGTGTCGCTCGACCCTCGAGCCCGACGTTTGCCGCGCCCCAGTCTAAGTCGCCGCTTCCAGTCGTGGTAAGTGCACACGAGACCGACTACGCCGACGAAGCAGTTGACGTCGTAAACGACTGCGATCCAGATGGCGGCTTGCTGCTCCAAGTAGAATGAGACAACGATCGAGCCGATATCGCTCAGCAAGATAGCAACGATGCAGACAAGGGTGCGCTTAATCACAAGACGCACGCGCGCGATCGCTGGTGTGTTCGTGATGCCGGAGCCTGTCTTCGGGAGTGTTTTCAGCAGCGGATAGAGCAGCAGCGCGACAAGGGCGGGCTCAAACGTAATCGTAAAAATAAGGCCGCTGACCGAACGCGCCACCTGCGAGATGCTCTCGTGGTCATTGAAGTAGCAGCCGTTGGGCGTATTGACCAGACCCAGAGTGACCGTGTTGAGAATCGTAAGCACCCCGAAAACGACAAACAGGAAAATGAGGAAAAACCAGCTGAGAAAGCGCCTCAGCTTCTTTCCAGGAAGACTGGACAGCGCTGGACTACTTTGCACCGCCGCCTGCCGAATCCAAAGGGCGATGGTGTAGCAGAACACGTTGCTGCCGTATCCCAGCAGCTGAAAGATGCCCACGAGTGTGCAGGCCGTTTGCGATTGCCGTCCCCAAATGAGGTCGATTTCGTTGCTGAGACTCTTAAAGAGCGCAGAGGCGCAAGCAAGGATGGTAAACGTGTTCAGCCTGCAGTTTAAAAATCGCAAGTCTGAGCACATCAGATACCTATAGGGTATCTTTTAGACATTCACAGTTTTCTTTACAGATATAATGAAAATTAATAACATTTAGTTATAAAGCATCAGTATGAAGCTGAAAAACTCGCAAGTGTGAGATTAAACTTTTTTATTCTTACAATAACAAGATTTTATCACATAATGCTGCAGCACATTAAATACCTAATTACGGAATGTTTTATACATTCACAGTTGTCTATCTTGATATAACGAAAATTAATAACATTTAGTTATAAAGCATTGTATCCCCAAACACAAAATTTGACCATTAATATTTCTACCATTAAGGTATAAAAATAAAACCAAATGTTTGACCGAACATGATTTGTTAAAAATAATTATTAGGGTAGTGTATTGATTAAATTAGGTGATAATAGTTTATCTGACAACCACGGAATGTTTTGCAAGTTACAAACGCAGTGATAAAGGAAGTTTGCAAATTTGGTTTGCTAACGTGCTGTATGTTTAGAGCATGCACCTAAATTTGAATGCCTATAGTGGTGATATTGGGACAAAGCTAAAAATAGTGGCGTATGGTCTTCAAGAGATTTAAATAAAAATTTGGAAAGGTTTCTAAAAGAGTGACACAAAAGTCGTTTAACGTATAATTTAAGTCAGGGATTCTTAAACTGGGGTCCATGGACCCCTTTGGGGGTAATCAAGCAATCTATTTTTCAAAGAAAAGAGTTGGCTATAGTTAAAAATAAAACGTTTTTGCACTGAATATACTTAAACTTTATTTCATTTCACATTTTTTGGACCAAAAATAGCAAATGTCTGAAGTCTGTTTGTATTATGACACCATCACTAAAAAATTCTCGCCTTCGCTGGTCCGTGCAAAGCAAAAAAGTTTTTTAGTGGTCCGCGGTAAAAAAAGTTTAAGAACCCCTGATTTAAGTGATTAACTTTTTACACCTATACACATCACAAAACACTGTTTTAATGTTAAATTGTTGTACGCTTTGGCAGTCAGAGAAATATTTAGAAATCTGTAAACAGGCTATCTATCACCCACCATATTTTTCGCTTATCTTCCGTGGTGCGTTGCTTCTTGGCAAGACTGGTGGCCGTCAAACGCCTCAACTGCTGTGCGGCGGTTTCACTCTGCTGGGGCGAGTGGGGGTGGGATGGGAGCGCACGCGGTCTAAACTGCCAGGCCAGCAGGCAAACCAGGATGTAGAAATCAGCGCATACGAACAGGCAAGTGGTCGTTTGCGGAAGTATCCATTCCCACGATGAGTAGGTTGGTTCTGATATGTTGCCGTTGTTGTTGGACATGTTGGGTGTCGAAGATACTTCTCGGTACTTTTGTTGTGAAATTAAATCGCTTTATCGCCAAGTATACAATATTAAAACAATTTTGTACGCGTTTTGCTAGTCCGTAGAACTCTGTATGCAAAGACAGGTCTCTTGTGAAATAACTAGCAATCAAAAGTTATGTGTAAACCGCAATAGTTAGACAGGCAAACAAACGTTGGCAGTAAATATATAAACTTATTTGTGGGCAAAACATTTCGCTAAACTTCTCTTAGCGTACCTGTATTGCTACCAAGCAAAATGCATTTAGTAGATGCAATATTAAAAAAGCAATCGTCGCGACCTAATGCTAAAATTAAAATTTGGATAACGCCAAGTAAATTATCTTCCAATCTTCTGTTTACCAGTTATTCACAAATCCAAACAATAATAAAAGAGCAACTTATAGTAACCTATATTGGCTTCATTAGTTCCGGCAAGCAACAAAACCACTAAAACTTAATAAGGTGTCGTATAAAATAAATTGGCAATATCACTTAACGATTTCGGTAAAGTTCTATCAAACGACTGTTTAGCAGACATCAGAAACTAAATGCAGTTGTCAGTTGTGCGTTTATATGTGCAACATTGCGCCTCTTCCGACGTTTGACAGATAACGCCCGACTCTGCAGTCACGGGCTTGTTGATGCTAAAAGAGTGACCCACAGAGGATTTGTCGCCTCTCAGAAAATCCCTGCGCTCGGCAAACTGAAAATGCCAATTTTAAACACTCTAGCCATGAGTAATACTAATATTCAGATGGTATATTTGGAAAATTTGAAAAGGTTGCGGACTGACTTTCGCAGCATTGTCACAATTGGGGTTAAATCTAGAAGGCAATCTGTCACTTACTAAACTATATATAGAAAGTTAAAGCAATAGCTCAGTAATTTACGCGGCTTCTGATTAACGCGGTATTCACCAGCAGTCGGTGAAAGTTAACAATTTATTGTTTAAAATATTACCTGACAACTTTTGACCGAACAAGCATTGTAGATATATAACCGGTTGCTACCAGGCATGGTAATATAAATCAAAAGCAGCTCCTCTGGTAAGCATTGTAGATATAGGACGCATCAAAGTTTAGTAATGACAGTCTATAGTGGTGCTACGTGCTAGTTTCGATGGTCTCGTGGGTAACAAACGTGGGCACAAGCATGTGATCATTCGTAACAGTATATAGCATTTAATTTTAAGATTTTGTATATGAATATAGCATTATTAAGCACGCACGCTTCAGATTTACGTGCCTGAATTTTCAATCAGGGAAAGCACTTCCTGAATAATTTACATACATTAAAAGGTGATCGCTTTATTGCAGGGGCTCTTAAACATTTTTTTAACGCGGACGCCCTAAAAGAATTAGGGATTCTTAGAGATTACGTTATAAAACCAGTAATCGTTAGAAACATACTGTTTAGGGTCAAACAACTGTAAAGCTGAAAATAATTCTTAATATATTTGAAGAGAAAGCTGAAAAAGCGTTTTTGTTTCAATTAAACACTTATATACATTCATATTTCTAATTGAGCACCACAATTTCAATTAGGCCGATAAAGGGTCCATGGCAACGACATCATATTGCAATGAATCTCTAGAAGCTCTCGGGAGTCGGACAACTTGCGAGGTCACCCGGACTTTCAGTGACGCAGCTGCACAAGCAAAGACGTCACGAGTCGCTACGGTTGTGCAGGGGAAGTCGGCAACCAGCGGCGGCAATCGGGTTTTTCGTCGCCAGCGATTGAACCCGAACCTGGGCGTGGCGGAATTTTCGGGAAAGCCAGAAATCGCGCCCAGAAAATTTCCCTCGCCCTCGACGCCGTCGCGTTTTGTCGAAATCGAAATGTCGCAGGCGCGCGAACAAGTCGTCATCCGGAGTTCGTTTTTGTCAAAACAGCGTTTCGATTTGCGCCCCCTGAAACGTGATATGTGTTGAGCCTTGATTGTCAAACACTGTGCTTCGCTAGCTTTTAACCCCTCCACGCCCTTAAAAAGGCTGTCGAACTTGCGACGAACCTAGCAATAGGAATTCTAATACTTTTTAGCTTCTGATTTGTGTGTGTATAAAAACTCACACCAAATGTAACCTCTCTTACCACAAACAACTTATTAAGTGTTACGTGTGGTCTTGCAAAGAGTTTTGCTTGTAGGCACAGCGTTATAAGCTTTCAAAGAAACAAAAATTGATTTTATTCAAGAATTGTGAATTGACGTCTTAGCTTGTTAGGCATTAATTATGCAGTTGCACGCCTACATCGCGCTGCAAACATCATATTTACTCGCATTTCTTTCGTGATAAATGTAAACACGAGTTTTGATAAAAGTCATTTTACTGACTGACATTTTTTCAGGACGATCACCTTTAATCGTATATTTACATTTTGACTGCCACCTTAGCTTTTCGATCCTTATATATATATATATATATATATACATATATAGCCAATGCATATACCCTATATATTATAAACAAGTGCCTACAATATATACGCACTAATATAACTAACTTTTCCCGACTTAATTGCCGCACACCAAAGTAAATCGGAACTGAGTAATGTGATTGTTAAATCAATCAACTGGTATATAGTTGTCCTATGATAAGTTCAAACTCACACGCCAGGAATGATAATACAGTATCTAAAAGCATTTGTTTGCTGCAATTGAGTTTAGTTTCCAAACGGAAATATTGTCTGACCCCTTGGAAAAGTAAAACGACGCACCAAGGGCCAGGGCGTCGTGACGCACAGTTTAAGTAGGCCTACCCCTAATTTGATAGACAGCTGTGGCAGCAAACGTTACAGACGTGTGCTTGTCACCAGGTCACCGTGACCTTTGCGGCGAGACCAAAAAACACGTGGTATTAAGTATTAGCAATTTTCTATTTTTATCGACGCGAAAAATACAGGCGATCTCTTGATATCTTTAAAATCGGTATTATTGGTTTGTGGAATTTTTAATATTGTCTTATGAGATCCAATGTAGCTTTTCTATTTTAAAAAGTAGATTTTGAGAAAATAAACAAATTATTTTAACTAAGCTTACTAACTCTAAATTAAATTTTGGCTCCTTAACCTTTCCCATATACGACTACGACTAAATTTTGCGACATTTCCAAGTGACGAAAATAAGGAAAGATACACACAAATACGGGTTCGACGACTGTGATCTACAGTGGTCCCAGTACGGCCGGAGGTCGTGAGTTCGAACCTCACTGCAGCCTATAGTCGTGTTTCTAACCTGCCTCGCTTGCATCACTGATCGACCGGTGGCTAGTATGTGATGGTTTCGATAGATGTCGTAATGTTGTATTGGATAATAGGACGGTATTTTTGGCTCAAAATGTCGGGTATCAGTTTTAAAATAGATTGCAGTGTTCGGACTTCAGTGACCATTCGGGCTGTTGATCATCGCGGTAACGCAATCAACTAACAAACACCGCCATGTCGTTGTTTTTAGTTATTTCCCAAATGCTAGCGGCGCGGTTTGCTCAATACATAACGAGGGACTTTCTTGTTATGACGCGTTTCCCAAGCAGTACATGCTTATAGAATCACCTCCCATATAATATCACCTGCGCCCTGTATCCTCTGAGAACCAGCAATGATAAAGAGGCAGGAAATCCGATTACGCGAAATGTTTCCTTGCTGATTTCGTGCTTACAAACGTGAACTGCTTTTTCGTTGCAACGGCACGATTTGTTACAATCATGTACCAGGATGCTTTTGCAGCAGCAACAGCAATGTTTCAAAGGTATAGGGCCCCACCTAGTTGAATTATTCGCGCCGTTAGTCGATTGTGCTACCCTGTTTAGGGCACAGCTACAATGTATAGCGCTTTTTTTTTCTTTTTTTTCTATAGTTAGAATTCATACCCCTCTTTGTTGACTGAATAACATATTCGGTTTCCTTTAAATCCTTGTTTGTCTTTCACAATTGGTTAATGTATTTTTCCTAAACAATTTTTTTTTTGTATCTTTATTTGGTACTTTCTTACTAATTGTATACTACTTTGGTGAAACTTGTTTTCAATAAAAAAAATGGCGGAACAAGCCAAAGAGGCACAGCTGAATAACAATAACTAAAAAAGAAAGAAAACCATTCAAAAAAGAACAAAAAGACGTTGGAATATCCTTATTACTTTGCAAAATTATATCTTACAACTTTCCCTAGAGCAAACAAAAATATTACTAATAATAACTGAATAAAATAAGTTATCTGCTAATAATTGCCTGATTCAATAAAATCCAACAGTCTTTTTTTTTCCATCGTTGGGTTTGTTTGGGCGGTAAACGCTTGAATAACCATACCCTAACCCTAAACACTAATCGATTATAAAGCAAACCACCACTACAAACAAATATGGAAAATGATTCTCAGGCCCTTCCTCTGGGTTCGCATATAATGTAATAATGTAACGTGTTCAAAAGTACACAACTATACCAACTTTGATCAGAATTCTAGACCTACTTTTTAGCCTGTGACTTTTAGCCATGAGGAACCAACGCCACAATCATTACCTTCGTTGCCTGTTTCGTTACTACTTCTGTTACTTTCCAAAAAAAATGTAGAAAACACAAAACAAAGCAAAAAATTACTAAGCAAATATGCAACAGAAGACAATTTAATTAGCCCCAAAAGAAAGCTTGGTACAATGTCTGTTATCCAAATTTTGGGAAAAACAGAGATGCGCTGGCCTGAGTCATTGTTACGTCAGAGCGCGGCCCATTGTCCGCCTGGATGCGCGTCTTCGTGATTCGGAAGGGAGATTGCGCAATCGGGCGATTTGGCGCAAAAAGTTGGAGGTCTTATCGCACAATGTTTTCATGATTTTGTTTGGTGCATTTGAAAGCAAAGCACAATGAGAAGCGCTAAAAAAGATAAAAATGAGTTTTTTTGGGACTCCTATTCTTTCAACCTTTTGCAGTAGCTACGGACCTTATGAAGCATCGCTTACATGAAACTGGCTCTCGCCTAGGTAACTTGTAACGGTGGTTGCCGAGCGTTGCGAAAATAAAAAAAACTAAATAACTTGTACTCTTGTGGTTTGTCGCTCATTAAAAATAACGTATTTGGTTATCGTCATTCGTTGTCGTAAAGTGTTTAAGCCTACTGGAATAAGGTAAAAATTACGTTTACTAAAACGAAAATATCGCCAAGAGTCACTTGGTGTCAGTAGTAGGTAGGAAACATAAAACTACGCATATCACGTCTGGATTTCATTCGTGAACAACTGAACATACAACGCAAGTTTTTTTAATTTTGCTAAATGAGTATTTAAGGTTAGAACCGAATCATCACTGCATCAAATTAAGCTTATATTGGTATATAATAAGCTAAATTATAAATTTGAAACGGAAACCATGAAACCAGACTTGGATATCTAGATTTATTTCAGCTTTTTAAAATTAGTTTAAAACTAAAATTAGAGCATTACAGTTTTTCTAAATTAGATTAGAATTAGAATTACATCATTTTAGTTTCAAATTACTGAAATTAGACTAAAATAAAAATTACGAAATTCTTGAAAACCAGTTATTAAACAAGAATTTGAAATCGAATTGCATTTCACTATCCAGACTCAATTTAGTTTAAATCGCATGTATTCTTTGAAGAATGTGAATCGTAAATGTTTGTGTGGTAATTTTTAAACGTTTTAGCACAGATTATTTATTCAAATTCTTTGTTTTGATTGAGAGAATCAAATTGCCGTTGGACAAGGTAGAATTTTTCGTAAAATCCGAATTAGATTAGAACTAGAATTAGGGCACACAAGCAATTCACAAATTTGATTAGAATTGTAAAATTTATTGTGCTCTAATTTAACGAATTACAAAACTAGAATTATCTGGTTTTCCAAGACTACTGGAAGTTGTACAAAAGTTTCCCTGCCAACTTTTTCAGGACAAATTAGGATGAATAAGGCGCGCCGTCGTATTCACAGGACTACATCATTTGGAATAAAGAATGTCGCGGTTTGTCGCATGAGCGATTTTGTTTATTGGAAAAAAGGAGTTTTACCTCACGCGGACCATATAGAAAACTTTACAAAAGAGAAACAACTTTTAAATATAGCCTTCTGTCCCAAGGCCGGAAAAATTGTGTTTATTTCGAAAGCCCAAGATGATATTTTTACTTTCAATCTTATAATATCCTTGAACACTACTTGAAGAAAGCAAGATTGGCGCTTTAAATAGGCGCATAGGATTTTTGTTGCCAGTGTGCCAAACCAAAGTGAGTCAAAATAGAATTGATCGTCTGAGAAGCAAATAAACAACTTTTTCTAGAAGCGCGCATTACCTCAGGCGCAGGCAGTCAAAACAGCGTCACACTAAAGGTGCGGCCGGGTAATCTTGCGGTTACTGCAACTTACAATTGGCCTTTTCGACGCTTTAAAATGCGTCGATTTTTTCAGCAATGCCACTAGGTTGGCCAAAATTAGAAATTAAACTGTTTTTCGGTGCCAGTGATTGGCGGCCTGGGAAGAGACGAATTTCCTGTAAGGTTCTTGGTGTAGAAAAGAAAGCATTTGATGAACCGGCGGAAGTGTTTGTCAGGTTATTTGCGTCGCGATACAACCGACACGAATATCAAAGAGGCAAACAAAATTCAGACGTGACTCGAATGCTGCACCGAGGCAGGTGTTTTAGGGGTTACAAGGCAGGAAGTCAAATCACGGTCGTTGGTGGTTGAATATAACGACACAGCGTTTAGGAAGCGCACGATGATTTTGGCTAATGAACCGCGCAATTAAAAAGGGCACAACAAAACGCCACCCTTGCTTTCTGATGTGACATGCCAAATCATCTAATGTGATTTGAGAAGATAAGTTAAGTTAAAATTGAAACTGCGATATGCTAAAAAGACGATGATTTTTTGAGCTAATCTTGTTGACTTATTTTGTTATTTCATAAGAATGGCTATGTGAACGATGTATACTCCTTCAATAGAAACATTGAACAGTTTAATACCAAGAAAAGGACTTTTACCGATCAATGTTACTCTTTGCTGTTTTAGGTTTTATAATTTCAATTATCTTGCAAGTTTGGAGCGAATATTTAACTTGCGGATATTTTCAAGTTTTAGTAGAAAGTTACCGTGACCCTGCCGCCGATTTATTTGCTGTAATAGAGTTTAATTGGTGGGCTAAAACGTTCCAGTTTTGGTTGACAGCATATGAATAATATATACGATGAAATCAATCCATCCAGTTTAAACGAGATAGATTGTGTCAGAAACAAGGTACTTTACAAGTACTAAAGACAGGTTCGTCAATAAATTACTTTAAGTGCTGTCCAATACCAGTATTTTGTACAATTACTAAAGTTTAAGACAAATTGCAAATGGGGATACAATTGTTCATCAAGTCGTTGACATTAAAATACAAGTTTCTGCGAAATGAAAAAAACTTATGCAATACTAAATAACATTCCACAAGCCAAACACCAAAAATAAAACATAAAACAGGAAAGCTGTTTTAAGAGTAAACGTTTTTTGAGGAAATGAGAAATCTAGTTAAAACCTATTAAATGACGAGTCAAGCTTACCTAATTAAAGTTGAAGGTACGACGATTTGTCGGTAATGTCAACCAACATATCCAATTGCACCTCTTAATTTTATTCACAGTTTTGTTTTTATCATTGGTGAAAAATTTTATTTAAAAAAATGATCCTACATGTTTTAGGTGAAAACGTTTTGCTTGGGCTTGTCTTTAAGTTTTTTCAGTAAGTAGGCAACGCTGCTGTTCAACAGTCACCGCATTCAGCAGCCGCAAAATGCCAAGAAGCCAAGAGCTAGTCAACGCTACAGCAACGTCAGATTTCTGGAGAAACGCTAGCGCAGCCGAGGTGGTCGTGAACACCAACAGCACGCAAATCGAAGTGCTGCAACCCAAGTACAACTCGTGGCAATGGATCGCGACGCAGATTTTGGTTTGGCTCCTCGCCAGCGTCGAGCTGTACATGCTGGTCTGTCTGCTTCTCTACGAACGAAACTTCCTCAACAAAGAGCCAAGACGGTCGTCCGGCGCCGCCGAGAGCCAGCTGTCGGATTCGAACCCAAGCCGGAAAGTTGCCGCCCGACGCTGCAAGGCAGACAAGTCGCAGACCACCAAAGTCTGGTGAGTATTCCGTTGAGATTGACAAACCTTGGCAACTTACCATTGTTTTAATGACTTAAGTTACTGCTGTTAAACAACTTCCCTTGACCTAATTCGTTTAGGTAAAATGACTTAATGCGACTTAAGGCTGATGGACAAAGGACTTGGCTTGGACTTAAGTCATTGAGTCAAATGACTTGGGTTAAAATTAAGTCTATTTATTTAACAATTAGTTGAAAAATTGAGGTATTTATCTATCGTTGCACGTAAAACAATCAGATTGCTACAGGTTGTTTTTTCATAGTTTTTAGTGGACATATTGCTCAAAATCGGACGAGTTTACCAATTTTAAAGGTTTATCGTTTTATTTTGATAACAGTGATTTGTCTTGTTTATGCTTGTTCTAATAATGACTTGAGTTGAATGGGACCTGGACTTTGTTTTCAAACTTGTTTACAATTACTGTAAGTGGCCGTTTGAGGTTTGAGTAAATGCAGCACTGCATTATAAGGTAACGTAAAACGAAAATTTGACGTATTGAATTCCTTCAATGAAATAGCTTAAAACAGTAGAAATAAAAAATCATACTGCATTAAAATTCGCAGATTACTGTGTTGCATGTTTTCAAAAGCGCGTTTTTTAGCGTATCTCGTTCGAAAACAAAATATCTTGTTCAAAACAAAGATATGACGGGATTTTAATCGGGGTTTCCCTGTATACCTATTTAAATCTTATTAAACCAGACCGGCAACAAATAAGCAATTTTGTTTGCCTATCATCTATAAAAAAGACTAGTTTGCCGAAAGCTATAAAACGTGACGTTTATTGGTTTAAAAAAATGCAATAGCATGACAAGTCCAAGCTCGTTTCAACAGAGTTTTTTGTGTCGCTTGTCCTAAAACTTACATTTCAAATATAAATTAATATTTCGTCGCCAAGGACACAAATTTTATGGCAAGACACCAATTTACAAGCAGTAAATAAAACAAAACGCACGTGATTAAATCAGGCGTAAATCGTGACGTTCTGCAAGCAAATATGTATTGACACACACAAGGGCATATTCTTATTGAAGCTCGATAGAAAACGTTTTAAAATCGACTTAAACGGCAGGCACCGTACTTTTTTCATTATCTATCGCTTTAGTTATGGCAGAGTTTTCCAACCTGGTTGGAATTTCGAAGTTTCAAGTGGGGAATTTGAAATTTGACCAAACACGCACATTTAGTTGGGGGTGAAATATATTAATACGAGGAAGGAGCAGACCTCCCCTTCGAAATATAAATATATGTTTTTCGCAAGTAAGACAGCACTTTAAATGAAGTGTACATGATCCTTATTATTGCGTCACAATGTGATCTCTGTACTGTAGTATTTACTACGACTGCATATTTATAATGATTTATGTGGTTACATCGATAATATCAACTTTTCTTTGAAAAAAATATCAGCAAACTAGACTAACAATTTGATACTTATATAGCGGCTGAAAAGCGTGTAATTGTTAAGCTGTGTTATACTCTCTTCGTTCATTGACAAATTTACAGGTGCCGTTTTGCTTTTGGTTAATACAGTTTTAAATAGCGATTTAAGAGTCCAAGGGATAAGAAACGTTGAGAACCACAAATGTATGGTTCCCGGGTTTGTATGAATAGCTTTTTCACCGAAACAAAGTAAATAATTAGCAAATATCGTCAATCGTCATTTGGTGCGCAGGATACGGCGTCTCACCATTCTCGCCTGCGCCAGCGCCCTGCTCAAATGTCTCAGCAACGAAATAGACCTTTTCCTGGGAACAAGGAGCCAAACCGCCTGTCAGGTGTTCGGAGTCATCGCAGTCTGCGGCTACGGCGGTTCGCTCTTCTTCGTAATGTTGATCCTCTGGCTGCGCCAGTCGGCTGTTCAGAATCACAAGGCGCTTACTGGCCTGCCCGGAAAAAGAATCCGGATTTTTTGCAGCAGGTAAAACATGCGCTGTGTGTTTGATGGTCGACAGAGGCCTCGTATTGGCCTTTATTTTCATATAGTTTATTTGCCTGTTTGAAATCCCTGTGTTTTTTTATTAATGTTTACAGTTCTTTGAAGCCTTGTGTCACCCCTCCATTGCACGAAAGTTTGTCATTTTTGTGTGTCAGCTGTCTACAGTAGACCTTGATGATTTACGGACCGCAGGTCAGGCCTGACTGCCAAGTTGAATCCGGCCTGTAGCTCATTATTCTTCCACAAAATCTTTTAAGCGATAATGAGAATTTACCTTTCTTTTCTTGATTTTAAAACATTTTATTGAATAAACTACTCTTGTAAGGAATCTTTACCTGGCCTTACCTTATAAAAGTTTGTAAAACCAAGAATATTTTCGGCTTGCATTTAAAATCAATCAGCCTTTATGTTATGTGTGTTTTAGATACCCCTTTAAACCGACCCTTTTTGAACATTGTCTGTTTTTATGCGACTCTCTGCCCAAAAATAATTGCCCACCCATGGTTTATATCACTAGTTCTTAACCTTTTTCTTGGCACGCCCCTTTTATAACTGTTCTTTTTCCCCGCCAGACAATTATAAAGTGTCACAACCACAACACAAACCTTTTTTTAAGGTTTGGTTTGGGTGACCGCTAAGTAGCTTTAAGAGACCGCAAGTGTTTCATTTAAATACCAAAAAGTTGCAAGTCCAAAGTTTGGGAAACGCCTGGAGAAATTTGGGGGACCGTTTCGGTCCCCAAAAACACCTTAAAAAAACACTGGTCACAACAAAAGCAATTTTGTATTTGTCGGTTATATATCAGTAAGGCATCTTACTATACCAAACTATTACTTACACATTAATTGCTCGTACACAAATTGCTCGTGGTCAATAATGATCTTTTATTGTATCGAGATTATTTTTTGTCTTTCATCAAATTGTGCTCGGGAATTTGACCATGCAGTCAGACTTGGACAACCAGAAATTATATTAGAATTAAAATTAGAGCATTTTAGTTTTCCACATAATATTAGAATTACCGAATTCCTACAAAATAAAATTTCAACTATAGAGTTTGAACTAGAATCACATTTAATTATTTACAATCATTTTGATTTAATCGCAATTTATTCTTATGAGAACGTGAATGGTAGATATGTGTGTGCTAATTTTTATGCCTAATCTTTTAGTTTGTAAAAATTACATACAAGTCGTTCAAACCAAAGAGTTTTAACTAAAATTCTGTGTTTGAACTGAGATACTAAAAACGCCGTTGGACAAAGTAGCATTTTGGCAAAATCCGAATTAGACTAGAACTAGAATTAGAGAAAACAAGCAATTCACAAATTAGATTAGAATTAGAATTAGTAGAATTTTGCTCTAATTCACTGAATTAGAAAACTAGAATTAGCTAGTTGTCCAAGTCTGCTTACAGCTGTAGACTGAGTGCAGAGCTGCGCCAAAAAACACGTAAAAACTCCACTACTTTCTGCTCCCGCAGGTTTCTCCTGGCGCTCATGCTTCTCTTGTTCGGCGTGCTCTTCGCGCTCAACTTCGCCACCATGCGGCTCAAACCGGGACCATGGGGTTGCTTGTTCGACGACCTGGGTGAGCTCTCGCAGTCGGCACGATCCAGTAGCGGCCTTATCTTCACCGCGGTTTTCCAGCCCGCCTTTGCCGCCCTACTTCTCTATCCCTTCCTAAAGAAACTGCCGAAGACCGACGACCGTCGTTTGCCAGCGGTGAAGCGCGTGCGCCTTGTGATCAAGCGTACTCTCATCTCGCTGGCTGTGATCGTTGCCTCGGATGTCTGCTCGATCGTGGCTTCCTTTTACATGGAGGCGATGCCTGTGGTGTGGCTGGCCGCCGTCTACGACCTGAATGCCTTCGTTGGTGTCGTCTCGCTTGTCTGCTCCTATCAGGACTGGAGGCGTCGCATGCGTCTTGACAGGCTGCGCACGCCCGCCTCGCTCAGCAAAGACGCCAGCAGCGCACCCCCGGCCAGCATGTGACTTCTGTCTGTAAGCTGGAAACTTAGGCGTGCGTTAGGGTTAACACATACGATGTTGGCATTGTCCCCGCATCACACGATAACAATGATGCTCCCGACTTGGACAAATCTTCGAAGCTCAAACATAAAAAGTTTCTAGCCTATAATTCAAGCAATTTCATATAATGTCGCTCGTCAGAGTTTGAGCTTATACGACTCAGCGTTTCCGCATTGGCCCGAAACCGGTATCTTGGTTGTTGTTGACATTTTGGCTGGACTGTATAATTGTTTATTTGAAAACCACTTTAAAATCGTACTGAACTATTTGTACGTTCCCTTTACGATTGAGTGTTTCGTAATATTTTAACGAACCTTTTTTGGGGGGAGTTTGCCAAAAAAACACCCATGAGATTAAATTACCCTTTAGTGTTAAACCTGCTGTAATGCTCGATGCGCTTTGACGCTTGACCGTTGACGTACATGACTAAACTACTGTGTGCCTACTAATATTAAGTGTATATAAGATATAGATATACCTATTGTTTTTGTCTGCATTAAATTCTATTCTTCCGGTACTTTTACTTGAAGCTACAACACTAAACTACCCAAAGATTATGGCAAATAACAAGGGAAATAACAAGTGTCAGTGTCAATGACGTGGTGATGAAATGAGCTAATTTCCTTCCTTTAAACGTGCTTAATCGCAACAGTATTTCACTTAACCGATCAAAATAACGACATAAGCAAAAAAAAAATTATAACCTGGGCGAACTATGGACATGAATATTTATATTTTGTTAATATTGTTTTTTTCTTAAAGTGTGATTGCTGGCCAAACACAAGTTGTGTGTGAAATTTTAGATCTTTAACGTGAATTTTAGATGCCCTTTGGAAAATTGGAAATCAAAAGACAATATGTCAAACTTAAGCAGTTATGAATTTTTGATCGCATAGGAAAAGAATAGCCCCACTAATATTGACTACAAGCCATATTTTTTTGAGTATGTCTTGTAGTTTATACCGTGAAAAAAACAGCAAGAAAGCTAGACAATTAGGTGTTAGTATGGCTGAATAATTAATCTCGATAAAAATGAATATTAAAATTTTTTTAAACAATCTCGGCGTGCCAAGTTGGCCCAGGTGAAATCATTATAGGCAATACTTCTCTCGAGCGGTTGTTTTGTAAACAGACGCTGATGAGACGCCAGGCGTCACAGATTGCTATTCACATTACGTAAGCTAAAAGCTTGTATATTTTCTCCCATTGAACATCGCCGACAATCGGAAAATGCAAAACAACTGTGACAATACAAGTTTAGTGCTGTTAAGCTTATTTTTCGTGTATGGTTGTCGGCCTTACTAATAGATGATGTTGTGATTGCTGATAACGACTATAGGGATCGGGAACCTTTTTAGCTAAGGGAGCCATAAAAGTCAAATATTCTTCGTTGTATTTTCATGAGAGCCATATAATTATTTTTTCTAGTTATAGATTGGCAAAAACTAATCAATTGAACATGGCCGTTTATTTTGTTCTGATTTAAATGACAGAAAAAATGCACGAAAAAAATAACGAATTTTCGTTGAGAATAGGGCCTTTTGGATATAAAGAGAAATGTGCGAAGCTCCGAAAATTTGCTACCATGTTCAATAAAAAAGGAAATAAAGTTTGGAAAGCGGTCGTGGCGCTTGCAATTTTATTCAGATCATGCTGTGAAATGATAGCTTCGATTTATATGCAAGCAAGATTCTTTCATCAAAAGAGGCATATGGCGTCAGGAAAAGAGGCATATCTGGCTCGCGAGCCATGGGTTCCCGACCTGGACTATAGGAAAGTCCAATTATATCGAGAGTCGACACTCGACACCCGATACGCAGTGGTGGGATTCAAAATTTTTGTCAGCGGGTTCTATAACAAAAGTCATATTTTTCAGCCGGTTCTATCACAAAAGTCATATTTTTCAGCCGGTTCTATCACAAAAGTCCTATTTTTCAGCCGGTTCTATCACAAAAGTCATATTTTTCAGCCAGGTCTATCACAAAAGTCATATTTTTCAGCCGGTTCTATCACAAAAGTCATATATTTCAGCCGGTTCTGTTACAAAAAGTTATATTTTTTGGCAAATAATTAAAGTAGTTGCAATAACAGGATGCAACCCCTGGTCACAGCGAAAGGTTTGAACCGGTTAAATCCCATCACTGCGAACCGGCACACTAAAAAGCAGCAGTCGTCTCATGACTTGTACTTAGGACGCAACAATGCAATTTCCAGGCGAACTATTAATGAAAATTATTACAATTATAAAAATTTAACACTATGTTACGTGCGAACTTGAGAATTGCACATTTTGAAGAAAACACGTAAAGTACTTGGATATCAAAAATCGGTGTATCCGTCTCAGATAGATGCAAAAATCCATTGACAGTAACCAATAATGCTCACCGGTTCGCTAATCTCATAAAATTTCGTGAGACGGTTCTATAGAACCGGTGCGAACCGGCTGAATCCCACCACTGCCGATACGTATAACTGAAGATTACAAGCAATAGAATGACATCACGCGATACCAACCGCTCTCGACTGACACAACACCAAAATTAAGAAAAGGTCTGATAAAACTTTGTAGAACAATACCAGAAGACACGCAGATGATTTGATCCGACTGCCACCTTACCTAAATCTACAAAAAAATCAGTCCTAATTTCAAAATCGATAAAATCCAGCTAGAATAGGATCTAATAGAACATTAACTACAACGTATTACTACTTAAAGTCATCCTACCATTCGGGCGATTTTAAACACTTTTAATTTGAGAAACGCCAAGTGTTAAACGGTGCGCAAGACTCGCTCTATCAGTTTCACTTGGAATACAATATAACACGTGATTACCCGAGGCGAGAGCCGGTTTTATGTGACTGATGCTTCATAAGGCCGGTATTGTAGATTTCGCTAATGTTTTGTGTAGTTATTATTATGTTTGTGTCAGATGTAAAGTAGGCTACATTATAAACAAATTGCATAAAATAAGCGAAATGCAACTGCAGGGGTTCGTTTAAACTTATTGACAAAAGCTGCATTAATTTAAAGCAGGGAGTCGAAGCGGAAATGAACCGGAACTTTATGAACCGGTTTTGGGTCAATTTTTTTCGAACCGTAACCGAACCTGAACCGTTTTTTTGTAAAATTTTAAGGACCTAAACCAGAACTGAACCGCCTAATTTGAAAGAACATGAACCTTAACCGATCCCGAACCTGTAAACAAAAGCGGTTCACTCCAGCATGACGTCACAACTTGTATTTTACAAAGTCAAATTATTCCATGTTTAAAATTTTATGACAAAAATATGAATATTGATTAAATAAAACGTTTATTTTTTTATTTTTTAGACATTTCAATAATGAGTTGCTGGTCTTTTTATACGTCACGTAACTTAGCTTAAATGACTTACAATTCAAAGGTTATTGTCTATATACATTTATTGACCCACATTTTTAGATTTGTATATTTCAACAGGCGAGACATGACCATCGTGCTATCTGAACTCCACTAAATCGAAACTATAACAAACTGTCATTGCATTTCAAATAGGGTCGCTTATAAAGTTATTATACATTCACATAATTCAACATGGTTCGCTTTTAATAAAATAGCTTACATCTCAGTAAAAACACGTGTTGCCAGTAAGGAGTGCATTGTTGACTGGTTTTCAGTATAATTCGGATACAACTAACGTTGCAGTAAAGCGAATGGGTTGGAGATTAACTCGCCAGTTAACGAGCAGGATGCTGGGAAAAGGAAATACGCCAGAAGTTTGCAGACCCTTAGCACACGCACAACGAACACAGTAAATAACAAATACAGACGCTGGGTCATCTACAGATAATATTGTATCCGAACCGGAACTTTATTAACCGGTTTTGAAATAACAAAGGTCGAACCGGAGCTTAACCCGGTTTAAATTGCTCGAAACCGAAGGCGGAAATAAACCGGATTCCGAAAAAATCCTTGAACCCGAATCGAAACCTTCGACTTCCTAATTTAAAGTGTTTTTTTTTATTTATATAACGATAATATAATTTGTTACCTAAGCCAAGGTCACTTTTAAACTTCACGTTTAGATTTTACATTGTGAAGTCACATCTTGACGTAACTTTGTGACTTTACGTTGTGACTTGACGTTATCTCTGAAAAACATTCAATGTCCCCCATTATATTGATATGCTATGTTTTTAAATACTGCATTTGACTGAATTTTTATCAAATCGTAAAAATTGTTAGGCGACATAAATTGTCTTAACTCAGGGACTTTCCCCAGTTGCTACGCTCTAAATTTATCCTTGTCACCACAGTAAATTAAAGGTTGTTTTTTTTAATTAACTTTAATTGTATTTGTATTAAACAAACTAAATTCGAAAAAAATGTTTTATGTATTTCGTAGCCTATTTAGAAGATTTTGCAGTCTTTTGGTAACACGTCATCCGTGTTTGTGGTTTTGTTGTTACAACCATACGTTTCCACAACACAACGCTGTAATAATGCATACCATGTAATATCAACATCACACATGCGATGCGACGTTGCCTGCTAGACGCACTCGCTTTAAGCAGCGGAAACGGAAGCTTCCAGTTAATATTACTGTTTATTGCGAAGTGTTATGCAATAAACACGTGCAATATTGTATTCTAAGTGAAACTGATAGAGCTAGTTTTGCGCATACACTTGACATTTCTCTAATTAAAAGTGTTGAAAATCGCCCGAATGGTAGGATAACTTTAAACAGGAATACGTTGTAATTACTGTTTTATCAGATCTTATTCCAGCTGGATTTAATTGATTTTGAAATTAGGACTGAAAAATTTTTTTTTTTGGTAAGGTGGCAGTCGGGTCAAATCAGTTTATAACAGGTAACACTAATTTACGGAATGATGAATGGTCGGAACGCTCCCAGTAGTATTATTAAATATAATAACACTTGACCCACCTTCTCCCAAACGCTAACCCCCACCCTAACTCAAATATTGTGCATTGGTATAATAATTGTTTCAATTTAACGGGGTAACACTCAATTTAGTGAGCGTTCCGACCATTCATCATTCCGTAAATTAGTATTACCCGTTTACATCTGTCAAACGATTAGATTAAGAAAGTAATAAATTGCTAACCTTTAAGTTAGAAAAGCATTGTTAATAACTATACATACATTCATATAATGCAGTTTTCTGCTTGTTGTTATTTAATAACTTTGTCATTTGTTATGTACCCCTAACCATTGGATTTTGTGCTCTGTTGCTAGTAAGCTAAACAATTTAGGAATTTATATATCTGAGTTGGTCTAAACCAGGGGTAGGCAACCTTTTTAACAAAAGGGCCAGTTAGGAAATGTGATGCTTACAGGAGGGCCGCAAACTAATTCATATTTCTAGATTTTACTACAAAAATTAATGAGCCACCAGGCTGCAACTCAGCAGTTTTGTCAGCACAAGTGTCAACTTGACACAAGTAAAAATTTATAAATGAAGATTGTTTTGTAATAGATGCTCCCCATTCGAGTTCAACTGCATTAGTGTAGCGGTGTAGCCTATGGCTTACATCGCACTTCAAACAGGAAACTGATCGAGCCAAAGTCTCAACATGGTGCACATTCATAGCCTTATTTGGGGAAAAATAACTGAAAAGAGGTGAAGGGCCGCACAAAAAATGGAAAAGGGCCGCACATTTCCCATCCCTGGTCTAAACTCTTGCCAATTTTGTGATCGTATAACAAACGGCCATAAAGCGGATCATTTTACATTTTTAGTCACAGTTTGAGGCACTAGTCTAGAATCTTACCAAAGCGTTTAGACAGTTATTCAATTCACATACAATATTTGGGTTAAACAAATAAAAAACTCAGAGTTTATAAACCTGTGTAAAACCAGGATTAGACATTCTGTTAAAGAAATATATATTTCGCCTATACTGGCAACATCAGTTACTGTAAGTAAAATACATATACATTGCAAAGTAATAACAAAATTAATAAAAAGTCAAAAACATTTAAAAGCAATATAGATTAATTAAAAGTGTAAAAACAAAACATTTGGCTGATTGAAGAAAAGTATGGCTTTCTGAAACGTGATTTTATGCAAAGCTTATTAGGGTTAGCATTTGGGTTGGGGTGGATCAAGTATGGTTGTACTTGATATTTAATAATAGTGTTTAACCCACCCAAACACTAACCCTAACCCAGATCATATGCCTTGTGGTAGGATTCTAGACCAGCTCCCTGTTTGAGGCTATATAATGTCTTGCGAGAAAAACTAAGCAACTGTTTGTTTATCTTAATAGTGATAACCAACTTTATTATCTGGTACTGCCAATTATGTGGGACTGTTGCTAGATAATATAAGACTTTTAATGAACGTTTTTTTTTTTTTTTTGAATCAGTTTAACAAATGATCAAAATATTTACCCTAATTCAAAATGAATCTACAAAAGTCTTGGAACAAGTTTTTCTATCGAAACCCCAAAGGAAAAGTTAACAATGATACCGTATGAAAACAGCAAAATGAACAAGCTAAAAATAATGATGTGTACAAAATGGTTGACTTTGGTGGTGGAGGAGCATTTCTCGATGTTTGGAACCTTAATGGAGAAAAGGAATCGGATGCCGAAAAGACCAAACGCTTTCAGGAGTATTTTGAGAAAGAAATCAAGCCTTTTTATCTCTACGATGAATGTACAATGATTACTGAAAAGGAATACCAGGCCTTTCATAATACTATGAGTAAAAAAATCAAAACGATGATAAAGCAAAAGGAAAACAATGAAACCGTAACCGACTTTGGAGATGATGGGATTTCGCAGTATTCCGAAGCAACCCTCGAGACCCTGGTGTTACCCTTTATTGAGCATACAGTAAAGTGGAGAATAGACAAGCGTGGAGCAGTTGGGGAAACCCCAATGCACCTGCTGTTTTTGATAAATACACCAAGGCATATAAAAATTGCCAAGGCAATCCTTGCCATTTATCCTGAACTTTCAATTGACATCTATGAAGGCTTTGAATATTATGGCGAGTCATGCCTGCATTTGGCTATCATTCAGCAAAATGTTAAGGCAGTAAGGCTGCTGCTTAATACTGGGGAGTTGGTGGAAAAGTACTGTCATTCTAGAGCTCGCGGTCGCTTCTTTCAACCATTGAGCATAAAGCGAGGAGATGTTAAACTGAAGAAGCAGAAGTTTGAGGGGTATGCATATTATGGGGAGTACCCCCTTTCATTCGCAGCTAGCACAGGAAATCATGAGATCTATGATCTGCTCATCAAGCACAAGTGTAATCCAACCCTGACAGACAAGTTTGGGAATAATGTGCTACACCTGACTGTAATCCACAACCAACCGGATTTGTATTACTACGCTGTAAAGCATGCAGTTCACAAAGCAGATCCTAACCAAACCAATAATGAGGGCCTTACCCCTCTTGCGCTTGCTGCAAAATTGGGAAGAAAGGAAATGTTTGAAAAGATCCTTGAGATTTCATCCAGAGAATACTGGTCTTACAACACAGTTACATGCTCCGTATATCCTTTGAAGTCCCTCGATACAATTGGTCCAAAAGGGGAGACTGACTGGAATTCCGCTCTAATGATGATAATTCGTGGCAACAAGCAGGGGCATTACGACATGGTTGCCAATGACGTTGTCCACCAATTGCTTCAAGAAAAATGGAAAACTTTTGCCAAAGCAAAGTTCATGCGGCTCTTGGTATTTTACCTGTTTCACATTGCCTTGTTGTTTCCAGCTGTGTACTTACGGCCCAATGCTCAAGCCGATTTGCGCTACGGAACCAGCAGTTATGATATTGCCCGTTATGTTTTTGAGGTGATGGTCTTGATTGTCAGTACCGGTGTGCTTTTCTATGTTTCAAGGGAAATATATTTGGAGACCCTGTATGGTTTTATCCAAAACCTGTTTGCAATTCCTTCCAGAGTTGTCTATGTGTTGTCAAATATTTTAATAGTCTTGTGCGTTCCTTTTCGGTTTGCTGAATTGTATAGCGTAGAAGACTGGCTTTTGGTTTTTGCTATTCCGGGATTGTGGTCATATCTTCTCTTTTTCTTTAGAAGCATTCCACAGTTTGGGCCCCTGATTATCATGATATACCGGATTCTTGCATCAGATATGTTCAGATTTGTTTACATTTATGTTGTAATAGTTTTTACGTCAACTGTTGCCTTTTTCTACCAGTTTGAAGGTCAAAACATTTTTGCATTCCAGTCAGCACCTGGCACTGCTATGACTCTATTCCAGATGACTTTTGGAGAGCTTAGCTACCAGGATGTTTTAAGTGCAAAGTTGCCAGGACTCTCAATTGTATTGTTTGTAATCTTTATGGTCCTTGTTCACATTTTGCTGCTGAACATGCTCATCGCAATGATGACAAGGACCTTTGATAAGATAACGGCCAAATCAAAAAAGGTCTGGAAACAGCAGTGGGCAGCTATGGTGGTCACAATGGAACGATCGCACAGACAGGCTCAAAAGCGAGAATTTCAACAGTCGTATGACATGAACATTAACACAGCTCGTGTGTCAAGTGAAGGTGCAGCTGCAGGCGAAGAAGATATCAACACAAACATAAAATACGACGATCGTGCTATAATGGTAATTAAGCAGAGACAAACATCAGAAACTGGTCGCCGTCGCATCATTCAACAGTCTTGGAAAAACGTGGGAGAAAAGGCTCTTACTATAAAGCCATCTACGGCTGTTGCTCCCCCACAATTGGAAATTCGTAGTGTGGCTGGAATGACTGATTTTATGTTGGGCGGTTCTCACAATGAAACTTTTGATGATGAAAATGACGAAGGGGAACTTGAAGAAGAGGAAAAGATCTCCGCTGTAAAGAGCTTTCTACAGAAGTCATTTTCAAGAAGAGGGAGTGCGGCATCTTACACATCACCTGAAGCCTCACCAAGATTAGGAAAAGGGGACATTGTGTGATGTTAAATTGGCAGAAAAGAATGTTCAATGTTGCTTTAAAAAGTCTGTCATCCTTTCTTTTTGGGAGCAGTTTCACACATGGAATATATCAAATGAACTATGAACTATGTGGACAACTGATTTCATTGGTTTTAAGCATTGTTGTTTAATAGTACTAAATCACAGTATTGCAAAACATAATACACAAGTTTGTACTACATATTTTTGTTAATATTTTTACTGTTGTTTTTAATCCAATGCAGCACTTCTTGTGCATCCAAGTTGTATTTTGTATGTTGAAAATTTACTTATATATACACATTGAGTACATAGGTTTGCACTTAGAGTAATTTATACTTATTAGCACTTTTCTAGATTTTACACAACCGATTTAGATTGTATTTTCACTTGCACTTAAAATGATGTATTACACTTGTTGCATTTTGTTAGTTTCAAGCCAAATTTGAATAACATATCCTTAAACCTTAAAAAGTTTGTACACAACTAACTTTGGTATACCAATTTTAAGGCGTTTTGTTCCACACTTCTTGCAATCCATCATTTCTATAATACTTTATTAGGTTTTAATTACACACATACAGTTTAGCCATAGCCTTTGTGGCTATAATTTAAAACCAATAATGGTTTTAAAATGCTTTACCGTTGTAAGTAGGCCTTAAAAATAGTATTTTTGTGTTTGGTTATTTTTTTAGTTTCAAGTAAGAAAGTCTTGTTAAGGTATAAATATCTATTTTTATGTGGAATTGACTGTACTTCGCTTTATTGTCGCACATTATTATCAGGTTTTAAGATAGCTTTGCGATTGTGTGTTATATGTACGGTTGATATTGTTTCATAACAAAAATCTTCTACTATTATGTACTTTGCAGTAGATAATTTTTCTCTTTTTTAGATTGACGTTGTATATAAAGTTTATAATTAAAAAGTTATTAAATGGCGTCATCAAAGGAGAAGTGTTTGGCACTCGTACTTCTTGTGATGCAAACATCACTAATGGTTTTACTTGGACGTTACACAAGGACTGTACAAGTCGATGAAAATCGCTATCTAACCAGCACTGTTGTATTTCTGTCGGAAATCGTGAAGCTTGTCTCTTGTGCAATAATTATTTTTTACACCAACCGTAAGTAAATAGTTTAAACAAGCACATGAAATAAACATGTTAAACAATTTTTATTTTTTTGCTATATTTTAGTGAAATTGAACTAAAGACTTGTAAATAAATTAAAAGTACAAAGTAAATATCTATTTATTTCTTCTTAAATATATTTTTTTAAGGTTATTGTTTCAAAAAGTTTTTGCGGGATGTTTATAATGCAACAATTGGCAATCCAATTGATTTTGTCAAGATTGCTGTACCGTCAGGTACTTACGCTGTTCAGAACAATCTCCTTTTTGTTGCATTAACCCATTTAGATGCTCCAACTTATCAGGTAATTTGCTTTTTGGTGTGAGATTTGTCTAATAATAATTGCCTATAAAAACAGTATGTCCCGACTTACTTTAGGGTGGAATGGTTCAGTTTTTTTATTCCATTGGTCACAAAAAAGATTTGCATCATTAATAAGACCTAAGCGGGTCAAACATGTTAATATTAATGTGAAACTCGCTGCTGCTTTTCCTGTAAGTCAGAGCCTAAATGATTCCCCTAAAACTTATATGCATAAACAAGGATTCACTTGAACATTATGAACCAAATATGTCAATAAGCTACTGCAAATATTTTAATGGTTTATACGAATTTGACCGGGATTTTTTGCTCTGTAAGGTTGATCTCTTTGACATAAATGTCAGCAGCAGATTTGTCACAACTATTCTGTTGTCTGTCATAGGGTGTCGCACAACTACCCAAGGGTTAAAATACTAAACAAAGGATCCCTTCTGCAGGAAATAAAATAAAAAATGTCTTGAGATATGGTTTGTGCACCACAATCCGAAAAAGAAACCACTGATATCATTAAATATTTCAATACTTAATTTGTCTACCCAGTTTTAAGTGAATAAAATATTAAGAGTCATTTGCTCATCTGACTCAATTGTTTTTCCGGAAAATGTGTGGTAAAATTTTCTGATAAATATCTTTAGGTTACCTACCAATTAAAGATTCTTTCTACTGCAATATTTGCTGTTGTTTTATTGCGGAAAAAATTGTCTGTTCAACAATGGACAGCCCTTGTGTTTTTGATGATTGGAGTTGCATTAGTACAGGTAAGAATGACTACTTTGGTTATATATGTATATTAGGTTTCATTGTTTATAATTTAACAAAAATATTAAGAAAAACTTTCTATTTTTTTAACACAGTCTAATAAAATCCTGTACAATATATAATACCCTAAGTAATTTGTTTTTTATAACAGGATAAGTATTTTTCTGAAATACACAATGTGAAAGTGTAACATTTTTAATTAAGAGAACTCTGATCGTAATCTGGATCCTGCTTTTTAAATAAATAAAATGAGAATTTCGTAAACAACCATAAATATTTTTCAACATTTTCTATTTTGCCAACTAGTGTTATTTTTACATACCTAAATAAAATAGTTGCAATGTCTAAGAAGTTCTTAGCAGACACCTAACCCAAACCTCTTGCTTTCGTTTTCCTCTGAAACAAAACCAGTTGTTATAATATGCACACTTTCAGCCAATTAAGTTGTATGATTTTTTATTGTCCTAATCCTAAGTATATATAGAAATTTATGTTAACTTGGTTATAGGCCCTTTCCCTGATCATAAACGTTTATGGATTAGTCATTTTGTTACTTTTTAATTTATTTTAAATGTGCTGTAAGCTTCTTGTAGTATCAAAGGGATCATTTTTTTCATTTTACAGGTAGGGCTAGGGCTACATGTCTCAATTTTGTCGCCCAAAAATTTTTAATTTTGTTAAATCTGGTGGAACTAAACATGAAATAATTATCTTTAAAATAAAGTGCTACTTTGCTCTTTAATTAAACCTCGTACCACTTACAGTTTCCAACAAATTCACCAAACCAACTTGATGAGAAAAGGGGAAGTCAATTGTTTGGTTTGTTTGTGATTGTGGTTGCAAGTCTCACTAGCGGCTTTGCTGGTGTTTATTTTGAACTTCTCTTAAAGCAAAATACATTTTCACTTTGGATTCGAAATTTGCAAATGGGTGAGTAACTTAGTTTGTGAAAGTTGTATCTAATTTAACAAATAAAGCCATTAAAAGTGCCACCAATCTCCTGAAATGTTAATTCTTCATCCCTGCTAGAAAAATAACGATGCTAAAATGTCTTTATAAACTTTTGTACGCACTAAGACAAAAATATTTTAGTTATCAAAACCAATTTTTCGGAGATTTACAACCAATATAGAATTATTATACTGTGCATTTTTAATTTTTTTGAGCCCAAGAATTTCTTACATGGTTACCCATCCGAGGCTGTTTATTAAGATAACTTATCATGATAAAGCTTGTTGATGGCAGAAAAATTGTGCGTTACATAATTTAGTAATTATGCATTGCGAGATAAAAAATTCTATAAAAAAATATATTGTTCAAGTAAAAATATGAAATAAGGTAAAACGAGCTATGCACAGTTAACATGTAGTTATTTTTTAAAGCAATCTTTGGAATAATTTTCGCTGGTCTACAAATGTGGTGGAAAGATGCGGAGAAAATTTTTAGCAATGGATTGTTACAGGGTTACACTATGCCGGTGTACATAGTCCTCTTTTTGCAGGTAGATATAATAGCTTTACCTAAAATGTGTTGGCGATTTCTTATGGGTAGGGTGAGTATTTTTGACTTAAAGTCAAAATTTTAATCAAATTTAAAACTGATCGGCATAAAAGTCAAAATTTACAATGTAGGTCAAAATTTGTCAAAATCGTTTATAAAATGCAAAAAGAACTACAAGATCAACAGCAACTATAATAGACTTTTCTAAATTGCCGTCCAGTTTGAAATTTGATTAAAATTTTCTTTTGAATTACATCAAACAACCTTTCAAGTGATATACTGTAAATATCTTCATTATAGCGACATACCATACAGCAAGCGGGTATAAGTAAATACAAACCGGTTTATTGTACTAGGTTCAGCCCCAACTCTGTTTTTGATTCAGAAATGTGTGGGTCTCTGATTTAGACAAGTTTATTGAACAGTATTTTTATATTATTATTTAATGATGGTTGGCAATTATCTCTTTTCCTATTTTGATAATAATCTAGCTCCTGGTTATTTTTTGGAAATTCGTTTTACCCTGTATTTCAACTAAATTGTTCCCTCAAATATTTTTTAAAATACTCTGCGTCTTGTTTTTCTGAGGTATTTTAATAGTTGTTCGCCTCTTTCATAACTTGCTGAAAATATCAAACATTTTAAAATTTTGCAAAAATTGAAAAATTAGCTGATTCGGGATTATGATACTTTTAATATTCCTAGGCAACCATGACTGGTCAAATTGCCATGTTTATTTCATGGGGTTTCTAGCTTAATTGGGCATAACTAAATGTAGTATATTTTCCTTAAGAGTTATCCAACTTTTACCATTTTGTCTTCTACAGTCCTACGGTGGATTACTAGTAGCATGTGTGATTCAGTACACTGACAACATTGTAAAGGGTTTTGCTACCTCTATTTCAATTGTCTTGTCAAGTATTTTCTCCTATGTTGTCCTGGACGACTTGCAGTTGTCTACGTAAGTGTCTTGTTTGTAACTTTTCCTAATTTGTTTTTTCGTGACTATATTAATTATCTGCGATTTTGTGGTTCTTTGAAATACATTTTAGTCTGGACTGTTGCCCTTATACTTTTCGTTTATAACCATTGTATTGAAAAGTAAAATAAATAGATGTTTGGATGCTATACACCAGATTTAGCATTCCCACTTGCCATCATTTATTTAACTATCTGTTTGTAGGTTTTATGAAGTGAATTTTTATGTTCCGGTTAAGCCTATTGCGTTACTATCACTGAGAGCTGATGCCACAAAATACATATGCTTTACGAACCAAATTAATGGAAAACTTTTAACAGGCCTTTTGTTGTTGGAACAGTCTTGGTTCTTGCATCTACATTCATGTATGGTCAACGCCAAAAAAGGGTCAAATCAATATAAAAGTAATTTATGTCTGCTTTGTTTAACTGATGTGCAATTCCCTGTTTACCTGTTGAATTTCTACAAATCAAATTTTCTTTTGTCTCTATGAAATTATGGTGAACTTAAAAAATATTTCCCTGTTTCTTTTAAAAGTCTGCTACAATGTTGCAAAGTATTTTTTTAAAACTCTTGCGAATATTAGTTTGAATATATTTACATTTTAGCACTGTATTTGAATTATATAAGGTTCTATGTTGCCTGAGTGTAAGAGCAGGGATTCTTAAACTGGGGTCTTGAACCCCTTGGGGTTCTGTGAACTAATTATAGGGGGTCCATAATGGCCAAATTGAAATATTAGTGTATATTTAAGTTCGTAATAAATTTTTCATAGAAAAGAGTTTAGTTAAAAATAAAACGTTTTAGCACTAAATTTATTTAGACCGCATTTTACCTAAATCATCAGCATATTCCTGAAAGTCGATTCTTATTGTGAGGTAAATTTATATAAAAAAACGCACATTTCTATAGTCTATTTGATTGTGACGTCAATTTATGACATTATTGAAATTTATTGCCTAACGTGGTCTACGTGAAGCAAAACGGTCAAATAGTTTAAGAACCCATGTGTTTGAGTATTTTACAACTATGCTTGGTGCAGTCTGTGTGTTTTTTGTTATTTTACTTGCTATGCTCTTTAGGAAACTATTAATACTCCCCGTTAAGCTGCCTCCCAAACGTGTTTATAAGACACACCATATTGCAATTTTACTACAAACGCTGATCAGTTGAAGCAAAGATGTCTTCTTTTCAATATAAATAAAATTTATGGATTGGTTTTAATATCTTTCTGAAAGTTTTATAGTCGAGATTGTCTTTGAAGCAATTTTACTGCAGTTCTTATCAACATTTGCCTTCAAAGGTAATCAGTTTGTTGCTAGATTAATTTGGCATACACTTTTGTTTAAACTTGTATTGTGTTTTTTTTTAAATTGTGTTTTGATCAGGCTGCTTATCTTTTATTTATTTCTTCCATTTTTGTGAACATATACCAGCTGTAAAAGAACCAAGTAAAACAGTAAGAAAACCGAATCCGGTTGTGTATGTTTGAAAGAAAGTCGGAACAGTGTTTAGAGCAAGTAGGACAAACATCAGTATCCAAATAGCAACGAAGAAGGACACCACGTAAGCCAAAGTCGGCACTCCGTTGGCGATTTTTTTCGTGTTGACGCAGGTTCCTAAAATACCTGTGAAGTAAAAAAATCGGCTGTTGCTGCACATATATAATTATTAACAATCGCTGTGTTTTATTTTGGCTAAGTATGGTTGAACTTAATATTAGGTAATAATTGTTGGCAAAAGATGCTTTTGAATATGCTCATAGAATTGCTGTGTAGTACGGTAATGGTACACAAACAGCAGTCTGCCTCGCACGCTTCGAGACAAAAGTTTTGGCGCTTTGAATGTTTACATTTTTACCGTAAAAAATATATATATTAAATACTAAATCGACATTTTCAACGCGCACACTTTGTCACTGTGAACTAGCTAAACAATAAATTTTATTATACTTTATAACCTTTCTCCAATTTTTATGTGGCTATAGCCAAACGCGGTATCGCTTTCCAAGTGAATTTATCTAGACAGCGCTCACATTTTCACGAATAGATTACATTTTGGTTATGTGTCTTTAGTATTGTAAGTAACACGTACTCGCCAACATAAAATGGACACACACAATAAGTTTATAGGTGACCTACAATGCGAACGGCGCCTTTGTTTTTTCTTGTCCTTGTGGAATTCTAGCTAAGAAATGAGTTGGGTTAGAATTTTAGTTGGCTGGAAATTGCCGGAGATTGAGCGGTGAAGTTAGGGTTTGGGCACAAAAGGTTGTTTAGATTTTATTCCGACGGCTTTACGTCTTAATCGGACTTAAACTTTATTTCGACTATTAGGTTTTCGTCCTGTATATGTTCTACTACGATCTGTGCTTTATTCCAACCATATTGTTATTCTAATTTCGGTCTTATTGGTGGTGTCACGTAAAATTTAAACGCAAAAAATATCTTAATACACATGAAAAAAATAGCTGTTTTCTTAAAGTTAAGTTTTAAACAAGTGTGGGGAACCTGCTGTTCATGTTTTTCGCCTTTGCTACAAAAAGTAGAGGTATGCAGCTGGGACTGTTGAGGACTTGTAAATATAAAACCTTAAAAACTTGAGTGTACTGTTTTGTTTTTGGCAATTGGAACGATTTTAACAAGTTGTAGTCAATTCATTTGAATAAATAATAAGTTCAGGGGTCATTGTCATTGCCATGCAGTGGTCGGCAAACCTTTTTTTGCGGCCCAAAGTAGGCTTCTCTTTTCAGAGCTATTGAAGGCCCACTACGTAACTACTACCGGTACGAAAACAGTGGCGGATACAGGATATTTAATTTTAAGGTAAAATATTACACGGCGCGTTAATGGGCAAAACACTCTCATGAGATAATGTAAGACATACTAAAAAAACAAATATGCATGAAGCGCGAAAAATGTTGCGTTTACATATAGTAAAACTTGTCAAAAAGTATAGTTCGACAGGCTCTCAGGAGCACATTTGTCACGTGGGTCTCAAGCACTAAGTAAAAACAAACAAGTGTATACAAAAAAAAGTTTAGCAATACTTTTTGGGAGCCCAAAATGCTTCAGTCCAGTTTTTTGAAAACAGTAACTGAAGTTAGCTATTAATTAAAGTCATTACAACACTTGGAGCCACCATTATCACTAATAAAAGGGTGAAAACTTTTAATATGGCGACACTTTTACAGACTAAATAGTTGAAATACAACTTAAACAACTGGTCCTAAAACCCACCAGTGACGTAGGAGCCAAAGAGTAACGAAATAAGATACGATCCCCACAGCTCCGGTGCTTTAAATTCTTCGTGACTAACCACCCTTTTCAACACAGCAAGCCAAATTTCGACGAGGCAAGTTGCCAACATTATGCAAATCAAAAGCTCAAATCGAGTAAATAACCTCACTTCCATAGGCCAGCTTGTAACGGGCATTTCGATGGTTACATAACTACTTTCTGAGTTATTTTTACGCTTCATGTTGACTAAAAAATTACGTTTTATTTCAAATTTTACACAACAAAAGTTAATAAAAGATCAATTAATAGATTCTATTCAGCAATCTCTCTTAATCTATTGTTGTCCTAAAAAGTGCATTGTGAGATCATTTTAGAAATCGTAAGTTAGTAAGTCTGGTGTTTTGTTTTATTTTTTTATTATCTAATTACTGTAGGCTAGTCGTGTGTTGTTGTATTACAATGACCCACTCAACGAAAAGGCGATTGAAGAAGGAAAGGGCAAAAACGATAGAAGAATATTATAAATCCAAGGGAAAACAAGGATCTATTAGTGGTAAAGAAGCTGTATATGCCCTGGTCATCACTATAAGAATGTACTACAGTCTGTACTGGAGTCAAACTGGAGAAGGGGCTGAGTTTTCAGACCCATATTGGCCAATGTTTTCCTCTATGTCGACAATGTCCATATCAGGTAATTTCAAAACCTAGCTGCTGAATTTTCGAATTTGATTTGGTTAAAATGGCCAGCAAATGTTCTTATTGATGAACATGTTTATTTTCCAGCTATTGCAGGCCTCGTTATCTACAAGTATCGCAAGGAAAGAGCAACGGTCGTGTTGGTCAGTGCTGTACTGCTGTGTGGGTTTTTAATTTTGCTGTGGCTATTCGCTATGATAGGAGAGGCTTTTTTCTCAGCATACGTGGCACAAAAAGACGACTGTTCGGCGCCAATAACGCTCAGCTACTTTCCACAATACGCAGTTGTTAGCACGGCAAGCTTCGGAGTGACCTTGTACTTGATAAGTGGAGCAGTTCATACCCTAATGCAGTGAATGCTTATCGCAAATTCTGCTTTTTTCAAAACGGTTATGTTGGTGTTTGAGTACTTTAATCCAGTGGTTCCCAACCAGACTTGGACAACTAGATTTATTTTAGCTTTTTAAAATTAGATTAGAATTAAAATTAGAGCATTTTAGTTTTTCTAAATTAGATTCGAATTAGAATTACCGAATTCCTAAAAAAAACAAATTGGAACTAGAATCACATACAACCAATATAATTTAATCGCAAAGTATTCTTATAAGAATGTGAATGGTAAATATGTGTGTGATAATTTTTAAGCCTTTTTATGCTTTTTGTTTTTAGACTGTAAAATTACATACAAGTCGTTCCAACCAAAGAGTTTTTATTACAATTCTGTGTTTCAACTGAGTCACTAAAAATGCCGTTGGACCAAGTAGCAGTTTTGGAAAAATCTGAATTAGATTAGAACTAGAATTAGAGCACACAGGCAGTTCACAAATTAGATTAGAAGTAGAATTAGCCACATTTTGCTCTAATTCAATGAATTAGAAAACTAG
Source organism: Ascidiella aspersa (assembly GCF_963924565.1). NCBI lineage: Eukaryota > Metazoa > Chordata > Ascidiacea > Phlebobranchia > Ascidiidae > Ascidiella > Ascidiella aspersa. The sequence continues at coordinate 21,890,375 of NC_139454.1, forward strand.
AATTATCTAGTTGTCCAAGTCTGTTCCCAACACGTTTTTAAGGCGACCCGCTGTTTAGTTTTCATATTTTGTAAAAAGATACAATATGTCTGAAAAACAAGCGACCCCAAAAAATAATCAGGCGACCCAACTTTGGGTCGCGACCCATGCGTTAGGAACCACTGCTTTAATCTACTGTTCTTCCTGCTGATTAAAAAACGTATCGGACCTGGTCGGGTAAAAAAAAAAATTTAAATTCAATTTTATAACAATTTGTATCGATTTTTAATTTTTGGTTTTTGAATGCTTACCCTGAAAATAAACATCCTTTGTGATATATAACGCAAGTTACTACTTGTTTAACTGCGGTTAAGGTATTTATATTAAAAACTACTGCTAACAAAACTTAGGTTTGGTGTTACTCAGTGAAAAACAGATTTCAAAGCCAAGTATTGTTTTTCTTAAAACGTTTTTCTAAACATCGATAAACAGTTCCAAATTTTTGTGAAGGCAAAGCGTCACCACTTTTATTGATCTGCAAAAAAGAATACATTTTATTTGTTGAAGACGTGTGAATTTTATAGGAAAGAGCACACAGTGAAAGTAAGCAATATATCACAAATATAATATATTGAACTCTACTGAAACGTTACAAATATTGGTATTTGGCTTACGGACTATTTTTTTTTTGTTAGGATTGAAATGTAGAAACAACTTTGTTATTAAGAAAGCACAAGCGTTACAATATATATATACCCTTCTATAACACAAACAAGATTCACAACGGCAAATGTGATAAGAAAGCAAAATGTGAAATACAAAACAAAAGCAAAAGCAAAACACCCCGTTTAAATTATTTTTAGCTTCCCTCTCATTTTGGGGGGTATAAATTTCTTACGTTTTCGGCAGTTTTTTTTTTTTTTTAATCGTACTAAATCAAAAGGACCACAAGAGAAAAAATAAACTCAACAAATAATATACAGAATCTATAAGCTCTATAAAGTCTTCACAAAACACGAAAAATCTCATTTACAAAAAGACTCTAAAACGAGCAATTTCAGTTGAAAAACTTGAAATGGCGAAATTTAAAGGTTTGCAAAGATCTGAATCCAAGAATTTCGAAATTTTCCACATTTTGAAAATTGGTGTTCGTCCAAAACGAAAACACAATGCTCACTCGATTTGCACCACTCTCATAGTGTTGGTGAAGCCAGAGCCAGGCTGCCACCCAGTTACCACAATCACGAAGTCCTTGGGCTTCAGAAACTTTCTGGCTTTGCCCACTTCGATTGCGAAGTTCACCCGACCGTCAACATCATCAGACCAGCTTGGGTTAACCGGGGACTGAAAACATTGTTATATAGGCTTAGAATTAAACAGTGATTTTATTCTTTGTAAATTCTTACGTAGACCTCTTAAGCAACTGGCGAGCGAATCTAGCTTTAATTTTGGTCAGAGCGGTGTTTCTCTTAAAATACTTGCATATTTGTATTTATAGGTCCCTGTGGGATGAATTGGCGATACAAGAAAATAAATAAATCCCCAAAAAAATGTTTTATTTCTTAACGCGGCGCACCGGTTAACATGCGCGGGATTAAAATATGCCCTTTTAAAACGAATTCGGCTAACTTAATACAAAAAATAATTGCTAAGGCTAGATTGTTTGGACTACTCGATTATAAGCTGGGATTTTAAAGAGAGTCATCAACTCATCACAGTTAGTACATTGAAGCAAAATATGGCAATTCAATTAAATGAAAATTTCAACACAAGATCAGAAAGGTCAAACGACGTAAACTACCGCCTTCCGTTACAATAACAAAACCGTACATTAAGCCCTCACCAATAGGACGTCCGCAAAATACAACAATACAGTTCAATTTAAGTTAAGGATAAGAATATTTTTAAATTTATAGATTTAACTATAGTAAGTGGTTTAGAATTAAGGTTGTTAAATTTGGGTTTACCAAGCATTCCAAACTAGGTAAAGATGCATAGTTCTATAAGTCAGGTCTATGCTGATACCAGAGCATAAAAAACATGCTGGTACCAAGCAGTGTCATTGGGTCAATTTGGCAATAGCGGGAATCAGTATTATACCTGGTAGAGAATTGGAAAGCAACCTCTGTAGAGATGAATTTGGCGAGCCGTTTGCTCAAAGCGAGTCACCGTAAGAATAGGCGCCCGCGGTCGATAACTGGAGATGAGAGCCGCCGACTTGCCTGACCTTGTCAATACGATGATGCTGTCTGCGCAAGAAAACGCCGGGTTTATGTACATGACAAATTGTATATAAATGTCTCCATATGATCAATTTGTAATGGTTAGTGCGTATTCGAGTCTAAAATGCTTGCGCGTATGCCATTGGTAATACATATACTCTATTTTCGTGCTAAGGTAACCTTGGATATTGCGGGAAATAACGTTCAGAGGTTTCCAATCGGTCGGGGTGAATGAACTCCGGTAACGGGAGTTCAGCGACCCTGGTTCTCACATGAGGCGATAACACGAAAGCTTATATCGGATTACGCGCGTGGCAAGCTTAATTTAGAACAGGGGAATCGAAACCAGCATCGCTAACAAAAGGTTAGTTTTCGAGATAAATATATCTCTGTCCACCACACAGTTTTGCTAAAGTGGACTTAAAAAGGTTCCAAAAAGTTGCGAAACTCCACGGCTTTACTTTATAATGTCGGTGAACTGTAGAACTGTATTTTTTCGCATTTTTATGGGTTTAAAAAATATTATAGGCAGCACACTCACGGGCTTGGCATCTAAACGAAGCTTCCACCACTGCGCTTGCAATTGCGGGGGCCGAGTCCGTGGCGAAGCTGCGACAGTTGCGCAATTGCTCGAACTCCTGCAAAAAATAAGCGTCTTCGGTTAGTCAGGTCACAAGGCAACATTAAAAAAAGACATTTTTCACTGACTTAGTGTCACCCTAAACCGAACACCTTCAGAATGGCCGAGGTAATATTTATTGTTCACCACGAACTAACCGTTGAGGGTCCGACAGCAATCACAATAGAGTGAACAAAAACGGTTTTAAATTTGTCGTATGTTTTGTTGATTTAAAGGACTTGACTTCACTGTTTTTAAATAAAGTATTTTGACCAAAATTACTTGACTTGACTTAAGTCTTTTGGACAAATGACTTGACTTGGACTCATTTATCTCGAGTTTTGCACGTTAAACAATTTCACTGCTGTATATCGTGTTTGTGTCATTTTTTAGTTAAATTGTTCCTCATAATCGGAAAAGTTTAGCAATACTGCAGAATAGATCACCAGTTTATTTTTATGTCCAATGACAGGACTTGAAATTTGATTTATTTTTGCAAAATACTTTACCTGGATTTAAGTTGCCGAACAAACTTCTATCATAATACGAGTCTGTACAAATCAAACACCTTTTTTAGTTACCTTCTGGTGGAAGATAATGGCTTCGGCCTCCCTGGCAATGCAATGCTGCATCTTGACACATTCCAGAGGAAAAGCTCCTGAAAAAATGCATCTTGGCAAATCCTTATTTGTTTACAACACATTTAAAAATGTGTTTCAAATTATAACAAATTGCAGCAAAAAGAACTTGGAAAACGATAATGTTAGCAAAGCAGCATTACACAACTCACCCTTGGCAGTCTCCCCACTAAGCATGATGCAATCGGAGCCATCCAATACAGCGTTTGCAACGTCGGATGCTTCGGCGCGAGTTGGACGTGGTTTGCTGATCATACTCTCCAACATCTGGGTTGCGCAGATCACTGGCTTACCTTTGAGGTTGCACTTGCCAATGATCATCTTTTGGGCGATAAAGACCTGGCAATAAAAAAGCGGGGCTTGGTAACAAAATGGTATAAAAAAAACAGCAGGGACACGTCAAACGGAAGAATAAGACATTATTGTTAAATTCATTGCAGCCAATAGTATTATAGGTAGATTTATTAAGAACACTGTCATTTTGTTATACACCACAGGCATGTCACACGCCAAATTAAAATTTATTGTTTACTTTATTTGAGTCAACAGTGTTAGAAGCATATTTGAAAAATCCAACAATAGTTTTCTATGTTTAAACTAAGAACTTTTTTAATATTTTGTGGTATTAAATAATAGTTAATTAATGTAAACCAATGGCATGTTCTTACTTTTTCTGCTGGAATTTCAATTCCCATATCCCCTCTGGCCACCATGATGCCATCACTAGCCTCAATGATTTCATCAATTTTCACAACACCTTCATGATTTTCAATCTTGGAAATGATCTGTTAAAAACAAAAAAAGCTTTTAAAAATACTTTGCTTGAATAAAAACGTTCAATCAAACTCAACAATTGGAAATAAACACAAAATGACAAAACATTTGTTTGAAAAAAAATACAACATGATTAAAGCTAGTACAGGAAAAAAACTAAAAGAGATTGGTTTCTGTACTGTTATGTTGGGTAAAATACAGCAGTCCAGCAATATGAAATATAAAGTGATTTGCTCTTGGTTGAACAATGTAGTACAACACAATGTGGCACATAAAACTGCTCTGCAAATCATATTTCAAAAACCATTAAGGGCCCATTAACACAAGTACAATCCCTAAAAATCAATAATATCAATATCTGCCCATGAGATTAACCTTGATGTTTTTGCCATCCTCTCCAAGGACATCTCTGACTGCTTTAACGTCGGCAGCTTTACGAATAAATGACGCAAAAACCATGTCAACACCTTGGTCAACACCAAAACGAAGGTCTTTTCTGTTAATCAAACAAAAAATAATTAACTTTAAATATATAGAAATTATACAGTGGGCTAATAAGTGTGAATTATTTTTATTAGCTTTTATTCCCATTAGCTATGTACTTACTTGTCTTTCTCACTAACTGCAGGTAGATCAACTTCAATGCCAGGTAAGTTGACGCCTTTTTTAGATCCCAACATGCCGCCGTTCTCAATTTCACAAATGCAGTAATCTGCCCCCTTTTCCTTTACTTTAAGCGAGATGAGGCCATCATCAACAAAAATCTAAAAACAAGATTTAGTGTAAATTAATTTAAAAAATAAAATCCTAATATCCGATTTCGAGGTAAGTCATTTTTTGTAGCTTATCTAAACTGTGTCACAAGGTATAAAAGCTAAGAAGTCTTACCCTACTTCCGATCTCGGTAACCTTGTTTAGGTTTTTGTAATCAACATAAATACAAGTTTCATCGCCAAGCTCAAAGAAAGCATCATCCAGAGACAGCTTAATGGTGTTTCCAGTTTTTAATTCTACTTCAGCGCTACCGCCACCCTTCAAAAGGCCAGTTCTCACCTCAGGACCTACATTATGTAAAGCATTCAACTTATTGTTAATTTAGATATATATAAATCCCATAGTAGACAGTTTTTCTATATTCAATATATACTGATTTAATTCAATACTTATACCTAATTAATCAGACATTTTACTGTCAACATACACATTGCTACATCGTAAAATATGTCTTCCACAAGTTTGTGCTTTTGGATGGTTAAAGCCATTTTTTCTCAGCTTTAGAAAGCTAAGTTACATTCAGACGCCAATTTGCTAATATTTATTTAAAAATCTTACAAAAAAATTACTATGTAAAATTACAAATATGGATTGAATGCGAATGTCTGAATAGCATCATATCTGCATGACGTGACACACAAGTATACAAAATCACTTGACATTAGTTATTTGCATAGTTGTTTTTTACAAAAACAAACATTGTGTTTAAACTGATTCAAGACTATTATTTCAGCATTGAAACTTTTGTTTAAATAAAATCCATACATTAGCTTAATTATGAAAAAAAAAGATTGGTAACAATATTATGACAGTTTAGAGCAAGTGTTTGATAAAATACCTTTTGTGTCCAGAGCAATGCCGATTGGTCTGAAATAGATTGGATTTGTTTTAAAACTATCAGCTGCTGTCCGCACATTTTTAATGGTATCGGAGTGATATTCGTGGGTGCCATGTGAAAAGTTGAGCCGGGCAACGTTCATTCCACACTTGATCATATTCTGCAGAACTTCGACTTTGTTCGATATTGGGCCTACATATACGTAAACATGGAAAATTTAATAAATGCAATTTGTTAACAATTAGAAATTAAAACATTGAGCCCAAAATTGTAGAACAACAATTAATGAAACGTCGCTGGTCTAGAATCCTACCACATTTTCGTCAATGGTTTGCATTGCTAGATTCGGTTAGGGTGAGACCTTTTGCCTTTTGAGAGGGTCAAGTATTTATATTATATTTATTCTTACATATTTATGTCTTCCTTGCTATTTCAACTTTGACTAATTGTTTTGTTAGTGTTAAAAAATTTGTGGTACGATTCTAGACCAGCGCCAATAAAACGTATGTATGAAAGATTAAAAAATAAACACACAAATTTAACTGTAATGGAAAACAATTACCGATAGTGCAAATAATTGATGTATTGCGGCATGTGATCGGTTCAGAGTCAATGTCCAATGAACAAGCGTGTTCCAACGAAGTCAATGCAGTGACTGGCCTGGAGCTTTGGAATTGGTAAAATGCATCGTCGTTTTGTGCCATGCTGATAAATTTAATTGAAGTAATACAAAAGTTATAATCTAATTGTACTAAGATATCTCTGAATTGTTAAAATGAAAGAAACAATTATGGTTTAATTTACAAATAATAATCAATGGCCAATGCAGTTCTATTTTCAGTCAAGAAAAATACATCATTGCACATATTTTGTTGTACTATGCAAACAGAATATATCCAATGCTTTACAATCCGTCGAACGAATAAATATCAACAAATAAATTGTAGTGACTGCAGCCTAATCTGTGATATTTTTGACATTGTTAAGTAATGTTACATGTGATTTCTGCTGTTTGTAAATTCTGTGGTATAAAGCTTACATAAAATTCATTCCAATAAAGGCAATTGTTGTCGAAACCTACAGGCTTAGGCTATAGCTTCCGCTATACGTTAAACACAAAATATGGTCAAACCATAAAGAATGAACAGTAAAGGTCAGTTTCTATAACAACTTTAAAGCCTGTGTCAACCAAGCGTAAAAATAAATCAAATTGCATTCTGGGCAAACTAATGATCTCGCTACAAATGACTTCCTTGAATGACTTCATTTTTAACCTCGCCTGTCCTTATATCTGTTCCATGCAAAACCAACTTATCACCTTCGCGCGTGACACGACCTTGCGCCGGTAAACTGCAAATTTCGTCAACCACAGCGTCTGTTGACACTTCACCATTTGCGTTCTGGACGCGGTATAGCGATAGAACAAACAACAAATATTTGCAATGGCTTGCTTTCTAGGAAAATATACTCTATATACTTTAAATGCGTCGTTTTGTCGCATTTTTGTATAATGAATTATCTGGTGGTGCTCCGGATTGTAATAGGTTATGCTTATATGGACATTTAAGGTATATCAACTTTAAAAACACAGTTTTTAACTATTGCCACGCAGGGAAAAGGTGTTCAATATGTGAACACGCGCTAAAGGGGTGATATTTTGTGTGAATAGAAGAGTATGCCAGACTTTACAGCTGTTGTTGACATTTCAGGCGCAACCAGCCCACCAGGTAAATGATTGTCCAAATTTGGCCCTTCGCCTTCTTCCAGATATTTTCCCTAAATAAGGTAATTTTGTGTGCTCCAATGTTGGAACTTTTGCTCTTTCAGTTTCCTGTGGGAAAGTGCGATGTAACCCATAGGCTACACCGCTACACTAATGCCGTTGTTGAACTCGAATGGGAAGCATGTCAAGCATCTATTACAAAGCAATCTTTATTCATAAAGTTTTTCTTGTGTCACGTTGCTACGATAAAGAATTGTTTTGCAACAATTAAACTTGTCTGGTACGCATTTTGCCGCGCATATTGACTGAGTTTAACAGCTGGTTTTGAATTAAGGCTGTTAAACAGTTCGCGTCTATGCACATCTGGCCTGGAACCAAACATTGACAAGTTGGTTCAAAATATCCAACATCATCCTTCTCACTAACTTCTATTTGAACATCCACATGTGTGTCTGCTATGATATTTCATATTCGCTTGTACTTGTGTTTTTCTAGTAAAAGCTGAAAATATCAATTAGTGTTTATTTGATGTGCGGCCCTCCTGTAAGCATTAAATTTCCTAACTGGCCCTTGTGTTAAAAAGGTTGCCCGCCCCTGCTTTAAAGTGTATACCACAAAGTTTCACTAAATCACGTTTAAATAAGTCATGAATAGAGGGATCAGCACGCAAGCCCGAAATAATACATTCCAGGTTATCAGCACACTGCTATTTTCCCCCGAAACAAATTTCTTCGCAGGAACCTTGTATAGTGGGGTTGGGCGTTTGTTCGGGCAACCAGGAATGCAGCAAATTTTCGACATTGTTTTAGGAAACTATTCGTCAACAAACTGACAAATTTACAACGTTCTGCAATATAATGACATGACATATTATGGAAATCTATGGTATGACCGTCAGTTATAAAATTGGGCGCTAGTCTAGAATCCCACCACAATTATTAAATCAACGTACAATATTTGGATTAGGGTGCGAGTTAGCGTTTGGGTGTGGCTGGGTCATGTATTATTATATTTATTATTTAATAATAATACTTGACCCACCCTAACCCAAAACGCTAAGCCGCACCCTAACCCAAATAATCTGCGTTGTGGTACGATTCTAGACCAGCGCCTAAAATCACCCGATCCGTTAGAAATTAGTGCATTTCTAAGCAAAAAGGTCTACGACAATTAGGGCATCCAATGGGTCTAGACTTTTAGACCTTGAGGTCCTGGCAATGCACTAATTTGGACCTTTAGGTAAACTCCCGGCGTAGATAAATTGAAAATATTCGCTGAACATTCACAAAAGTTCAAAAAGTGTGAGATAGCATTAATAACACTTGACCCACCCAAACGCTAACCCGAACCCTAACCCAAATAATGTGCGTTAATGTAATAATTATTTGAATGCTGGTGAAAAAGCCCAAACTCGGGTTGGCATAAGATAGTTTCTGGTCTATGGTACCATAGGATTGTTACGTTACAAATTGAGGTATTGGAGCCTAAAGCGTTTATGTAATTATTAATTCAATGAACATTATTTGGGTTAGGGTGCTGGTTAGCGTTTGGGTTTAGGTAGGTCAAGTATTATTAAACTTAATCTTTTGAAGCACATTGTTAAGTCAAATTAGTGCATTCTCCGAGACCTCAAAGTCTAAAAGTCGGTCTTTTTGATCCTTTGGATGCACTAATTGTCGTAGACCTTTTTGCTTAGAAATGCACTAATTTCTAACAAATCGGGTGCTAAAATTGTCAACAGCAGAATTTATCACCGAAACATTTTAAAATTCCGCCTCGTATCAGACTGTCAGTGACTAAAAAACATACCCTGTTGTAATACAAATGATTAGTTTTATCATTAGTAATAAACAGTTCTAAAGATTTGAAAACAACTCATTTACATTTTGCCACCTAAGTCTTGGTCTTAGCGACTAGAATTTAACAAACACCTAAATTTTGCCCTCTAAAACGTACTTGCTTATCCCTTTCCCCGCCATTCACCGACTATTCTAGGTAATGCAACCAAGCGTGAAGCTACAAGGGTTATTTGTCACGTGACATATCTAAACGTATGGGAGACAATCGCAGTGTCCAAGCGTGTTATAGATAGGCGTTGGTAGAAGTGCCAAATGTTATTTAGGGAGCCGTGACATTTTGATTATCGGGCAAACTGAATCAATTTGGTCAAAATTGCATATTAGTAGGAATTTATATCAGAATTAGGTAATTTTTTGCACACCAGGCCGCATAAAAACATAAAATGTTATGAAGAAGTTCCACGCAGTGTGATTTTTTTAAGGACTGTAGCATTATTTTGATTATTAAGCTGGTAAGGATTTAGGCGGATCTAGTTTTTTTGTTTGGTTGGAGCATGCATTTTTGACGTCAGTAAGTGACGTGACCTCATAAGCAAGTAAGCTTTGTCATAAAACATGTAACTCGTGTCTAAATCAGTGATCGGCAAACAGTGGGCCGCGGCTCAATTGTGGGCCGCAAAGCCATTTTTAGTGGGCCGCGAGTTACTTTTTACTAGTTTAGTTTTATCATGTAGTCGTGGGCCACGTGAATGCTATAGATATATTGTATTTTGTTTTAAAAGTTGGTACGCGGCTAATAATTTGTATATTGTCTCAGCGTGGTTCAGGCGCGTGTACCAAACGTGGCCCTGTTAGTGCCCGTCAAACTATAGGCCTATTTCTTGCCAACTTTAACTCCGTAAACGCAAATTTATTCGCGCTTCGCGCATATCTTCTTCCTTTTATAATATGTTTTACTTTATGGCAATATTCCACCCTTTCTTGTTGAAATTTTTCCTACCAAATATAAAATGTAGTTTTTCTTCACTATTTTAATATTGCTGTTATATCGTGAGTAACGTTTGTCCGAATTTGCTGCAAGAATAAAGTAATGTATGCATTTTTGCGTTTTGTGCGAACCTTTTACACGGATGCGGGTGCGGCATTCAGCTATTGAGATGAAATAGGTTTAAACTTTTATGCATTAACTATACGCCTAAGAATCTAAGGTAGGGGTGGGCAATTAGTTTTTACCGCGGGCCGCATGAGAAACATAAAATTTTGTAGCGGACCGGGTCAAAAATAGGATCTCAAATACACGCAATGTGACGTCATTTTGTGAAACTATATAAAAAACAAATAATGATCCTGCTATTACTTTAGGAGATGTGCACAAATGTGCAGCTGGGGTCTAATTTAAGGAAGAAAAAAGGCCTTAAGTTTTCGATATGTTAGGCGGCACAATGGCCATATTGCAAAGACGGTATAAATCAAAATAAACACTAGTCATTGCATTGACTAAATTAGGTTAACAAAATATGAATCAGGATGTTTCAGCGATTGGAAAACGGCCGTTAAACTTATTTACGTTCATAGTTTAAAGACGGAATACATTCGACCAAAGTGCAAAACGTGCATTTATAAATATTAGGCTAAATTTGATATATATATTATAATATATATAAATTTTAACTAAACCTAAAAACTCACCCTATAACTTTATTAGTATTTCCACTAGTATTTAAATGTAAACCCTAACACAAATTTCAATCCCTCTACCCACTCATTGCTCAAGTCTAACCCAACACCAGCAAAACATTTCGCTGCCAAAATTATGCTTAAACGGCGCAGTTTACAAATACTGAACCTAAACCATGATGTCAGTATAGCGCACCCAGTTGCCCCATGTTCTTTTCCTACAGTTTTAAATGTTGTTTGCGGTCACTTTAGATCTCATCCCGATGGATTTAGGACTGATTCCTAAGTATTTTTAATGTAGGCTATACAACTTATCTATTCCAAATTAACAACAAAAAGGCAATAACGAGTTTGAACAATAAATTAAAGCAAGGTCGAAAATCTCGCCAGGAGCCATAACAGGGGAGAACTTGGCCAAATTGCAAAAATTAAACATTTCGCTAACTTTAACTATGTGCGAAATTAGCCTATATTAAATCTCTCGATTGGTTCTATACCTTTTAAATTAGCATGGTTCAGTCCGTGGAGGGTAGTTTCATCACAAAGGTCCCCACTATGGTCTTTTAGAAAATTAAACAAACTAAATAACAAAAAAAATGTTTCAGTTTTTTAAGGACTTTGCTTTGATTGATTTTGATTTTTTTATTGCGAAGCATAATAATTTATACCGTTTGGCTTGCAGGATAACAAAATGTTGCTCAGAATAAACATTATACGCCAGTTTATTTACGAACGGAAACTATTTAATTAACTACCCGGCAGTCAACATAGAAATACAACTGAAAATTTATACTCATTGAAAAAAAGTTTTTTCTTAAAAAAAATAATTTCCAAAACCTAAGACGCGTGTTGAGATTATTGGAAGGTATAATTAAAGTGCTTCCAAATAATTAGTTCAAGCTCAACATAAGTAGTAAACTATTGCCTAGTTTTAAAAAATAATAGTGACGTGGAAGTATGATCCATTGCCTGGCATGTTGGTAAATGGTTTCCAGTACAGCACGGAAAAGATTGTGAGAATTATTTTATATGGCGCTACGGTTGCCGACTTTTGTGAGGCGTGCTTCTTTACCAAGACTGTGACCGACGGTTAAGTAGGTCTTTCGAACTTCATCGACATTCACATAAGTCGTCTTAAAGTACAAAAACAAATGCTGTTATAGCTATTATCTTATGTTTCCACCAATCAAAAATGAGTGCTACACATACTTCGCTCCGGGATTCAGTTCTATTGCGCTTACTCATAGTAAGTTTATTTCAAATTAGCCTAAAACTGTATATATTTGCAGTAGAAAGCCGGATACACTGTCAAGAAGCACATAAGATATTGTATAGTGACATAAGATATTGTGTAGCACATAAGATATTGTATAGTCACCTAAGATATTGTATAGCACATAAGATATTGTATAGTCACCTAAGATATTGTATAGCACATAAGATATTGTATAGTCACCTAAGATATTGTATAGCACATAAGATATTGTATAGTCACCTAAGATATTGTATAGCACATAAGATATTGTATAGTCACCTAAGATATTGTATAGCACATAAGATATTGTATAGTCACCTAAGATATTGTATAGCACATAAGATATTGTATAGTCACCTAAGATATTGTATAGTCACATAAGATATTGAATTGCACAACGTACCGTTAATGAAATGTGCGCCATAACACTACATTCCATTTGCTTAGGATTAGGTAAGAATAATATATTTGTAATAACGCAGTTTAACCCCAACTACTTTTAACCATACTTTGCATTTTTTGACTGATTTTATGTTTGAAAAACAGACTTAACATTGTTTTATTGTAAAACATCTCGAGCAGCAAATATTACGACTAAAATACGTGCGCTTTGAAGAAGTTCCTACAGATGGTGGTAGAGAGTTATACGAGTTTAACATATGGACTGTTTGAAACACCTGTGCACATCTTTGGGACACGGTACTTATTGTCATTGAGTTTACATACGTTTGGCATTGAGGCTATACACCACACGGCTGCTATTGTTTTTCGTTGTCGCTGATCATCACGATTTTGGAAAATTAACTCTTTTAGGCTACATGCATTCTATAGGTAAGTTATACGTCAATCCGTTTATTAACTTACAATAAGCCTCTTTACATGGTGAAATTAAGTGGGTTAACACGGTTTCCTAACCCACTTAAACTGACGCAGCATTTTTTCGTTACGCTTCGCTGATTATTATCGTGCTTAAGCGGGTCAACTCTAACCCGCTCGTAACAGGTAGGTTACGCACTTGTTTAGTGGGTTACGATTTCTTTGTTCGAAGTCTAGGCTGTGGTTTAATTCTGTGCATAACATTTAGACAAAGCAAATGCATACTTTACTAGCTTAATTTAATCTGGGTTTATTATTATGGTAATCTATAAAGAGTGTTTTAGGTTATTTTTTTAAGTATGAAAAAGGAGCATGTTACATCACGGGCATCCTGGACCCATCACGATGTCATGCTTTTAGTTGATTTAATTGCCAAAAAACATATCGTTAGGCAGATAGATGGCCGAAAACAAAGAAATAAACCAATGTTTGATCATTTGGCCGAACCTAACAAGAGCAGGAAATACCGAACATAGGTAAGAAGATGAATAGTTTTATTGTGGTTTAGCGTAATTAGCTTTTGATTGTAGACTGCTAAATAGTGTACATTTTATGATGTGATTGGGCTATACCTGGAAAAGTGCTTTATTTTTTAAGTTTTATGCTACACTGTATTTCACAACGTTTGTACTTTGCAGACCATGAACCTTGTACCAGCAGCAACATAAGACCCAGACCACCAAAGAGACGCCGGCTTGTAAACAAAGGTGAGCTTTGCCACCCTTATGTATGTGTGTACAATGCCTTGAGGAAAATTTTTCTAATTTAAAATAAATATCTATGTTTAAAACAATTTTATAATACAAGTATGACTTTGCAGAGTCAACTGATTTATCATTTGAAAAATTATGCACATCTTTAATAACAACTCTGGAAAATATTGAGTGCTGATGGAAAACATGAAGTGGTATCAGAACGGATTTTCAACAACCTAAACTGTCTCCACAACCACCCATGGAACTCCAGGTCATGGTTCCACAAAACAACCCATCAGATGAAGAAGAAGAGCTTTAACTGCTGTAGGCCTGCATATCTTTAAATTTTTTGTTGTAATTTTCACCTTTGTTATAATCTACCTTACTGTTTTACATATATGCACTTTTACTTTTTTGAGATTAACATTGCACTGTGTTTTGCTATTCAGTTGAACTACTGTACATAATGTCCTTTCATTTCTGTTTATTCACTTTGTTAAACTACTGTACATTATATCCTTTTCCTTTTTTTAAGATTCGTTAGTGGCAATTATTTTTATATCAAGTTAATTTAACTACTGTGCATAATATGCACCTTACTGTTCTACATATATGCACTTACTTTTTTCAAGATTTCAGATAAAATACAATACTGAACATAACTTTCTTTGGTGTTGTTCTCCTTTCTATGTTTCATAAAACAAAATGCAGTTGATTGTGTTTTTTTTTTATAAATGCACAACAATAGAAAAAATCATCGACAAAACAATACCTAGGAAAAATTGCACAAAACAGGCCTAAAACCGACTTGACTGTCTTGAGGGCAGATTTTTGCTAATATGTTTCATCAAGATATCACGATGATGCACACCATCACTTGTAGGAACAGGGCCTACTGGCAGGCTGGTAGATTATGATGGCCAAATGTAACTGCTTCGATTTAACAATTCACACAAATTATGTAAAATACAGCAAGCTCCAATTATTGTTAGTGCAAAATCTATGCATGCTTCAATCTTCCTTAGTATGCGCCACCGGGCCTTCAACTTTCAAAATGCATTTTCCACTACAATGCGTGCACTACTGTGATTACAATTAAAAGACTCTTTTTCTGGTGAAATTCTTGTAGGGCCTAATCATTAAGAACCAACACACAACGCTAGTGTTCACAGACATTTTCGCTTAACATTTTTTCCCTAACCCGTTTTCACCGAACCATGTAAATCCACTCGCTTATCGTGTTAACAAAATAATTACCGCAACTCTCTAACCCGTGTTAACTAACCCACTCATGTAATTAGGCTTAATGACGTGTAATGCACTTACCTCCATAATTCTTTTTCCTCCATTTGATTGAAACCCCTTCCTTGAGTGTGCCATTCTTCTATTGTTAATTACGACTACCTCCCCGGGTTTTACCCGGAAAAAAAACTGTACAACAAATAATCACAAATTGAAAACGTTATTATGTGCAAACCATTGTTGTTACAAAAAAAAAACAGTCAATATTATTCAAAAAGTTTGTTGTTAACTGTTTTTAAGCGTTGATTGCTCACTAGGCTACTCGGTACGTTGAACTTTAAAACATGACAGACGGATTAACTAAATTCAGATTAAATAAATTCGCTACTGACATAACTTGCTTGCATTCAGTGTAGCATTAACCATTAGGCCTCTATAACCTTTTACCCTGGAAATATTCGACCCTCAATTTTATTTAGGTTATAGTTTTTGTAAGGCTGATAGTGATACAGATCCAGTACCAGAACATGCTATTTGGCAGTACATAATTTAAATTTTTCATGTATGTATTTTACTAACTTTTTGTAGCTCGGTTTGCAACATTAGGCCTTTCTCTATTCAAATTAGGCCCTTCTCTCGTAAACAGCCTTACGTCTACTGTAGGCTTACCCTTAATCCGGCCCTACTTGCATTTTAGTATATTATGCTGCAAATCTACCAGATGTTCGGGTCACAATGGTGTTATCACAATTATTTCCAACTAGGTTCAACTTTATATATTATTTTTGCAGCCCTTTCTTATCACGCGTTGCTCACCACACGTCTATAGGCTATATAGGTTACCTGTAACTCTTTACGGTGCATGATATTCCAAAACTTCCTGTAGGCTCTGTAAAACGGTTCGACGTCATCGTGACGTAGTTGGGCGGCTTCTTCCGTTCCGGGATTCCAGTTAATTGCCACAATCTAAAAGCACCCTTATTGTTCCAAAGTTTACACTACAGCTCAAATCAAACTCTTAAAAAATAAATTTTAGCAAAATTCCAATATGTTTATAATTTTGAAAGTCAGACAAAAAATATTAAAGTATGATAAAAGGTAGTATCAGGCATTTTAACACAGTTTAACTGACCAACATGTTTGGTAATAGTTTAACGTTGCCTTTTCGTATTTTGTGGCTCCAATACATTTTTAAATGTATATGATTCTAATTCGATTTCAGCTTTAGGGCACAAAAGAAACGTAAAGAAAGTTCCAGCTGCATTTTTGCAAGGCGTCCGTATTACCGCGAGGAATAAAACGGACACCAACCGTACAATAAATTTAGTAGAAATGCTGTACCCACCTGGTCGTCGTAATCAACCTCAATGATCGTCTTTCTGATTTGAAAGTAGCTCTTCACAGCCTTCTTGAGGTCAATGGTTTTCCAGATGGTCGGAACACGTGTTAGAACACGAAAGTCCTCTGGCGCCTCCGTGCGGAGAAGATCGGCGCATTGAAAGAGGTCGACCACAATCGATTCACCGCCTTGTACAGCAGAGTCGAATCTGTTTGGTTAAGTTTTGGCAGCGGGAATTTTATTTACATGAAAAATCTGGACTCTGGGCGTTTGCAAAAAAGACGCACTGGGTCGAAATCGAAGTCCAAAATAAGTGAACTTAGGGAATCTGAGGTTATCGTTTGATGCAAAAAAATATGGATCTAAAACCCTGGTTCAATATATAACCGAGTGTTGCTTATCCAGCAGTATTATATATTATATACTGCTGGATGAGCAACACTCGGTTATATATTATACCGGGCAGCACTGGCAGCCTTCATTCATTTGAAAATATACTTCACTCCGAAAGGCTTCCTTGTCGCAAGGTTATATTTGAATCGCTTTTGTGTCGCGCCAGTGTAAACATGAGCTGACAAAAAAAGTCGTTGGTTTGCACAATATATCTCGATTTTTAATTTTTTAACTCAAAGTTACCTAACGTAGGCTATATCTAACTAAAGATCCGATTAAACTACAAATATCAGTCTAACAGTCCTCTTCGTGCTCGTTCTTACTCGATAAAGTGCATGAACTGTACGCCGGGTTGCGACTCGTAATGTGGTTGGTCCATGTGCAAGTGCAAGCCCTTGTTGGAATTCGAGTAATTCTCCAGACCTCCGTCATCACGCACCTCGAAGAACTGCAAATAAAAATCATTGCGCATATACCGTTGTTCAAAATGGCAAATTCAAACGGTAGGTTTGGCGTGTACGGAAACCCTTGGTGTCTAATAACAAAAATACAAAAATTAAAATCTGTTTAACATAGTATTTAATATATGAAATTTTGGAGCATAATGGTTGGAGGTTGTAGTAAGACGTAATAAGAATATCAACGCCCATACAGAAGTAGGTATCATCTTGAACGTTTCGAATAACTCTTTATTCATTTTCAACATAGAGAAGGTACTGATTGTAAGTGTATATATAATGCTAAGGCAGACGTCAGAAAGAAGCAAATATATCAAATATCTTATCTTTTTTGTGGGCGCTGTGTAAATGATTATATTTGTGGAAGCAAACGTAAGCCTACATAACGCCTTTCATATTATACAGTCAACAACGAACAGATACAATTCTATAGTATCCATTACTCTAAGAAAACCGCAAAGTTGCAGGCCTATAAGACTTTCTAAAAAGGGTTGAGTTTGCTTTCAAAAAACTTAGACTGTATTATGAAAATAATATTATGGTTTGACAATGGATTGCTGGTCCCTATACATTTCGAATTTTTGTAGCGTTCGGATGCAGGTCTTTCTTGCAAATTCGAATGTTTATAATAGTTTATCGGTTAGCTACATTACAGTAAGCCTTATTCCTTCTAATATGCGATAAACAATTGGTTTTCGGTGTAGTTTTTTCAACAATCACAACGATCATTTTGGAATTATTATGACAAAATTCCATCGAGGGTGGAAAGTAACTCGCCCAACTGGGCTTTCGCCACTAAACCGCTCCACTTCGTGTGTTGGAAAAACGTCTATACCTACCCCTTGTTCTCCGTAAGCTTGATAAAGTATGGGTCCTGCTCTTCTCGCTACCTGCAACAACGTAAAAGGTGATAAACTGACAGTCGAACATTTGCACATAATCGTTTAAACTCTGCAGCCAAATCGGTACTGTTTATAGTTGTACCTTCGATTAGTAACGATGGTATGCTAACCTGTAGAACCATCCCTGACTGGCGCGGAACTTTTTCCACCACATTCAATCCATCGGCGATAAGCGCATCCAGCCATCTGTATTATAATTCCAGCACTGTTTTTAGCTTTGCAATTACAACACAGGTGTAAACAGTGAAACTATAATGCCCTTTCTTTAAAACGGTAAAAGACTTTATTTAATACATCCCAGAAACAGTTAACGCGTTAAAATAATTTTATTTAAAATTCGTTCAGCTGCAGGAAAGCATATAGGGTGGCAGTAAAGTATACCAGTAAAATTTGTAAAAAAAAAATAGTAAAATTTTGTTTTTACATTTGGATAGTTTCTTTTGAGGATATACGACTAAAATTTGCACAAATAAACACTACAGAGTTTTACTAACGTAGGCTATATTTACATGTTAAACAGCAAAGTTTTTTTATACCATTGTAACAGTTATGTTTAATTTTTGTTCTTGAATAAAGGGCAATTTTTGTCTATAGGTGGCACGAACATTTTCGGAGAATAGGCCAAAACAGGTTGCAAAAATAAGTAATGCCTAAACACCTGTTGGCGCAAATGTACAGCTCCAATCTAATCCCTCGCGTTTGATTTTGAAACATTTTTAATTTGAAAGAATGCGTGACGCCTTAGGTACATAAAAGAGACTCGCTTACTTCTCGCAATAACGGCATTTATTTTAAATGATTAAATGTAATTCTAGTTCAAATTCTGGTCTAAATTCTGTTTTTCGAGAATTCGCTAATTCTAATTCTTTTCGAATTTGAAAAAAAAAATACATGAAATGATCTATAATTTTATTCTAATTTAATTTAGAAAACCAAAAACAGATATTTGTTTAAGTCAGACCACAGGCTGTTGCACGAGATACATGACTGGCCAACAAAAATTGAAGTATTTCAAATTCGAACAAATACTTTAGTTAGTTTTTGTTTTTCTCAAATTACCTAAACAGTCCGGCTTCACTTTGAATATCTTCGTACGAAAATCTCTTTACCGATTCCGTCCCTGGGTTAAGATGCGTCATCCGTGACGTCACGAGTAGCTTGTCACGTAGACACTTGTCGCAGTAACAGTGCTGACGCAACCAATCGCAAGGAATTTCGGTAACGTGATTGTTTGGCACATCTTCCGAAATTGACATGACAAACTTTTCTGCATCACAGATTTACCTAATAAGAATAACAAAGCCCATAGAGAAGTATAGGTATCATTTTAAACGTTTCAATTGACTCTTTATACTGAAAATGTATAAAGAGTTATTTAAAACGTCCAAAACGATACCTACTTCTGTATGAGCGTTGTTATACCTATTACGTTTTACTACAACCTCCAACCATTGTGCTTTACAGATTTGCTTGATTTGTAACCAAATAAACTTAATTAACACAGCTGTTTTAAACTGCTTTTTTTAAAACTCTGAACCACGTTGATTTCAGTTGTGCCGTTTTAGCTTAATTTAAGTAGCCACTAAATCATTACTCTTGAATATAACAAATACTGGAAAAAATTATGTGAAAGGTTTGTTTTCATCAGGTATAATTTAAACCTGTATTGGAAGAAACAAGCTCTTGATTTTTAGACAACAGTTGGACGTTACTGAATACCCTTTCTGAGCAATGCTAAAATACAGGTTAGGCCTAAGGCGGTAAAGTATAGGCCTACATCAAAGCTACCTTCTTGGAACTTAGCGTCAGTGGCCGTTTGCTTTTCAGGTAATTGCGACCTGTCCACTGTTAGCTGGTTGATGTATTTGCGAGTGCACAAGTCGCATTGGCAGTTGTAGCGCAACCAGCACGTGTGGAATCTGATCAAAGGCATAACTTGGTTTGTGGGAGTCTTATACCGAAATTAAGCCTCAAAAACGTTAAGCATACGCTTGCGGCTTACTCTTTTTACAAACCCTGGAATTATTTTCGTAGATTTCTTAAAAGCAGCGTAATTAATACATTACAAAGGTTTAAGTTAAATTTATAGGTGAATATGTAACTAAGCACAAAATGACGAAGACAAAAATATGGACGCTCTTTTACTTATGTACGTGAAAAGTTATGCAAAAAACAAAACAAAATAATACCGCATACCACAACGCATATTGTTTGGGTTAGGGTGCGGTTTAGCGTTTGGTTGAGGATGGGTCAAGTAATATTATGTTTATTATTAATAATAACTTGACCCACCCTCAACCAAACGCTAACCCGCACCCTTACCAAGACAATATGCGTTGTGGTATGCGGCATTTGAATAAAGTTTTTTGTTTATTAATTTTCACGTACATAAGTGAAAGAGCGCCAAAATGTGTTTAGTCATCCCGTTTAAGTTAACCAATCTTTAAAAAAGATTTCCAAAGCCATACAGTGAAATGTCACTTGACAAGTTTAAGTTGAACCAGATTACCAAACAGAAAGGGTATGATCAAAATATTCTGAAAGCTGTAAATTTTTAGCAGTATATTATTGGTGTTGCTTTGTAAACCCTGGATTTTTTTTCGACACGACAACCGTAATAAGTAAAAACTTACCTACTCGAATGGCCGTCCTTCCACGAGATTGTGCATTCCCTGCCCTCATTTAAAATATTAATTGACAACATTTTATGTCCAGTAAATTGCAAATTCTATGTTATAAAGAAACACTGCCCAAGGGTTAAATTACAGCTGACCTTTAAACGGGATACAGGCTTCTTTAAAGAATTAAAACTTGCCTACGATAATTAAACCTAGAATTAATATTCCAAAAATGGTACTGCCCCAAATTAAGTAGTATTTGTCTGGTTCTTATCGTTTCCTTACGCCTCCACTCCATTTTATTTAATTTTTAATGTTTCTGACTTATTCTTATTCTGTTGCGTTTGTTTTTATTCAGATATACTGACGATGCCTTGATTGGCGAAATATATATATATCTTTTAAGATCTGTTTATTGTGTCTGACCTGAATTGCTAGCTTTGCTAGAGTATTTTGCTGTTGCCTACGATATAGTCGAGATTATCTGATCAAGTGGTCATGCGTAACAATCTTCCCTTTTTAATTTAAGGCATGATGACGCTTTGCAAACACAGCGTAATGCTATGCAAACACAGTTCCAAATATAAAAATTGAAATTCAGGTCAATTATAACAAATAGATTTATAAAAGTATATACTGATCGAACGACACTTAATTAAAACTGTATGTTAATTGTAAAACCGATTTTCTTACTGCGCTAGGGTAGACTATGAAAACCACGAAAATGCGCAACATCACACGGCGCATTATAGAGATCCCTTGAATTGGGCAAACCATACTCAAAGGTTCACGCGAAGAGTGAAACAATTTGTAGTTAAAGTTGGCATCAAATAAAGTTTGGGGCGGCCATAACCTCATAACACGGTCTACACTGTCTGAATATGGTAAAATTAGCCTTTTTTAATGACTGGCTATCTGCAGTCTTTGGCAGCATATGTATGGGCTATGGGATACCACCTCAAATGGATATCCTGGTAGAACGGTTATTGAAATACTTACCACTGTCTTCGAAATTAATTTCAACTAGTTTTTTTTCTGTGGTTTTTGTACACCAAATTTACAAAGAACTTTATCCAACAGGTACGAAGTTTTAAGGTCTGTTATCTACCGCCAAACTTTAATACAAAGAAAGCAGTAAGGGGCAATAGGCTTTGGACTTTGATCTTTGCACCGATGTCGGACCCGTGACCTTTGACAAGTGCGTAAAGCTATTCATAGACCTGTTTCGTTTGGGACAAGGAAACAAGCGCAATTTCAATCTTTGAACGTTCGATCTGAGCGACGTAGATGTCTGCTTGTCACTAATTAACAAACTTCAGTTTTACCTCATATCAACAGTTGAATCGTTAGTAACACTTCTTAGCTTGCTTTTTGACCCGCGAAACAAGCTCACTAAGCTTGCGAGTTGCGAAGATGTCATACTCCATAAGTTTAGCTAGATAAACGGCATAAATGCAATAACACAATTTCATAACTTTTACATAATTTTCATAACAATTCGTTTTTCGAAATTTACATCAATTTTAAGTAGGCAAATATATAGATTGTGTGTGGAGCAGAGTTGGATCAATTACATTAATTCTGTAGCGGTTTGCGCTCCATATAAAACTCCGCTCATTCAATTGAAACAGTCTGTTGGATTGTAACGTAGTCACACCAGCCTGTGTAAATTCATCAAACTGTCAACATTTTACTATACTCGTGTTTCGTAAATTGCTTAGAATTTCCTGTTTTTATTTGCGTGGCAGAACCGCATTGTTATGAAATTTAATTAACGCCATCTGCTATAAAGTATATAAGGGGTTTCATTTTATACCAAAAAACGAGCAGTCTTACTGTTCATTGTTGAGTTCCAGATCGCGTACGTACTGAGGTAAATTCATGTATCGTAAGTTACCTGTAAGAACTGTTTAACCGTTGTCGCAATAAATATTCTTTTGTTGTGGTCCGCACCCACAATTTGGAGACTGGCCGACGTGGATTTGGACACACATAATACCTTCTGACTAACTAACATTCTAAAATAATTAATATTAGCCTATTGTGTTGAATCAAATCTATTTTTAACCTACGCTTTTGTACCTATTTAGTCCTATTTTCCGTGTGTTATTCTTTTTAAATCGTTATGTCGAAGAATAGTTTTTTCTGCATTCTTTTCAAAGGTTTCAAGCAAACTTAAAGCTTGCAACAACAAAACGTCAACGCGTCTAGCTGCCATGCTAGGTAATATTAAAAAGGGAAATCATTTTGGCAGTAATGGCATTAAATCGAAATTTTCTCTCACTAAGCTTACGCAACCGCAATTAGGCCCTTTTCCTAAACTTAATTTTTCTTTCTCTAAGACAAGTTAACAGAAAATGATGTTACTTTGCCATCGGCTCCATTCGTTCCACTGACTGTATTGCCAACCTCTAATGCAGATTCTGTTTCTCAACACGCAGCTGCTTCTCTTTCAGCTGAGCCGCATATGAACAACAAACAACCGCAGTCAACTTTCGAAGCCGCTTCTTCGTCGTTTTGCAGCACGGCAAAACCTATTATTGTTCCGTTTAAATTTTTGCAGACTGTTGAAGCTACGCCCAGCGGCAAATTTTCATCTGCAGAAGCGACGCCTCGTCAACCACGCGAGTTTATTTCATCTACTACGTTCGAAACATCTATGATATTATGCAACTCTACAGTCGCAGTCGCAGTTACATTAAAAACGTATCAATTACAATTTTGGGCATTTAAACTTTAATTTTCTCAATAAAAATGTATTGAGCCAAAATATTCGCAAATTACAATTACAGTTCGAATTACACAGAATGAAAATGCTTCAATTACATTAAAATCTGTAATTAATTACATCAATTACAAATTACAATTGATCCAACTCTGGTGTGGAGGGTGCACCACAAAACAACTTTTCAAGAGAGTCTTTAAACTATTATGTACTTTCAGAGATATAGTTCTCCGTACAAATGCTGGTTAAAAGGTGCATAGCGGCGCCAGCGACACTTGAACTTATAAAAGGGGTTCGTTGACTGCTTGGTACACAACGTAATGCTTGCACCATTTCCGCTGTTGTACAGCGATTTCGATGTTTGTGGGATTGTGTTACGACTGACAGTTATGAAGGTTGAGAGGGTTGTAAAGCTAACAGCAGCAGTGGTTAACTATCTACTAAATCATCTTGTCTGCAGCTAGCTTAACTTGTAGGTTTGGGGACTACTTGCAGTTACGAGATTGAATTGCAAATAATTATAAAACCGTTTAATTTAAAGCGTTGAAGTAACTATGTCCAAGTATACTTTTTGTCGTTTTAAAAATGATCATATAGCCAGTATATTAAGCATCAAGTGGCTGAGAGTTTAGTACAAGTTTTTTAATGAAATCGTTCAATGTAGGAGGTCATTTTGACACATTAAAAGGCAAAGGAAAGTTATTTAAAAGTAGTTTTAAAAGTGCGCCGAATTGTCATAAAGTGCAATACAACACTTATGAATGAAATGTGGTGATGTTTTATAAATGTTGTAGGCTACATTATTTACAATCTACAAATCCTTTTTGGCATTATTGAATAAGTTGACAAGCGAAATATTTTATAAATAAACCAACTTTGTACTTGTCTATGTCATGACTAAGTTTCTTACTCGTCAAAATCTTTCTTATACCTTGCTGACTGTGACAATGCAATACTTTACAGCAGGTAACTGTTCAGGAAAAGCAGTTTCGCATTTGCTATAACCGTGACAATCCATTAAACGATGGTTATGCTTGAGACAACTCAAGTACAGGCAAGGTGAACTGGAGTAATAACAGCTTCTGCGGAAAGCTCTTTCAAAGCAAAGAACGCTAATAAATTTGTGCAGCTAAACCTCGCAGACCTGTAGGTGAATTTCCATAGGCAGTGCGTCACATATACTATGCTTGTAAGGATTGATATGTGTGTCACGAAACTTTTGTAATTTCAGAAGGTAAACTAAAGCAATACTTAATAGATAGGCTACCTGACAATATGACTATATTTATTTATTGCATGTGTTGTACAGTAAGGGTGATTATTAAGCTACAATCGCATTGAATTTATAAAGTACACTGCAACTGTTTTTTATTAAATTCGTAGTGCACTAAATGTTAACACAGTTTGAAAATCACAGCGTTAGGCCCTTTGTTGTTGTTATAATCAAAGCATTTATCGAGAAATTGTCCGACTATGTGGATACAACAGGCAATTAATTAGCTATAATGATATAAGCCAGTTTGATTTATCGTATTTAAATGACAGGACGTATAAAAAATAGGTTCAAGTCACATGGTGTACCACTAACTGGTTTATTAATAATAGTGGGCCACAGAATAAAAAAAGTTGGGGAACTACTGTGTTAGGGCCACAAGAGAGTGGTAGCCTACGTGTGACACAACGCTGCTGTACAGAGTTGCGTTGTCATTGTGTCAACATTATGCGATAGCGCAATTTGAGTAGGCCTACCATGTGTCCTCTTTGAGATCCTCTTTTTTCGCATTTGGAGTTAGTTGTTTATACTTTCAACAAGACTTTTAGGCGAGACGTTGTATTTATTTCCAAAAAATTACTGCAGCCATGATTCCCATCAAACATGCTAAATTGCTGGTTTAAAAAAGGTAGCAAATTGAAAATTAATTTCGTTAAAAACAGATCATTGCTTATTGGCAAAAGTTAAGAAATAGTATTCATGAGCTGAATCTGAAAAATAAATTTGATTTGTTGTTTTTGTGTTTGTTTTTGTAACTTTTGCTTTGTTTTTGTTACTTTTGCCTGCCACTATACAAAGAAAATGTACAACATCATCAAACTCAAACGTAACAATTCTACTTTCGTTTTACTTGCCGGCAAATTATGTCCTCTTTTTGGACGCGGAAAATATGGTATCCCAAAATTTGAAGTTTGAATACGTCCAAGTATTAGCAACATATCTTCGTGTTTCAAGTTAATAGCTTCGCTTGGGAGGCAAGATAAAAAAAAAACATTTGCCAAAAATGTCTAATAATATTTTCTGCGCAAAACGCTACAACTGAGAAATGTAGTCGTTAAGAACTAACACAGTGGTTGCAAACCAAGGGTCCTTGAAAAGGTTGCACAGGGTACACCAAAGCATTTAAAGTTGTTGGATTTTATGTAAATCAACAGTTCTAGCATGTCATATTTATAGTTTAAAAACTTAGTTTGCCCAATTTGACTATATTAATGTAGAAAAATCAAAATAAAATATTACAGCTGAAACAAATTATAAGTTCAAAATGTGGACAAAGTCCCGGGATTGATAATATAGTAAGTCACCCAAGAACAATCTTATACGGCGCCACTTAAATATAGTACATTCGTAAGGAAAATTGTAAATCTAAAAGGGGTAGATAATGTTTTGAGTATAGATTCACAAAGAAATTTATCTTTCTACGTTAATTGCAACTTGGAAGTAGGATTTTGTCATCCAATCAACAATTCTTCAAATATGGATGGACCAGCTTTAAAGCTCTTTAATTGTGACTAGCCATAGCAAACAGGGCCTTTGGTTACATCATGACGAGCATTAAATAAAACAAATTTTCGATTAAAATTCACGCAACAAACCAAGTTAATTATTAATCTATATTAAGTTCATGTCGTATTTTGTTATGTTTGTAATTCGTCAATGATCAAAGTAACACAAATCCGTACTCGAACAAGTAGCGTAAAAATCGCGTCCGACTTAACTTGTCTCGCCTACGTAAAATAGCTCGACTCGGTTATCGGCGATACATAACTCGCTACTTTATGAATTAAAGCATTTTATTTGTGATTCTTTTAAAACACTATTTTTTAGTGCGTCTAACACAGTGCTTCTTAAACTTTTTTGTTTTGTTCACTCCTAGCATCGATCTCCAGATTTCATTCACCCTTGTCTAATGATATGTTAAAACTATCTCGTCTATATATAACAGCACAAAATGACTCAGGTTGTTCCAATTTTTGTTAAGATCAACTCAAGCTAAGTTTTACCATTGCAAATCTACAATTTCTGAGTCCAGAAATATAAAGCTCCAAAAGCACAAAACACGGTCACCAAATTTTTGTACTTGAAAATATCAAAAAACAACAGTTAAGTAGTTTTACTGTAGAGCTTTCATCCATTTCTGACGGTTCACCCTTGTTCGCCCCTTTTGGTTGGTTCACCCCTGCAAAAATTTTATTCACCCTGGGGCGAACCATTCACCAGTTTAAGAAACACTGATCTAACATACTACTTTAAACGGAACTGTTTCTATTTAGCTATTGGCTAAAGCTGGTTGTTCGTTTAAGATATCTCATATACTTATTTATTATTACAGTGCAACACTTACACGCCAGTATAACGTTATAGCGATTTTAAGTAGTCAACAACGTTTTGCTTAAATACGATGAAGTTTGCCAGCGCCAAACCTAACGACGGCAAAAACATTGCTGAAATCTCTTGGCAAGATGGACACGTCGGACGGTAAATACGTTTCACCATCATTGTACGTTTAATGTGTTAGAAACATGCTTTGTTTTTGTATTGCTGTGATTTTTTATTTTTAGTTATTCTTTTATTAGTGTCTTGGTTTTTTGACAGGATATATACACATACTGACTCCAATAATGCTACATGTGTTTAGAGTGACAGAGTTTTTATATAATAGTTAGTCGACTTTAGTTTTTAAAAGCTGGTAAAATTTGAAGTATAGTTTTAACGAAATTAATTATGGTGTTTAGATACATTGTAACCTCAACTAACTTAACTCTTCGGGTTTGCAAAGTAAATCTGCACCATACATGCTACTACTATATCATATAACCGGTGTTACAACAACTCTTGTGCTCTTTTGGCCATGCGAGCTACATTTGACCCTGGACAAATTTTGACTAAATCTCAAGCAACAGTCAAAAAATGTGACCTAGAAGAATGAATCTCTATGTTTCTCATCATTAGGCGGAAAACCAAACTGCTGTTTACTCTACAAGTGTTAACTTCGCGACGTGAATGCGCGTTCTCAATGCTCAAGACGTTAAATAGCCTCTGTCATAAACCCCTCTGTTTGCAACGGAATTCTGCGCTCAATTTTAATACAGAAAATCCCTTATTAACACATTTCCTAAATATCCTGTTGCTTCCCGGCATAGAGTCTACTAAAATTAAGTTCTTTAAAATACTAAATACTTAAAAAATACTAAATACCAGTTTAAAATACTAATTACCAGAAAGAATTCATTTTCTGTATAACAAATTTCCTATTGCCATATTCACAATTCGAAAACGGGAGGCGCACATGCTAATGTATAAAAACACTCGGTTTTACGGTTATAGTGCGGTTTTATGGTTACATTTTAAGCAAAACGTTTGATATGCAGAGCTCGTTGCCAAAGGGAAGCACGCAGCTCATACTTTCATCGTGTAATATCCGGAATGAATCATGATATCGACCAGAAATGTTTACAAAATATACTCAAAGCAGTCTAATCAGCCAGCAATCATACTTTTATCCAAAACTATAAATAATATTATTCAGTCGTATATTTTATTCATATTTGTGTATATTAGTATTGAGTCATATTAGGACTTACAATTTAAACGTGCCAAAAGTGACCCTCATTGGTTGATACCTACAAGCATATATCCTTCAAAAAGAGACATGACTCGACCGCCAGTTATTCATGGAGAGGCTATTAATGTTCGTTCAAAAATAAACATTTCTCCCTACAGGTTTCACACAGTGTGGCTGCGTTGCAACTGCAGATGTGACGAATGTCGTCGAACCATTGTGGGCCAGGTGAACTTCGACAGGAGCGCGCTGCCAGAGAAACTGCTCATCGACAGCGTGAGCATTTGCGACGAGGGGGGTAAGTCAGCAGTGTTTCTCAACTTTTTTCGCGGCTACCCAAGCCCCAAGCACAAATATAATAGACACGCTTTGGCTACCCTTGCTTTTGTTGCATTGATCGATTAAATGGGTCATAACGATGCATTGTTTGGAATAGGGAAGTAAGATATATTTAGACTACTTAAACGATAATTACTGGAACTATTGATAACCACTAAAATAGGTGAATCATAGTGGCTACAGATATTGTTGGTGTTTTGAATTTTGAAGTCTTGGTTAACGTTAACGGACCTATGTAGATCATACAGGGGTAAATTGTCCAAGAGTGGATTTTTGGCTTTTCCCGATCATAGTCGCTGGACTTCTTGTAAACTTAGTTAACAAATCAGGATGTAACAAATAACATATATCAGTTAGAACTTAACTAGTATGAGCCGTGTCTTCGTTAGGCTTCGGAAATTTTCCTAAATTTGTAAAAATCTTACCCAATTTCGGGTCGCAACCCAGGGATTGAAAATCGCAGTCAGTCACGTTGCAAAAATTTCAAATAACATTTTTTCATCAAAAGTTTTAGGTTTGCCGACAAAGTTAACAAACCAACATCCGCCACCTCTCTATAGTATGCTAGCTTTAAATTCAATTAATGGTATGCGTTAATGTAGTGTTTCTCAACCTATAGGTCGCGACCGAACCAGTGGTGGGATTCAACTTTTTTGACAACCGTTTCTATCACAAAAGTCATATATTTCAACCGGTTCTGTTACAAAAAGTCATATTTTTTCAATTAAAGTAGTTGTAAGAACAGAATACAACCCCAGGTTCCAGCAAATGTTGCGAACTGCGAACCGGCTGAATCCCATCCCTGCTAACAGCCAGTGGCTGTCAGCCACACTAAAAAACTGCAGTCGTCTCGTGACTTGTACTTATGATGCAACAATTAAATTTTCAGACTAACAATCACAAAAGGAAAATTACTAGAATTATAAAAATTAACACAAAGTATGACTATTACGTGCGACCTTGACCATTGCACATTTTGAAAAAAAACAAACACGTGAGCTATTTGGATCTCAAAAATCAATGTATGGAATAAGATGCAAAAATCCATTGACATTAACCACTAATGCTAACCCAGCGGTTCCCAAACTTTTCTAAAAGTTTTGCCTGGCGGACCCGTTGCAATTATTTTGATATTTCGCGGCCCTATAAAATTTCAAGATTCAGTTGACCCATATTTCTTGTAATACACTAGTGCAGTCACGATTCTTTCTTATGTAACAACCTTCGAACTCAGGCTGGTCCACGGGTGACTGCATCGCGGGCCACAATATTTCTTGCATATTCCCTGCAGGCCACATAAAGTAGGCTAAATGGGTACCAGGAGCGGATCAACGTTTTTCGTTTGGTCGAGGCCAAAAATGTTTAAAGACAACGTCACAGAGTAATATCGAAAGACAGATACGCTCCAGAAACCTGCTTCTGTCGTCGAACTTGTGCGAAAATAAAATCGAATGTTATGAGACTGGGAAAACTGGTCTGCGCGAAGCGCGAAAAATTTGCGTATTTGACAAAAATTTTAATTAGAAGACAGCATTTTATAAGCGTAGAATGTTCGCGTAAAAGAGATGTTGCATACTCCCCAATCGCTAAATTACAAAGACGTTATCATTTCGCGCAAAAAGGTTTAATTAACCAGATCAATTTGGCTGAAATTGCAACTGGGACCACCCTGTTCTAATTCTAACTAATGCGAACGATTCGCTGATAGCAGGTAGTACAGCATAATAGATGCTTTATGATATCACAATAGACATCATAAAACACGCTATGATCGAATAATAAAGCATAAATAAAGAAAATAAAGATAACAGATAATGTTTAAAACATGGACTAATGTTTAAAAACTTAAAAGGCTAATTCTCCTTGTGGACCCACTGAAACTGCTGTACGGACCCCATTTGGTCCGCGGACCCCAGTTTGGGAACCGCTGTGCTAACCGGTTCGCTGATCTCATAAAATTCCACAAGACGGTTCTATAAAACCGGTGCTCACTCGAACTTTACGACAATAGCAAAACTCAACTTCTTTAATGCTATATCCATTTTTTATAACTGTATAATCGTTACCCTGAACAAGAAAGCGTAAAGTTTTCTGTGCGTTTCGGGTTTCTCACGACTCAGTAAAGTCGTAAAAGGAAATTGTTTTGAGCAAATAAGTATAAGCCGCTGTTTAAATAGTTTTTTATTTATTCATTCACAATTTATGAATGGGAAAATTACTCGTAAATCTCGAACAAGCAAACGCGTCGTCAAGCCTGCCGCACGGCGGCACAGACAACTACAAACCTCGGCCTTTTTAGAGAAAATTTCCATGAGGCTGAGCAGCGATCCGGATCACATGACCGTTACGGACGCTGATTGGCTGAGAGGAGCCTGCTACTGCGACAAATGCATCAAGTCGATGATAAGCGAGCGCGATCTGAAGTTTCACGACCCTGCCACCAGCCAACTGCCCTACTTGGAATATGCTGAGCTCGATACCGACGTGGGAATGTTCGGGTGTGTTTTCTGCAGGGCTGCGGAGTCGAATATACGGCAAAAAAACTAAACCAAGTCTGAATTACGACTTAAGTGTGAGATTTTGTCGAGTCCCGAGCCCAGATCAGACTCATACAGCAGTGTTTCTCAACCTTTTTGGCGATAAATAAAAATGTAATTGTAGGAATTGAACGCAGTGTAATAATAGCTTACGTGTTGAATGCATGCATTAAATACAGTCTTGTTAGTTCCACAATATTTACACTTACAACAGACAAACAATTTACTAACGCCTTCTGTGGTGTTGCTTTTAGTAAAATACGCATTCTCCACAAATATGCCTAAATAGTGCATAATTTTACATTGCATGTCGTACCCCTGCTTTGGTGCTTCGTACCAACAAGGGGTGCACGTACCCCTGCTCTACAGCCTATACTTTTAGTCAGGAATCCGCTCATAGAGGTGTTAATCTAAATTCATCCGTCCACAATACATAATTGAAAATTTTTTTTACAATTATTATATTTCATTTTAAGTTACAGTTTCCGGCCTTGGGAGTAATGAAATTTGGCACTGCGCATGCGCACGTCCAATCCGGGACCAGGGTAGTCTTATGTAGTCTAGTCTTTTTGAGTCCCGAGTCCGACTTCAGCAAACCAAACTGACTTCGTCGGGTCCTGAATCCGACTCCAAATCCGACTCTGCATTCCTGTTTTTCTGACAAACGTATATACACGATTTACTAAGACATTGCCAGTCCTTGAAATGCATGGTCAAGAAAGTTCTAGAACACCAATAATGTCAACCCGGATGCGCATGGCATGTGTTTAACGTTTCGAGGAAAAGATTAGTTATTTTTTAAACGTGCTAAACTAACGCAAAATTTCTCATAAATACGTCAGCTTTCAATACCAAGGTGAAATATTTCATTTGAAAGCGATTTTCAAAAAAACTTATTTGAGGATCATTTTCATGACAAATTTTGTTAACGGGTACTAAAATAATTTAGCATTCTTTCAAAATTATACGACAGCCAATTGGTTTTAACCTTGCACTTAACTTTCATTTTAACCAAGTTTACATCAACTTACTACTTCAGAATGTTACTTCTGATGTTATTTATACCTATTATTTGCAGTTTATTATGCTACTGCCTGTAATTATCTATTTCTGTCGCTTAAAAAATATTTGTTCGCTTTTAGATTTATCGGCATGGTGCTTGATCGAGGATTCGCGATTGTAAAGAACGTTCCGAGAGAAAACGGGGCCGTGGTTGCTGTGAGTACATAAGGCTGCCAACTTGATATAACTGGTAACGATTGTGCTTTGACCAGCTGCTTTCGTTAGATGTTGTTATGTTATTCTGCAAGGTTTCGTCGAACCCTAAAGTTTTGCTCAGTATTCGTTTCTTCCTCCAAGCAGCTGAAACTGGGCATATTCAAATTACAAATTTGTATAGGTTAAATTGGCCAAACTTTCATTTTTTTTTCAATATAACGTAACATGACACCTTGTTACATGACAAACAACATTAAATATGTTTCAGAGGAGTCTCGCCGAACCCTTGTAATAGCTGCGTCCGAACCCTGGTTAAGAACCACTGGTATAAACGATGAAATTAAATCACACCGCGAGAGAGACAATTGTTGTTGGGAGTTATAAATAATATCGATCTGAAATCTACTTAATTTCGGACAAGTAAAACGCAAAGCGTATCGGAAGTGAATAGAAAATCGATAAAGAACAAGCAAATTTTTTCCTGTTTTAATAAACAAAAAAGCGAGCGTTACGCTGACTATAGGCTATATCCCGGGAATGCGCTTTTATTTTAGTACACTTCTAGGAAATATAACGAACTTAGCTCTTGGCTGCCTAATACTAAATTTGTTTTGATTTTGTATGTTGTTTGCCTTACAGGCTGGCAAGAAAATGGCCCCTGTCATCGAAACAATTTACGGAACGGTAAGAAAATAAGATACGTTCCCTTATGTGTGTTTAACTTTAAACCTGTACGTGTAGTACTATATAAATGAAGCATGCAGTAGCTTTACGTAAACCGACTGCAGGAGTTTTACATGGCTAGATTAATTGAGATCGGCCCAGGGCAAGATTTCGTTAGAATTTTGAGAAAACTGTGGACGAAATACGAAGACATGACTCATTTTAAATAAATTTGAATTTATTTATGCTGTTTGACTTATGTTTTGCGAACTAACAAGTTCTGTGAATGGAATTGGGTCGCCAAAGCTGTTATATTTACTCTTGATATTTGGGTCGCGGCAATAATTGGTCGAGAAACACTGACGTAAACCTACAACCTCCTTGATAAACCGTAGATAAGCATATTGGCATTAAACTCAGCAATGCCGTTAGTTGTAGGACCTAAAGACGTTTAGAGAAACGACAAGTAATATCTAATTTACGCCTTTCCATTTCAAAAACTCTAACCTATTTTTTTAATATTTATTTGTTTTAAATTATAAAAAAATTGTAACCTGCTTTTTCTATTGCGTAACCGCGTCACAGATTTTTGACGTGTTCGACAACCAAAGCACGGAAAACGTGGCGAACACAACTATCGGTCTTCCTTACCATATGGACCAGTGTGCGTACGAAGCGGCACCGGGAATCCAACTTCTGCACGCGAATTAGTAAAAACATTAAGGATATTTTATTTGAACTAGGGACCGGTGGACAATTTCCCCCGAATGGGTCATAAATCATTTCGGGGGGATAGATGTGACAATAAATTTATGAGGTGAAAAAGCAAAAAAACGTGTAAAACAGCCTTCCAATGGTTTAAAATCTAAGCGTTTACATCAACGCAATTAGCGTTTTTTACAATTTTTAAATCAACGCAATTAGCCTGTCCAATGATATCAGATTTGAACCGGTACCGGATGCCAAGTGATAGTTACGGTACTCGTCCGATACTAGGGATGTATCGGTCCCGATCCAATACCTAAATAAAAAAATTTCAGTCACGATTTGCGATCCATCGCAGCGATTTATACGAAATACGATATTAAAAATAGTTGGTTGACGACTGGAGGTAATTATACACTTCTTAAACCCAGGAAAAATGGCTTATGAGCGTTGCAATCGATTTTTTTTCGTTTGAGCAAAGTAATGACGTCATTCGGTATCGGATTAAACCGCGATACTTTTTACCTAAAAGTTGGGAATTCAGAATAAAGTGTTTCAGCATCCCTAGGTGCAATTGTTATGCAATTTGGTGTTGTTTTTGTTGCATTGATCGATTAAATGGGTCATAACATAACGATGCATTATTTGGAAGAGGGAAGTAAGATATATTTAGACTACTTAAACGATAATTACTGGAACTATTGAGAACCACTAAAATAGGTGAATCATATTGGCTACAGATATTGTTATTGTTTTCAGTTTTGAAGTCTTGGTTAACGTTAACGGACCTATGTAGATCATAGAGGGGTAAATTGTCCAAGAGTGGATTTTTGG
This sequence comes from Ascidiella aspersa, assembly GCF_963924565.1. NCBI lineage: Eukaryota > Metazoa > Chordata > Ascidiacea > Phlebobranchia > Ascidiidae > Ascidiella > Ascidiella aspersa. Next base: position 21,925,052 of record NC_139454.1, read on the forward strand.
CTTTTTGTGAGAATTAAACCCGACGTAGCATTAGAACGGCACCTTATAGTCATAATCAAACTTATTCTCGCGCGGCAAACACGCATTCCAAAGCAAGGCACATTTCTCCTGGTTGCAGGTTTGACGAACGCGTGGAGGGCGGTAACTCGCTATTGGTCGACGTGTTCCACATGATCGAAGATCTGCGACGTCAGTATCCCGAAGATTTCCGAGTGCTCACTCGCGTGCCTGTCGTGTTCGGGACCATCGACTACGAGCGAAAGATCCCGGTCCATTTGCTGCACAGGAAGACCATTATATCGGTTGATTATGATGACCAGGTGTGCCTTCCCTAGTAAACTGATGTATTTCGTGGATCCCACGATAAGTAAAACCCTACGTGTATATCGTTGTGCTATGGTGTTTAAATTAGCAACACATTCTTTAATCCTTATATAAAACTGACTCAAATTGTATTTGACGGCCAAAGCAATATCTCCAAAGTTATTGAAGAGTCAAACTAACATTTGATATCATATAGTCATTTATGTTTTAAACTAATGGTCGAACTAGTTTTCATGTTATGGGTAACGTTATCCCCTAAAATTGTAAAAATGTTACCTTAGGGGAATAATTTGAAAACAAACCTATGGGGGCCAATCGAAGTTAGTCGAAGTAAAATTTAGTCTGGCATGCGGAAAAAAATTTTAATGCAAGAACCTGGACATACCTGGGTCGTTGCCGTCACGACTCAGCTAAGAAAACCCAGCTAATAGTACAATTGTATTTGATGGTACATATACTATACTTTTAATATAGAGAAATTCTGCAGTATTATGTTAATCTACTGAAAGCTATATTCCCGATATTGAAAATTAAAAAAAAACGTTCTTGGTATTTCTATGACATTCATTTTCCTTTGAATTACAGAATCTGCCTGAATCCGAACGGTTAAAACAAACGATTCTATAGTTGTAAATCAATAATAAAGGTTAAACTGAGTACAGAACGTATAGTAAACAGAAAAATCGTTTGTTTGGATGTTATACGATAAAAATACGTTTCAACCGAATTAAGATAGTGATGATGCTTTAAGGAGCGACATATTTTTATCATATAACAACCACACAAAATGATTTCGGTTTACTGAGTTCTGTACATTTTAATCTTGGTATGACTTGTAGTAACTGCGACATGTTGGCAGGTTGTCGGCTGGGGTTGGAACCCGGGCATTGAACAGACGCTTAGGGTACACGAGGAAGATGTGGAACCCTTCTTTAAAGCCTACGGCACCTTTCTGAAGCTCATAAACAGCAAGAAATACTGCGTAGGTTACTTATTAGTTTTTCTTGTACATTTTGTCCCGGTCGCACTAAACGAGTTACTCCACCTTCTGCAAAACGAAAGCCTCCCTAAAAACTTGCATATATTGCCAGAGTACGTTCGTACAATGGTAATACTTTTATTTCCCAATTTAAAAATGCTAACTAAAACTCTTGTATAAATATAATTACAGAAAATTACACAATTGACTCAAGTTATTGAAGTATTGACTTAAATGCACTCAACTAAAGTCATTGCCTGGCGTAATTATACAACACTGCCTTTCACGATCAAAAATTCCATTTTTTCCAGTTTAAATTTCGCCTCCAAGCGGGAGAAATGCTAGTGCTGCATAACCGCAGGATGGCGCACTCCCGAGACGAGTACAAGACGAACGGAGGCCATCGACGCTTGCAGGTGAAAGCCACGTTGCTATATAGTAGAAAACGAGCTAACGGTTTAAACCCGGTATAGTTCTATCCTAAAGAAGAAGTGTTTTAACGATATACATTTAATGAAAGAGAAATTTTAAGGTTTTGTAAAATAACCTCTGTATATACCAGGGCTACGGGGTCGTTAAAATAAGTCCAACTCCTTAACCGACTCCGGCCAATAAAATTAACCCAATCCGGCTCCAACTCTCAAGCATGTATTTTACGAATCTATTATGGATTCTCAGCAATCGACTCATAAGAGTATTATAGTAATTCATCCACTCACAATCCTTGTTTGGAAAATATTCCACCATTCGGCATTCCACCTTTACAATTCACAGTTTGCAGACTTATCAGTTTGGAAATTTTTTTTACTGCGAATGCGCACGTCAGACTCGGGACTCAGGTAGTTTTATATGGTCTTCATCGAGTCACGAGTCCCACTCCAGCTAAACAAACCGACTCCGTCGAGTACCGATCCCGAGTCCGAGTCCGAGTCCGAGTCCGACTCCGCAGCCTTAGTGTATACGCCACAGAAGTTGAATAGAACAGCGCTGTTCTGCACTCTTTGATATCTTCGATGGCCACCAGTGCTTGCCATAATTCAAATACAATATACTTCCTCTCGACGTCAATAAGGCATTAGACTTGTGTGCGTTTCTGTAATTTTACCAACATTAATTTGTTCTTGCTCAAAATTGGTCGCAACAAGGACCAAAGTCAGTTATCCATATCGTTGTTAGTAAAGCCCTTAACCAGTGTTGTAAACAAGTCATTTTGAAATAACTTAAGTCCCAGTCAAGTCATTCGTAAAATAACTTAAGTACAAGTCAAGTCTTTTTAAATAAATAACAAGTTAAGTCCCAGTCCAAGGCATCGGTTGCCCAAGTCAAGTCCCAGTCAAGTCATAATTAGAGCAAGTCAACTTCAAGTCCAGCCCTTTTTAAAAAAATAAAACTTTAAATTATGAAAACCGGCAAACTCCTCCGATTATTATGAGCAACTCAGGAAAAAATAACATAAAAGCAGCATATTACAAGCAAATTATTTTCTGTGCAAAGATTGGGATAAATAGCGCTATTTTATAAATAATTACTTAATTAAAACAATTTATTTTAAACCAAGTCATTTGTCCAAATGACTTAAGTCAAGTCAAGCCATTTGCCCAAAAAGACTTCAGTCAATTCAAGTCATTTTGCCCAAAAGACTTAAGTCAAGTCAAGTCATTTGCCCAAAAGACTTAAGTCATGTCAAGTCATTTGCCCAAAAGACTTAAGTCAAGTCAAGCCATTTGCCCAAAAGACTTAAGTCAAGTCAAGTAATTTTGCTCAAAAGACTTAAGTCAAGTCAAGTCATTTAAAAACAGTGACTTAAGTGCACTTAAGTCAAGTCATTGACTTAAGTCATTACAACACTGACCTTAAATGCGTAGTACAGTATACTTCACAAAATAAATGTGAATTATGAATCGCTCTCTTAAGGAAGATAACAACACAACCATACCTGACTACGTAATGCCTTGAAGTAGTGCGAGCCTGAAATGTATGATGAACTTTGCGAAGGAAAACGTCTGGTGGTGTAGAAACACCATAACACTGTTTTTTTTTCAACCGACCAGGGATGTTACGTCGAGATTGCAGAACTGCGCAGCAACTACGTGGTGCTGGGAAGGAAGCTGGGACTTTCCCCAATAGCCCCAAAGATCGGCAATTGCAGTGCTATTTAAACTTACCTGGAATTCTACTTTGCAGTTTTTTAATTCTGCGCTTATGCATTCTATTGAGCGATCAGGGCGTGATTTTCATAAATTTAAAAAGATGATGTCGCTTTAAAAGAGCCGTGTTTTTATTTTCTGCGAAAATATAGCTATAGAGCACGTAATTCTGTGGAATTTGTTTTTCTTGGGGCTGGAGTTATTTGTGCGCAGCGCTATTCAATGTATTGGGTTTTTATAATGTGTTTGCCAATCCTGTCAGAGAGCTTTGTTTACTATTTCATATGGTCACGAAGTGACAGTTGCAACATGCCGCGCTACGCTTGTATCGTGAAACAGTTTAGTTAATCATTAAAAACTCCGCGCGTTGCCCTATATAAGTTTGCACGCGGCCCAAAGGTTAAAAAATGCTGCTATGTGCATTGATCAATATAAAAATGTGAAGCATACTGCGTTTGCCTTTTGCCCGTGCATTTTCAATGTGTAATTTTGAATAAGTATTGTGCTGTACATAGAGATTCAATATCAAACTGGTATCGCAGAAGTATTGTATGTGTGTCGCCTTCACCTAATTATTAAACTGTGATTGTCGCTTTTCCACTATTGGAAGCAATTAATCAATATACCGATTTGTTGTTATTATAGCTTACTGCGCAATAATGGTGTTTGTTGTAATTACTAAACTATGCAGCCATAAAAATGAAAATAGTACATTTTTCTAGCCTTAATCTTTGATGAAATTTGGCTTCAGGGAAGGATTAGATCACAGTTATTGCACACGTATTGTGTGTATCTTTCGTTTTCCTACGCGGTTTTATTCACAGCTAATAGATGGCAAGTTTGCTGGAGATAGCCTCCTTAACAAAACAATTGATATTTAGTTGAAGATCCGATTAAAAAAGTTGTGCTATACATGTTTAAAAAGACGAACAATCAGACTTCCCATCAATATATGATTTAGGCTTAATGCTACGTCGTTAAAATTTGTAAAAATAGTCTTTGCCAAACTAATCAATTAGTATACCGGTAATGCCAAGTATGATGCGACCGTAAATTAATGTACTGACGATGTGATACAATGTGTAAGACTGCAAGACTTATGAAAGATCACCCGAACCGAATTTCTAACAAATCAGAAGTTTTTATATTGTTCTATGTTGTGCAATCTGGAGGGGTTCTGTCCATCTCACAACGTCCATCTTATTTGTAGATTTGCAAAGAATCTTTGTTACTAATAAATGTTTCAACTTTATTTTCGGCTATTTAAATAACGAAATAGCAGATGCTTACTAATCTTTTTTAATTCAAGCAACTTGTACATTACAAAAGCTGTTCAGAAAGTAAACATTGTAGGCCTACAATTGTTTTATTCAACAAACCCTTGTTGCAAATTTGCAGTTAATTGAGATCAAATCAAGAAACTTTTGGTAACATTTTAAACGACATCATAGAAAACATATTTTATTGAAAAATAAAACGTTAAATGGATTTTTAGCAATGGAGTTTGCTTTATGCTGCTATCTACAAATGTCAAATGGTCAAAAAGCAGCTTCCGAGGGGCTAGATCGCAGCTGTTATTAAAACACATATATGTGTGCGTCTTTCATTGAATAATGAAATGGTACTGTAGATCCCCTTCAATATGAAGTTGCTTGTACTAATAAAATGTTGCAAGCATTGGCGTTTGGAGGTTCCTCGAGTTTCTCCTCTCTGAACCTGTGTACCGTAGCTTAGTTGGTAGAGCGACTGTCCAGGTATTACCGGGGGTCGTGAGTTCGAATCTCACTGCAGGCTAATTGTTTTTCTGGCCTGCCCTGTTTGCTTCATAGATGGACAGATTCGACGAGTCTGCGATGGATTTCCGGTGTACTACAATGATACGGAAGCCGTAATCGTTGGTCAAAAATCAGCTTCCGAGGGGCTATATCAGGGATGGTGAAACTTTTTTTCATTGCGCGGGTCACAAACACGACCTTAATCCTTACGCAGTGCCCAAATGGGTCACATATTTAATTATAAGCTAATTTTATGCGAAACTTTTTTTGTTATTGTCTGGGTTTGTAATTCAAGGTTTTTGGTCAAATTGGGATTTCCATGATTATTAAGAACCTAAATAGTTAACAAATGCTGCAGAATTTCTTATGGGATTACAGGAGGTCAGAAAAAATCCACTGGTACAAATGAGTAGGCGACGAAAATAAGTGAAGGGGGGGGTAGATGCTAGACGGTAAAATGTGGCTCGAATGGGCAGCGATAAGATAGACATTTATCTTATCCTCGGTAGAACCATTTTTTGGATGTTAATGGTTGCGTTGACTACCTTTAGCCACTTTGCTTCACATATGTCCAACTTTCATAGGTGTTTTTTCTAAAAATGTTATGCTGAAGCATTCTGCAATGGTAGGCCTCTGCCTCAGCATGGACAATTGGACATGTGTTTGTCAGCGTAGTGGCGCAGAAGTGCTGCTTTGTCGTTATTTTCTTTGTACATAAAAGTTTTCAATACTGCTATATGGCCTCTCCACCTTGTTGCAAATGATTTTTTTGTTTTCCCGACGTATCGGTCGCCACATTGCCGACAGGACGCCATGTAACTACCGTGGTCGGTGCAGCAAAGTGATTGTTTCAGTGCTATGTTCCAAATGCGCGTGGGAACTGTGAAAACCTTCGAGACCATGCTCTCCGCCTGTTTATAATGCCTACATAAACAGCAGTGGCCGCACGGGGTTGACCTTCCAGTGAAAGGGATGGTACTTGCCGGTTGACTAATTGCACGATAGTTGGTGAGTACGCTTCCAAGTGTCGGAGGTCTTTTGTATTATAAGCATCGCTTGTGGCTGCAGCCTTCTTTCGTCTGAGGTGGTTTTAACCAGCTTTGGAAAGGCTGTGGGCCAAACTACAAGGTCCTTTCTGTTTTTCTCTGTCCGCCTTTGGCGCACTTTAGCTTCAAATTTTGCTGCAGTTTTCAACGTGGCTTTAACCATCCTTGGAGGAAACTGCGACCGCAGACATTTCTCGCCGAGGTTTGAAGGCTCAGTGAGTAGTCTTCCTCCATCTCGTTTAGTCGTCCAAGGCGTGTCGCACTGGTCTAAAGCGAAAAGCACCACTTTATATCGTTTAAGTTGGCCAACTTTCCTTTTTGTAGTAGGATGAGGAACGACATCTAGAGCTGAAACAAATAAAATTAAAATAGGGTCAGACTTTGGAGGTTAAGCATAATGGAAACGTATAAGTCAGTATTGCCTGTAGCGCGAATTATTTTTTGCATGTACATAGTTAAATAGGCTTTTTCATCACTTACCCTATCACCACTCTAGCCTTGCGATTGCGGGACGTTTGGTTAAGGTCAGACAACGGTCACGCACCGCCTGGCTGTGTCGGCCTATTACTGTCTGTGTTTTTTCAATTGTCCAGAATGTCTTGTTTTGTAAATTCGTGTGTTGATTGGCGAATTTTCTGATTGTTTTATGTTTCGCGTATGCTACGAAATATTACCCATGAACATCAGGCCGATGCAAGCTTTATAAAGGTAGATAAAAAACGTTAGACATTAGAAGTCGCATTCTGTTAATTTCGTGGAGTCATTCTGCTAATTGTTCGGAGAGAATATTTTATTAGTACAGCAGTAAGTACTTATATACTAAATGTTTACCATAATAAATAATTGTCTCTTGGTCGAATCTCCAATACACTACTACGTGAATTTTGCTATTCAGTTTTTCTACTTGTTCTAACTACAGTGGTTCTTAGCTAACGTCAGTGGTTCTTAACCGTAATTATTGCCCCTGGGGAAAATTAATGAATTTACTAGCGGTCTCAAACTCAAAGTGTATGTACGATTTCGATTATCCTTTTTCCAAATTATTAAATAATTACTTTATCGTTTCCGCATCGGTGAGATCCAACCATAGACTACTTACGCAGTTTGTTACTTCTAGTTTTTACCACTTGGCTTTGTAATAATTTGAGTCAATTGTAGCTTCCACCTGCTCGAAGCTTCTGTGATTAACAAGAAACTGGCCAATATGTCGACAACTGATTTTTCTTGCTAGTATGAAATGATTGTAACAGTTGGCGAATTAGTTGCTCGATCTCCAACCAAGGCGAAGTGATTTGAAGCGCAATGGTAGCAATAGATCGAAGCTACGAAGCTCAAAGCCGTTGTTCTCTGGCTTCAGTCTCTTCAATCACAAGCAATAGTCTAATGCGAATCAAGAGGTTAGTTGTCAAACGGGCGATAGTCTGGAATTCTACCACTTTCCAGTGTTGTGATGACTCAACTTAAGTCACTGTTTTCAAAGCACTTGACTAAAGTCGTTTTGGTAAAATGACTTGACTTAAGCTTTTTAGACAAATGACTTGACTCAGTCCTAAATCATTTAGACAAATGACTTGACTAAAACCTATAAGTCTTTTAGACGAATGACTTGACTTAGACCTAAGTCACTGAGTCAAATGACTTTTGTTGAAACGTTTACTTTGAATTATTGCTGATAGTCAGGCGATTTTACCAACTTTAATGGTTTTTGTTATTTATTATATTAGTGAAGATGACTTGCTCCAAAATGACATAACTGGCCACTGTGGAAAGTATGGCAAGTACACCCGTGGGATGTAGTCAAAATCTGCCATACTTTTCAGACTGGAGTACTGAGACTTGGCTTCTGGGCAACTGATGAGTCGTCTGGTCTTGAATTGTTATTTTTTGAAAACACTTGACTGGGACTTGAGTCATTTAAAAATGACTTGTTACTTCGTCCGGCTGTTTATATTGGACGAAAATGTGCTAGGATTCCAGACCAACGCAGTCAATTGTGTAATATTAGCTTGCTTTGTGTATTTTCCATTGATTTTCAGTAGAACAAATTTATACTCCCGGTCCCAAGCTATTTGGCCTCATGCAGCTTACATAAATATAAAGCTATACGTTAGTTCAAACTTTTGTCAAATTACAAGTCTACACACACGTTTAACACATTTGATGTGGCATTTGTTATAAACAACAAGTTAAAATACTCAAAGACGAGGTCAGCAACCTTTTTCGAATTGAGTCACAACCAAACTCAAAAGGTCTGTGTGCTGTAATAATAACTGACAATTTTGTTGTTAAAATGTTTAGTTTTTAAACATTTTTTTAACAACAATCAAGGGCTATAGGATTTTGTAATTGATTAGGAGGCTATTTTACTTTTTCAGAAGAAGGCATTGAAGTGTTTTTTGTTTTAAAACTACCTACATAGCTTCATTATTAATCACAATTGAAATGTGTAATGAAAAACTTAAATCTCCTAATATAAAAAAGTAAAATTTCCTAATATAATTTATGTATTAATTTAAGAAGGGCTGTTAAACTCTTGATGTTATGCTAATATTTAAGATACAACAAATTTGTTTGAAGTACAATTTAATGTACTTAGTGGGCAATTTTTCCATGGTATATAGCAGGGGCGGGCAACTTCTCCGGTCGGCGGGCCAGATATGGGAAAATAAAGTACTTGACGGGCCGGATAGGTACTGCCATGTTTTGGCGCATAATTGCGGCTAATGTTGTACTATTTGGACACGGCAACACTTTTATTGCACAGCAAACATACTGATTTCTTCCCGACGTAAAAAATAAACTAGTACAGAACTTGGTAAACCAAAAATCATTATGTTTGAATGTTATAAGATAACAATATTTCGCTACTAAACGCATTAATACTAATCATGTATTTAGTAGCGAAATATATTCATCTTATAACATCCAAACATTCTTTATGATTGATGTGCAACCATAATCGTTTGTTTTCACCATTCGGATTCAGGCAGATTTTGTCGTTTGAAAGAAAATTCTGATTATTGCCGACTTGAGTGAAAAAGTATTTTTGCATCCAATCCTTGTTAAATTCGCGACACTCTTCGTCAAATTTTCGTTTCTTAGCAAATCCATGGGAAAATATTTATTGTAAATTCTAAATATAATGTTAAAACAAAACTAAGAATCTAAACACAAAGAAAACAAAGAACCAAAGAATAACTAGCAATCACTATTATTTGTGGCAGAATGTGGCCGCGGGCCACAACCGGAAACTGTCTGCGGGCCGCTCAAAATCCTGTCGCGGGCCGGGTCCGTATGTTGCCCTCCCCTGGTATATAGTCTCAGGGTATGCACTGCACCTTTACGTTAGAAAGATATTCTCAAATCGTAAACTTGCCCACGATGTATTAAAAGGATACTCATGAAGGTCAAAAATAATTTTCACTTCTGACCTTGTGTTTAGTTTGTGAAATAGATAATGGGTCCAAGTTTTTTAAAAATGAATAAAAAATGTAGAGATAGTTTTTTCAACTAAATGCAAGGTGCGTGGGACTTTTTGATAAACATTTTTTTGCCTGCAATATTTTTATTATAATACCGTTCTTTATTTTTTGATATTTAATGTTTACTTTTGTAAATATATAAAATTCCTGGTTTTTAGTTGGTTTCCTTACAGTACTTACATATTACTACACCACCCTTGGGCTTGGATAATAGGCTGTGACCTGGAAATATTGAAAATGCAATATATTTGAACCTAACAATGGTGTTCTCTTTTTCTAGGTATCTGATTGGAGCTCGCTTGTCAAAGATCGCTTTGTTTTTTCTTTTGCTCTTCCTTATTCTTAATTATGCTGTGAATCACTTTTTTACTTCCATTTCACACGGATCGTCTTTCAGTATGCCACCTTCAGACAGCTCTTTCCGGTGAGTCAAACATAATAATAAATATTGCCTTCCGAAGAGATCACAGGTATCTCCATTAGGAATAGACGTTGGTGGATATATATTTGCCCCAAAATTTGTAAATATATATATTCTAAAAAACAATTCTAAAAGCAAATGTGATGTTTTTATTACTACCGTTTAGCATATATAGGTGTGACAACTTTGCATGGCACTTTCTTTCTACAATGAGTAGCAGCACTTGCCATTACACATCCATTTTTTGCTGTATGACTTTGTTGTGATCTAAAGCTGCACAAATTATATAATTTCTTTAATTATTATACATATATACATTAACATTAAATTACATTTTTCAACCTTCATGGATTACACCAGTTCTAACATGCCAATAAATATTTGGTAGATTTGTAAAATTATCAAAGAACGAACAAACTCAAATAAGAGGCCACCAACACACTATTAGTATATTTAATTTTGCTGTATGTTGTTGGCTTTGAAGCATTCTCCTGGATGCAATACCTAATTGCCATGCACCCACTTAAAGTCCCACTCATAGACACCAAACTCCCATTGAATCGGCACAAATTGCCTATTAGGGACTAACAAAACGTAACACTACCTTGAAACCTGTATTGCGCTTTGTTATATTGGTATTATTGAAATATATAGTAAAAGCTTGTCAGCAATTGAAGAGCAAAGATACCATGTATATATAGAAACTATGTATGTACAATATCATTGCTGTGATCGAATGTGTGAAGCTCAAACCTAATCAAAGTTTAGTTGTTTTAGTACTAATATCATTTCAGAAAATTTGTTGGGACTACATTAAATATATGTTTATTATCTTGCATTTCTACATGGAGGATTGTAAATTTACATAAGTCTTACTTAGCATTTCTTTTGTATTGACAGCTTTTTAAACAAATACCCTGATAACAATAAATTTCTGATAGTGTGTGAGTAGGATTTTTTATTATTAAATTGTCTCTATATTCTAATATTTTATTTTTTAAATTATATCATCTTATTCTGTATTAGTTTTGTTTTTATATATATCCTTGGTGTATTTGAACAGGCTTCGCGAGCTTAAACAAAAGCACATCACAGATCTTAACAGAATAAAGCGGTCAGTGTCAATTGAGCTGAGAGAATTGGAAAGCAAACGCAATAAAATACAGGTAAAACTTTTGGGTAAAGCTCAAAATTTTTACATAAAGCCCAAATTTTTTCTAATAAAGATCGGCATCCTCTATTCAGAACCAAGAACTTCACAACAATTATATAAAATTAATTTAAAAAATGGTTCACTGCAAATAGGTAATAACAATTCATTAAAGATTAATTTTGTATAGACATTACCTGGTGTTTTTGCTATTGTAAAAATCTTTATGTTCTGTTATTTGAGTTATGTCAAGTGACAAAGATTTATCTTTTAACAAAATATCAACAAACATCCCACACCTTAATCTCTTTACTTTATAAATTATTTCTTGTTATCATCCTGATTGTTCACTGTGTGAATAATTTTGTTAAATATTTAGGAAGACATCTCTATTCACCAGGGAAGGTTAACCACCTACGAGCAGTCTGCAAAAAAAGCACAAAATGAACTTGCTATTTTAAAACGGCAAATAGTCCAGGTAAGTGAAGCAATTAAACATAACGAAAAGTATCTAGATGCTAATGCTTTTATTGGTATGAAAAAGATGGGTTTCATTAAGGTTGTTGCAAATATCTAGAAGGGTTTTTAAATATTAAAATTACTCCTGTAACCGTAATACTATGTTAAATAGATAGATACAGAACTTTACATAAGTATTACCTGTTACTAGAGTGATTATGGATTTTGGACGGTTTTACTTAATACTGACAATAGAAAAAAATCGGTTAATTACATGTGTCACAGGAATTATTTACCACAACCAAAGTTGTCAGATTTGCTAGAATTTTTTTGATTCATTTCAAAGCTTGTATGTTTTTACTTTTAATTCGAGGAGTAAACTAAAATTTTGTTGTTGTAAATGGTTTACTTTTATTTAAACCAAACAGCGGGAATCAAAATTTTATCAGCATAGGTTAGATAGACGTGGAGTAAAATGTGAACTGCCAGGGCCTATGCTTAATTATGCACTTCTGTCCAAACACTATTTACAATGTTTTAGTTGCTGATTAAATTTCCTCCAGAATTAACATAATTAAATATAGTTGTTGACTTATTAATATATTTCACCAACAGCCTATTTTTTTATATCTTTACCTAAAACTTATTAGGTTATGCATTTAATTTTTTTGGACACGCAGTGTCTTTCAAGGCCATTAGTTGCACCATTCATATTTAACAGAAATTAGTTCAAAGATTAAGGAACTACCTCTTATCTTCTCAATATTGTTGAAATATGTGTCGAACCGAAACTAGGAACTTGCTGTATGATGCCCTAAAGCGATTCTCGATTACAACTTGCACCATTTATATTTAACAGAAGGTAGTTGAGGTTAAGGAACTACCTCTGTATCTTCTCAATATTGTTGAAATATATGTCGAACCGAAACTAGGAACTTGCTGTATGATGCCCTTAAGCGATTCTTGATTACAACTTGCACCATTCATATTTAACAGAAGGTAGTTGAGATTAAGGAACTGCCTCTCCATTATTGTTTAAAGCATGTCAAACGGAAACTAGAAAGTTGCTGTATGATGCCCTAAAGCAGGGGTGTCCAACAAGCGGCATGCATGCCAAATGTGGCATGCGACCAAATAAAAAATGGCATGCAAGCCCCCCTAAATTACTTAATTTGCTATTCAGCCAATTGTAAAAAAATACCTATTTTTTATACAGTAAATTGCCATTGTTTATCACAATATAAAACAATCGATGCAATCACGACAACTAACAATTACTTCTAATACTATAACATTATATTGTAGTGGAGGCTAGCATTCACATAACTATAAAGTTTGGTGTGAAGAAACAAAAAGCAAAAGTCAGCTCACCGACGGACATTTAGATGCAGTAATGCGCACTGTTAACTACACGTTTTTATTATTTGTAAAAAAAACGCATTTATTATTAGAAAGAATTATATTACTAAACTTTGGCACGGGAAGATGTTATAGGATAAAAATTGGCACACCGGCATGTTGGAGTTGGACACCCCTGCCCTAAAGCGATTCTCGATTACAACTTGCACCATTTATATTTAACAGAAGGTAGTTGAGATTAAGGAACTGCCTCTCCATTATTGTTTAAAGCATGTTAAGTATATTTAAGTTTGACACAAAACTCACAAGCACTGTTGTGGTGAACAAGTGTTTTAGACAACATCACTATATTTTTGCAATATTTTTATTGGCATTTATAATGAAATCACAGATGAGAGTTTCTTATTTTTTTATCATGCTTAGAGCAAGTCCTATGAAAAAATGGCCAACTAAAACAGAAGTACTCTGTACAACCTAGGTCTTGAACATAATATAATGTCACCAAAATCAAAATATCATTTAAGAGAGTGACCGTTTTGAAGATTTTTATGCAAACACGTCATTATCTCTGTTGGCCAACAGAATTCTGGCATAGCATACTAACCTTGTATTCTCAATTAAAATTCAGTATAAAAATGGGAGGGATCTTTTTAAGGATTACAAATTTATAATATATTGTGTTTTAGGCGTCAGGTGGCTTATATTTGACAAGATGAATTCGTTTCCGCCATTCTTTACTTTTTAAATTGCTTTTAATCTTTCTAAAGAAGAAATTATTGACCAAAATGTTTATGATCACAGTTCTTAATAAAAAGATTGTCCCAATTTACGTATTTTCTTCCAATGCCCTTAATTAGTTTGTCGGCAATTCGTTGTAACAGAATTACCGGTAATTGATTTCTTTGGACTTCCTCACTATTATTGTTCAAACCAGGAACTTGCTGTGTTATGCCCTCAAGGTATTCGCTGTTACAACTGGATAATGAATAATATGCATAAGATCAGGCAGATAACAATTACTGATTAAAATCTCATTTTTAAATAAAATACACAAAACCTGATTAAAATGTGGTTTATAAAAAAGATTTCTATTTTTGGCAAAATTTTTGTTGTTAGTTTAATAAAATGATAGTCTATCTTTTTTGTCATACTTTAAAATCTTACAATCTATCTTTCTAAACAAGTTTCTAGCTAAAACAGAAGGTCCTACTTTATAGTGCAAGCAATATGATTCAACCTAGATCTTGGTTCTGCCGTGCTTGATTTTTTCTTCTAGTGTTCTGTAAAGTAGTGGTCTCCAACTTATGGATCGCGACCCCAATTAGGGTTGCCTAAAATTTTTCTGGGGTCGACATATCTCACCAAATTTCTGCTGTTTTAGGGAGATTTCTTTATTTTTGTTTTCTTCACAATGACGTCACACTAATAAACGTGACTGAGAACATAGCAAAGAAAAGCTTGGGTTTATTCTACATAAAAATAGGTGTTTTAACTCTAATGAGCTGGTAGGTTACAAAGATTTCAGCAACTTAGTATGTTCTTTTGGACTTTGATGTACATAACTAACCCAAACTCGTCCAATTTTGTGAGTTAACTACTCTGTGTCATGTGGCACCAAAATTCGCAATGGGAATATTAAGAACGAAACATCGTAAATCGCTTGCAAGTAGTAGAACTTGGTGGTTATGCTTATGCAAAGTGGAGCCGCGTTTTCAGAAACTGCTGAATACTATGCAGGCGCAACCACCACAGACCACACTAAATGCAATTTACTATTGAAACAAATTGAAAATTTTGTGTTCGTTTGTGTGCTATATTCAAAATCAATTTTAATAAACCTTTCTAAAATAAAGTATTTTACGCATATTTCTTAGTGTTGCTTAGTTTCAGCATTATTTAAAATATTTGTATACCTATCTGAAAATACGGGGTCGTAATATAATTTCTGATTTCATTTTATTTAAATTGGGGTCGCTTATTAAAAAGGTTCGAGACCACTGCTGTAAAGAATAAATTATTGAAATATTAAAGATTACAACATTTTAAAAATTTACTGAGCCTGATTTACATCTTTTTTAAATGCTCTTCATTAGTTCTATCAATTTGCTGTAGTTGAAAATTACTTTAAATTTAGTATATATTACTGTGTAGCGTATGTTAGTTTCAGATTTACCATTTTATGTGATAACGTATTGTTTGGTTAAATAAAGAAACCTGTAATGGAAATGTAATTATACCACTTATATGTAATTATCCTAAAATAAATAGAAATTAATATTTTATTTAAAATTTCTTATTCTTATATATCTATTAAAGTTAAAGAATGAGCAACTTGAAGCAGCAAAGCCAAAAATGGCTGCCCCAGCAAAATTAGTTGCATCCGAAGCTGATAATATAGTGCTACCCCCTCCTACAAAATACCAAAGGTAAGATTTGAATTAAGTTATAATTCTTTAAACATTTAAATATAATTAATTAGTTCATAAGGTAACAAACCGGAATACTCAAGTTAGTGAGTTAAAATCATTCTGATAATTTCACCTTTTTGTATTTTCCACAAGTGTTTTAAACAATCTGTTCACAATTATGCTTTGAATTGACTTTACTGATGTTAACATTTCATTTTAAAGTTTTGATGTGCTGCACTTAAATGTGTTAAATTTTCTGCATTGACATACAGGCTACAGCAGCAGATATAAAATTATTGGAAATTTCGAATGAGACAGCTGGTCACAAAACCTAAAAGTGTTTTAGTAATTTCAATGAAAACACCGTAAAAACAAGTAAAGGAATTCCTAACCTGAAACAAAAAATCTTTGCTTGATTAGGTTATTTATTTCAAGTTAAGCTTTTCAAGTTATTGCATGATTGTGTAAAATGCTTACCTATTTTTCAGATGCCGCATGCATAACTGTTTTGATTACTCGCGATGTTCACTAGTTTCACAATTCCCTGTCTACCTTTATCCCCCAAGTGGTAAGAAATTTAACTTTGTAGAATTTACTTTTACCTAAAGGTTCCAGAATTCTGTGCTGCCCAGCATTTAAATACTAAAATGCTTTTTTTACGAACAATTTTGCACATTTAACTAACGTATAATATACAGACGAAACAATAATCAAGAAATCAGCTTTGTTGTTAGATATATAATAAAACTGCAAAATACAGTGAATTCCTTTTTTGTTTTAATTACGCAACAAAGCTTTTAGGGTGAGGCCAAACTAGACGCAAAAAGTGTTTTGGAGGGCAAAAATAGCACCCGAAATACACATTATATGAAGTGTGATTATTTTTACAAAAGTTGAAAAGAAAATCATAAAAAGCATTGTTTTGACAAGTTGGTAAGATTAGGTAAGGATGCCTTGATGAACAAAACATGTTAAAATAAAGAAAATGACATAAAAAAAAGACCTATTTTACCTTATTTTATGGAAAATAAGCCACCGGCAATAGTTTGCCCAGGTCTGCTAGGGCAACACTTATAGTTGGTCGCAGTTTTTTGCAACCAGTTAAAACTTGCTGTTCTTACACAGAATCGTCGCTATTCCCAGCCACCCCATACATCCTGGGTGCTGCCAAGGCCGTGCTATCTTCAAACGCTTACATCACTAGTGACCCGAACACAGCGTGTCTGTATCTTGTCGTGCTTGGAGAGGTTGAAGCCGGGGAAGGGGGTAAGTAGGGCTTTAGAGTCTTAAAAATAACCTAAGTCCGACTCCAGCCAAAAAAATAAACCTGAGTCCCGAGTTCGACTCCGGTCAAATGTGCGATTTCGTCGAGAACCGAATCCCCGGCCCTGACTCTAGTCTACAGCCTGTATTCCGCCAACTTATTTAACTAAAATAACGTGGATATTACGCAATCCACTTATAGGGGTGTCGTATAATTCATTCACTCACAATACATGGTTATAAAATATTCCACCACATGCTATTCCATCTTTACAATTTCCAGTTGGCGGCCATATCAGTTTTAAAATTTGGCACTGCGCATCTCGGACTCAGGACTCTTTGCTTTATTTTGTTATTGTGCCAGCACTTTGTTGGTATTTATGCCTTTTACAAGAAATTCACATATTTTTCACAATATTTAATGGTGCAGCTAAATGAACACCACAGACCACACTGCCTTTGGTTGGACAATGTGTGATTTAAAAGCCAAAAAAGTTTTTCTGTTAAAATTGTTATTCTATTTTAATTTTATCTTTAATGAACTAAACCCATGCGACATTGGTAAGTGGTAAAAGAAAAGTTAGAATATCAGTAAGACATAATGGGACTTAAAAACGTAGTATGCAAATAAAGGACCTTTAAACCTCAACATAGGTTGAAGTAGTACAATGGTTGTTATGTGAAATACCTAATCTAGTAATTCTAATGCACAAAACCTTTTAAAATGTTACCTATAGCTTGACTTGTTATATGCATATTGATATAAACCGTATAAATACTTCTGTAATATACGGAACCTTTATGAGGATTTGCAAAGTGAGTGAAAAGGCTTACGGTAACACTTAATGGAAAATGCAAATGAAATCACATTTTCTCCTTCAATCTCTTTGCTTTATTTTGTTATTCTGCCAGCACTTTGTTGGTATTTATGCCTTTTACAAGAAATTCACATATTTTTCACAATATTTAATGGTGCAGCTAGATAAACACCACAGACCACACTGCCTTTGGTTGGACAATGTGTGATTTAAAAGCCAAAAAAGTTTTTCTGTTAAAATTGTTATTCTATTTTAATTTTATCTTTAATGAACTAAACCCATGCGACATTGGTAAGTGGTAAAAGAAAAGTTAGAATATCAGTAAGACATAATGGGACTTAAAAACGTAGTATGCAAATAAAGGACCTTTAAACCTCAACATAGGTTGAAGTAGTACAATGGTTGTTATGTGAAATACCTAATCTAGTAATTCTAATGCACAAAACCTTTAAAAATGTTACCTATAGCTTGACTTGTTATATGCATATTGATATAAACCGTATAAATACTTCTGTAATATACGGAACCTTTATGAGGATTTGCAAAGTGAGTGAAAAGGCTTACGGTAACACTTAATGGAAAATGCAAATGAAATCACATTTTCTCCTTAAATTTAAAACGGGTTGCAACAGTAGTTTATCGCGGATAAAAAATAAAAGTGCAAAACCAAGCAAAACATCGTTTTTCAACCACGATTTTCTAACCATGCAGCCGATGCAAATACGGGCATCAGCGGCCCCGAAGTTACAGCTTATCTTGCTTCGTTGGATCACTGGCACGGCGACGGTCGAAACCACATGCTGGTGTATTTGTCGCGCAAATCAACCACTCAAAACCCGCTGCTCGACGCGGACACCGGAAGGGCGATCGTTGCGCAATCCAACTTCGGCTCGATGCAGTTTCGACCGGGTTTTGATATTGTTATGCCGACTCTGGCCTTGCCTTATCAAGGTTAGTGCGTGACTGACTGTCCATGGTTTCCAGAAAACTAAATATTATAACACGTGGGTATGTCCGGTAATATCCGATACCCGATCCCAGTGGTAGTATCGTTACTCGCCCGATACTAAGGTGTTATGGTATCGTCAGCGGTCCGATCCCGAATTAATATTGCAGCGATTTTTCTCTTGGAAGATAATTTTTTTTACAAAATATTGGGTTGACAACTGGAGTTCCCTTAACTTCACGCTAATTAAATTGTGATCCTGGATAATATGGCTTTGAATGCTTCAATTTCATCTATTTAGATTGTTTGAGATAAATAATGACGTTATTTGGTTTTGGATCGAATTTGCGATACTTTTGTCCCAGACTGGCAGAATCTTGCCAGCCTTCTGGTGACAAGCATTTTGGCCTAAATTCTTTGTTTTTTTTAGTCTCGTCTCTACAGTTAAATGCTGTGTTCGCCTAACGAATGTATAAACCGCGTCATGTTTAGCAAAAATAGTGATACGAAAAGTTGTTGTGAGAAAAAAATTAAAAACTAAATTATTTTTACATTTAATTTTTTTTTGGAACCAATTTCTTCGGTTTTTTGGCTGTTTCTTCGGCCGACATAGTCGCCCAGTCGCCAGCATTTTGCCATACTGCTTTTGTCCGATATATCAGCATCGGAATAACATGTCAAGTATCGGACATTCTAATAACAAGGTTTTTTTTATAAATGCGCTGTTGCTACCAGGCGTAGTATACTAAAAAGAAGCTCTTCGCCACTTATTTATTTTTTTCGAAATGTTGCCTATGCAGGACGCCTTCATCAGGGAATGCGACAACACGATGTTTCGCGTGGTGTTGTTCTATTCCCTGATGAAGGCATCCTGCAGGGTGCCAACAAATTAGAGAAAATAATTAAGTTTACTTCATATTGACTTGAAAAAACTTATTCTGTTAAAGGTTAGTGTTAACCTTAGTGTTTTATTTTATTTAAACACTGCTCCTAGTGGCGCGCTTTGCCTAGAGCATGTACGTGTCTCGTTTAAACGTGTCTTGTTTGCCCTTCATTTGAGACGCGCCTGTGTTAGTGGTAACATCTACTCTGTTGCGGTGTAAATTAAGTTTTATATTTGTTCTGTGTTTATTGTTATTAATGTTGATAACTTTGTGTAATTCTATTTGAATAAGGAACTAAGGTTTTGTAACCATCGTCGTGTTTATTGCTTGTAAACTGATAAAGACTTCAGTGGACATCAACTTTCAGTTAGTATACCGGGTACCGTAAACGGGACTTTACTACTAAAATGAATCAATATACGTAAAACAACCACTAAGAATGTAATATAACGTCACATCCTTTGTCTCGAAGCTTGATAACGTTTAAATTCACCAGTTAGTAAAAGTTTACTTTGCTTAAACTTTCAAATATGTATAACTTAACTTACGACACCGACTAGGGCTAACCCGCCGTTCCCGAGTAATGGCGTCCATGGAGAAGGTTTCGCGTATTACATATAAGGATATTAAATTATTTGCACCTTCGAAATCTACTCATCGTATTGACAGCAAATTGTTAAACTTTTTTAGATAATATAAAGAAAAAAAATGCAAATTTTTTTTTTTTTATAAACATTAAGAATAAAATATTTATTTAAACTAAATTTTATTGTTTATAAACACTTATGTTTTTCAACAATATGAGCCATATATATAAACTGTTGCTACCAGGCATTAATTGTAATTTTTTCATTTTTTTCCTTTCCATTTATTGTACGAGCGTTCAGTGTCATTCACCCTGACGAAGACGGCTTGTATAGGTTGCCGAAACGTTGGTTAACAATTACAATTACCAGAGGAGCTGTTTTTGATTTGTATGAGCCATATATCTTTGAGTTTGTTTTTCAGTCTGGATTGATTCAATTTACCAACATACTCACGCCTTTTCAAAAAGTTACACTGTTTTAAAGAAATGAGGTTGTTTGCCTTTTCAATACTCTTGTCTGACAGCAAATGATATTTGTTCATTTATTTCGATTAGGTGCTAGCCATCACACATCAGAGCAAGAGGTCGATCACGCGGAGCAGGACGGCTGGATGGATGAGGGAAAAGAGTCATGGTTCGATGATTCCATACCTGTTCAGGTGAGAAAAAAGAAGCTATAACGTATGCGTACAAACCCGTGTTCAACTGCTACTTTGTGGTAATCGGGTAACCCCCTGTTTTGGAAACACCGTTTTTTGTTGAAAGCGTTAGATTAAGAATATGCTGTAATTGTTGCTAACTGTGTAACCTCAACAGTGAAATGTGTGCTATTTGTAATAGTCGCAAAGGCGTTGGACTTGGAACTTGCTGTAATTGTTGGTAGCTGTGTAAACCTTTACAGTAAAAATGCGTTCGATTTACAATTGACGTCAAATAAATGAATGTTTGTGTGTATAAATGTTTGTGTACGGCAATGTTATGAATATCATGATTTTTGCACTTTCGCCATTTGCCCACAAACCGACTCATCTTTAGACCATCTTGGTCTGTATTCCCTGTATATCCTGTTTTTTTATTTTTTAGGTTCCGGCACTTCGTCAATACATCCTCTTCTTTCAGGGCCAGTTTAATCCGCCAGCGAACTTGCAAGCTTCGGAGTTTAATTCAGAAGGTAGACATTACACAAAATCTTCAAAAGTTTAAAGTTTAAAATGGTTAACCTTTAATGGGATCAAATATATTTTTTTTTCTGCCATGAAAAAAGTCAGTCGTCAATAGGATGTTTAGGAGAAAAAATTATTCCGAAATAGAATGTTCCCTTTAATTTATTGATTTGAATCTTGTAAAACCCACTGACTAAACTAATAAATTGACTGATTTTGACTGGGAGGAAAAAATCAAAACAATATTTCTATATTTGCTTTAATTTGAAGTCGTTGTCGTCATATAAGGGTGAGGAGATATCTGTTTTATAAACATTTGTCTAAAAAAACAGTTTATAAACGATTACTTATCTTATTAACTCTGATGCGATAAATTTGAACTGTACGTGCAGCAGAACCCTTGACGACAAAATAATGACTGACAAATATTTTTTCGTTTTTCTCTCCTGTGTGCCTGTTAACATGCAATATTACCGCTGTGCTTATCATCTCTCTAAGTAAGATCAAGTCAACTGGCACATCAGATGTGCGAAATTCTAACACTTAAACACTAAACACGTCACCAGCAGCGTCTTAAATTTGCCTACTAAAAAATAACTGCGTTTGGAGTTTGCTCAAAATTCACATTTTAATAGATCTACTGTTTTTTTAGCCTTCCCGCCCTTTGTTTCACCAATTTGATTTCCCTTAGGCGGCCAGCAACCGAAATCAGCATACCACGAGCTGTTTCTGGAAACCTTGAGGAAATTGTCGCAGTCGACAATCCACGGCAAATACCTCATCCAGACCAAGTGTCCCGATGATAGGGTGCTCACCCCCGGCTTTGGGTAAAGATTTGCTAAATTATTTGCTTTGCATATCCCCGGTTGGTCGCTCACTCCACTAGTAGTGGTTTTTACGACTTTAAGGGGCCAATTTTACGACTTTATATTTATCGTAAATAACAAATTAGCGTGAGTTCTGGTTTACATAATCTTAGCGCTAATGTTCTGCCTCAGTAAGAATATCTGCCTGATTCTCAAAAATACCAAGAAACGTAATTACCATTATTAATTATTGACAACAAAAACAACGAGTTTGCGTATTGCAATAAATTACATACATTATCGACTAAACAATTAACAACTAATCAAATACTTTTACATAACACTTTCCTTAATCAAAGAATAAATATTCAAAACTGTCGCAATACATGACAATACGCTAACAAACTATAACATTTCATAACAATAACCATACCAATCTATAACCATAATTATATCTTTCTATAACCATAACAATAATAATCAAATAATTTCGCCTTATACACAATATTCGCGTGATCTCACATGCTAGTCATACACGCAGTCGCGAGGTGAATAGCCTGGTAACCGGCGCCTATGAAATGCACAAATGTTTAAAACCCATTGGGGTACTGAGTGTGTTTTTAAATTGGAATTTCTAATTACTAACGGCTAAAGATGTTGCAAGGCCGCAACAGTGGTCATATCCTTATTTATGCTTTGCTGGGGCATGTTCAGTGAAACATTGTTCACTAGCTTTCTGTCATTAAAAAAAGATAAAATACGATAAAAAGACGATAACTGATACTATTCGTGTTGGGAATTAAACGGTTAAGCTTCGTAATTTTACAGGCCTATCAATCCTTTTGCTTTCATGTAAAAATTGCGAAGTCAATTTTGGTGCTGTTAACTATTACCTGAATGGTTTTGCTGGCTTTCTATCAATAAAAGATAAAAAAAAAAAACGAAAAAAGAAAACTAACGCCAACTTTCCGACAGTTCTCCTAGTATGTGCTTTTCGTGTTGGGACTTTGACGTTCAAGCTTAGTAACTTTGCAAGCCTGTAAATTGTGTCGAACAAAAAACTTGTTTGTTTTGCCGCTTCCATATAAAAATTCCAATGTCGATTTTAGTGCTGTTAACTTTAAGCTTGATTGGATTTGCCGACTTTCTATCATTAAAAGATAAAAAAAAAACGAAAAAACGACAACTAAAAGTACATATCAGCTCCCTGACAGTCGCCTAATATCTACTTTTCGTGTTGGGAATTAGACGGTCAAGATTAGTAATTTTAGAAGACTATAAATTCTGTCTAACGAAAAAAGATATTGTACAGGGGCTCTTAAACTTTTTTTACCCCTAACAGCCAATTTTTTTGCTATGCGGGGTCCACGGTAGGCAAAAAAATTCCAAAATGACGTCATAAATTGACGCTGCAAAACAAATGGACTTCATAACTAATTTCGGTGCAAAAATTGAAAGTGAAATGTAGTCCAAATACTCCGTTTTATTTTTAATTAAACTGTTTTCTATAAAAAAATTATTGATTATTAATGATAGACTAATATTTCAATTCGGCCTTCATGGACCCCCTAAAACCAGCTCACGGACCCCAAAAGGTCCCCAGTTAAAGAACCCCTGATATAGTAAATGGGTCACGTTTTGTGGAGTCTTTTTTTAGTTCAGTCTTTTTTTCAAGTGAATTCCTTTTTTTCAGTGGCGAGTGGTCACTTTGTGGCTCTTTCGTCTCTCGCTCCACGCATCTCGCCCGCTCTACATTCACACTGGTTCCCGCGCCCGAGCACAGCAACTCGCTGTCGGCGACCTCAATCGTTGTGACGCGAATCGTCGAGGCCTTGCGTTCCGGTTCGGTGCCCGTGTTGCTTGGCAACCACGCCGCCCTCCCCCTGGCCGACTTTATCGAGTGGGAAAAGGCGCTGGTGATTGTGCCGCAAGTGAGTATCCCGGATACATTGCTGTTTGATGTTCTGTAGGCCAGGGCTTGCAATTCCTTGGGTGTTCTTTTGATGGTAATCTTACGAATCGAAGCAATGTTGGGTATGTTTATATATCTGATAATATCGCTACTCCAGGGCACGGCTGCGAAGTCGGTCACAAGTAACTCAAGTCCGACTGCGGCCAAAAAAAAAGAGTCCGACTCCAGAGACCCGAATCCGACTCCGGTCAAATGTGCGATTTAGTTCACAGTCATGTCCTGCCTCTACAGTCTGCATACCGCCAATTACGTAACGAAATGGGTAGATATTCAGCAATTCATTCACTCACAATACAAGGTTGTAAAATATCCACCTTACACTATTCGGCATTACAATTTACAGTTGGCCATATCAGTCTTAAAATTTGGTACTACGCATGCGCACGTCGGACTCCAGACTCGGGTAGTTTTATGTCGTCTTACTCGAGTCCCGAGTCCTACTCCAGCAAAACAAACCGACTCTGTCGACTCCGACTCCGACTCCGGCTTCGGCTTCGCAGCCCTGATCCAGGGTGGTAATGCAGATCCAATACCTAATTATTATAGAAATTTCTGCGATAATTTGCTTTCAAACGCGGCAATTTTACGTTGAAAGATAAAAATATTAAAAATAGTAGGTTAGCAAAGATAACTAAATTGAATGTAAAGTAACTCATCAATTTGAACGCAATTTAGTGTACGATTCCTTTTGCCTAAAATCCGATGGTTTCAAGTCAGTTTCCACCATCGTGTCATTTTCCGCCATCGTGTCAGTTATGACCGTGTCACTTGACACGACGCATCGTGACACTTTGTCGACCCTCGTTTTGTTCCAGGCGCGCATCACCGAGCTCTCGTTCCTCCTGCTCAACTTCCCGCACGCCGAGATCCTCTCGCTCCGCCGCCAGGGGAGGTTCCTCTTCGACTCTTTTCTCTCTTCTCCCCGCTCCGTCCTCGACTCGATGCTGGCCGTGGTCAGGACGCGACTCCAAATTCCACCTCTTCCCGTGCTCGATCGACCCAGGTGACAAATTGCCCTTGCATGCGCTTTAGGGATGCCCGATAGTAATACTGTATTCCGATAGCGATAGCGATTATTTTTGGCAAGAAATATCGCGATGCGGTGCGATGCCAAATGACGTCATTACTCTACTCCAGTGATTCTCAACCTTTTATGGCTTACGGCAGCCCTCAAAAATCATAAGTAGATTTTCGGCACCCCGACTGAACTTTCCGTTAAAATAAACTTAAAACATGTAGGAAATGTCATTTGATATAATCGTACACAAATGCAGTAGTTGTATCAAGACCGATTTCTAGCACTTGACAACAGATCTCGGCTTCAATCCGATATTTGTCGTCTTGGCTTCGAATTATTTTTTACTGAAACTCCATTCTGCTTATTCGGTCGCTCTATTTAAAGTGACAGCTCCCGCTTGGGCCATAGGGCTATTTTTGAACGCAACACTAAAACCAAGCCTGTACATTTGTCCTTGTGGCATGTTACTTTTGTCTCAAACAACACGGAATTTGCGATTATACCTAATTCTACCTTAAAAGGCAAAATTTATCATGAAAAGAGCAAGTTTTGAACTTGAGGTATTACTAGACTTCTAAACGCTGAAACAAACTATGGTCTTAGAACCTGCAAAAAATTAAACGCGATTTCACTTATATTGCTTGTTTAGCATAGTAATGGGTCATTTGGTACCGGTAAAAAATGTGTCCACTATGTATTTTTTTAACTAAACTTTTAACGCTGAAACAAACTTTGAGCTAAAAACCTGCGGTAGATGCCTTACGCATTTTCACTTTTTTAATTGCCTGTTTTAGCATAGGAATGAGTCATTTGGTATCACTAAAAATGTGTCCGCTGTGTATTTTTTAAGTTTTAAAAATACGAAGTTAAAAACTAGAAGTAACTAAACTTCTTAAGGCTGAAACAAACTTTGGTCTATAAACCTGCAAAGAATGCCTTCAAACGCAATTTTACTTACACATATATTACCTGTTTTAGCATAGTAAAGAATCATTTGGCATCGGTATGAAAATATAGTGCAAAAAATGGAAGTGACCAAGCTTCTTACACGCTGGAGCCAACTTTGGTCTAAAAACCTGCAAAAAATTAAACGCAAGTTTACCTATATTCCTTGTTTAGCATAGTAATGAGTCATTTGGTATCGGTATATGTGCCCGCTATGTATTTTTAAGTTATGAAAATATAAAGTAAAAAATGGAAGTGGCTTAACTTTATAACGCCGAAGCAAACTAGCGTCTACAAGCCTGAAAAGAATTAAATGCAATTTCACTTAAGTAATTGCTCGTTTCAGTAGTCATTTGGTTTTGGAATGGATATATAAAGTATCGAGATCCCTCTCACATCTAACAATTTTTTTACCGACGGCAGCAACGTGATTGAGCACGAGAGCTACAAGCTGGAGGGGCGCGAGCCAGCGCCCGGCGACGCCCAGCTAGAGTTCGGAATGCCGCCGCCCGAAGCCACTCTCGATTCGCCGCGTTTTCAGCGCAACTTCACGATGGTTACGCTCGACGCTCGCTCCAGCTGGAACGCGATTCCGGGACCTTTCAGCCTCTACCCGAACTTGCCCAGCGACCGACTACTTCCCACCGACGCTCAGTTCATAGGTCGGTGATCTGCCTTTTCGACCGGACCGTCTCTTTAGCGGTTGAGCTTGCCTTTGAAAGAAACTTGTTTATTTGTGGCACTATATAAAGACAAATTGTATTAGATTCTCGACAAGCTTTCGCACAACCGTACTTCATCAGGTCAAATTTGATGAAGCACGGTTGTGCGAAAGCTTGTCGAGAATCTAATACAATTTGTCTTTATATAGTACCACCTGATTCCTCTATTTAGAATTAGACAAATACGGCCATATACAAAAATTGTTTATTTGTAGAATTGGTAAAATAATTAGCAGCATTGCTTTTGTTCAATGTAGTGCAAAGTTTTAGTTGGTTATTTAACTTAAGACCTCAAATAATAACCGTGTAAATTATGCAGTCTGAAATCGAACATTATAAGACCCGGTTGTAGAATTGTTAAAAGAACAGTTAGCAGCATTGCTTTCGAAAGTTTACCGGAGTAGTGCAAGGTTTAATTAGTTAATTATCTTAAGACCTTAAAGAGTAATCGTGTAAATTAAATTATACAAGCAACTATAATCGAACATTTTAAAACACGTATTTATTTTACCTTGTAAGCGGTGACCGAATGAACGTTACTAATATCTGCAGCAAAAAATTAAAACTTAAAGTCAAATGAGCACTTCAAGCAAAACGCATCTTTCTCTAAATCGCCTTTCAGGCTCCACCGAGGGGTTCCGCCCCGTGGGCCAGGGCGAGGGGGGCACTGGCCGAGTGTACCAGGAGTCCCTGGGGGGCAACTCCCCCCGAGAGCAGTTCACCATCGTCATGCTGACGTACGAACGCGAGGAAGTTCTCATTCAAGCGATAGAGAGGCTCGCGGGCCTGCCGTTCCTTCACAAGGTGAGCGATGCGCAAGTTGCCACAAAGTGTTTGGGTCTTCAAAAGTCTTTGAATTGATGTGTGTATTGGAAATTCATTTAAAAAAACTCTATGGTTTTTCAAAAGTCCTTGAATATAGTCTTTGAATTTATTTTATGTGCAGCTTCAAGTTGAGTGCGGTTAGAAAACAGTTTTTTAGTTGCGCAAACGCGGTTTCTGAGCAGTTGTGCAACTAACAGCGAACACTATGAGGCATAGTATAAGCTTTACTGCCGATGTAGATATACAATACATGCCTTTTGTTAAAATACTAAAAAAAAGTCCAGTTATTTCCATTGTATTCAATGAAATCCACTTAAGACTTAAGACAAGCCATTCGAAAAGTGTAACTAGGTTGACTTAAATCGACGTATTTAGAACACTGATTTTTGCCTGTTAGGCTTGACCCTGGACTAAAATGTGCAATCTTTTGACTAAGCAAAGCAATAAGAACCAAACGGGCGAACCGAAAAAAAAAACAGTAATAGTTAGAAACCATCGGTTTACTTAACGTTCAGAAAAGAAACCATTAGTGCAGTGCTTTTCAACTTTTAAAAGAACCGTTCGCACCTTTTTATGTCGGAAAATTTTCATCCGCATGAAACAAGCATTGTAAGTTTGCAACCTTAGGTTTTCCCTATTTGTGTAATAACGATGAATAGGTTTGTGTAACTGCGAGCCTTAACCGATATAAAACATATAACTTAAGCTGTAATCAACCACTGACAGACTATATTACTCTACCTGTAATACATAAGTAGGCGCACCAGTTTATTTGATTACTGTAACACACAATGAAAAATAATAATATGCACCATTTTCTTCCGCACATCCATCCGCATGACGTTTGTCATCCGCACAAGTGCGTAACCCGAAAACCAATGCATTAGTGTTTAATATATTCTTAACCGCTAGGTGGTGGTAGTGTGGAACTCTCCCACGGCGCCCGGTAGCGACCTCCGGTGGCCAGAGCTGGACGTCGAAGTGGCGGTGATTCACCCGAAGCGAAATTCACTCAACAACCGCTTCGTGCCCTGGGACGAGATCCAAACTGAAGCCGTGCTTTCGATTGACGACGACGCCCATTTGAGGCACGACGAAATTCTGTTTGGCTTTAGGTAGGGTTTAAGAATCTGCTTTATACATTTACGTCTTTGAATGAAATAGGTAAAAAACTGCACTGTAATAGGAATATATCTACGTTTACAAGTATACAATTCTTTTATGTTTTCAAAACTCAGTTGTATAAGGGGTTAAATCTGTAGCTTATATTTTATTTAAAGATGTTCATTTATCTGTTTAAACCAGGGCTGGGGAAACTGCGGCTCGCGAGCCACATGTTTTTTGTGGCTCTTCGTAGAATTTTAATAAAATTGCAAAGGTTACCAAGAGTACCTTTTATGAACGTTTCTCTCTTTTTCCTTTCTGCATTTAGGCCAACATTTCGTTTATGACGTAACACTAGACATAGAATTCGTAGAGTTAGTTAAGAAAAGACTGATATTGGTAAATACAGTCAATTCCATTTCATTGCTAAGACAGTAAGCTTTGGCTTACAATTTTGAGGCTCTCTGGTACTTGTATTTTCTGCAAGTGGCTCTTCCATTGAATGCATTTGCCCACCCCTGGTTTAATTTAAACTATAGTTGTGTTCAATAAAGTTCCAGTAAATACAGGTCTATTGACCATTTGAAGCATATAATCATTAGAAATAATTTCAAACAAGAGATAATTAAAAAATTGTGCGCTATATTGTAGAATTTTATGCGCCAGCCACCTTTTTACGAATATTAGCGCGGATCGCAACACGCACATTGTAAATCTTTACTTTGACAAAAAAATGTACTTTTAAACGTCGTTGAATGTCTTTAAGTTGATTTACATCCTTAAGGAAACCCTATGTTTTTTTCAAATATTTTTTTGAATGAATCGTCGCTAAATTTATTTACAGTTTAAGTTGTGTTTTGGAAAGGCCGTTGTAAAATAAATTCGAACTTTTTTTTAATTTGCTGACCATGGCATTTATAATGTTTTAGTTTCGAATTATTTTCGAGATACGGTCTAGTGATGAGATTTTGGATGTTTGAAAATCTAAAATTATTTTTTGTGCGAAAATTCTTTAAATTTTTTTTAATTTATCCATCAAACTGTGTGGCACTGGCAACTCGATCTTACGAATGTGCAATGATTACATCAAAGCGCTTCCATGTCGCTCGGAATATTCTTTCCGTACCTTGCTCGCCAAAATATCCGTGTCGACAGGGTGTGGCGAGAGAACCGCGAGCGTATCGTCGGCTTTCCCGGTCGCTTCCACGCCTGGGACCCAAAGAGCGGATCCTGGAACTACAACTCGAACCACACTTGTGAGCTTTCTATGGTTCTTACCGGCGCAGCTTTTCTTCACAAGGTATGTACAATTGTACACAGATTATCTCGTTTTTCCCAAAAAGTATTTCTCTACGATTTCTATATTTTTCAGCTAAAACTGTTAAAATCACTTTTTTAAGTTGTACACCAAAATGTTGTTTTCCAGAAATTGAAAGTTTTCGTTCGGCAGAAGTTCTTACACGTACCCTGGGCGGACATATGTCAAAATTTATTTTTATTTACTTGAATAAAAGATAACTATGCAATAAAAACTGTAGTGAGCCTTAAATAAATTGTCGTATAGTGCAAATATTTTATCAAAATTTAGTTTTAAATTGCATTCTACAACATTTTAATTGTATTTTATCTTCATTAAGGAAATATGCCGTGGCCGTAGTTTAGCGGCCCCTATGCTTAAGGCGCGTTTTAATTATTAACGGCGAGTTCATTCTAGTTTTGACAACCAAAGTATGTTTTGTCACTATAGGGAGCGGTGTTTTTTCTGGTTTATTAACCGTTGCCTCTTCGATATTTTACAATAGAACCAGTTTTAGAGTTATAAATCTGTTTCTGACGAATGGCGACAAACCATTTTAACTTGAGCATCCCATTTATTAAGTCGAAAATTCCAACAAACTGTCACTTAATAAAGCAGAGTCCGGCTCCTACTCTGCAGTCTGTTTCGGCCCAATTTGCCTTACTTAAATTTTTACGTTACTTAAATCAACTTGAACATCCTATTTTTCAAACTGTAACTTAATGAAGCACTACATGCATCTCTACACCGATTGGATGCCTTCAGTGGTGCGTGACGTAGTGGACGAGTTCATGAACTGTGAGGACATCGCAATCAACTTCCTGGTGTCACATGTAATACGGAAACCGCCCGTCAAGGTGAGTCGGTCAAAGTGCATTAATATTGTTTTGTGATGTGTTAGTTTACGTTTTTGCGGGGATTTTCGTGATAAAAGCTTCGTTAAAGTTTTGAACAGGTAGGCCAAGTGGCAATACTTTTTTGGCGGTTTCAAATGATTTAAGAACCACACTTGACTTGGTTAGTTGAATTCGATTTTTTGCTACAACAAAATATATATTTGTAGAGTGGTAAAACATATAGGTTAGGAAGGTAGGTATTTATATATTTTTTTTTTTAGGTTTTTAGATTTACACCTGTTAAAACCGTCTATAGCAGTGTTTTTTACCATATGGGTCGAGACCCAAAATTGGGTCGCAAATTGATTTGGTTTTAGTTTGCTGAGATTGGTTCAGAGCAAGATTGCTCTAAAATGTGAGAAAATTGTTAGTTAAATACAAAAACATGGGAAGACATGACTCGCGGCAGCCGCGACACTACAAACAACTAAAAATCGCTGCCGTTTACCGGGTACAGGTGACGTCACGCTGGACGTTCCGCTGCCCTGGCTGTCCGGTGGCGCTCTCCCAATCGCAGGAACACTTCGACGAACGTCACAAGTGCATCAACCGCTTTGTCAAGATCTTCGGCTACATGCCGCTGCTCTTTACTCAGTATCGCGTAGACTCGGTGCTCTTCAAGACGCGGCTGCCCCATGACAAGCAAAAGTGCTTCAAGTTCATCTGATCTGAAGCTGAGCTGATCTGATTCCCGCGCTCGACGCCATTTTTGGTGAACCTAAATTTGACTTTAGCGGTTTTGTTACTTAATCCAATCATTCCTCCTTCGTTTGACGATTGTTGTTGTTCGCTTGGGGTGGGGTATATTTTGGGTATATTTAACTTACGGAAGAGTTTTCTTTAGGGTATAGATTTGACGTTCGTGCTTGGCAAGACCTTACAGATAGGCTACTCCGTGTTTAGGCTGTACCCGCAGCTTTATAGCACACAAAATACATTTTGTCACCATTACAACAGCAAAAACTGTGTCAGTTCCGAAACATAAGACCTCATTGACTTCCTGTGATCGAAGTCTTATTTTCTACTCGTGTTTGCAATTATAAATAATCATTTAAAATAGTGAATTTTTTTTTTAAGAAGGCTGTGTCAAACCAATTCTTTTTCTCTTTCTCTGCAGTAAATTTAAACTAAACAACATATTTTGTTAATTTCTGTAAAAATAATGCCGTTAAACGGGTGTTAATATAATTATTTTTATGGTGGTTACAGCTCGGTTTTGAACTTTTTTAGCGGGTGCCGATTAACAAAGGTGGTGCGTATTACGAAATATTTGAACTCCTTTACGTCCACATTCCACCATTCAACATCCCAGGTTGCCCTAATTCCTCAATTAAACTTTGATTGTCACATGGCGTTTTTCTAACTAGCTTGGGTTCGGTTGTAACATAGTGGTGCACTGTTTTTCAAATCTTATTCCGAACTACACTTAGATCTTTATGTTTTTAATTTGCATTATGCGTAGGAAGCAATCTGATTAAGGCTAAGGGTATATAATAGTGTTACAACTTTTTTGTATTAAGTATCGAACTTTCCCGCAACACACAGCCTGCATTCAAAGTTCCAATTTCAGAAAAACGCCTTATTTTAATAAATAAATATGCAGGCCGCTATGTTACCCCAATTCAAAGTTTGCTATATAAACTTAAAAGTTAAAATCACTATATTTTCTTCTATCTGGTTTGGCAAACGCATCTAACTGTACTTCGAAAAGGCCGGTCTCCCTTTTAACTTAAACATTACCACTGGGTTCTTATGGTCGTGTTTGAGCCAAATCGCAATGGTCAGTATACGGCTTTTCTATGTCACCTTAGCTTATGGCATCTTGCTGTGCATATTCGAAATTCGCATTGGGAATGAATTGCCTTGCAATTCGCCAGTTGGACAAACGCTGGTCGATTATTTTTTTTTTTTTTTGTTCGTGCTTGCTTGCTTTTTTAGTATTATTTTTTAGCTCATTGCCATTTTATTTTACATTTATTTCTGTAATTGTGTTTGCTTTTCCGTTTTTTTTTTTTTTGATTTACAGACTTCGGTAAATTCAAATTCGCCCCCAATACTTTGTAATATTCCTTTATAAAATAGGTGCAAACCAAAACCGAAATTTGACCCGCAAACTGCATAGCATAGCATATCATAGGCGGAATGACACAAGGAATTTAAAAATACCATCGAATAGCTAACTATCGTGCCATTGAAAAAACGCTTATATATTTGCGTTGCATTATTTCACACTTTTTCTCTCCCGTATATAAGTGGTCCTCGACCTTTTTATCTTACCGACCGGTAAAATTTAAAAACAAATTTTGCGGACCGGTGGACCTACAAAAATCAAAATCAACCCAAAATGCGAATATGACAAAAGTATGCAACTTAAAAGCAAAGAATGGAAACTTCCATTCAATGAGCAATTTGCTGTCTCTTTGATATCATACGTGTTATACGTGGTTCTATTGAAGTTTTTCACATACAACTGGTCTTACAATTTAGGACTTAAACGAGCTGTAGCCTACTTTTAAGGAGTTGGACACAACACTTGCATTGTGACGCACGATAAAGTCCAAAGTAGACCATAAACTCGATGTTACGTCGCAATGTTGCAAATTACGAAGCTGGCGAAGTTCTAAATTTTATGGACAAGCCTTCAACATCTTGCATTTTGTAGTTGAGATTTAAGATTGTAATATATTTGGCGGACTGGCGGTTGAAAACCACTGCCCTATATCACTGCAGTGCATATTTAGTAGTCATTCATATTCGCACATCAGCTTCTTGATTTCCTGCCAAATCGTAGTCTAGAATAAGCTTGTGTCATCCAGGCCCCCTTCGGTTATTCGCTTTCGGTTTGCTAAGTCAACATTAGGTAACGTATTACTACGTGCAAGACCGTCGGACAATATTAAATTACCAGGACCTAGACTGTTTTTTTTTCACCTCTCGTGAACCATGGCCCCCTTTTGTGTGCTCTCAATACGCCCCTATGTTCACGATTTAACAAATACATAACCAAACGTCTCATGGCGGTTCTCTGTCATAATCGAAACCACCATTTTGCGTTTATTTGACCAATATTTAAAATACTCTTCGCTTTTATTGCAAAGACTTCATTGTGGTCCCTCAGTGGGGCGATCGTCCTAGTTAAGTTAAGTCCATTTATTACCTTACGATACCAATCAGATAACCCCTTATCATAATATAAACAAACGTCCATTGGATTCTATTGCCGCTGGAACTATGCTTAATCAACTTTCGACAAATTTTATCAATAATTTTTATTTTTTAAGACCCTAACCAGAATTTTCTTTCCAAATCTGCGAAAATCTTATCATATAACAACGTTCACAGAATGACCTGAAGTGATTTCCATGCGAAATGTGCCACATTGTTGCTGCTGCCTCCCATATAAGCTATTTGCGAAGCGTGCTTTTTTTGAAGTGTTAGTTCCCCGCAGGATCGTGTGCCAGTTTCATTGTTTCTAAGTTTCTCTCCCATAGCGCCTCGAACGTATTATTATTATACACACGTCGTTCTAGTTTTACCTTTTGCACTGTGTTCCTGTTATTGCTCGTTTATATAATATTTTCGTGCGTAATACAGGCTCTCGCATATATCGCTGGAAATTTCGTACTCACTGTCGCTGTTACACAGGAGCAGATATGGCTTGCTTGATTTTGATCAGTTTGGTTACGATTCCCAAGTTTTCTATTTCCATCACGCTAAACAAGTGAGAAGCTGTATAAAATGCTCATTGTTTTTATCAAGACCCGTTTTGTAGGGGGGTGATTTTCAAACTAGGGTCTGGCAATATCTTGGCGGTACATGTAGATTTAAAACATTTCGCTAAAAGCACTTGTTTAATCAATGCGTTGTCAGTAGATTTCTGAACGCTGTTTTGCCTAAAGAAACAATTCAATTAGGGCCCTAACCATTTGGGGTATGTTATTAAGTTTGGCATAAATTGCCCTTAAAACAGTTAAAGAGTTAACACTTCGCAACGTGCCAATAATCAGCACGGCGCGTTCAAGCTAAAAATAGTCAAAAACGTACTGGAAAGTATGGTTTCAATTTTTCATTTGTATGCTAGAAGTGATCAAAAATGTAGTTTTAGTGGGATGGCCAGGTACCAAAACTGAAAGCCTCAACATGTTTAGATTATTGTAACATGCCTTAACTACACACAAAAATTCTCGGGCCAACGATATATTTAAAACGCCACTAGGCTTTGTAAGATGTCCCCTTAATGTTGCCAGGGAAACAGCTCCGACTCTCGACTCAAGAAGTCCGCTTGTAAAGTCAAATGTGCGCGTACGAAACAGCAAGTTTAGAATCAGTAATGCGTCACATTGTAAAGTTGACATACTTTTCACTCACTTATTTTGGTGGATGACTTGTAATAAGCCCTTTTGGTTAATGAGGTGCGACGAGACGCATGGCTGGACTGAGACATAGAAACATAATTCAGATTTAAGCAGAGTGCGAAAAAGTTAAGCATTTCAATAGTTAATATACGCTATTGGCGCTCGTTACCTAGTAAAGCCACGTTGACATTATTTGTTTAGAGCAGTGCTCTGCAAAAATATTTCCACCGAAAAAGACGTTTTGACCTATGTAGGCCTAATAATCTAGAAATAACTTCAGGAACAGCTCTTATATTTAAAACAATTTGATTTAGTCACGTTTGGTAATAGTTTTTCAACAAACTCAACTACCAGGCGATTAGGGCGTCTGAACTTTAACAACAAAAATTTGAAAATAAAGAAAAGGAAAGCTGTCCACACGATGGAGACCCGTTGTAAAACAATTATTATCATCGCCTAGGTTCGCATCGTATAATTTAATTTTGGCTGCGGTTCCGAGAGAAATGTATGGCAAAAACTACCAGCACAATTGCCAGGCTTAGTTTCCCAATGCTATTTAAAAACTTGTCACTCTATCACAAATGCAATTTCCAGAACTTTAGCCAGTTTAAGACATTTTAGGAGCAACGTAACATAAACCCCTAAAATTAAAATATAAAGAAATGTATTTCGCCACTGTTTTGTGTCTTCCGCGCATTCAATAATAAAACGTATTTTATTTGATTTAGGGTGCCTTGAATAGTTGCTTGTAGGCCTACGTATCTGTTGTCGATCTGCACATATTTTGTCGCTTGGTTAATGTGTCGCCGGTAAATGAGTTTACGGAACACTGGTTACAGCTCTGTCCAATCCGACGCTTTTCGGTCAGGCTCGCGCTGCTCAAATAAATCAACCGATCTATTATTATTTGCGCATTCCGTGCGGTTGAAACTGCATGCCGGAATGGCCACGGCTGGTCGGGCAAGAGCCGAAGTGTCGCGAAACTGGCGCGCGCGCGCGTCGCCCTGTTATTGTGACGTCACGCCTGCGAGGCTGACGACTTTCCTGCCCGGGGAGGAAGTACCTTCGTCGGGCCAAACGCTGCGCTGAATAGTGGAGGCTCAATGACCTGCAACCTGCATGATGTGCTGGCAGTTTAGCAGAGAGGCGTCCAGTAACAACCAATACTTGTGCCACTTTATTGTAGTAAGGCTCGAGTAGTGCGCCCACTGTTTGGATTAATATCCTACCGTGGGCGCTAATAGTAGATGTGATAACGCACCAGCGAGGTATGTATAGTGTGGTTTAGTTTGCTGGAAAGGCTAAATATGATCTCGCTATAGAAGCTTAATTGCTGTAAGGACCACAGGAGATATCTTATAACCCCTTGGCTGGAATTTGTTTACACATTTACACGTAGTGAATATTATATATTGTAACAAATTACTAAAGCAATATAACCGAGCTATAATGGTTGTTTGGCTTCAGTATAAGTGCTGCAATTTTAGACCTTTTCTCATTATCGCCTTGTTTTGCTAATCCCCGTGTTTTCAAGTTAATAATTAAACTACAAAACACTAACTGGACGTGGAGTTATTGACGCTTATACGCTTCAGCAGATTAAATAACTGTTAATAACGAAGGCTTAGTGTTGTATACAAGACAAATACGCGAACGCCTCGAGCCGAATACATAAAGTGACCTAAACCCGGAAGGTCACCAAATATCTGCGCGCAAATTACGTTCATGAGACTGAATGTCAAGCAGTTATTGACAACGAGTTGCTGATTCTTTAAATTTGGACAGGCAACTGACTGCGAAATACACTCGTTTTAACGCAAGCATTAAAATATTTCGCATAGATGGGTACACTATGCACGGATCTGCAATGGAGCTTGACAATAAATTGCAAAGCCAAAAAGGTTAATACATTAACTGAAAGATGATAGAAGCTCGTATCGAAACGTCTTAATCAAGATGATGTCGATCTACTCCACCTTTTTGGCTTTGTAATTTATCATCAATTTAGCATAGAGTTTTTAAACTGAGTAGATATTTCTGGCTGGTCGTTTTTCGTCTTGGGCAGAGAGTAGCATAGAAACAGCGTGGGCCTACTGCAAAAATGGTTTCGACAACACAATGCTTCGTTTTATTCAAAACAAACCGATTCAGTTTGCGTTAATGCAGTGGTTGTTCTTAAATGTAACGCTGTGACGTCAATCGTGATCACACAGCGGTTGCAAAATTGTTTTTTGGGTATATTAACGCAAGCAGTGATGAAAGTACAAAGGAAGGGTTAGAAACGGCGCTCCGGTAACGTAATTTTTGCAGATACGACGTATCGGTAAAATTGTTGCTCATAAAAAATATATATTTTTTAACTGGCCATGTTCCTTTTTAATCAGGCCACCCGGCCATCTCATTTGATTCATTTAAACTATTTCTGCACCACTTGAAACTATAACCTCAGGTTAACTAGGGTTACTTGCTTTACACGTCTCGTTATGACGTCATATCTGATTTTTTTCATGATTATTGTTCTACTTTTATCTCTGTATTACTGTGCTATAATTTCCAAAGATTAAAAACCTTTTAAAAGAGGCTTTGTGTTCTAATTATGTCAACCAACTAGAAAAAGGTCGGATGTAGTGCGATCCCTTTGTAACCAAATATTGCAAAACGGAGTACTTTTGAAGTATAAACATAACAACAAACGCCTTTTGTATTCATACTGACGGAAACTCGAAAACAATATTTTCATCACCGAAAAGAGTTTTAGCAACGGCTTGCTAAAATTTGAGGTTGTTATACTAAAAAACGAAAATTTGTGACACTTCTGAAACTTCCAATGTTTACTTGATCCACAATCGTTAAAATCTTTGAAGGTCGACGTACTGAAAAATGTTGCATCCATAGTTGCCGTTTAGTATACGTAGTGACGTGCGTTTAGAGACATTAAGGCGATTTTATTGACATTTTTCAACATTCATCGAATAATGCCTAATGGACGTACATTACATGATGAGGCAAGTCATACATGACTTTGTTGCTTTCACGCTTTCCACAATCTTTAACTTGTTAAACGTTTTTTTTAACGGTTGTGGACAACAGATATAGTTTTATACAGTTTGATAGACAGCGTTACCCCTAGCATTTCGTTGATTTTAGATTAGGAACAGCCCGACGTGGCTATAGCGGCCTACAGATCATGATAGCTTAGTAAAAGGATTGGCAAACTTAATACGTTATAGAGAGTTTTTGACACTGCTACGCATGACGTTAAGCAATACTGTCCTTAAATAGACAATTCTGTGCCTAGTTCCGTGTAGCCACCATTGTATACACTATACAACCATGGTCATGTTGATTCTATGGGTCATCGGCTGCAGTCAAGAAAAAGGAAGGCATTGCCAAAATACAGTCACTTGATACAATTAGCCTGAGTGGTTCACTTGTTATTTTCTGACGACTGACGAGTCTAATGACTTTCCAAATACCAACGGTCTGACATGGCAATGGTTTGACAGAATCAATTTGAAATATTAACTTTCTTTTTTTGTATACAAAGCTATAGTTAGTTTCAATTTCAAACAAAAGTTATCCACAATGGCTAGACTTTGACAAAGGTATTTTCCATGTGCCAGCCATTATATCGGTAATAATAGTACGACCCTGCTCTGTGCCCCATTTTTGGTGCTTAGTCAATTCGCAGCGCACAAAACTTACCAATATTTTAATGCATCACCCTTCCGCCTTGGTATTCCCTGGACATTCCACAAAGACTTAACCAGGGCTCTTTTAATTGCCTTCGCAACGCAAATCTTCCTTGGCTCATTCCTTAGCCACCCAATCAAAGTGTTTGACTGTGTGTGGTATGTTTTAATGTGTGCGTTGTGCTTCTTAAACTTTTTCAGTTTTGTTCACCCCTATAGCATCTATCTCCAGATTTCATTCACCCTTGTCTCATAATATGATAAAACTATCTCGTCTATATATAACAGCACAAAATGACTTACACTCAGTGCAAACCAACTTCACTATTACAATAAGCAAAAAAAATAACCAAAAAGCAACAGTTCAGTAGTCGATTCACTGCGAGTTATCATTCATTTCTGACGGTTCACCCTTATTCACCCCTTTTGGTTGGTTCACCCCTGCAAATATTTTATTCACCCTGGGGTGAACCATTCACCTGTTTAAGAAACACTGGGTTAGATGCATGGGCTTATCTAATGGGGGTCGAGGCAATCCTCCACCCAAAATGTCTATTTTAACTATACGTAAAAGCAAAATGTTTGGCGCTTTGCGAGAATCTATAGCCTTTTTAAAATTGAACGTTAAAACAACCTAGTCACTATATAAAAGCAAAGAAACAAACCGTGTTTTTACCACTACTATTATATATAACTGTTGTTTTTACTATACTTTTTGCTTAACTAGATGAGCGATAAAATTTGTCTAGCTTTTCCTGTGTCCTTATAAGCCTAACACCTTGACTCGTTTAAAACTGTAATTCCTTTCAAATTAACCCAGTTTTATGTTCGCGCTTGTACAGATCACTATAAACTTCACATCTTTGAAATGTAGCTTTTGTATTGCAAGTAACTCTTATTCAACCTAAAATTTCAACAAAATTAAAGCATTGTGTGGTGCGCTTAAGGTTACCTCTTTATTGCGTAACGTTTAGACGTAACTTGTGGCGACACTCTTTAACGTAATTTGGTGACGTCATATTAGATGTAACCGCGTGATGTCATCTTAATTTTTTTTCATGCCCCACCCACAAAAAATCTGGATCCGCCCCTGGTTAGAGGCACATTAGCGCACAAGTTATTTGACATTCTCTGCTGCCGGCATGTAATGTCGTGTTGACAGAGTTTAGATAAAACCGCATATAAGATTTCTTAAGGTCCGGCACGCCATAGATAGCATGTTACGAAATGCAGCCTACAGGCTTCAGAGATTGAGTAACAGTGTAGTCTGACCTAAAAGTCGAATTCAAGCAGGCAAGTTGGTTGGTCGCGTGTACCAGAATATGGCGTCATTTGTGGCAATGAGAGCGTGCTTCTTAGTGTTTTTTATCATCAACCTGGAATTTAAATGCAGTCTACGTTAGGCAGTGCGCGTGTTAGGTTACAATTATTTTTTAATGGTTTAGGCAATATTATAGTTTTTCAAGGGAAATTAGTACTGTGTTTTCCTTTATAGACTAATTGTTGAATTGCTATGATCGGAAGCTAATCAGGATACCGACATTCGTCACTTACTGAACCTAACAGTTTTTGTTCATCAGTTAATGTTTGTTTTATTAGCGGCATATAACGCTTCCGTAAAAATAACCCGAAATTTGTGTCAGTTTGCAATAAATGGGGTTCAATTTCCTGTGCTGAAAGGAACTAGTCTTTTTAAACAGTAGCATTACATTTTTTGTTCCTAAAATATACTGTAAGTCTAAGGCACTGGAAATGATTATTTTTTAGAATGTACGATTTCCTTTTAACTTCCTTGATTTCTTGTCTCCTTTTGTGTATATTTGCAGCAAAAAAAACTTAGTCTATAAACGATTGGCATATGTGACAGCGAAAAATTAATTTTTTAGTTGGTGTGCTTAAAATATCCTTCACAGTCAATAATTTGCTGCACTAATAAACATATCTTAGTGCGCCTTAGTACGAACTACTGGAACTTAGTAGGGTATTTTTATGATTTTTATCTATAATTAGGTCGGCTAGGAACAACGACTGTGAAATATGGAAAACTTATATCTTTATGTTTGCATTACCGTTATTGTTTTACTAACACAGCTTATCGTTCGCTGATACCAACAATGTTCTTGCAAACTTAACCACAAGTTTGTCAAGCTTGACCCTAGGACACTTTTCGAACGCCTGACGCAATAACTTTTCAATCAAGTTTTTGTGCCTTTTCCGTGCTGTTAATTCATAATGATTTCTAATCAAAATTAGACTAAAATACTTTTCTCGACCTTATAACATACCACAGTTATTAATTAAGGAAATAAAACTTATTTCAATGAACCAATGGGTGAAAGAAAAGTCAATTTCTTGCACACACGATATAAAATTTTCTTCTATAGCAGCGGTTGCCAAACTAAAATTCAATATAACACCTTTCTTACTAATGCGAAGGATTTGCTGATAGCATGTAGTACAGTATAATAGGTGCTTTATGATGTCATAAATAACATCATAAAACACGCATATGATCGAATAATAGAGCATAACTAAAGACAATAATAACGACAGATAACGTTTAAAACATAGACTAATGTTTTACAACCTTAAAGCCCAATAGTGAAAACCTTATAGACTTATTCCCTTTGGGGACCCTCGGGAACTGCTGTACGGACCCCAGTTGGTCCGCGGACCCCAGTTTGGAAACCGCTGTTCTATAGGGACCCATACAATTTTCGTTAAATGACGTCACAAAATTACGTAATAGCGAGACGTCTAAAACGCATAACCTAAAAAAACCTGAGGTTATCGTTTGATGTTGTGCACAATGCAACCAAAAATCGAAATTAAATATATTATAAGTAACAGTGGACTGGCCTGGTAAAAATTCTTTTTCACCATCTATATAATTATGCACTTAAACATATTCTTTTGTCGGGCGCCGTTCCGGCTTTCTTCCAACACTGACTGGGCCTAAGCCTAAATAACTAGCCTACTTGTTTCCAAGATACAAATGCCGGTCCATTGTGTACGTTCGTATATATACGTAAGCGCAACAAGCGAATAGCCAATGCCAACTGTAATTTGTAACCGAATAATTCGCTCTGTTAATGCGACCGCCGCCTAAAAATTGATTTCTTCACTTCAAAAGTGACCAAATCAATTTGGAAAACTATCTTCTTGCTGGAAAGTGATTTGTTGGTTACATAGCTAACGCGAGGGTTAGCGGAGATGCCCACTCTCCAAAGGGAAGACCAATAAGGAAGGCCAGAAATATTGAGGTAGTAACATTTTTAAGTAACATTTTGAACATTTTACAGTTGCGAACTTGCAATAAAGTCGTAAAGTTAAATTGTAGGTTCCTAAGATGATAAACCTTTATGATTTTCGCAGACCAATCTCGATCAATAGACCAGTAGGCTACTGTGAGTTCTAACTGAATCAGTCCTTCACTGTAATAATATGTTCACCTAACAAAGCAACAACATGAATCAAGCCGACGACGATGCAAGAGTTTCCAACGAGCAGGAGTCAGAGTCTTCGCCACAGCATGACGACGCTTTCCTAAATCCCTCGGATGACGAAACCACCAGTGATGACGTAATGTCGCCCGATTACGGCGTGACCGACTTCCCGCCGTGGCACGTCGGAATCAAGTTGTCGGGCAGCGGCGAAGAAGAAGAAGAGGCCACTAAAGTTCAACTGTCGGACGACAGCGAGGACTGGGTCACTTCGGGTCAAGTTTCGAGCAGCGACGACGGAGGCGAAAGCTCGCCCGACGTCGGCATGGACGACATGTTCGACTACTACAACGAGCTGTTTAGTCGTGATGACGACAGCAGCGATAGTGACGTCGACTCTGATGACCTCATAGGCAACCGGGAGCCACCGCCCAAGATTGAGGTGGTTTTTAGTGAGCACGAATCAATGAAGAATCTCGTGTCGGCCCTGTCGAAAAACGGCAATGGCAGGAAAGCAAAAAGCGTGACGTTTCGCAATCCCATAGCAGAAGTCAAAGACACAGAGGAAGAAGAAGATGAAAACGGAGAAGAAAGAGGTTCTCCCTTGGAGGATTCACCGGAGTTTCAGCAGGTAGATCTTGGAGGCGAAACTAACAATTTAAGGAAAGAAAACGAACTTACGCCTAGCTTGGATTACCGTCAACTTGAAACCGTCAGTAATGAGACAGAAGATAAAACAAATGACCACAAAACGGGGGAAAGTGTCGGTGTTGTTTTCCAATTACCAAATGAAACACCTCAGCTTCCAAAGCCACCAGTGACTGAAACGGAACATTTGCTCGAACAAAGTGGGTCTGATCATTCAGAAGACCAACCTTCGGACGAATTCAGCGATTTCAGTCTTCCTGCGTCTTCTCGCATCCGCTTGTCTCCCAAGTTGAAGAGAACCCTCAAAGATCATGAGCAGTCGGAAGGGATGACAAACATGATCAAGTCATCTAAGAAAAAGAAAAGGCCATCTGTCCAGGAGTACTTTAGCGATCTTCCACCAAACCTTGCCTTACAAGATGCTGATGGCCGCTCGGAAAACCTGTCCGGCCAAATGTCTCAACCCGCCAACAGTACACATGAAAGTGCGGAATGCACAGGGGATGCAGGCAAATCAGTGGACAACTTAAGAAATGCGTTCGCCTCCGCAAACGACAACGACATACATGACGTAATCAATGGTTACGACGTCACGAAAATGAACACAGATGCGGCGACGGCGCCCAACGAAGTATTTGTTGCTCACGAAGAAACAAAAGATAACGTGAATTCAAAACCGCAGTTAAGCAGCGAAGCGACCAAAAATACCTCGTCAGCTTCGCCGATTAACCAAAGCTTTGATTGTGACGCAATAGACGAGGTTTTCAGCGGCTTCGAAGAGTGCGAGTCGATTTCCGACCGAAGCGACGACCTCCTGTGCGCGC
This sequence comes from Ascidiella aspersa, assembly GCF_963924565.1. Classification (NCBI taxonomy): domain Eukaryota; kingdom Metazoa; phylum Chordata; class Ascidiacea; order Phlebobranchia; family Ascidiidae; genus Ascidiella; species Ascidiella aspersa. Next base: position 21,968,809 of record NC_139454.1, read on the forward strand.
TCAGCGACGTCAGCGACGATGACGTCACGGTCGGTGGTCAGAAGGGCGATGACGTCACAGTGCAGGCGGGCGACGAGGCGACGGTCACCAAAGGAAGCAAGCGAAAGCCGGCAGGAAAGGAAGAAGAATCGCCGTTCCGGAGGCTAGTGATGCGGGTGCTTCAAACGGTCATCTGCTGCTACGTGTCTCCGTCCTCCTACTTTATATAGCGAGCAAATGGACACTTAGCTGCTTGCTGCTTTTGGCGATTCTATCACACGCGTGGCCAGCCGCTTGGCAAGAGCGTTGCGAGCGACCGTAATAGGCGGGGGAAGTCCCAACAATGGCCGGGGTCAAGTCTGGCGACGTCTTACGGTTTTCAAACATGTTTCGACGCGCGGAAGATTTTCGCATGGGAATTTTTTCACGTTCCTATTACAAACATGACACAAAATGATTCACAATACTATATTTATTTATCTTTAAAGAAAATTGTTAGCTATAGTTATATCTACAGCCAACATTATTTAGTTGACTTAAAAATGTATAATATTCAGATATTTTAGGTAAAATCGGATATTATTCTCGAATATTTTGTTTCCGGTATCGTATATTAAAGCTTGATCGAATTCGCAAAAAATTACAAGATCTATGATACTCTGTGCTTTGTAAATCCATAGGAAATGTTTATTTCCTTACGTGGCATTCCTCTTTTTACAGACAACACGGAATGAGTTAGTTTTCGTACTTTTATCCGGCTTCAAAGAATTTTTTTACTGTTTTGTTAACTGTTGTTTGGATTTTCTTGGAAAGGTGTTTGCTTTATGCTTACCGTTAACTATTGATATAGTTATTGTCGCAAAGGACACATGATGTCACATACTATAAAATTGCTTGTATTTCAGTTCCTTTTCAACTTTTTATCAAAACTACATTCCTCGTAAATGAATAATGGGCTAACACTGTTTTCATGATTGCCCACAACACTGTTGTAGATTTACGGTCCCGATCTCCCATTAATGGAAAAAGTAGTTCTATCATTCACCATAGTACTACACATGTACAAGTTCATTGTTAAGGTTACTAAAATGGCGGACATATTCCACATCTTCTTTTTATGTTTCAAAAGTTGGAGCGTTAAATACGTAGCTCAGCAAATGTCTAAGCTCTAAGGTGATGACTAGGCGTCTGTTTTAGGAAAAGGCGAATAAATAACAAAAAATAATAATAATTGTTTTTGGACATTTATGGGGGCCTCGTGTGGCGTGTTTGGGAGGGCATATTGTTTTTGCATGATTTTATTATAGCTATATAAGTGACCGAATATCAGCAAGTTTTAAATGTTTCTATATCTTCTCCTTCGCATAAACAGAATTTAGGTATGAGCTGCTTACACAAACTTTATTTCAATAACCCTGCAAAAAGCAGTGTTGGAAATAATAAGAACGCTATATAGTTAAATTTTAAATAAATCGGAAAACTGGCGATGCTTTTGTTTGCAAGCTGGTGTTATTTTTTGTTATTTGTTCGTTGTTTGGGTAGCTCGAAAACTTGTATTGGAAAGGCAATTAATTTCAATAAATATATTGGTTTTCTGACACAAACTTACTTAAATATGCGCATTGCAATACTAAAAAAGCGAGAACATCAAGTATTTTTTTATTCAGAACTATGCTCTTTTCTTTGCACATTTTTTTGTTAAATTTGGTGTTTTACATATGCATAATTCTTTGTTCGTTAGACAAGACGATGTCGGTGTTTACTTAGCACAGGGATTCCCAACCTTTTTACGATCTTATACCACTTGAACGCTCTGTAGTATCACGCGTACCACTTCTTGCAGAACAACTAATTTTATCAAATCATAATTTTATCTTTTTTTAGCTTACAACTAGCAATATTGAACGCTATTTGTAGCTTAAGCTATAAAACAGTAGATTATATCCACCAAGAGCAATCATTTGACATGATTAACGCCCACTGTTCAATGGCCTGTCGAAACAACAGAACAACCTGGAAAACCTTCGCGTACCACAGGTTGGAAACCCCTGACTTCGCAGAAATAAACACTGACTAAGGATTCTATGTTTGACCCAAAATTCTTTCTCAATTTTAAGATTTGACGCAGTAGAAGAGTAAAATAAAACTTTGCCGAATTTTACATAACACACCTCCACAAATTATACCAAGATTTCGCTTTGTTGCGCTTTACGGGACTTGTATGTTACATCACCGTGAAGCGAGGTAAAAACATATGTTTCTACTTATGTGGTTTGAAAACAGTCTTAAGATCCTCTGATACGAAAATTAGAATTTTTCTTTTACATTTTATTGTCTGCGGGAGATTCCTTATTTTCTAACGTGTTTCAGCTTATGTGGCTTAACGTTTAAAAAACTATACGAAGGCGCTGCAGATGCGTCGGTGCGCATAAAATAAAACAAACAAAAAATCCTTATAGAAATGTATTTATTTACTATGTATTGCACATATGGTGACAAAAATCATGTTAATCATACACACGCGTCCATCACAATGTTTTCGAAGTATACGAAGGCAAAGAAATGGGTCTGAAGTGAAATCAAAACAAAACGAAAGAAAAATCTCGAGAAAGGTAACAACTGCTGCAATTTCGCAAAGCAAAGCTTAAGGTTCTAAGGCACGCTATCAGAAAAATGTGGACAACTACACATACAGCAGTCCGCGGTAGGGTAACGATTGAAAGCCACACTGGGTACAACTTTTAATAGATTAACTGGTGCTCCTGTGAAATATTTTTTTTTAATTCGTGAAAATGTGTGAATCATAGATTGCTTTACAAGGCACTGCTATAGAACAGGGTAAACGAATAACAATTAATAACGATGTAATATATGAAGCATTTTAAAGTTTATAGTAAACTTTGAACAACGAGACCTTAGCATAATATATAAAAAAAAACATTTCTGTTACCTACAGAAGCTTAAATGCAGCATTACCACGTCTTGAATTTCGCACCAAAGTGACTTCGTGAAGTACATGACTTGGTGTATATTTGCTACAGATTTTAAATACATAAGTTCAATGTTTCACAAATAACATGGTGATGGAATGAAACACTTCGATGTCACGTGCTTTAAACCGTTTTAAACAGTTTCACAAAGTGATTCGTTAAAAGCGAGCAATCAAACTTAAGTCGAAAATCTTTTCTGTTGGTCGATTATTCAGCATACAGACTGGTCTTGAACGTACGAGGAAAACAACAGGTTGTTATAGTGCAATTGCTTCAGGTAAGGTAGCAACGAAAAGCGTTGTCGAAAAAAATGTGGCACCAATAATTTCATTAAGGTTCTGTGTGTACCTTTTTTCGTATTTGCGTCCAATAAACAAAAGTGTCTCCAATGTAATTAACGTAATACTAAATGTCTCTATAAATGAAAAAATGGTAATACTGCAGAGTGTTTGCTGCATAAAACTACTACTTAAAACAGTTATGTAATGTAATGCGGCGATTTCGATGGATGGATTTTTTTTTATCAGTTTGTAAGTTCTCAAAAATATTTTTTTTTACTTTTTTACAATATACAACTAACTTGTATGGATTGAGCTCGAACCCTTGTGCTACAAACGGTGGTCCTGACTTAGTAAGAGAATGTACAATATTAGAAATGGTGTGATTTGCGTAAATTAACAGAATGGTTCCTTGTTTTCGAAACATGACACTTAAATGCTGCTTTGCACCGATTCCGATAGCGCTTTTCAAGCTTTTATAATAAAAGGTACTTTATGTCGAGCGGATTTGCAGCTATAGAATTGGCGATGATATATCATAAGGAAAAGTAAAATATAGCAAATCACGAAATGTTTACACGTCCACTTTAAATGATGAAGGAAAAGTTCAACACTGGTCGTTCATTTGCGCCTGGATTAGCGGCTTGGGGAGTACGTTTCCTCGCAACTTTACAGCTCGAGTTTTTGCACGTCGGAGCACAACTTGCTATAAACGGCCAACGCGTCCCGGGCATTTTTTATCTGCAACGCAAAGTAAGATTTGTTTTGCTAAAGCTTTAAAACGAAAATTGATAAAAAAGAGCCCAAATGATGATGTTTGAAAACAGGAACCAAAATTTAGCAAGAATATCAAAGCCCATACAGAAGTAGGTATCATTTTGAACGTTTCGAATATCTTTTTATTTATTTTCAAAATACCTACTTTGTGTGGGCTTTGACATTCTTACCACGTCTTACACAACCTCAAACCATTATGCTCCAAAAACTTGAACTCTTTTTGACTACTTTTTTTCCGAAAATATATAAAAAAAATTCCCGAAATATTGTCGCAAGCAATTCCCAGAATATTGTCGCAAGTAATTGTACAGCACAACATTTTCAATAAAATTGCAAAACTTAAATACTGTTATTAAACAAAATAAAATAGGATAATAACTTTTTTAAATTTGATTTTGTGTTGTAAACAAATTTAAGAATGTATCTAACAGAATTTATTTTAAGGCAGTTTCGCTCCAAAGTTAACTTTTTTTATGACGAATAAGCAAAATATTACTTTTATAAAATCATTCCCCACTATATGTTTTTTTTCAATACTGGTATTAAACCATATAAAACGCAAATGTTAACTTTAAATTTGAACACGCGACGCATTTTTAAACAATCGCCTATATTTAGGCAAACTAATAGCCTCGGTGTATAACGGTGTTGCCCAGTCTTTCCATTTCCTAAACTTTGGACTATTTGGGGTAAAATTCCCTAAATAAAAACTTCTATTTTTTTGCCAAAACATTTTTTTTCATTCAGCATCGTGCCAAGTTAATATGCAAAATGAAAGTTGAAGGTATATAATAGGTTGATAACTTAATTGTTATTTGAATTTTCACCAATTTAAATTATCACCTTATTCCAGGAATATAAAAAAAATCGGTATCGATTGGCAAAAACGTGAAAAAAAATCTGATATCGGTATCAGACCGAAAATGTGACGTCACTCGATCACTAAAAGCAACCCTTTGTAAACCGAATTAAGTGGCGGTGAGATGGATGCCTTACCTCAGAGTCGGCAAGTTGCACGAGGGCATCCTGCATCGCTATAAGTCGCTGTCTGTTGTGTCGCTCAACCTCGGGCTTGGCGAGCTCGGTGAAGTCGTTCAGTTCCCGCTCAAGACGCTTCATGTTTTCCTCGGCCTGGAAAACGAAACCGCTTAAAAGTTTTTTGCAGGGCTGGGGAGCCACAGTAAAAAAGCATTGTATAGTACAGATCCAGCACGAAGCCACCAAACACCCAATGGCTCCAGTTTCGGAGTTACGAACACTTAACAAATGGCATTAGCTGCGGAGTCACCAAGCGTTTAACTAATGGCTCGGGACCAGAGCCATTAAACACCCAATGGCTAAGGCTCTGGAGCCACCAAACACTTAACCGATGGCTCCAGCTCCGAAACCATCAAACAAGTAAACAATGGCTCCAGTCCGAAGCCATCAAAAACAAAAGTACTCTTACAGGAACTGATGATGCCACTTGGAGAAAATTTTCCTTCTAAACAAAACGTCTGATCCTGTTTTTACTCATGTTTTTAACTATGAGTTTTACTTGTTAATATACGCGTCAGCGGAGCAGTGATCGACTGGCTAAAACCTGCCGCCGATGGTTTTCGATTCTATAAAGATACACCCTATTGTTGACATACACATAATACGCGACTGGTTCGCTCACCTGCTGTTTTTTCTGCTGCTTAGCCTTCTCGAAGGTCTTCTTGGCCGAGTCGAGCTCGACCATCTTCTGAACGCGCTTCTGCAGCATGTCGAGCTTGCTGCGTGAAAAACCCGAGTAGAGCTGCAAGGCGGCGCCCAGTGTACGCTGTCGGTTCGTCACGTTCACGCAGCTTTGACTGTGAGCGTGGTCGGCCGCACTCTCAAGCAACTGAAGGATTCTAAGAGAAGAAAAGCGGATCAGGGCGAAAATTTTCGAGTAATACGACGGGAGCATAGACGCCGACTCTTGTTTTCGACGGAGGAGCCGAAAATTTTGCGCCTAATAAGACGTCGCAAAATGAAATACATGCACAGTGGTAAGGAGTTGATGTTTTTTAAATTAAGGTACTTTAAATGTATGTATACTTGTGCCGACTTGTGTTTTTCGACAAGAGTGCTGGCAATTTTGCGAGAAATATGAAGTCGCAAAATGACCGATATGCACAGTGGTAAAGAGTTGATGTATTTTAAATTAAGGTGCCCAAAATGTATTTTAAGTTAACTAACTGTCGGAATTAATGTTGAAATAGTAGCTGAAGCCGTACGCATCAAGTATTTTTTAGAAAGATCTACCATTGTTTTAGGGGGACTGAACACTCTGTTTTCACTAGTGATGCGTTACCCTAAGCACCCCAAACTCGTCCATGAACAGAAGCCTAAGGCTCTTACAAAGGGAGCCTAACCGAATCAGTCGATTCAATAGGGAGCGGTATAGAAGAGGTCGTGAGTTCGAACCTTGCTGCGGGGTATTTTTTCTTAAGCCTAGCCTAGCGTGTATGATAATAATCCTTAATTGATCGAATGATTCGATAAGTCTATTGCGCCGTGTGTATGGCCTTTTGTTGTACGTCCTAATTATGGTATATAAGCCGTTTATCGCTGGTTTAAGACTTCATAACAGTGGTTGTATACTAGGATTGTTAAAAAAACACTTTTTTGTCAAATTTCGGTGGGGACCCCCTGGAATTGTTAGGTTGCGTCTAAAAAATCCACAAACCAAATCGTCAATTTAAAAATTCAGATTTGGGCTAAAATTTTTGAAAAAAGTAAATTGTCCTCCCCCTAAAAAAATTTTTTTTGTTCTTTTTTTGCATTGCTTTGCAATTGAATAGCCATAAATAAACCTGTTTTGCAGTAAAAAAGTGAGTAGTCATGGTACAAATGTCACATTTCAACAACATTTGTTAGGCTGTTTTTAATTTTCCACCGAAATTTGACAAAAAAGTGTTTTTTTGAACAACCCTATTGTATACACATGTGCATGTAGGTTTCGTTTCATTAAACTCAAACAAGTTGAATTAAGACTAAGACGTACAACGAAGGCCGTCTTATTAATTAGGGTGTTGAGTCAAAAGTCAATTTATACCTTGGCGTTAAAAGTTATGTTGACATGTTTTGTGAATTTAACACTTCTTAAAAAAAGGTTTCACAGGTGGAATACCCGACTTAAAATTGGGTTTTGCTTTTGCATAATATATTTCGTTTCATGTGTTTTAAAGTTTTTCTCACTTGAACCCGATGCAGACTTGTTGAAAGTTTAATTTTAAAACCAAATGCTTCGTGAAAATAAATAGGCGGTACGTTGCGAATACCGCGCAGCAAAAACCGGAAATAAAAGAAAATAGACAACAAGCCTCACGAGTCCATTTTAATCGAATTCTCATCGTTGGTTGACATTTCCTTCGCGACGCTTCGAATCTCCTGATAAGAATTAGAGATTCCTGTAAAAAACATACAATTTGTTGTTAATTGCTAAATATTATTATTTATATATATTTTTACTTAAGAACCTAATTTGCGGTTTGGAAAATGTTGTTTGTTTTGTTTATAGAATGATAAAATCTAGTTATTAGCATTACGAGTATAGTTCAATAGACTATTTATTTCTAAAATATTAATATTCCGCAGCCGTGCACATAAAACTAGTGACGGTAAGCTTCGTTTAGACTGCAAAGTGTTTGTCCTTAATTTTCCTCCTACCACAGTCGGGCCAATTATACGAGTTTAGACCTAGACGGCATTAAACGTTCTTTAATGAACCAAGCGTTTAATAAACGCAAGGCTTTATTTTGCCGTATATTTCTGTTAAACTAGCTAGCAGTCGAATTGTAAATATGCCCCGAGTGTGAACCTATTTCGCGTGAATATACTACTATTGATCACGTTACAGACTAAATGTTTTTGTATGTAATTCAAATCGGCTTTCTAAAATCATTTAACTTAAAAAATGCATAACCATTTTCTGCATCGTTTCAATTTGCGTGTATATTACCTTATAGAAGTACAAAACCAGTAACGGGTTCGGTAACATTACTAAAATGTCATGTAGTTTACAAACTTGAGAATGTTTCTTACAAATTTTTTTTCATGGCAATTTAGCTTAAAAATTAACTTTTTTCATGTACACAAGATATTTCTTTTTAAAAACTCACATTTCAACACAACATGGTTTGGGAGAGCACAGTGGTGCTGCTAGAATTTTAGTCCAGTACAAATTGAGGTATTATAAAACAAGCAAAACCACATTTGTCCCAAACCAATCTTTAAATAGGACAATTTGTTTAAGCAGATAACAATTTCCGATTGTGTTATGCAGTTTGTTAATTGGTTGCAGAGATGGTAGGCGTTATGCAGTTTGATAATAATTTGTTGTAGAGATGGTAGGGACTAGGGATGATTTTGTGCTAAAAAGCCTATTTATCTTCTATTTTTTTACCAGAAGGTTTCCTTAGAAATTGGTCTTGCTGTTATGCACCAATTAATTTAATATCAGATCGTCACAGATACTACTCTAGTATCGGATGAATACCGATACTACCACTTAAACGATATTATTTGGCATACCGAATTATAACTTGCTGTCTTTACTTCTGAACAAGACACTTTAATACGCAAATAGCATATCAGGTCAAAAGAATAAGTTTACAAACAACAACAAGAAAGATAAACGGCTGTTGCAATCCCAGACAACTATACTATTACCAATTTATTTTTCTATTCAAAAATAAAGACAGTTTTTACTCCAGGACAAATAAAAACACGATTTTGTCTTACTTTGTTCGTTGATAATAGTGTCTTGGAACTTATTGGAGGCCACCTTCATATTCTTCGTATTCTCCACTGTACTAACACGAATTTGCTGGAATTCTTCATCATGATCTTTGTAGCTGGCCAGGCGAATATCATCCACGGTTTTGGTTATTGACTCGAAAAAATTCCGTCTAACCTTAACTCGGGCTGGTGGCTGTCATGAAAACAATAAAAAAAAACATAAATAGTATGAAAATAAAAAAAATAAAATAGTAATATTAACAAATTTAAGGGAACAGCCTTTTTTAAACAGTCCCTTATTTCAAAGCATTCCAGTTTCTCAGGTTATTTTAAAAAAAATCTTTTTGAAAAACTTATTTCAAATTATTCAAATAGATATGCTTGAATAACAATATAATTATTTTTATATTATAAATCCTAAATAAAAATATGTATATATAAACTTTTTAATTAATTTATACAAAGAACAACAAATGTTTTTACATCTTTTTCGAAAGCAAACTTTTCCAAAACTGAGCAGTGGCCCAGTCGAGGGTGGTTCAAGCAAAGTGAAAGAAATTTCTCGTAAGCACAGCAATTGTCACTGTAATCGTCTCCGACCAGGACTCGGCTCTTCTCTCCAGTTTGTTTTCGTGTTTTCTTTTCCGCTGCCTGCAAGCTGGTGATTGGTGGATTCGGTACAGGTGGAAACTGAAGGGAAAATTAGGCAGATTCCACATAAGTTGAATTGTGACGCATACTTTGGACAAATGGTTTTTGTATATAAATGTGGACATACTGCAGGAAAAATAGAAAGATACTTGTTTTAAGTAAAAACAACTTTTGGTGTGGTTCTCAATTTTTTTGTTCTCGTGACCCCTTTTAATCTTTTCAGAACTGGTACGGCGCCCCAATTATAGTGTATGACAAATAAACTAGAGTCAATAAAAAACACATTTCTAAATTAGAAAATAATAAATTGGGGAAAAATCTAGATGCACAACAAGCTAAAGTTACCGTTTTAGCATCCATTTGTTTTTATCAGACATTGTTTGACTAAAGCTACGCTTGATTTTTCAACTTAAAAGTGTAATGGTGATGTCATAAACATGACTGGTTCACTGCAGCAAAAGCCACATAAACACAAATATTAGACTGGCGGTTGCTTCTGCTCCTTCTATACTGCTAATATTTTAGTTCATATTGCTTCTATTTCTTACAAATTTTTTTTATTAAATACTGCACAGCGATCCTCCAGACAACCACCTGCACCCCCCTTGCGAGTTGCGACCACTGAACTATTTCATATACTTAGTTAAAAAAAATACTCCTTCTATTACATTAATAAGATAAATGTAAATATGTGTTTTGTTTCACAATAACATATTAAAATAGATATTACACTTTTTTAAATATCGGTTACAAGTTGAACACATCAAACTTCAAACTTACTATAATGCTTTTGACACTGTCTTGTGTTTTCAAACAATGTAGCAACCATGCAAAATCATCATGGACTCTTATGACGACAGTTGCTCTTTCACTTCCAACCTTTAAATGATAAAAAAGAACTATATGTTTCAAACTTAATTTACTAAATAACAATAAAACACAAGCAAACAATCAGAATTTCTGGATTGTTTTTACAAAACATTTTAATACATGAAAATATTTAGCTGTTTCTTATTATAAGCACTCAAAAGTTTTTTTTATACTTTTTTAGGGCTATTGTACAATAAATGAAATTACAGCAATCCAGTCTGCATTCCATAGGACTCTACACCGAGATCTTGGATGCACACCTGCCACATAATGCAGAGGGGCAAACCATTACTAGTAATTTGTGTGCCTTTAAACTAGTAATTTTTAAAATTTGCGCAGCTGGAAAAATTACTAAGAAAAATCTCAAGTATAGAGAAGTGTGCTTTTACTGACTGAAGTTTATGCATGTCTACAGCCGCAGTCTAAAATCTGTTCTAAAATATTATGTGTTCCAGTCTGCATTCTGTGGAAGCCACACACCTGAGAGTTTTTGAAAGCAATTAATGTGCACATCTGAACTAGTATATTGCCCACATAAATTTTGTAAAAATGTTGAATTTTGGCAGGATTTCAAACTTCAGGTATGCTAAAAACAGGATTGCGCAACTCAACATTTAGCGTGCTGCATACCTAAGATCTCAACATAAACTACTATGAAATACAGACAGGTATGTAATATTAAAACCACCACATAAAAACCACACAGGATATAACTTGAATAACCTTTGTGCTTTCAACAAAGAATTCAACTGTTTCCCCATTTTTAGCTGCATTTGGAACCTTGCAACTGAATGTAGGTTTAAAGGGAACGCCAATTCCATTTGCTTCTGCCTGCAAACAAATCATAATTCACAGACGATTAATACAATATCTATTTTAAAACAAGACATAGATTTTGTTTAGTTATGTTACACACGTTTTTTTTTTACAATTGGCATACACAAATAAATATATATCTACAATTTAAATTTGTTTTATCTAAAAACTGCATACATAAGTAAACATTTCACAACTTACCATGATACCCAATGTCTTGTTTACCTTGCACTTGGTTGTAATTAAATTAAGTAACTAAACTACTCGAATTAAAAAAAAACTGTTAAAAACAAATAATATAGTATAAATTTAATACCACAGTAAACAAATAGGTTAAATACCAACCAACGGTTGAAACTCCTAAGTTTTCAGAAGGGGGCAGCCTTTTACGCATGAATAGCCACAATATTTGAGTGACGGAAAACAAGACATTGCTGTTTTCTCATGATGCATTTCTAATTTTAGAATAGTTTTATTTAATAAAATAGAATCACGGCAATACCCAGAATTTATCAAAATTATGTAAACGCTTATGAACGTTTTTTGTGTTAAAACCAGTACCGGTATTTAGATACGATCTAAGCGAGTTTTGCGTCTTAAAAACCAAAGAGATTTATACAGGTTTAATAATTTTGAAAATGAATTAAGTCCCAGTCATGTCTTTTTGAATCAATAACAAGTAAGTCCCAGTCAAGTCATAATTAAAGCAAGTCAATTCCATGTCAGGTCCTTTTTGTAATAAAAAATGACACGTTAAGGTATTAAACTTGTGTAAACTTGTTCGATTATAAGAAATACCCTAACGAAAATATACCAGAAACGCAATAGAGGGCAAGCAAACTTTTTTATGTGCAAAAATTAGAATAAATAACCAATTTTATGATAAACGCTTAATGAAAAACACTTAATTTTCAACCTCAAGTCAAGTCATTTTGCCGAAAAGACTTAAATCATCTCCACAACCATGGTTGCAGGTAATGAATTCAGCCAAACTTGATCCTGTTTTTCAGTAACGCGGTTGTAACCCAATTGAATCATAATGCGCCTATTTTTTGAAGTGGCATTTATTAACGAAAAGCAATGAATCAATTTTAAATTGACCGTCTTTCGAATAACCACGGATCTCTACAAATTCGGCGTGAAGGATACCGTCGAAGAGTTTCTTTAACAGTGTATCAAAATTGCCACAACATAACCTACTTCGTGCAACAGATATCTAGAGTAAAATCACTAGTGGAAGTTGGAAATTTCCTTTTGACCTATTTAAGGTCGATCAACAACTACGTGTCTTGGCTCCTAGCCAACCTTAACTCACTACCTGACTCTTTAAAAACTTATCAAGAAGATATATAGCCAGGGTTACCATTCCGTGCTAATTTATAAAATTTGTGTGGATTTTAGATCATGCAGCAATAAATTTGTGTAGTGATTTTAACCAAGCTTCTCTGTCTATTATTAACAGGGCTGCGGAGTCGGAGTCGGGACTTGAGTAAGCCCACGACAAACTACCCGAGTCCCGAGTCCGACATGTGCATGCGCAGTAAAAATATTATTTTCCAACCATGTATTGTGAGTGAATGATTTATACGACACCCCTCTAAGTGATTTGCTGAATATCCACGTTATTTAAGTTACGTAAATTGGCAGAATGCAGGCTGTTGAATCAGGGCCGGACTCGGGACTATAGACGAAATCGCACGTTTGAAAGGAGTCGGACTCGGGACTCGGGAGTCCGCAGCCTTGCTTGGTATGAAATTATTTGATTTATTAAGCATCAATAACATTCATGAAAATAGCGTTCAGTAGGTATAGGCTACTAAAGAATTAAAATAATATCTGATCTACGAACATTCTCATGGTCATGAGATGGTATAGTCGTAACTAGGGCTTTGGAACAGGCGTAAATGTTTAATTGCTCCGGCTCCAGCTCCGGCCTCACTACGTCAAAAACTGAGGTTTAAGGATGAACGCTCAATTTACAATATCTAGCGTTTCAAAATATTCACAAACAAAACAATACAATAAAAAAAAGAAACACCACAATGGTCAGCAATTCCTAATTTTGTGAAGGGTTGCTGTTAAATTAAGTGAATTCAGCCATTAGTAGTAGCATAGCATCTTATGAAAAAATCGGAGCCGGAGCTATTTTTTAAACAACTGGCTCCAGTTCCTGCTCCTGCTCCATTTGAATTTCACTTAGAACTCCGGTTCCGTTAAAAATGCACGGCTCCGGGGCTCCGGCTCCATGCTCGGCTTCCAGGCCCTGGTTGTAATTAATTTAAGAATTTCCTAAATGGGATTAAGAAGGCTAAACTTTAAGTAATGTTTTGGCCCGATTGCAGCAGTAACTCAACTAAAGGTGCAATACAATACCGACTTTTTCGGTGATCAATACCGACCTTTTTCGGTGACAATACCGACTTTTTCGGTGATCTATTTGCTATAGTTAAACAGTAACAACACAACTGCAGATGAAAAATTGACCTGTTGCAATAATGGTTAAAACATAGCATATTACCAAGTGAAACAATTTTTTTCGACTTATTTCCAGTTCGAATTTCAAACTGAAATACAACAGCTTATTGTTTAACCTGGTAATAGAACTACCCGGTGGACGACATGGAGGCACGAACTCGTCTGGCGGGTCGCGGAAAATACGTTTTAACCGAGTTCGAACCGGTGTTTGACGCGGCTGAGTTTACCCGCTGTGGAAAAGACATTTTCGTGCAGAAAAGTCAGGTATAAAAGGGTGAAGTATAGTTTTTTTGGTGGTTGGTTTGTGCAGATAAGCGAATTTGGAGAGTAAGGAGTATTTCGAATCCAATTATGCCTTAACATTTGATAAAGCTATTTATTGATTAATGTTAGAAAAAAAGTATCTTTACATTTGCAAAAAAAATATTTTTGGTAAAAAAAATATATATATATTTCCCTTGGTGTGTCACATTTTCAGGCTTCTAACAATAAATTTGATTTGTTTAATAACACTTAAATTCCAGGTGTAATATACTGATTACTGCTGCGTATGCTTCCGCGTCCATGATTTGTCGAGAGTATTTCGTATTGAAAACTCAACTGAGTGTGAGTAAAAATTTCAGAAAAAAACAGAAACTTCCTTCTTTTGTTTAGCGCATGAAGGAAAACAGTTTAAAGATGTTAAAAAAGAAAGATAACAGTGTTAATTTTCCGGGCATGTATTATCACTGACATACGATACTTGAAAAACTTGGTTGGTTTATGATAAAACACTCGCCTACTATTCCTGACCAATTTGTTCATCACAAAATACTTAACTTTTAATAAAACATTTTATCCGATTTCATCCAGGTTACCAACATGTTCGGAATAGAATGGTTGGCTCGTCATCTCGGGCCAGAATACAAAGTACATCTGCTCCATTTCGACGATAACAACCCCTGGCATATCGACGCCTCTTTCAACCCAATTGCCCCAGGGCTGGTGATTGTAAACCCCGACAGACCATGTCTGCAGGTGGGCTTAATGTATTAGGTGGCGTTAAAACTAGTAAATTTCAACGAATTGGGTGTACAATACTCATTGTTTGTACATTATACCTGCAAGGCGTGTATAATTTGTAATACATAAATCGTATACATCCATCTGTATATGACACCTCATTAGAAGTAATGACAGGTAAATAGTGGTGAACGACATTAGCAGGGGCAGATCCATTGGCTCGTGACCATGGCCCCACCGAAACGTCGAATTTTGCCTATTTTAACAACGTACACGCGTGTCATCGCACCCTTAAAAGTAAAAGTTTGGGCAACTGAGGCGATATAAAGGCGTTTATTACCTTTGCGTAAATCGATAACATTTATGTAATGTAGCTTTTAAGATCGAAAATACAACCTCTACTAAAATTTTCGCAAAATAAACGAAATGTTTGGTGTTCTTGGGGTACTTTACTATGGCGTCACACTAAGATAACTTTGTGATGTTACGATTTGACGTAAAGTTGTGACGTCATCTCTGAATAAAGTTCTTATACCCCCATTCAAAAATCCTGTACTGCCGCCTGTACATGATCCCACTTGTTATGAAAGACACGCAAAAATACGAACAAGGTGCAAAACCATAACGCCGTTTTTTGGTAAACTTATCGTGGCATCACCAAGTTTTACTTAATCATCTGTTTTACATTTTTGCTTTGGTTAGTGACAATTTGTTATGTACAAATAGCTCGTTTTAAATTAAACAACATTTAGCTTTTAATACAGTTTACTGACAAAAAAACAATTAAAGCACCTGTAGCTTTTTATACAGTTTACTTTTTTGACAAGTAAAGAAATCGCACATCATGCGTGTCACAAAGGGTAAAATGAACTCCAACGGATTGTTGCACGCTTCTGCACACGGCATAACGCGAATAAGGAACTGACAACTCGTGGCAAAACAGAGACTCTCTTGCCCGCGGCGTTTTTTAAACGGGAAACACTCAAATTGTGCCGAACACGAAAATTTTTCACAAATGAGATTTTTGTCAGAGGTTAAGCTTAGTTAAATGCCGAGCGCCAGCACAATTTAAGGATTAACTGACGGTGCAGGTTTTCTTAAGAATACATAACGGTGCAGGTTTTCTTAAGAATACATAGTTTTGCTGTTGTTTCTGGGAATTTTTGTGTTTTAATGTTTTTGTTCTCACTATATGCCGTCTAAAAAATGATTTATTGTAAAGAAAATCTAGCTATTATTGATACTCGAAAGCAGGTTACTAAACCCGCAGCCCGAGGAGAGATGTTGCTCTACACAAAGTAAAACACAGTTGAAATGTTGTAGGGTTCAATTTTGAACAACTTACCACAGTTTTTTTTTTTAAATACTTCTTCTCGTTTTCGTTAAACGATAATCAAGTTACTAAAGTTCGACGCTAAGTTTTATTCTGGCCCACAAATAACAAATATCAATCGGTAAAGTTCTCTGGCCCTTTATGAAAAAGATTAGTGACCAATGCTATATATATTAGCCTATATATTTTTGTATTTGGGTTTTCTATATGTGTATATAGGATACAGTAAAAGTAGCATTTAAATCAGAGCTTTACCATGTTCAATGCCTGTGGTTTTTGTTTCCCAGCGTGTTATTCACTTGGACTTTGTGTTTAAAATTTCCTCTAATCGGTCTAATCAAGCCTGTGTCAATTACACAGACTCGCAGCATGAGTGTATGTAGTTGTTAGTGTTTCAATACTTCTGAATAAAATGTGAGATTTAAAACAAATGCTTAATCAGACCCATGTATTTATAAAGGAGAATCAGAAGTTTTCCAATATGTTTTTGTTCTAATCTGTGTGTATTCTGATTTTTTTAGCGAGTATAGAGCCTATAAAAATTAATGATGAACGCGGGACAGAAACTAGCTTTTATAAGCTTAATAATAAATACATTTCCGATAATAGCATTTTTAATTTTAACAGCAGGAAAATCAAGCAATTATGAGTCAGGTATAACATAAGATTAATATTTCATTGGTTTCAGTAATTCAAAATACAAATGTTAAAAATACTTTTCAATTTTGTTAATTTTATATATTCTGTATACAACAGATAAAAACAACATTTCAACACAGTTTAAATCAAAGTTTGAAAACTAGAAAGTTCAAATGAACAAATATATGTAAATATATCAGATTACCGCTTAAATAAAGGAGAAATCAGGTGGCACTGTATAAAGACAAATTGTATTGGATTCTTGACAAGCTTTCGCACAACCGTGCCTCGCATGTTGAACGTCACCATTCCTATCGCCTTTTACTCGCGCTTATTGTTTTAATTTATACTTTGACCTGATGAAGCACGGTTGTGCGAAAGCTTGTCGAGAATCCAATACAATTTGTCTTTATACAGTGCCACCTTATTCCTCTATTTAGAATTAGACAAATACGGCCATATACAAAGATAGCCTTAAAAAATTAAAAAAATTTGGCCATTTTTTATACTTTATGCTATCCAATTAATATTTTATTGTATTGCAGCTTCGGTGTTTGCCGTCCTCAGACTGAAATACTCTGGAATTGGTTTGTTGCCTCTTCCGTTTGTCGTAAGTAATACAATGTTATATAAAAGGAAAAAGTTGCTTGTAATATCGCAAATGCACACTTAGCAATATCATCTGACTTAGTTTATAAAGCACAATACTTTACGGACTTAACGTTTTCGTTCATTGGACAAATCTATTTTTTTTTCGAATTAGTGACAAAATTACAATTGTTTCATGTTGCGAAGAATATCACGAGTTAAATGGTCATTTGCTTCACATTTCGACTACAAAGGACAATGTTACATGCAGTGCGCATATGTTGTATTAAAGAGGCATTTAGGGATCATACTTCTAACAGTATACAACTAACTTCAAAAAAAGATGCGCGAAAATACAAATATGGTGAAAAAACGACGTTTTCGAAGTCTTTATATACTCAATGATCTGTTTTATAATTGGCTGTGATTAACGTTGATTGTCTAATAACACAAAATAGTTCATCTTCCATAAAGGTTTCACCTTAAAAAAGTTTCTGCAGTTATTTACCCTCGTCGACGGCTGCCTTGATTTAATGAAATGCAATTCTACTTTTCCTCCAGTTTCCTTTAGCGATTGGCACCTGTTTTTTCCTAAACTTTGCCGCATTGATCTACCTTTGTCTATTAGAGGGAAAGCAGAAAGTGTTCGGCCCAGTAAGTTTATATACAGAATTGCAATAGCCTTAGACGTAGGACTATTAATAAAGAAGCTGAAATTGTAATTAAATATACATTTTCAGATTTTTTTTATGGTTTGGTTTGGGCGACCGCTAAGTAGTTTTAAGAGACCGCAAGTGTTTCATTAAATACCAAAATGTTGCAAGTCCAAAATTTGGGAAACCGCTGGAGAAATTTGGGGGACCGTTTCGGAAAAAAACAAAAACACTGTACATTTTTATTCTCCTCCGGCGGTAATCCATGGTCATTATAAGCTTACTTGTTTTAATAATTTTAATTTTGAATATAAGGCTAACTAAATCTGACTTTTCCAATCAAAACATCGATTTTTTAAGTACACTTATTGCACGATAAGCAAGACAGTTATCTACCACTTACAAGCTAACTTGTTTTTTCAGTGGTACTATACTTGTTGGTTAGTTAGTGGACTGGCTCTTACTGGATGGGTATTTTCATACTCATCCGAAAAACTGTTGTTAACGTTTATTCTGATCTCGACTTGTGGATTTGCGAGCATTCTTCTCATGATAATGGCCTTTAAAAAAGCTGAAAATCTCAGAGAAAAATCTTCAGGTAAATAGTAAAAAAGAACGACCGAAAAGCGACCTAAATTTCTGTTGCGTGTCTAAAAAATATTTGAATCCAAATGTTTAACCTACAACATTATTCTTAAAATATATCGCTTTACGTAAAAATAAACATAAATTGCGGTTATATACTAAAACGAGGCTTAATGTCTATCAAAACAGGGGGGAAATAATGTAGCATATCATTTTTCGCACTTTAAAAGTGTTAAATTTCGGTATAATATTTTATCTAGAATCTCAATGACCTTGTGAAATATGATTTTGGTAGTGCTAAATTATATTAGGAATCATATTTAATATTTTGTTTTTCTAAAATTTGTAGGCTTTTTACTGTAAAATACATATAATTATTATTAATGTTTGTTGAATATATTTTACAGATTGTTTTTATACGTCCAGTTGTCCATCAATAGGATATACATTGATACTTATGAATAATCCTGATAAACAATTCGTTTAGGTTTATCTGCAAAGTGGTTTGGCCTTATTGTCGTCACTGGATCAGAATGTTGGGCCGCATACGTTGCAATTTTTGGAAATAGTTTGTTTTTGACAGCGTCTCTGATGTATGAGGATGGACCCTCCGTTGGAAATGGCACATTAAGAGGTTACCTTTTGTATGGACCTACTGTTAGAAACAGACTAGTGGTTAGTAGTTGGATATCGACAAAAAATAATACTTATCGAAGTTATTAAATTTAACACAAAGCTACAGTAAACACCCTACTTCATTAGGACTTGTTGAAAAAACATACTGTTTTAATTAGCCCACTTATGCTTTATTTAAATAACACTCGTAGCAAATCTTTATATTAGATGCATTTTGGGATTTATCATACCAACCCAGACGAGGAGATTAATAGACAAATTTGATCAATGTCATATTATATGTTATTTGTAGGCATCTTTGATCAATCAACTGTTTGCAGCATTGGAATAATTCCTTCAGTTGTCATGTGGTCAGCTTGGATTGTGTCAGACCTTGCTTTGTTTCACCGCTACACAAGACACTCATATGTGTGTTACCCTTTTTTTGTCCTGTTCTGTTTTGGCGTAGTTGGAAATAATTCATTCACCACTGGTGAGCTACAGTACTAATTTTAGTGATTTACTTAGAGCTTTAATTCTTTGATTGGCCTACATCCTTCGATTCCGTTGCATGAAATAAGTATACCTACAACAATTAATTGGGTCATCAAGGACGCTGGATGTTGAAATATTTTTGCAATATCGTCTATTTTGTCAATAAAATTTAGGCTAGGGCCTACCGTATGAACCTAAATTTAAGTCACATAGTTTACCTATTTTAACGTTTAAAAACAAAAACTTTGTGTAAATGATTGTGAAAACAACATTAATATGAGAAGAACGATTTATTGCCATTTTTACTACGGTACATTTAGATCGAAAATTGTTACCCTAAATTGTAAAAGAAACACGCAAGCTTTTCTATCCAAGTATTTATACTTACTAGGCTATTTGAATTTTTCATGTAGGGGAATAACTCAAACTAACCTATTTTTAACACACATTTTGATGGTAAAACATAGTTTTTATTTAAAACTTCAATTACCAGTGTTACAATGAATTAAAAAACAACTGCTGACTGGAACTGGACCTTTAATTGTCATTTGTAAATTTAATTTGAAATTCGTCTTGACAACACTGCTGATTGCATAAAAAGAAAGCAGAAAGGGTTTAGGTATTTAAATACGACTTTTACTCTTAAATAACATAGCCAATTAGCCTAGAGGGAGATTATAATTATTATTGGTCTTATGTTTGATATACAAAAACTGCCATGATGAGAGTTCTGAAAATTAAATTTCATTGAATTAAATTCACTATAGGTCTACCATTTACCGTCAAGATTTATTTGTTCATGGGAGTTGTTTCTTTGGTCGCTTGGGCGTTGAGAGGAAACATCTTTACTAACATCAAGATGGCCAAGTCGGACTAAGTTTAACAAAGCTTATTTTGGAATAAAAGATTCGGTTCCCTTAAAGATAAATACCTACTTTAAATTTATGATGCCTTATATAGATGTCATTAAGTTTTACGAAGCAACCACATACCAAAAGTTTTGGATGTAAAAAACTGTAGATATTTAAGATATATAATTAACTTCTGCCTTTCCAACAGAAGGTATTAAAAATCATCATTTCATTAAATAAAAGTTGTCATTTCGTTAAATTTAGTAATTTTGTATTTAAGCGTGATTAAAATAACACAGTATGTATGTGCATGACTATAGCAAAAAGTTTCTAGAAAATTAGGTTGTATTTTAGAGTGCAGGTTTTGCGATTAGGCGCTCTGTGGTAGTTGCTATGGGCAAGTAGGCCGATGCGCTAGCTGTTAAGGTGAAATCTCTTACACGTTTCGTATAGGTATCTTACTCCAAGGAACTGGCCACTAAATAACCTGTCCTTAACATGTTAAACTCTAGAAACACACAATTAGTACACACGATAACGTATTTAAAGTCGCTGGAATAAAAGCTGTATCAAGCAGGGTTGCCAGTTAGGATTTTTCAAAGCCAAATTTGAAAATTTAGGTTTTTTTAAACCTCTTTATATTTTATTTTTTCAAAAAAAAAATAATGAAATTTGGCTTTTTTAGGCTTTTTTCGTTTTTTTTCAAAAATTTAGGCTAATACGACCGAAAATTAAAATACACAAATCCAGTGGTAGAAAATACAGTTGCTTGATCATACGTGATAAGTAAGGCCCGCAAAAGTCAATAAAGTTAAAATTTTTGAAGGACCTCGTCTGTCCACGAATGAAAGAATAAAGTTGTTTTCAGCACCTAGGGGCCTGTTTCTAAGACGTTTATAGGTCAAAATAAAGTTAAAATTTGCAATCAAAAGAGACGGCAGTGTAGACAAAATCAATTTATTATTCGTAATATCGTCGTATTATCGTTTGAAGTGATGTCTAATAATATCGGATCAGGGCCGATAAGCGATTCCAATTGGTTGTATCGTTCTCGTTCGGTACTATGGTGGTATTGGTGCTGATCCAATAACATATTCATATAAGTATTTCAGCCATGATTTGCAACCCATGTAGAAATTTATAAGGTAAATTTCTAAAAAAATAATAGGTTAACAACTGATGGTAATCAAACCTATTCACGCCAAAGATAATTTTTGACCTAATGACCTGCGACAAAAATATCTTTGAACCTCTTAATTTAAACGAATTAGTTTTTTTAAGCTTAGAAATGACGCCATTGGCACCGGAACACGATACGTTTGGTCTGAAAATGTCGGGTATCGGTAACCGATAAAAATGTCAAGTATCGGAAATTTCTAATTGTTTGCTATGCACATTACAATGAAAGGATTACCAAATGTTGGTGAGTGGCGAATTTTTACAGTTAGACCCTACTTTTTTGTTAGCAGCACTTTTTAGAGGGATTCCATAAAGCTGCCTTCTGAAATGTTTTAGTTTATTCGTCAAACCTTGCTATTTGCTGTTCTAGTGCGGGAAAAAGGACAGAATTCAATACGCGCTCCGCTATGGAAAGTTTTTAAGTTCAGAAGATTTATTCAAAAAATCTAAAAACATAATTGAATAATATAGTAAACAAGAAACGCACAAATTGCCATCAACAACGGAACGGTTACAGACAACTCTTTACGTAATTGATTAAACATTTTAGAATCATTTATTGACTCGGTGACAATCGACCCTTTCTTGTTTAGGTGGGGGAACGGTTCATCGGGCACTGGCACCCCTAAACGGGCACTGGCACCCCCAAAAACTCGCACAATGGCCCCCAGCCGTCTCTGGGCTGAAAAAACAGCGTCTGATGTTTCGGAGCAATCTGTACAGCAAATACAATAAAGGGTTAGGATACAATTTACTATATGTAACTGGTTCGTTAAAGACAATGCCGACTTTCTGTTAAAAAAGAAACACAAATCAAGATGGTAAAAATAAGGATAAGGGAAGTTTGTTTCTCTGTTGCGGTTATGACAGATTGCGTTGGAAATATAACCATCATGCGCTTCCTTGTCTAATGTGTGGGTGTGTTATTGTTTATACAAGTTTCCGTTCATAATCAAGCGGCAGCTTTAAAAACGGCAGGTTGTCTAAGTAACAGTTACCAGATAAACGGTAAAATGCGGAAATTCTGGTTCAAAATGCTTAGTGTATAACGCTGAAAATCTCAAACGAATCTCAAACGCTAAGTGGAACAAAGCCATTAATAGTAGACCCCAGAACTATGCAATATGCATCATTTACGTTCCGAAAAAAGGTCTACCTTAGCTTCGGGAAAAGCCTTGTGGATTTCCTCCCAAAGTTTAGCCGAAGGTAGATCGGTAACTGCATCGACGTCCTTAAACATTTCGCGAAACTCTTCAGTGGTACAACCTTCGTTTAGCGCTTTCAGCAGCTGGTCTCCCAAGTAAAACATCTGCTCATCTATATGGTATGTCTTGTAGCCGAGGATCGTTAGTGCTTGGTGTAACGATTTTGTTCCAGTTTTCATAAAGCCCCTTCCTATAACTTTCATTTTGAAGTACTTAGACACTATAGAAGAGTAACGTTAAGCGTTATAACAGATTAGTTTATAAGCAGGGTTCGTCAAAAGCGAAGAGGCGTCGAATAGTCTATGTAAGTATTCTATGTGGTTGTATTACACCCTTTTGTTATGCAATAGTATTCAATAACAAATATAATAAAACCACTCATAACCAAATGCTAACTCGCACCAAAACCCAAATATTGTGTGTTGATCTAATAACTGCGGTAGGATTCTAGACCAGCGCCAAAAAAACTGTTAAAAACAACTATTATACTATACTTTTAATACCACAGTCCACAAATACGTTAAATACCAACCAACGGTTGTAATTAAGTTTTCAGAAGGGGGCAGCCTTTTATGCAAGAATAGCCACAATATTTGAGTGACGGAAAACAAGATATTGCTGTTTTCTCCAGATTTATTTCTAATTTTAGAATAGTTCTATTCAATACAATAGAATTACGGCAATACCCAGAATTTATCAAAATGGTTTAAATGCTTTTGAGCGTTTTTTGTGTTAAAACCAGTACCGGTATTTAGATACGATATAAGCGAGGTTACGTCTTAAAAACCAAAGATATTTAAACAGGTTTAATATTGGTTTAAATCTATATGTGTTAAAATTCAAACTATTCATAATAAAATGGCATACGCTAATTTCATCCTATTTTTATACTTAGACCTACCTTGCATACTAAAATATTTTTGGTGATTTCTATTTACTATGTTTTGTACCGCCTAATTGTGTACCTTCGAAATTGAGTAAAATAGACCAACCAGCTCAACCCCTAGGTTAGGGTGTCCGCCAGTGTTGTATACAAGTCATTTTCAAATGACTTAAGTCCTATTTATGGCATTTGTACAATAACTTAAGCCTAAGTCAAGTCATATGTAAAACAAATTGAGTCCAAGTCAGGTCTTTTTGAATCAATAACAAGTAAATCCCAGTCAAGTCATAATTAAAGCAAGTCAATTCCATATGTCAGGTCCTTTCTGTCAAAAATGACACGTGAAGCTATTAAACTTGTGTAAACTTGTTCGATTATAAGCAATACCCTAACTAAAATATACCAGAAACGCAATAGAGGGCAAGCAAACTTTTTTATGTGCAAAAATTGGAATAAATAACCAATTTTATGATAAACGCTTAATGAAAAACACTTAATTTTCGACCTCAGGTCAAGTCATTTTGCCGAAAAGGCTTAACTTAAGTCAAGTCATTTGACAGTGACTTAAGTGCACTTAAGTTAAGTCATTGACCTAAGTCATTACAACACTGGTGTCCGCACTTGACGTCACGTAAGCATCGCCAATGAGTTCAGCCAAACGTGATCCTGTTTCTCAGTAACGCGGTTGTAACCCAATTGAATCATAATGCGCCTGTTTATTGAAGTGGCATTTATTAACTAAAAACAATATATCAATTTTAAATTGACAATCGTTCGAATAGCCACGGATCTCTTCAAATTCGGCGTGAAGGATACCGTCGAAGAGTTTCTTTAACAGTTTGTCGAAATAGCCACAACATACTTCGTGCAACAGATATCTAGAGTAAAATCACTAGTGGAAGTTGGAAATTTCCTTTTGACATATTCAAGGTCGATCAACAAGTATGTGTCTTGGCTCCTAGCCAACCTTAACCCACTACCTGATTCTTTAAAAACTTATCAAGAAGATATATAGCCAGGGTTACCATTCCGTGCTAATTTACAAAATTTCTGTGGATTTTAGATAATGCAGCAATAAATGTGTTTAGTGATTTTAACCAAGCTTCTCTGTCTATTGTTAACAGGGCTGCGGAGTCGGAGTCGGGACTTGAGTAAGCCCACGACAAACTACCCGAGTCCCGAGTCCGACATGTGCATGCGCAGTAAAAATATTTAAAAACTGATATTGCCGCCAACTGGAAATTGTAAAGGCGGAATAGCATATGGTGGATATTTTCCAACCATGTATTGTGAGTGAATGATTTATACGACACCCCTATAAGGGGATTGCTGAATATCCACGTTATTTAAGTTACGTAAATTGGCAAAATGCAGGCTGTTGAATCAGGGCCGGACTTGGGCTAGACGAAATCGCACATTTGAAAGGAATCGGACTCGGGACTCGGGAGTCGGACACGGGTTTATTTTTTTGGCCGGAGTCGGAATATTGATGGTTTTAAGTGTATACAGTTTTAAGTGTATTTAGATCATGCATTCATACTGTAAAACTATTTACATAAGATTAAAAAACTCGCTAAAACGGCCAGAGCGATGATTCCCTGAGTAGGAGGGCTACCGTATTTTCAGAACCCAAAAAGAGGACGTTTTTTTGCCGGCAAAGAAAAGTATAAGTGTTACGTTAGAGTTTGATGATGTTTTACATTTTCTTGGGAGTTATAAAAAACGGACACAAAAACAACCAATCAAATTTATTTTTCAGATTCAACCCATGAATAATTTGCCAATAAGAAATGACCATTTTTAGCGAGATCGTAGAATTTTTTACACGAAATATCATTGAAATGATATACAACCATCAAGATGCTCGAAACTGACCCAACTAAAGGCTGTCTTTTTCTTTGCACCATTGTGGCTGCATCAAGAAATTGCGTTCAACATTTGCATTATAGGCCGTAACTCTGAAGTAAAATTGCGCGATTTTTAACAGTAATTCAGCATGTTTTATGGCTACAGTATTTTTTTGGAAATAAATACAATGTCTCGCCTAAGTCTTGTTGAAAGTATAAGCTACTAACTCCAAATGCGCAAAAAAGAGAACGTTCGGGCATTTTTGAGCTTCCTCGGAGGACCTTACAATTTTCTTTTAAAAAGAGACAAATCCTCCTAAAAGAGGACATATATTAGGCCTACCAAGTAAGGCCCGTGAAGTATACTTCTTGGGATCAACGAAAGAAATTTTAACTGTCTTTTTATGAAATTTCAACTTCAATCTTATCGAACTTTGCCTTTTAACTGGTATATTTTTTCTGCATTGCACAAATTTTGTAGCCTACTTTTGTATAGTTATATGTTGACTTCCACCGTCATGAAACGAGGTAACAACCGTAACAACATTAGCAAAACACGTAATTGTTTGGCCGTAACGCGATGATAAATGCTACAACGGAAACACAAATCTGACATAATTCAATACGGATGTGAACTATCAACCAAACAAAAACTGCAAAAATGTGTTGTGGATGCTGTAGATTAGGTTGCGGAAAGTGTACAAGTTGTGTGCGAGTTTTGAAGTGTTTTATTTGTTCTTGCATTCTTTTGAATAGCTATACTTGTGGTTCATGTAACAAACAGTATAATAAAAAATGCAGTTTTATCTTATTAGCTTGTTTAAAAACTTGTGTTTCAATCAACTTCAATGTTTATGTTAGTTCTAAATAAAACAAAAAAATTAAATTTCTTTTACGCCGCTAAAAAGTATAGGTTGGGTATAATGGAGTCTACAACCTATATTAATCTCACACCTACTAAGATTAAGGTCTCTCAATAGTTAAATTAAATTTATAAAGAAAACAAAGCTAAATTATTCTGCGGTTTTTCTTTATTGGACAAACGGTCATTTTTGATCTGACCGTGTGTACATGTTATCACAGTGCCCTATTTTCTTGTTGGCCGGTTTGGCTAATCCAGTGGTCAACTGACCATTTAGTTCACTGGCTCTACCATTGTTTGTATCTCAGCCAGCCAAATTTAAACAGTCGTTTATGAAGGAAGTCGCAAAAGAAATCAACCGTTTAACAAAAAAATGCAATGTATACATTATTATCTTTTTAGTTGGGTACACTATGCACGGATCTGTATGTAGCTTGATAATAAATTGCAAAGCCAAAAAGGTCGAGTAAATCGACAGCATATTGATTAAGACGTTTCAATACGAGCTTGTATCATCTTATCTTTTTAAGTTTGCATTTTACTGTAAAAACGTCTTATTTTCTACTGATGCGAGCCATCTTTAGAAGTTGTTTGATATTGCGGCTTATGTGCAACTAAACTGTACAGTAGTGAGATCACACACGATCAACAGGACTCAACACCTAAACGTGCACATTGTGCGCACAATTTGCGACATGTGCACGGTTCGGTGCACATTCGAAGGTGTACATTGTGTGCACTTGTGATATGTGGCGATAAAGTGCTCATTGCACTATCGCTCAATGTGCAACTTACAATGTATCAGTCCACGTTATACAGTAAAAGAAATAAATTCATATTAAACGATTTTTACGAATATGTTTATTGTATTAAGAAGATCAAGTAATGCATGTTACCTTTCATGCAATTCTTTTTATTATTATATATTTTTTAATTGAGTCCCAATTCTATAGATTTCCGATTATATGGGATAAATTTACTAAAAAAATATGTTACCAACTGGAGGTAACTAAACCTGCAAATTTAGCCGTAAAACCTGTAAAAATATTTTTAAACGTTCACAATTTTTATCTACTCTGCTTATGTGGTCATGGTTATGACGTCATTGGGTATCGGATTGTGATACTTTTTGTCCACGATATTGGTTATCGGAATAAAATGTTAAGTTTTGCGCACCCCTACCCAATTGCATGGTGATAGGACCTTTTAAACGTAAGGCAACACTTCTTGTATGTAAAGATTTATGTTTGACCACTTTTAATCTAATTTAAGTGCAAAATTGCATTTTAATTTTGTTGACTAAAAAAAAAAATTGTTAGAATTAGTTAAACATTGATACGTCAGCCTAGATTGTTTGTTTTTTTAATGACCAATGACTCCTTAAAACAACTTTCGTAATTAGTGGCTCGATCGACCTCTCTGATTCACTGCATTTAAAAACGTACGAGCATTTTTCTTTATTATGAAATACAGTTAAAATGAGTTAAACCAGAAAATTGAAGGCGTCACGGCACACATATAGCACAAAAACAATTAAGGGAACAAAAAATACTCACTACAGGGCGAAAACCAATCGTAAGATAAAAAGTTGAAAATGGTCGAGTAGAAATATTTTAAACGGAAAACGCAACCTAAACTGCAGCAGCAATATTTGCGAAATACTTTAATCTAGATTATAAACGAAAATATTATCGATAGATTGGTAATATGAAAATGCGACAGAAAAAAATAACGTTAACCTTAAATGACAAAGGAAAATTGAATTATAGTAAATATAAATTAAAGATGAACAAAAAATGAAAGGCTATCGAAATAAAAAAACATTAAAATTCAATTACACTGAAGGGAAATTGAAGACGATCGTAGAAAAATGCTAAAGAAACATAAAAAAAATAAGTAATGTTAAATATGTAATACAGAGAAAAAAATAATTACTGAGAACAAAAAGAAAAGGCATACATTTTTATGCATCATCCAAAAAGATAAAGAATCAAACACACACTAGACAACGTTCCCAACTTTCGTTTGCAATTTTTTCCACATTAATTAATTGCAAATTGCAAACCTATTTTTAGCCACGTTAGCGTAAAAACTCTTATTACAAAACTGTACACTTAATATTTTAGCTCTGCACCTAAATGTATTCATTTTCCTTTTCGCCAATGACTTCGAGCAACCAATGCTTGTTTAACAGTCCTGCAGGTGAGATTATCTGACGTGGCATGCCATAGCATTGCGATTTTACATTCAAATATTGCCTTATGTGTTAATATATATTGCAGAATTTCTCATACAATTTTAAGTAACAAAAATCTGGCGAGAATTGCGCAGTCCTTCTCCACGGAGACCGTTTTTCTTTCAATTGTATATCTTCTGGTAGGAATTTAGCAAGTACAAATCCTACATCTGCATGTCTGTCTGTTTTTAAGTTTGATAATATTCGGCTGCCGGACAAATAGCGCCTTACCATCACAAGCGGTGGAAAAAGTGATCACGGAAATCAGAGTGTGCACCATTTTAGCCACTTTCGGCGCACATGCACATTGAGAGCACATTAAATTCACGCGAGGTGCATTTGGTGCAAATATCGCAAGTGCAGAATGTGCATCTTTAAATGTGCACTAAACCGTTCACATATCACAAGTGCACAATGTGCACGTTTTGTTTCGTGCACGTATGGTAAGTGCACATTGGGCACATTTTGGTTTTGAGTCCGTCTCCACAAGATAGATCAGTGCAGTATTGTAATGGCTTATGTCAATGAGAACTTGAGTTGTTAAATAACTTGACTTAAGCCTTTTGGACAATGACTTGACTTTAAATAGTTAAATTAAATGACTTGGGTTGAAATTAGGTGCTTTAATTTAGTATTGTGTTATTTACCTCCAGTTTTGCACGTTTAACGGTTGGGTAGCTACATGTTGTTTTTTTGTTAGTCTTTGTTGAATTATTGCTCATAATATTCGGACGAGTTTACCAATTTAATGGTGTATCGTTTAATTAATTATTTCAGTTTTCCAATGAAACCAATTGAAAGTTGCTTGCACTTCAATTGAAGTTGCTTGTACTAACAGATTGAGCAAGCATTGGCGTATGGTTGTTTCTCGACTCGTTCCCTTCTGAGCCTGCATAGCCCAGTTGGTAGAGCGACGGTCCCGGCTTGACCGGAGGTCGTTAGTTCGAACCTCACTGCAGGCTAGTTGTTTTTATAGTCTGCCCGCTTGTAGCATTGATCGACAGATTCGGTGAAGAGTCAGCAATGACATTTTTTTGCAGTGTTGTAATGAATTAAGTCAATGACCTGACTTAATTGCAGCTTAACGACTTGACTTTGACTTAAGTCATTTCAAAATTACTTGTTTACAACACTATTAATTCTATTATATTAGTGGTCTGTTTGAAATTTATCTGTAAACTTTTTTCTTCTGTTTAATTTTAATCTCATTTCATACCAGACACGCTGAAATATTGCGTCATACTTATTGTTATGACTTTATTTTATCAAATGAATCATTTCACCATGAGCAGTTTTCGTGTTATTCATCATTGACTTCCTAAATTAAAACGAGTTGATTAAACTCATATTCACTGAATGTAGGGCTATGCTGAATTTTTTCGATGTAACTTAACTTTCGCATATCGACACTATAGATCAATGCAAGTATTGTAATGGCTTATGTCAATGAGAACTTAAGTTGTTAAGTAACTTGACTTAAGCCTTTTCGACAATGACTTGAATTGGACTTAAGTCGTTAAATCAAATGACTAGGGTTGAAATTAGGTGTTTTAATTTAGTATTGTGCCATTAATCTCCAGTTTTGCACGTTTAACGGTTGGGTAGCTACATGTTGTTTTTCTGTTAGTCTTTGTTGAATTATTGCTCATAATATTCGGACGAGTTTACCAATTTTAATAGTGTATCGTTTAATCAATTATATCAGTGTTCCAATGAAACCAATTGAAAGTTGCTTGTACTAACAGATTGAGCAAGCATTGACGTATGGTTGTTTCTAGACTATTAATTCTATTGTATTAGTGGTTTGACTTGGAGATGACTTGCTCGAATGACTTGACTAGGGCAACCGATGATCTGGACTTGACTTTCTATTTTTTTTAAATACTTGGTTTGGATTGGACTAAAGTCATTTCAAATCGACTTGTTTTCAACACTGGATCAGTGGTTCCCAAAATATGGGTCGCGACCCAAAGATGGGTTGCCAAGGGTAAAAAATGGATCGTACAAAGACGAATCAAATTTGACGAAATTAGACTGTTTGAAATTTATCTGTAAACGTTTTTATTCTGTTTAATTTTAAGCTATTTTCATACCAGATAGACTGAAATATTGCGCCATACTTATGGTTCTGACTTAATTTTATCAAATCAATTATTTCACCATGAGCAGTTTTGATGTTATTCGGTAGGCTATCGACTTCCTAAATTAAAATTAGTTGATTAAACTTTATTAGATCTGAATAGTTTAGTTTAGCTCAGTGGCCCGCAACTTATATTTATTGAAGCTTTTTATTAATCACTGTTTCACAATATATGCAGAGCCTGTGTAAAAAAATTGAAATTTATCATGTGTGATGCTGTGATGGGTTGTTATATTCACTGAGCTATGCCAAATTTTGGCCGATGTAATTTAGCTTTGGCATATCGACATTATGCACGTTTATTTGGCAGTTTGTTCAGTTTTGATATTGAAAATGCGAGACCAATTGGCCTAAAGCAATTTAATGCCAGATGGATACTTTCGTACCACGTGTTGTAATACCGTGACTTGCCATATTGCCGTTGGATTCGTTTGCCCAAGAACGCGTGCTTTGAAAAATTGGCTTTGGTCGAACGAAACTCAGTATGACATTAAAGCGTTTTAAACAAAGGAAACGAACCGCACGATTGCATTACGAGTTCTGGAAATATTGCAAACAGATTGTGACGCAATAGGAAAAACTCGAGTACAGTAACACGTGATCTCATCACTAGTGTATTGCTAGTCCATTGCTCTGGAAACACCGTCCAAGTGTTCCTTTAGATCAGTGCTTCTTAACCTTTTGTCTCCCGCGCACCCCTTTTATAATTGTCCTGTAGCTTGCGCCGCCTTATATACTTAATAATTATCATATTTTTTCGATTACATATCAATGACAACACGGAAATACAAAAGCTGTCTCCTAATCCCGCTAAGCGCCAAAGAAATTGCGTTTATTTGGTTTGAATTAGTTAAACTTTAATATAGGAGAGTTAACGCATAGGGCACACAATAAATGTGCTCGATATATTGAGTTTTATCGAGCTGATTTTGACAAACACGGTATGAAGACATTGACTCCACAGTTGTAAATCTTCACAGAATTCAGAAACTATGTAAAAATGTTCCCGATGCGTAAAAATTAAACATTGCCTTAATTGTGTTTGAAAACGTATGATGACATGCAAAAAAGACTATACTGGAAATAACATTAGAAAATTGCGCAAAATATTTTCACAGTTGGTTGTTAAAGTTTGTGGAGAGGGTGGTGTGGTGCCCAATCCCTGTGCACAACTTCATTAAACATATCATACTTTGGAACACAATACATGGGTTTCTTTAGTAATTTCAATAAAAATAGAAAAGCCATAATATTTGATAAAAGCGACATTTCGCAATTTATAGACGTTTCAGCAATAACTCATGCCATCATCAGTGTAAAAATCAAGTGAAGATAAAAGCGATAAAACGTAAAAAGAAAGAAAAAAGGACAAAAAATAGCAGCGAAAAAAAGGCGATGTATGGGTCAGTTCATACTGCTAGGTGTTAAAAAGATATAAAGGTGCCGAGGTTGTATCTATGTTGAGTTCTGGTTTATGATGTTGGATCATCAGCGATTCCAGCAAAAAAAAGGCGATATTTGTCATGCCGCGAACCCAATATTTCCGGTTTGTTGAAATTAACCTTATGTGTAGGATTCGTGAGCAAATGGGCACAAACTTCCGACTTAGGTGACGACTGGTGTTCTTTCATACGCGTCTTTAGGTTGCGTTGCGTTTTGCCGATGTATGTCTGGTTGCAGCTGCATCGCAGTCGGTACACCACGTTGGTTTTGTGGAGTAGCGATGGTGAATCTTTTAGGGCAAACCAGGAGGCAAGCTTTGACGTTTCGTGAACAAACCTTAGCTTAGCCTCGTCGTTTGTACTTCGTTGAACATATCATACTGTTCTGACTAAAAACAAACCCATCGGTAGCAAATATTGTCTGAAAACCGAATAACTGTATTTAAACATAAGTAGCCCAAAATTTCGCAAATCGCGAAACTGTATGAGCAGTTTTTCTTCAGTTACTTGTATCTACCCATGTGTAATTTTTATGGGGCAAAATAAAAGCAGAAATAATAACAAACGCAACATGCAAACCATAAAACCATTGTAAAAAGGTTAAATATACAGATGTTTTTGCGATTACCAAACAATAACAAACAAAAAAGGAAATGACACAGGTCAATTGGTTGATACGCAATAGAGTGTGTTGTGGGAACTCTACGATAGATTGATGAGCGGCGACAAATTCTAGATGTGCAGCTAGTTCATAATATAATTAGATCGGATTATTTTTATAACCATATACATTTTATTGTGATTAATCTAGACCACATCATCTGCAAAGGGCACTTTTAAAACAAACATTTAGTAAAATCTTCTAAAAAAATGTTTAATTTTCTTTACAAAACTACGGCTGGCGTTGGAAGGTCTTTGACAAGTTTTCACAAAATGGTAAGTTATTTTTTATTCTAGCATTATGTATTAAACATCCAGACAATGTTATATAATTGCTTTGAGGTATGCGTTTGTTGCGAGTTTTGTTGCCTGAATTTGCAAACCACTACAAAATGGTATTTATTTACGACAGGTAAAAAAAACAGCCACTTGTGGTTAGCAATACCAGTATCGCCCTTTAAAAAAAAAAGTAAAATAAAATTAATTATTAAACAGTTAGCCCCAGACCATTTTTTTAAATTAAATAACTGGTCTGGGGCCAACTGTTTAGTAACTTCCGTATAGGTCTAAAAACTATTAGATATACACGGTATCTTTGGTAAAAGTGTAACAATATTTTTAAAACTATATATTTTTTTTCGTTTGGCATCAACTTTTATAGAACTTGCAAGTTAACTGAATTTCCATTAAGTCAACTGAAAGATATTTTGCTCTGTTGAATGGCAAATAATCAATGATTAGGAGACTAAAAATAGACTAAAAAAATAAAGAACAAATACCCAAAAATAAAAAAATAAAAGAGTTCTTCCGCGGAACCTATTTGGGAACTTTTACGTTTAATTTGGGCACTTTGCAAACAATTGTTTGGACCAGCGTACGTGATAAATAACTGTAAAGAAAACTTATGCAGTATGTTATAATTTGAGCTTGGGTGCAAATTTATGCTAAGGTTTTTGTGGACGACACAGCTTTGTGTAACTGTCTCACAACTTTTTTGGCAAAATCAAATTCTCATACGACCATATACGTACGTCAGGTTCACTTAAAATAAAACGTTTGCCATTTTAACTCAAAAAACGCATATTTTGCTCTTGTACACACACTTTACTTGCTTCGTATTTTGACTCGCTCTTAACCACATTTTAGCACGAATTGGACAGAAAACAGCACGCTCTTTGAATTAGCCTAGTTGTTTCATGGCGTCACGTTATGCATAATTTAATTTGTTTTGTTTTTCACGCACCCCAAACACAAACATCCTTCCGCCCCTCTTTTTGTACACTGCTATTTGCGGGGTATACAAAGTTATTTATGATATGCTAAGGTATGTTAAGGTATACAAAGGAAGAAAGGTTAAAGAGCTGCTATAACGTACCCACTATTTAAATAACTTTTGTTTTCCCCAGAGGGTACCATTTTATTCACAAGCTGCCATAAATACGAAAGTTACTGAATCGACCGTTGTACCAACAAAGGTATTTTGTAATTTAGCTTGATTATTACATCCCTATATATACGTTTTTTATTTACACGTTGCCGAAAAAGTAGAACTAAAAAAATAATAATAATTATGCGGCAATGATGTTACAAATTTTTCGGCCTTACACAGGACAGGAGTCTACACTGCTGAATTGTTCAGAACATAAATATAACTTTAAACGACGATGGTCTAGAATCCTACCACAACGAACACTATTATTATTTTTTTATAACAATATTTGGGTTAGCGTTTGGGATTGGGTAGGTTAAGTAATATTTTAAATAATAATACTTGACCCACACTCACCCAAACACTAACTGACACCCTAACCCAAATAGTGTACGTTGTTTCAATCGTTTATAGTGCGCCCTCTATAATTATGCTTTTAAGAACACTTTTTGGCGCTCGTCTAGAATCCTACCACAACGAACATTATTTGGGTTAGGGTGCCGGTTAGCGTTTGGGTTTGGGTGAGTCCAGTAATAGTTTTAAACAATATTACTTGACCTACCTACACCCAAACACTAACCGACACCCTAACCCACATATTATGCATTGCTTAATAATCATTTCAACGTTGTGGTAGGATTCTAGACCAGCGCCCACTTTTTCTTTAATTAACAGTAAAGTTAATGCTTGGCTTGTTATAAAACACTTTGCCAAAAAAAGCTCCGACCTAAAGCACAGCCTTATTGCAGGTTGCCACTGGCGACGGCAAACCAGTTGTCTGTTGTCACAACGAATGGGACCCACTCGAAGAAGTTATCGTTGGAAGACCAAACAACTCTTGTATACCCGAAATGTCGCTCCATTTGAAGGTAATTGTATAAAACCTTGGTCATTTTCAAATCATTGCTAGGGTAAGCTGCCCTCAATCCGAACCCACCAAATATCGGATCGGGGCCGATACTCGATACCAAGAGGTGGTATCGGTACTCGTCCCATGCTAGGTTGGTAACGGTGTTGATCCTATACCAATTTGATATTGGTATTTTAGCTACGATTTGCCATCCAATGTAGCAATTTCCACCTTGTAAGGTAAATTCATCAAAAAATATTAGGTTAACAAACTGATGGGTATAGGCTGTTTAACACTAAAATAAAATTTTGAATTTTTTTTTTTTGAAATTTTTTGTAAGTTTATCTTTGAACGCTTTGATTTAAACTGTGTTATAGGGCATATCGTATACTGTATATTGCCGACTACGAAGTGCTGTTAGCTTGTATTGTTTTTATTCCATCACACATGGTAGAGTAGAGGGGAAGTAATGGGAGACCTGATAAAGTTAGATCTGGTCTTAGGCGAGAGAGAGCGATCTCTCTCGAAGAGAGTATATATACATAGCATAAATATGCAGACACAAAACGAAGGCGATAAATAGAAACTATCTTGTCTGCATGAGAATGCTAATGACGTCATTGGAACCAAATGAAAACGTTAATTATCGGACATCCCTATAGTTAATGAATAGCTAATATTTGATATAGTAGTTTTCGGCGAAATTTTGCCCGATATTCTGCCCGAGTTCTAGAGAATGCTCTTTTTGCTTTACCCTGAATGCATATGCCAGTCGGGGTGACAAACACATGGCTGATGGGGCGACTTGTTCCATAGTAAAACATAATAAAAAATTACTCGATCTAATAACATTGTGGAAGTGTTTTTCAAACTTGTTTATCTTCCGGCTCTCTAAAAAAATGAAACATACATCGCGGCAAACTTTTAGTTATATTAATATTACTCAATGTAATAGTTATAAATACCTTTGTAATTTAACAATTACAAAAGATTTCCGCGGTACACTTGATACTATATCGAGGCACACGGTTGAAAACAATACTGCATTAAGGCACAAAATAATCTATAATTCTAAACTAAACCATTGTTGGGGCGAATCATTAATATTTGCGCTATAAATAAATTTACTGACATAAAACCATAAATATAACGTTGTTACCTGTCATTGTGGCAATTGTCTCCTGTAAGTTGGCTAAATCAATCGTATATTTTTTCGAGTTTTATTATTGCTCTCCCTAATGTATTACTATTTAAGGCTTCTATCCCCAAAACGCAATGGCCGTTTTTCAAGAAGAACGCCGGGCAACTTGTGGCCAAGCAGCACCTGCAGAAAGCGAGCGAGCAAATTGAAGAAATGTGCAGAATCTTGCAACACGAAGGGGTCACTGTCCGTAGGCCTGACGTCATAGACTGGACACAGGAGTTTAAAACACCCGACTTTCAGTCAAGAGGTGATTCGACGAGTCAAAAACTCATGAATAGGTTTTATGCGTGGTTACTGTGATATGTGTGTGTGATTATACGCAAATTTGAAGGTATTTTTCCAAAGATGTCTGTGCACCGCTGTTACTTAAGTTAAAAATAATGTGGATTGGATGTTAGAAGCTAATTTCACACTATAACGATCGTTGAAATCTAAATCGGCTTATCCATGTTGGTCTACTCTTGCTTTTGTATAGTCGGTATTTTTTCCAACATGTTCTGCAAATGGAAGGCAACATTCTTTGTTTAATTCAGGGGTTCTCAAACTGGGGTCCATTAACCCTTGGGGCAACGTGAACTAGTTTTAGGGGTTTATAAAGCCCTAATTGAAATATTAGTGTATATTTCAAACACAATCATTTTTTCACAGAAAAGTGTTTATTTAAAAATAAAAAGTTTTTGCACTGAATGTATATTTAGACTCCATTGCACTCTCACATTTTTTTGAACCGGAAACAGCAGATTTTTAAAGTCGATTTGTATTGTGGCATCGATTTATAACACGTCATCTCTAAAATTTCTTGCCTACACTGGTCCACTGAAGCAAAACTTTTTTAAGGGTCGGCGCTAAAAAAAGAAATAAACCTGGGTTAATTGTTTGAACGCTTGGCCTGACTAAGTTGGTAAATCAATAATCCTGGTGTAACCGAGCAAAACTCTTATACATTTAGTCCATCAAATGCTTCAACAAAGGGTGCCAGTATCCCGTTTAACCAAGCCCTAATATATAAAGGTTTATACGCCGCGATGCCGCGCGACATTTTGATGGTGGTTGGTGAAGAGATTATTGAATCACCGATGGCTTGGAGAAGCCGATTCTTCGAGTACCGAGCCTACAGGTCTCTGTGTAAGGAATACTTCAAGAAAGGAGCCAAGTGGACCACAGCCCCCAAACCCCAGATGTCTGATGATCTCTATGACCAGGTTTATTTAAAAATGTTTTCTTTTTACGTACACTTATTTTTTCCCATTTACTTTTTTTTTACTCCACGGTTATGACGGACTATGAAGTTTTTATTTGGATTAATTATTGTAAGATATGGCGTTAGTTGATCTGCTCCTAGACTTTTGTCTATTCTACAAAAAACGTCACACTGCAAAATTAAATAGTGTATTAACGACAGGCGTCTAAGTCCAACTGACACTTCACATTTGCAAGATTACAAAACATATTGCATATAAAATCTAAGTATAGCCTAGTAGTAGCGAGAATGGAAGTGATTTTTTCTAGGTGAGTTTTGTCTGTCCTTCGTTATTTATACAGGATATTTACGACGTGGTCAGTTTTCAGATGGACTGTGTTTAGCCTGCATGCTATACAGACTTTTGTGAAGAACTGCGTTATATAGGTCACGCACATAACACGTTTTGCGTGAAAACCTTGGCTCTACGAACATTCCCATGGTCATGAGATGGTATAGTTGTAGCCAGGGCTTTGGAGCAGGCGTAAATGTCAAATTGCTCCGGCTCCATTTAACAACTGAGGTTTAAGGATGAACGCTTAATTTGCAATATCTAGCGTTTTAAAATATTCATAAACAACACAATACAATAAAAAAAGAAACACCACAATGGTTAGCAATTCTTAATTTTGTGAAGGGTTGCTGTTAAATTATGTGAATTCAGCCATTAGTAGTAGCATAGCATCTTATGAAAAAATCGGAGCCGGAGCTATTTTTTAAACAACCGGCTCCAGTTCCTGCTCCTGCTTCATTTGAATTTCACGTAGAGTTCCGGCTCCGTTAAAGATGCTCGGCTCCCAAGCCCTGGTTGTAATTAATTTAGGAATTTCCTAAATCGAATTAAGAATGCTAAACTAGAAGTAATGTTTTGGCCCGATTGCAGCAATAACTCAACTAAAGGTGCAATACGCAATACCGACTTTTTCGGTGTTCCATTTGCTATAGTTAAACAGTAACAACACAACTGCAGACAAAAAAATGATCTGTTGCATTAATGGCTCAAACATAGCATATCACCGGGTGATACAATGTTTTTCGACTTATTTCCAGTTCGAATTTCAAACTGAAATCCAGAAACTTGTTAACCTGTTAATAGAACTACCCGGTGGACGACATGGAGGCACGAACTCGTCTGGCGGGTCGCGGAATGTACGTGTTAACCGAGTTCGAACCGGTGTTTGACGCGGCTGAGTTTACCCGTTGTGGAAGAGACATTTTCGTGCAGAAAAGTCAGGTATAAAAGGGTGAAGTATAGTTTTTTTTGGTGGTTGGTTTGTGCAGATAAGCGAATTTGGAGAGTAATCAGTATTTCGAATCCAATTATGCCTTAACATTTGACAAATGCTATTTATTGGTTAATGTTAGAAAAAAAGTATCTTTACATTTGCAAAAAAAAATATTTTTTATAAAAAAAAAAATATATATATATATATTACCCTTGCTGTGTCACATTTTCAGGCTTCTAACAATTAATTTGATTTGTTTAATAACACTTAAATTCCAGGTGAAATATACTGATTACTGGTGCGCATGCGTACGCGTTTTTGATTTAGCGAGTGTGTTTCGTACTGGAAACTTGTTCCGAGTGTGCGTAAAAATTTCAAATAAAAATTGGTAACTTCATTCTTTTTTGTTAGCGTATAAAGGCAAAACATTTTAAAGACTTTAAAATGAAAAAATAGCAGTGTTAATCCCGCGGCCATCTGTTATCACTGACATGTAATACTTGGAAAACTTATGTTTAAACACTCGCCTAATATTCTGACCAACTCTGTTGAGCATAAAATACTTAACTTTTAATAAGACGTTTTTACCTATCCAGGTTACCAACATGTTCGGAATAGAATGGTTGGCTCGTCATCTCGGGCCAGAATACAAAGTACATCTGCTCCATTTCGACGATAACAACCCCTGGCATATCGACGCCTCTTTCAACCCAATTGCCCCAGGGTTGGTGATTGTAAACCCCGACAGACCATGTTTTCAGGTGGGCTTAAAGTAATCGTTGACCTTTAACACCCGGTTTGATTTGTTTTAGACTCTTGTAGCGTTCATATTAGGATAATTTTAGGCTTTGAGCGTCTGTGTTGGAACATGTGTTAAATAAATTACGCTTTAAGCGGACTATGTTACAACTGGATTCAGGTGAACAGCGAAAGCGCAGACTAATCATGCATAACAAAAAGGGTTGCCAAGCGATGCAGACTACAGATTATCTTACAGTTTTAAATATTATAAATGCGAAAATGTTTATAATTTTACCAAGTTAATACAATGTTTTACCAAGTTAATACAATGCCCCACCGAAACGTCATATTTTGCCTATTTTAACAACGTACACGCGTGTCATCGCACCCTTAAAAGTGAAAGTTTGGGCAACTTAGGCGATATAAAGGCGTTTTTTACCTTTGCGTGAATCGATAACATCTATGTAAAGTAGCTTTTAAGTTGAAAATACCACCTCTATTACCTAAAACTTTCGCAAAATAAACGAAATGTTTGGTGTTTTTAGGGTATTTTTATATGACATTACAATAAGATAACTTTGTGATGTTACGATTTGACGTAAAGTTTTGACGTCATCTCTGAATAAAGTTCTCATAC
This sequence comes from Ascidiella aspersa, assembly GCF_963924565.1. Taxonomy (NCBI): domain Eukaryota; kingdom Metazoa; phylum Chordata; class Ascidiacea; order Phlebobranchia; family Ascidiidae; genus Ascidiella; species Ascidiella aspersa. The sequence goes on from NC_139454.1 coordinate 22,008,936, forward strand.
CCCCATTCAAAAATCCTGTACTGCCGCCTGGACATGATCCCACTTATTAAACTTATATTTTTTCAGAGTCAGATGTTTAAAGACGCCGGTTGGAAGTTGGTGGAAGCACCAAAGCCTGTAATGTCTCCTGGTAAGTTGTATTACTATAAGTCTCACCTTCCAAGCATTAGTGCAAGTATGTGTTGTCTCATAGTTATACATTCAGATGGTTTAACGATTAGGTAAAATACATTTCAAAACTCAGATGCCTAATATTAATTTGCTACCGATATAGGAATGTGTCGATACTTGTTTTTTATTGTGATTCCGATAAACGATATTTTGATCAAAAAGAGTGCGACCGAATAAGATCAATGTGACGTCATTTCTATGGTTAGATCAGCAAATTGGTGTAATTTAATGGACGCAAAGGTAATTTGAGAGGAGAGGGGGAACTTTTAAGGGAAGAGAGGGATGGTTCCCTTGGATCCGCCCCTGGTTTGATTATACCAACTAATATTGATGGATCGATTTCGATTCGTTCTTATCTAGCCCTTCGGAAGCTGCTTGGTGACCAACGATTCCAGCTCTCATAGTAGGCTACACAGAAAAAAACATCGCAGACTAACTGAATCTGTCGATCAGTGACGCAAGCAGGGCAGGCTAGTAAACAACTAGCCTGCAGTGAGGTTCGAACTCACGACCTCCGATCATACCGGGACATCGCTCTACCAACTTAGCTACCAACTGAGTGTTTTATTTATTTGGTTGTTCATCTTCTATAGTAGAGATTTATTGTACCCCCTAAACATATTGGCTTATTAACTTCCTTTTTTATTTTGCTTTTTTTAGACCATCCAATGTGGTTTGCTTCTAGTTGGATCAGCATGAATATTCTTATGCTAGATGAGAATAGGGTTATGGTGGCAAAAGACGAAGTTCCTACTCAAAAAATGTTTGAAAAACTAGGTAAACACTGTTCAAGATTGTAAAAACTTTTGGTTAAATTTGATTAAGTTTTTTAAGGTTTTATACGGATAAAAATAAAAAGTAGCTTTCGTATATTAAAATGCAATTTGTAAAGGTGGGGTAAATCTCTTTAAATATTTTTTTCTGTACCTGGAGAGGTTAGTTTTCGTGTACGGTTGAACATGAAATGCCCATAAACAAAATTGACGCAATTGAAGATCTTACTCTCATACTTATACAAAAATATACATCTTCGATAATCAGTTTCTCCCACTGTTTTCATCCTCCCTTTAAATTTCAGGAATAACGACGATCCCCGTCGACATCTCGTTCGCCAGCTCGTTAGGGGGAGGCTTCCATTGTTGGACTTGTGACGTCAGGAGAAGGGGAACGCTTGAGTCATACCTTTAGTTATAACGTCATTTTAAAAACTAGCATATACAGAAAGGTCACGCTTAAATTTTATGTTCACCTTTTCTTCATTGTACCAATAAAAAAAACCTCATTAGATGCAAGATCTAAACATAGAAAACTTAAAAAATAAACAATTATATGTTGATAAGTAATTCTATTTCCTACACAAGCTCGTTATACAGATCGCCAATTTTGTATATAAAGCGCCATGACTTTATTTCCCGTACCTAATAGTTATGGCTTTGTTTCTCGTTAACATTAGACTTTATTCACCGCCATTATCATTCGGATGGAACTATATTTGACGTGAAAAATTATGTTCGGCTTTTTTGGTGACTAGTAACAGTAACATTTGTTTCTTTTAATTTTCATCCTTTAACCCAGTGGTTCTTAACCAGGGTTCGATAAAGCTGTTTCAGGGGTTCGGCGAAAACGTACTCTGAAACTTAAATGACGTTATTTCAAGCTAAATTCGAATCTCTTTTATGTGCCAAGGGCAGGCATCATATAACCTTTCAAAATGAAAGTTTGGCCGGTTTAACCTATATAAATGCAAGTTTATAATTTGATTACGTCCAGTTTCACTTGCATACTAGCGCACGGGTTGGCTACAGAACAACAGGTGTTTTAAAAAAACCTGGTTGACAGGTTGTCAAAGGTTAAGAACCACTGCAACTCTTGTTGTCTAAATCTTCTTCCCTGATGTTCTTCTCTAAAAATTTTCCTCTACTGTCCTCCTTTACTAACTATTCTAATCTAAACCTTCGTCTCTAAATCTTCTTTATAACTCTTTCCGTAACTATTTCTTCCAATTTCGACATTTTCTCTAACTTTTTCCTTTAAACGTTTTCTGCAACTCTCGCACCAGCGCTTGCTTAACTCTTACCCGATTTGTCCTCCGACTCATTTAAGAACTCTTTGATCAACCCTTCTTCAAACTCTTCGACAAACTCTTTCTACAACTCCTACCCGACTGTTCCTTCGACCGTTAAAATATCCCTATGCAATTCTTCTTTCAATTATGACTCCGAACCTTTCCTACACAAAACCTGTATACAAAGTAAGTTTAAAAGTAATATAATTTAAGTTAACAAGATGAGGAATTGGATCCTTGACGTCATGCAGATATTTGCGCTAATAATTGATACCACGTCAGTCGATTTAATGCAGATTCCACACAGGCCGTATATCGTTATAAGTAATAGTTTTGTTGTTGGGAAGCTAAGTTTACCCATTTCAGATACAATCAGTGGCAAACAGTCCAAATTTTAATTACGGTAACTGGTTTGTTTAACGTTGGACGCAGTATTTTCGTGACCCTGAAAATTAAATTAAAGTGTTCGCTTTTGCGAAGTTAAGACTTTTATGCTTGGTGTTTTTAAAACACAGTTAAACTATTTAGCGTTGACTACCCAATCAGTAAGTTTGAGCATTATAGTTTGTTAGTGGAGGCTTTTCAAAAGGCTTATAATACGCGGCTTTAGAAAACTTACGGTACTCTGAGATAGGTTAAATTTCTATGTACTGATCGGGCAGACCTATGCAACGCAAATTTAAGGGAGATTTGTGTTCAAGGCCATTTGCGTCTCCGCCTCTATATTAAACCTACCCTTTATTACAATAGTGACGAAGTGCCCACAGCATGTTGGATTGCTTCATTTTGTTTGACAACCCAAAATTTAGGTTGATTTCGCAAATTGTTGCAATTGCGGGTGTAGCCTACTTTATTTACATGGCAGGTATAGTTAGGAAATCTATTAATCCTTGTCAACGACGGGTATTTGATCTAGTGCATTTTTTTTTCACTTGCGGCACACCAACAGAGATAAAATAATTGGTCGGCACGCCTATGAAATATATATGACGATCGACAATAAACCACCAAAGCAGTAGTATTCCAGGCTGCCTTTAAAAATGTCCGGTTTTACGATTTAACGCGCCAAAGGAGCCAAATATTTGACGTTTTACATTCTTTTATCTTATGATTTTATTGCCTTCCTAAAATATCTTACCACACACAAAGGGACTCCAGCCATAAAACCGAACTAAGAACAAAATCCACCTCAGAATAAAAACACAATTCGGAATAAGACAATTATAGGACCAATACCTAAGTCTAAATCGTTGAACTCCTAACCTGTCATACCTAAATTATGAGAATAAGGCCTATACAACCTTTTACCTAACCTCAAACTCCTCCCCTAAATTCATCACTAACTCCTCTAACATCTTTAATCCCACCCATTGCCAACCACTAACCCGAAACAGGGGGAAACAACCCCAAGCTAAAACAGCGGCGCCGTAATCGCTGTTCAAACTAAAACGCCGAAACGTCGACACCAAATAATCCAGTGTCAGACCGATGAGTCTAGATTAATCCATACTCTTTCCTTAAATTTTTAGGCATTATTTCGTCCATTTACTCCCTATTCTCACCAACTTTAGGTTTTATTCCGACAGGTTTACAAGTAGTATTTAGACGAATTCGTTCTTATTCTGTCGTGGTTAGAAAACAATTGCGGTGTCTTTATACTCCTGTTATTGGGTTAGTTAAAAAGCTGTTTTAAAAATTAACTTCCGGCTATTGAACCAAAGAATCTCTTTGGATTAAAATTAACATAGGTTTTAGTGTTAAATATGAAGGAAAAATTATAAGTAACACATTATTGCATAATGTTAAAACAATACCTATACAATACATGCCTGTACACGACTGCGATTCGTCAAACATGCTTTTGCCGTGTTACGCTTCACTGAATTTGCCACGGCTTGTTGAATTCTTAGCGCACTTGGTATGTTTTTACCACAGTTATTATTAGCCTTGTGCTTTAATATGGACACAACCGAGAATTTCAATGACGAAGAAAGGTTGGATGAAGCCTTGGAGCAATTACTTATTGAAATAGAAATCGATATTTCGTCAAACCAAGCAGACGAAAAGTATATATGCGAATCGTGTAAAAAATCCTTTTCTACATCACGAGGTCGCCAGTCTCATATCAATAGACTGCATGTTGTTTCGGGATGCGACGCCATAAATATTGATAAATTAATGTCTCTTTGGATGGCACCCAATATGGCTGTTAACCACATATTATACTGGTATCGGATCGGCACCGATACCAACGGGCAAGTACCGACACTATCGCATCAGGTTTAGGCTGCCATCCTATATTATCGGACATACCAACTATCAAATAATCTGTAAGTGCTTAATATTTAAATAACAGTAAACCCAGATTACTGAATAATTGTGCATATACCAGTTTTATCTGTTTTGGGGTAAACAAAATAAAAAGGTTTCAACATATTATATAAATACTATATTTTACAAAAGTTCTGTATAACACACCTAACAGCCAATGTTACTGATTGAAGAGGTTTGCAGTTATCAAACGCTTTACTTGATTTTGTTGCAATATGTAAAGCTGTCATATTGCTCTCTTCTCCATCTGCTAGCACAGAAACTCCTCCACAAATTGGTAGGTTCGAAATAAAGTTTAAAAGATCTCTTACCGATTTAGAAACGTTATACTCAAAAATTTCTTTAAAGAGGCCAGATCATCCATAGTAGTGCACGTCCAATTGAAAATTTGCATTAACAAATATTTTATATTTTTCTTGATCGAATTCAGAGACCTGGGAAATGCAAATTTGTGAGAAATCTTTTGGATGTATTTTCCGTTTCCATGTATCACTTTTTAAAACAAGACATTTGGCTTGTTTTAGAAATGAACTAAAAGTTTTAAAGACAATAGAATTTTCTGTATTCTGTGGAGTGGTTGGTCTGCGAGCTACCTTTAAACTGGCTGCTAACATCACTGGCATGTTTAATGTTGGAATTGATCCAAATTTTAACGTATCTCGTTTCTGCGCTGGAGATAAATAACAATTTATGTTTTTTAAGTAAACTAATATAATGACTATTTTTAAAATACACAAACTTTTCTAATATTCTATGTAAAATTCCTTCCATGTATGTACATTACTAAATCTACTACAGCATAGGTCCAATCCAGAAATACAATACACGTGTAGAATAGTTAAGAATTAAGTGTTTAAACTAACCATGAATTAACTGTTCTGCTTTAAAATGACGACCACATATCTTTACTACATCTCGTTTATATAAATCCCCAATTGCTTTGTCAGCCCTGAGGCCAAGAATAATTTTTTCCAAATCATTTGCCCACTTGAGTTTTTCGCCTAAACAGAATCTTTTTGCTGGCACATGGTAAAGTTGGTCGGGATATTTACCACCACAATCAGGAATACAGCAATGTTTACTAATTTTTAACTAGTCTATAAAAATAGGAACAAAAGTTTATTTGACCAGGATAGTTGCTCAAGGTTTACAAATACTGAAACCAGTAAATAATAGTCATTGTTAAAGGTAGGTAGGTCTACATGTACACATGTAGGAAATTTGTTCTTCGCAGATGACCAGTCTGTACTTCAAAGCACTTTACGCAAAAAATCACCGAGATCTGGTGTGCACACAACTTGCCTAAAAAAATTTTGGGCGTGTGTTTGCCACACCATACAGACTGGGCCAACGAAATCTCGTTGCTGTTGTATTACGGTACTTTGCCCACAATCCAAATCAAAAGTAACTATATTGTAATTTTTTCGTTCGTGTCGAAACAATGTTAATAGTTTGGTCTTTAACTAACTTTATAAACTGCAATCCTAATAAACATATTACAAAATCTAATGAATCTCGCAGACTGCAACCAACGTAAATTGTTTCTTTTGGTAAATTCAGTCAAGCGTGAGACGGCAGAATCACATATTCAACAAATAGTACAGCTACAATGGGCGGGGGAATTCCCGTGTCCATGCCTGTGGTATAAGCCTTGGTTAAAATGCCTGCCTTGGTACCATTTTCGTTTAATTCTGCTGTAGGCCTTTTAACAAAGTACAATAAAAAAACGCAAGTAAACACCTCCGGGAACTTCGTTGCACATCTGGCACATTAAAATTGTTTTAATATACTATAGCGGCACACCAGTTGCGGAGCACTGATCTGGCAATACACAAAAACGGAAATCTCGCCACCATAGGCGTTAGTCACAAATGAGTGAACTCGAGTTACGGAAATTTGCATTACGCAGGTTGGTTACAAATTACAATGCTGCAATGCAAGACTCATAGTTGCCATTCTAGATTATTTTAATCTAGATGTTTTGGTTTGAATCTAGATGTAGGATTATACAATCTAGATGTTTGGTGTTTTTTAGATTATTATGAAAAAATATTGTATAAGCTAAATTAGTGACAGATTCGCTATTGACGATAAATATTTCAGTAATTTCAAAAGTTTTATTTTTGCAAATTGAAAAAAAAATGATGATGTAAAATCAAAATTTCATTAACTGGTCATGTTCAGTAAAATGTTTTATAAAGCAGAAATCTTAAATCTAAAGCATCAAGCAAGTCACTTTATGCAACTTCATACGGCATAAAGCTTTTAATGTTGATTTTTTGTCCAAAAGTATTGAATATTACAAAAATAATTTTTAGATTATTTTTTAGATTTCTCCATGAAAATCTAGATGTTTTTAGATTAGTTTTTTGGTAAATCTAGTTGATTACTGTGAGAAAAATATGGCAACTATGGCAAGACTCTATTGACAGTTTTATGTTCAGGAAAACTGATATGTGAGAGATTGTACATATATTTTCTTGTAGGCTGTGCGTGAAACGTAATGTTTATCTACTTGTACACTTTTTTGCCGATTGCGTCTTGTCTTTCAAACATCGATAAAACGTGAATTGATACCATTACATCAAATATTGTGTGTTGCTATAATGTTCCAAAGCTATGTAAGATTCTAGACCAAAAAAAATTGTATTTCCATATTCCAGTCAGATTTATATGGGAGTTTGTGGGTAACACTAATTTACGGAATGATGAATGGTCGGAACGCTCACAGTATTATTATTAAATATAATAACACTTGACCCACCTTCACCCAAACGCTAACCCTATTGTTCGTTGGTTTAATAATTGTTTTAACGGGGTAGCACTTAAATTAGTGAGCGTTCCGACCATTCCGACCATTCATTATTCCGTAAATTAGTATTACCCGTTCCCAGGCTTAAAAATAAAGCCTTTTCTTCACCAGAAGCTACACAGCAGGCACAAAAAATAACAAAAGCAAAATGAACATATTTATTACAAAAATTTTAAGAAAAAAAGTATACCACAATACTAAGAATCGCCTATATATTATAAATTAAAAAAAGTTAATATAATTTTTATAATTTTTTATAAGACAAGGTAAAAATAAAATTTACATTGGCTGTATATCATAGTTTTTTACATTTGCCTTGCCCTTAGATGTAGGTAGGCCCTGGTCTAGAATCCTTTTTCTAGTTACTGTGTGGGTGTGGGTGGCTCACTAATAGCAACATTGCCTATTTGCTGATTCTTAGTCACTAAATTTGAAATTATTCCGCAGCAAAATGCTCTTTATAATTCTAGCCCCTTTGGTCTTGCTGGTCCTGTTTGTAATTGTTTCGTCGCGGCCTCGAGTCCTTAATGTTGCCGGGGCCCATATCTTGATCACAGGAGGTTCGTCTGGCATTGGCCTAGAAATTGCCAAGGTTTTTGCTCGAAAGGGCGGTTTCATAACGCTGGTTGCCAGAAATGAAGAAAAGCTTAAGGAAGCCAAGTTGGAAGTGGAACAGCATTTGAAGGGAGGTGGTAAAAAGCAGTGTGTAACCATTCTTCCGCTTGACATCTCAACATCTGCGGAAGAGGTTCATTCACTTTTCTTTTTCTATTGTCAATTAATTTTATGTTATCGAATCACATATAAGAATGTATGACACTCGACATTTTATTCAGATACCGATACACACAATTTTGGACAAAAAATATTGCAAAACGATCTGATATATGGCATTACTTTTCTCTAATGAGAAATAAATAAAACAGAAACATTTAAATGGACTTTTTTTCCATATTATTAAGCCCAAATGTGCTGAAGCGTCAATAGGCTTAGCCACACCCAGTTGTTATTTTATTTTTTGAATAAATTTTCTTTTCAAGGTAGAACCACTGCATTGCATGGCAATTCATGCCTGAAACTTCCATAATGATTTAGTTTTGGGCTCCAATGAAGTATTTTCGCACATGATCACATATGTTGCCATCAGCAATGAAGAATCCTAAATCGGAATTGAAAATTTGTTATATAAAACAAAAAGTAATTAACTGCATTATTTTAGGTTGAAAATGGAATCAAATCCATGGAGGAAAAACTGGGACCTGTTGATTTTCTTATCAACTGTGCTGGAGCCTCACATGCCCAGGAGTTTGAGGTAAGTGAGGGTGCAACCAGACATGTACAACTAGATTTATTTTAGCTTTTTAAAATTAGATTAGAATTAAAATTAGATCATTTCGAGTTTTCTCAAATTAGATTAGAATTAGAATTAGAATTACAGAATTCTTAAAAAAATCGAATTTAAACTAGAATTTGAACTAGAATTGCATTTGATTATTTACATTCAATTTCATTTAAATCGAGAAGTATTCTAATAAGAATGTGAATGGTTAATATATTTGTGATAATTTTGATGTCTTTTAGATTAACATATGTTTTTCAGACTGTAAAAATTAAGTTCCAACCAAAGAGTTTTAATTCAAATTCTTTGTTTTGACTAAGAGACGAAAATGGCGTTGGATAATGTAGCATTTTTGGTAAAATCCGAATTAGATTAGAACTAGAATTAGAGCCCACACGCCATTCACAAATTAGATTAGAATTAGAATTAGCCGCATTTTGCTCTAATTCATTGAATTAGAAAACTAGTCCAAGTCTGGGTGCAACCCAGTGTTTTGCAACCTTTTCTGGCTTGCTGTAATAACTTTATTAGTGATGTTTTGATCACATATGATAATATCCTATTCGTTCAATACCTGTTTTGACCCCAGATGCAAACCCTGTTTTGACAGGACGCAAAACATGTTTTGGATGCCATACCTGGTTTGACAGGATATCCATAGAAGGACGGAAAATGCGTCCGCTTTCAACGCAGTAGTGGCCAGTATAAAATTCCATTACATGCTAACCCCAAAGTAGAAAATGATGGTACAAAAAGATGCATCGAATAATGTATGCATACAGAAAAGAAAATTTGTTAGTAATTTCGAAATGCAAAAACACTTCAGAATTATCGCCGTCCTGAAGCCCTATTTACAAATTCGTAATAAAAAGTTTTCCTAATGATAGTAAGAACTGATATTATATGCTTATGGCAATTAACACATTTAGGTGTTTACTGTGTTAATAAACACGTAAGACTTGCGATACCCCAGATTGGAAACTTTGGATTTATCGTGGGGGAGACAATTTTGCAGCTTGAAATCGCGCAGCTGTATTAACATTTCCCGCCCAAATTTGAGCGATTTTTCGCTTCTGGACCGCATTTTGTGTTAATTTTACATGAAATGCGCGGCTATGACCGCGGCCAAGCGGCAAATTGCGCGGGAGATTTAGGCCTTACTTTCCAACCTTGGTGGCAACCTGCATAAATTATAAATAGTTTGCGGCACCCTTGCTCATATTGTTGCTTCGTTGTCAACTGTAACGCTACAATAAATAAGATTGAAACGGCACAGTAACTGTGTAACAAGGTCGATAAAAACTTTTTAATTATTTGCACTTTTATCGCACGCACAAATTATATAAGGATGCAATAGAGCAAAACTTGGATTCCTAAAGAATTTAAATAATCTTTTCGGAGTGGCGCGGCACCCCGGTTGTGAACTAAACTGCATTTTAAATCACTTTTCCCTGTTTAGTACTCATAAAAACAAGCCAACTTCATGTTAAACTTTTTTAAAGACATTTTATTAGATTTGAAGACTAAAATAAATATTTTGGAACACTATATACGGATATGTTCATAAGTTTAATGGTAAAAATAACGGCCCAAATAGACGTTAAAAGCGACATGCTTTATTTTCAAACGTTTCAGCAAATTCTAATGCCATCATCAGTGATATGCATATTTATTTTCACCATTAAAATAATTATTGGTGCAACACTATCTAATTTTTTTTGAGTGACACAAACTGAATTTCATTAAACACATTTATAATTGAGCAACAATTTGCTTTATTTTTTGAAGGACACACCAACAGATGTATTTGAATTTTTGATGAAAGTGAATTACCTTGGGTCTGTGTTTTGCACAAGAGCTGTGCTACCTGGAATGAAGAAAAGAAAGAAAGGTGCGACAAATTATAATTTATTTGAAAATTTGGACTGATTTTAATACTCAGCAGTCGAGCATTTTGATTTCATGTACCATCATTTTAAAGTATATTTATTTCACTATACAAAGGTCCAAAAAATGCAGGTTTCACATATATGTGTTGTGTCAGAGCTATTCGCTGTGTTATGTGAATATACATTTATACCATGTTGGCCAAATTGTTTGTCCATACAAAATTATAACTGATTTTATCGGTATACAATAATTATTCTTTTTAACTGCACAGCGTGGTAAAAATGCAGAAAAACTGATCCAGTCTGAAGTCTGATACTGTTAAATAAGTTTAACAGAAGCGCAAACAGTAAAATGGTTTAAGTACAATTGTTTACATTATGAAAACAATGCTATTTGATATCCTTGTTTATATACAATTAAGGATGTTTATATACAATTATTATTCAGGACGCATTGTATTGGTCAGTTCACAAGCAGGCCAGACTGGAGTTTTCGGATATACAGCCTACTCTGCTACAAAATATGCGCTTCGGGGATTTGCCGAGTGTTTACAGATGGAGGTTTGCATTGTTGAATCATCAATTTAGAATTTGTTTTTCCTAGTAATGTTGCCAAATTAACCCTTTTGTATTTAGTAATTTGTATTTTTTTAGCTGCAATTTTTCCCAGAAATAATCACTATTGTACATTTCTACAACCTGTTTAAAACTTAACTTTTCTACACGTGTTCAACAAATGTGATCTTCAAAATCTGTCCTTTTGATCAGGATAACACCACATGAATGTAGTATGCCAAAGCTTAAAAAAAATATATATTCTTTGTTTGGTTGGTTAAAACAGTTCTTATTTCAAAAGTTTAATGTAAAACGAAAACATGAGGGAAAATAGATGGTATCTTTATTTTAACTTAAAATGAATTTCTGCTATATCTTGCTTGTGCTGTATTTTATAACCCTATTTTTTTTAACAATAACATTACATATGTTTTACTGTTACATTTGGCTTTCATTTAATAATGTTCAGGCTTGTAAACCTTTTCCTGCAATCTTGTAACAACCAAAGATCAAACCAATGTCAAAAAACAAACCCAATTTAAAATATCCAAGTTTAAATATACCCAAAAAAAAAATTTAATATTTTTTATTTGTTTATTTTGCGACCAAATAAACTAAAAAAACATATTTTCAGGTCAAACCTTACAATATTGCCGTCACTGTCTCCTATCCACCAGACACAGATACACCAGGGTTTCACTTGGAAGGTTTTTGCTTATTTATTGGCAGTTTTACTTTTTAATAATGTATTAATAGCTTTGTGGTATACTAATTATGCAAAGATTTGTAGCAATTATTTTAATAAAAAATTGTTTCAATTCGTTTTTGATTCTAGTTTATTTTGGAAGTAGTCAATTTTGCGAATGTTAATCAGTTATCAGGCGCAACAAAAAAAGGGCTCTAATGCCATTTAAATCAACACATAATATTTTTATCATATTAATTCAATGAAAAAATGTGCCCCATTAATTATAATTTGTCCATCTATAAACCTAAACTATGTTGTTCCATCCATTCGAAACACCCTCAAAAGTCCAGTTAGTTCGAGAATCACTGTTTTCGATTGTATAGCCCAGGCCCCAGGCGTTCTGAACCTTTAATGACTTGCGTAAAAAAACATAAATACCCCCCAAAAAACATAAATATATTGCGCACCTTGACTAGAATTTTCGTTAAGCGGTTTACTGTGATGTAACAATAAACGACATTAGGAGTTGCATCGAAAGAGCAATAATAGCAAATATCAATTCCCAAAAGATTCCCAAATATCTCGCGGCACCCTTTTACACTAGAAATGGTACTTCGGTTGGAAACCGCTGTTCTATCTGGATCGCTTTATTCTGCGTAACTCAAGAATTTTTTGCTCAATAGATGAAACGAAGCCAGAGGAGACCAGACTGATATCTGAGACTTCAGGGCTCTTCAATCCAGACGCGGTGGCCGAAGGAATTGTTCGAGACACAATGCGGGGCGAGTTCACCAGTACCGTTGGGCTGGACGGCTTCATTTTAGGTAATCGCTCGCAAATGCCAATGCTGACTTCCATTCGTTAACTGGTTTACGAGGCCACACTGTACACATGGCATTTAGAGCAGTGGTTCTTTTTTTTTTTTTGCTTCACGTGGACCACGGTAAGCAAGAAATTTAATAAAATGACGTCATGAATTGACGTCACAATACAAATAGACTGTAGAAATCCGCAGTTTTCGGTCCACAAAATGTGAAAAGGAAAATCGAAATAGAGACATTCAGTGCAAAAACGTTTTATTTTTAATTAAATTCTTTCCGTAGAAAAATTGATTACTTCCTAAATATATACCAATATTTCAATTTGGCCTTCGCGGACCCCCTAACACTAGTTCACGGACCCCTAAGGGGTCCATGGACCCCAGTTTAAGAACCCTTGATTTAGAGGGTTGACAATTTAGGGATGGCCGATACTTGACAATATATTCCGATGCCGATATCCGATATTTTGAGCAAAAAGTAGACGGTCCGATACTAAGTGACGTCATTACTAGGGCGATTCTTTTTTGACTTGTCGAATAAAAATGCACATAAATCCTTTATAAAATTTTAAAAAAACTTATGGTCAGCTTTTTGAAATTCGTCGTTGAGTTGTTTTGAAATTTATCGTTCAATTTTATCGAAAAAATTTAGTTTTGATTTATGTTCAAAGTCATTTTAACCGTATCATATCTTTATTAGAGCAATATACGGTCTAAAAAACGTACGAATAACGCCTAGGTTATTTAAATCAATGTATTTCTAACAGGTCAAAATTTTGTCAAAATAAATTATTTTTAGGTCAAAATTTGTCAAAATTTTAATTTTTCAGGTCAAAAAATAATCGCCCTAGTCATTACTATTCCTAAACACCGTTTAAAGTTCATCTATTTCAAGTTATAGGCCGAAGTTCTCTTTAGCGTTGAGAAGTTGAGTTAACTCTGGTTTTTAACTTACAATACTTTGATAAACTCGCCTCTCAACGTAAACTCTGTATTTGAAACGCAAATCCTGGCTGAAATTCCCATAACATTTGGTATCAAATCGGTGCCGATATCACGCTAGTATCGAACGAGTGCCGATACTACCACTTGGAATCGGGTATCGGCTACGATCCGATATTATCGGACATCCCTAGTTGACATTTAGCACTCGCCCGCTCACCAATGTGGGTGCAATTCGCCCCGATTGACACTAGAGATAGACCGATATATCGGTTCACCTATAATATTGGCCGATATTTTGCTTCTACCGATATATCGGTATCGGTAAATGTAGGCCGATACTTTGGCCGATATTTTAGAACAAAAATATAATATATTTTTTCCTGTACAACAAACAACTGACCCATTTTTGATAAAAAAAATGGTTTTAGCATCACGTTAAGTAAATATGCAAAATATTAGTTATAAATAATATATAATTATAATAAAGCATTATTTGGATTTCATTTTCAATTAATTCAAGTTTTGAACATTTCCTAGGCACATAAAAAATAGGTATCGGCTGACAAAATTGTAAAAAATGGGCTATCGGTATCGGTCCAAAAAAGTGATATCGGTCGATCTCTAATTGACACCCACCCACTCGCCTTACTAGACTTTGACTGACCAGTGCTTCAACAGCGAAAAAAAATGTTGCTCTCAGGCATTCTGGCGGTTCAATTTGTTCGGCTGCGACAAGTTAAGTTAAACGCTCACTACTGAAGGCTAACTATACCCTCAAATCGCGACCAAATCACTTTTGCGAAACATTAACAACGAATCAACATGGTAAACTGGTAAAAAATACTACGCAACAGTCAAGTATTCGCACTGAAACAAACTTTAGTTCGGCAGACTTCACCATTCTTATCGCCTTTTACTCACCCTCGTCGCTCGTGCTTTCATGTGCATTTTAATTATTTTCATTAATACTTTGACCTGATGAAGCACGGTTGTGCGAAAGCTTGTCAAGAATTCAAAACAATTTGTCTTTACATAGTGCCACGTGATTTCTCTACTTGTGCCAAAAAAGCCGAAAATAAACTTGTATCCGCACCTAAATAAACAGGCATTTATTGCTAAAAAATTAAACAACTTAATAGAGCAACAAATTTGGCTTAGTCCGGACGAATGTTGTTTTGTGCACACCCGCATTTTGTGCACACTCGCAAGTTTGTATTCATTGCGAACCCTGTTGGATAACATTTTTACACTCGTTTCCATCCTACTTATTTTCCTCCTACCTAAGTGTTTTTCACCCATGATATAACCTGGATTTTTTTTTCGGTTAGTTTAAATAGTTCTCGTTTAGCTTTACCGAGCTACATTTTAGCGGTAGTTTTTTTACAATGTTTTATGCGCTTGTTTAATTGATGTTTGAAGTTGCACAAATGTGTCTTGCTAGCGATTTACTCGGTAAACAACCCAGTCTTGGAGGGCGTTTAAGATTGTGTGTGGACGATGAACAAATTTAATCCAGTATAGGGCTGATAACGACAGTCCATTTTTACTGAAGGGCCTCGCCAGTTGAGCGAGTGGGTGTCAATTCGCACTCTTATGGGTAAATCGCTCTCCAATTGGGAAGAGGGTGAGTGCAAAATGTCAACCCTCTAAATGCCATGCAATACAGTATGGCCTCGTGGACTAGGTAAATTTCCGAAACTGCGTACCCGCTCATTGGGTTATAAAATGTCTATCAACATTCAATGATTAGCGCTCAGTCGTTAGTTTGCTGTTTGGATTTTTTTGGCACTTTCCAAAAGCATCGCCTTTTTACAGGCGGTGGAATGGCGTCTAAATTGGTACTTGGATACTAGTTCATAAATGTGGCAACTAAATTGCGCCTATTTAAATACTCAAACAAACCAAGTGAGGTGAAGTGAAAAGTTAAATATAGGCGAACGATGATATTTGGTATTACAACAGTAGTATCAAGCTGCCCAAGTAGATAGCTGCGCTACGCCTAACAGTTGTTTACTTGCTCGGTATACAGTAATATTATATTTTTGCACCTTTTTCGTGTTTAGGCTAAGCGTTTGACCGTCGTCGGCCAAGTCGATTCGCGATAAATAATTCATCTATGTGTACTGTATAGTGCAGCAGGGTGAAAGTCTTTCTTAACTCGAGTAAGGTTTCCCAGTATAGTAGCTTGCAGTTCCTTCAGAAACCCATAGGTTCACACGAATGCTTTAAGAAGTGTCAATAATTTTTTCTTGTGCATTTTTTGCTTTGTTCATTCATCTTATGGTCGCCTGCATAAAAACCTTTCGCTGACCAGAAGTCGCAATTTTTACAATAAATAAATTAGAAATCTCAATTTTTTCGCGGAGAATTGAGAAAAGCATATATCGGTAAATTGGTGAGTGTAATTTAAAAAAAAAATAACAGCATTTATGCACACTCTCAACCAGTAATAGTTTGGACTTAGGAAAAGAACTATCACCACAGCCGGTAATAGTTCACAATCGTGAGTCATCAGGCTTGCCTCAATCTCTAGTCTCTAGTAATAGTTGAACAACCGAATATTAACCGATGAATATGCTGTTGCTGCCAGGCATTGTTTCAATGGTACAACTTTTATTTTATTGTTTGCCTGGTATATATATATATATATATGTTTTCGCCTTTAGTTGAAATGAAATTGCCCTTAAAGAGGATTGCCCTAATAGGTGGTCGAAGCGTTGGCACTTTATTAAATTTTTGCCGGCAGAACATGGAATATTAACCGAGGCACTAATTAACACAGGTCAGGTAACGGCCGGCATGGCGCCCTGCAATTCCACCCTATCCGCCTTCTGCCAAATGCTGCTCATGGGCCCACTGCGCCTCGTCTCGCTCGCCTATCTCAAGTACTTCGACGGCATCATCCAGAAGTGCGCCGACCGCAAGGAGCGCCAGAGAGCGACGCAAACGCACGACGACGCCAACTAGCGGCGACCCAGACAGCGTTTTGTTGCACTTTCACCGCTCTTCGTATATTGCTTTTGCTGCGGATGAAACTGTTTATTTTTTTTTATCTTGAACTGAGAACGGAATCTAAGCCTTACACAAGTCTTATATCTTTCCTAATTTACGATTATGGAACTTAGTCAAGGGGCAATAACCCGTACCTAAAAGTAGACCCTGATTTGAAAAGTAAAGCTCGATTTAATAATTTGCAAAATCTTTATACGACGCAAACCTCACCTAAAAATTTTCTTATCTTCTCCCAACACGAAAACTTCACCGCCACTGCATTCTCCCTCCATGTCCAATTTTATTACACCCTCAGAGTGACCGTTTCTATACTTTAAAAAAGCTGGCGATTCTATAACCTACACCTGGTTCACTTAAGCCCGTGTTCTTTCACAGTTTCGAAATCCCACATTCAAGAATTATTATTAGACCAATATCACCGCTCCATCGAAGCTATGTAGTATTCACACTGGCCGAACAATTATATCAAGCCTGCATCCTCACACCCTTCCCTCCAAATAGAACAAATTAAAACAGCCGCATTCAAATCCCAACCAAGTGCACGAGCCCTAAACCAACCTATCACCTTCTACTAAATGAAAAAATGCCATTGAATTGTTTCCCGACACGGCGCCCGATTTCCTTAGCATCCAGTTTTTTTTTTTCAATTGCTGGAAACTAACCTTCCTTACTTCGCCCCTTACCTTGCATTTTTTTATCCAACTCCTGTTTGTCCACAGAGTCATACACTTCCTACTCACCAACCTTCAAAAAAACCTTTCGATTCTATAACCTATCCCTGGCTTAACTTACACACATCCTCACCAACCCCAACTTCCCCCCTCCCTTCCTAAATTATATCTACACCGCCCAAAATACGGTCACCTCCTCCATTTTGTTAAATGGCTTCCCCACTTACCCCGTGGGGATCAGAAGAGGAGTGAGACAAGGCGACCCGCTGATTTCATCGGGCGCCACCTCCTCGCCCTCAATCTCGCATATTTCTCCCCCTCTCTCCCCCTAGTTTCGTAGAAGGTGCCCTTATATTAATTCCCAGAACCCAGGATGCCAACACCCTCTCAAATTTTAGTCTTATCTCTCATTTAAACACAGATTTAAAAAAAATTCTTAACAAAATTCGCAAAACCCGGATCAAACCCCACCTAAAGCACTTCATTTCCCCAAACCAGCATGCTCAACTGTACAAAAACACCTCCACCACCTCACCCTCCTCCGCCCCACTCGCTCGTTTTCAAAAAGCTTTTGACTCTATAACCCACACCTGGCTATCCCACTCCCTTATCACCCACACCTTCCCCCCCTCGTTTCGTAAACTACCTAAATGCAACCCAAACCTCGGCCTCATCTGACCTGGATGTTTTTCAGAAGAGGTGAGAGGCAAGGCGATCCGCTAAGCCTCACCCTCTTTCTGATCGCCCTCGACCCCCTCCTGAAAAACATCCAGGTCAATCCCTCCATCTACCCCGACCCGCACCCCACCTAAACCCGTGGCTTACGTCGACGATGTCACCCTTACCCACCCCCACTTCCCCCTGTTTTATACCCTGGCGAGAAATCAGTTTCTGCTCTTGCCCTGAAACCCTTAAAACGAAGGCAACCTACACCTTATCGCTCCTCCATTCCTAGTATATCATACCAAAAATTGGCTGGAACCCCCTATCAATATCCCCCCTTAACATACCCATTGGAGACTCGACATGTCAGACTACATTGCAAACTTCAACAACAAGATTTCACAAATTACAAATCCATTTCTAACTTTTGAGTCCAAATTCACTCTAAACCAATCCTCCTCCAAGTTTTACTCAAATAAAGGCAATCAAAAGAAGTGTGAAGCAAGGCGACCCCCGATGAGTCTCACCCTCTTCCTGATCGCCCTCGACCCACCCTTGTCATACCATTAATTTCACCGGTGTTGATTAATTTATATATGAAAACCAGCATCCCATTTTATAATAATTTTTATTCGGAGAGCTAACCGAACGTCCCCATGTTAAACCCATCGACCACTACAAAGTCTGTCGACAACGCCCCCTTTTTTCATTTTTTTTTCTTTTTTTTTTTCACTTTATTTGGTACAATCGATTTTGTTCTATTTATGCATATCATTCTTTTTTTCGTGAAATCTGATTTCCTAAAGGGTGAAAGTGTCTTGTTTAAAGCGCAATTTTGTATTGGAATTTTCATGTTTTTTTTTTCTTGGATGAAATAATTTTGACCTTTTCGTGCATATTGTTCGTTTAAAAGCGTTAAAATAACCTGGCTAACTGAGGAAACTTTAAGGTTACATCGTATGTGCAAATTTTATGACAAATCCTTTATTGAATTTGTCGATTGCTAAGTTTAGAACGAAATCGTGCTGCTATTTCTTTGATCTAGGGAGCATTAAGTCATTTATTCAGATTACCTTATTTTGCTTCACTGTTTAGCACTTTAAACTCGTTAGCACGTAAAACGACAAAACACACCTGAACTAAATATTCTTTAGTTGTCGACTTACATTGCGCATGTGTTGCACGAGACTCGTCGTTTGTAATGAACTTATGTCGTTTATTAACACCATTTAGTGTTGTTTGTTGTCCACCTTTAACCACCGCGCGTTTATCCTATGTTTTTTCGTGACAGTATCCTATATTAAACATCGTGACTTGGACGACCATTTTGTGACCTAAGAAATGAGAAATTTTAACTTAAAATTAAAAAAATTTAAAAAAAATTTGAAACTGCTTAGTTGATACTTTTAGCATATCAAAAAGACAAACAACTGTAAAAATAAAGAAAAAAACAAATAGTTGGTTGTTTTACAAATCTGTTGAGCGTTTGGTTGAAATACAAGGTAAAAATAATTACAAAAAAAAATTAAATACCTAGCATTTTTTATCTAAATAGAAAATAATGCGAATTACCACCGAAAAAATACAGCAATTACTTTTCCATACATCTGTCAGACCTACTGAACTGTCAACTATGTGAAGCAAAAACGAAGTTTGAGCTGAACCTAGCCTGATTGGGTAATTCTACCTGCTAGCGTATAATGTATATCAGTGTTGTAAACAATTCGTTTGTAATTGAATTCGCAGTCAGGTCATTCGTAAAATAACTCGAGTCCAAGTCAAGTCATTTGCAAAATAACTTCAGTCCGAGTCAAGTCACAAGTCAAGTCTTAATTTAGCAAGGCAAGTCCTTGCCATAAAAAATAAACGTTAAACTACAAAAATTGGCAAACTAGCTCAAATTACGAACAACAAAACAACTAAAATATAATAAAAAAGCAACATTTAGCAAGCAAATTGTTTTGCGTAGAAAAGTTGTGATCTATAGTCGAATTTTATAAAAAAAAATGCTTAATAAAAACACCTTATTTTAACCCAAGTGATTTACCCAAAAGACTTAAGGCAAGTCAGTTTTTCCAGATGACTTAAATCAAGTCAAGTCATTTGAAAACAGTGACTTAAGTCATTACAATACTGATGTATGTTGCTCTAATGAAGATGACCCATACAAACAGCACCAAACGATCACACGTAAATTGCTTGAAGGTTGTAAAAAGAGTCCCCAAGTGTCAAGCCCTATTTTTATTTTTTTCAATTTAGTACAACTGACAAAATTGCTTTAATTTACGTGGAGGATCTGTTCTGACACGCCTCCACAAATTATAATGAATTCGGCTGAGACGTCTGTCAATTCGTTAGATTTTTTTGCTTGAACAAAAAATGAAGTGAAGCTAATCCATAGTAGGGTTGCCCTATTTTATTACGTACCATCCCTGGCTTTAAAACACCTTTAGAGTTTCTCCCTGAGGTAGATTCCAACCGAAGCTTCGAGGAAATGTTAGGGAACAACCTGACGTATGGTGACCCTGTCTACAGAGTTATTCCTTAATTAAAACACGAGTAGCACATGCCATTACGCTTTCAACGACAATCGCGCATGCGTCCCTTACAATTAACATATTTTTTTTGTTAATGCCAGGCATATTTTTAAAGTATTAAACTATGTTGCTTTCACAGAATTTCTCCAATATAATTAAGCGATAAGGGGAGTTTTCAAAGATAAGGGGAGTTTTCAAAGTATGATATATAAATGTCCTGTGTATTTTTTTGTGTTCGCTGTTGAGTTTTGTGAGTTTTTTTATAATACACAAATATAATAATTAAAATCCTATCGCTGGGTGCGTCGTAGGACCAACAAACATTTACAAGGGCGTCGTAAGAAAACAACACGTTTAAGAACCACTTCTTTAATTATTAAATACTGACAGGTTTGTCTATTATAATTAGGCCAGGATTCCTTAAATATCTGTAACTGAAAAAAACAGCTTCAGGAGGACTAGATCTTAGTTGTTAACACACATATGCCTGTGCATGTTTCATTAAATAAATAATACGGTACTGTGGATCCCCTTCAATATGAAGTTGCTTGTACTAACAGATTGAGAAAGCATTGGCGCATGGTTGTTTCTCTCTAAGCCTGGTAAGCTCAGTTGGTAGAGCGAAGGTCCCGATATGACCAGAGGTCATGAGTTGGAACTTCAGTGCAGGCTAGATGTTTTTCTGGCCTGCCCTGCTTGCATCATAAGTCAACAGAATAGGCGAGTCTGCAAGGGCTTTCGGCGTAATATAACTGCTACGTAATTTTCCTAATCAATTGATCTCAAAGTCAGATTTTTCCAAACCAGTGGTTTTATGATGGTTCTTTGCGTACAGGCAAAAACATACACACCGAACGCTGGACGTTTTACAACGACAAAGAGGACGCACAATTAAAACACGTGAAAGAATTGGAATAATAATATTAATAAGAAGAAGAAACGTAATAATAATAATAATAATAATAATAATATTAATAGAAAAACACAGAAAAAAGTACAAATAGCGTTTGTCACGTAGAAAAACCTAAAAAAAACACGCTTTTGTGAAATCGGTCGAGGGAACACTAGGCGAGCGAAGCTGCCAATAGGAAGTCGGGTCGCGTGCAAAACGGAAGCTGATTGGTCGGTGGAATAGGAGAATTTAAAAAGGAAGGTGAATTGGAACGGTTTGTATTCTAGTTAAAAGCAACAAACAACACGATATTGCTAGGCAGGTCACATTGAATTCAGACTAAGTTTCTTATAAAAACATAAAGAAAATTAAACCAGGCTCTAGAAAAACGCGTCTAGGGACATAATGTTATCGTTTTCAAATCATATTTTTAAACGACAGGCGTGCAGAACTAGTTTCTGTAACAGCAACATACATGTGTCGATTTTTATCGAAACCACTTACGCTTTGGCAACCATATATGAGTAAACGCTAAGAAGGGATTGTTATATTGAATGGTTTGGTTTGTGTGTCCGTCCTTGAACGAATAGGAACAGTTTTCTGTGTACAACGGGCGATGAGACGGTTTAACAATTGGATAATTATAAAAATTCCCCACAATACGGCAATGCTTAATTACAACATAAAAGTTGGTGAAAATATTGGAATATGTCGTAAGAACATAATTTATATTTTTCTCTAAATCTGAGGCAAGTTGCCAAAAAATTGAGTTCGAATTAATGAAATAACTACGTAAAACATTTGTCGAGTTCAATTACAACATAGCAGTTTTACGTCCTCCGTTAATGCTGTATTGTCGCAGGGGGAGTGTTGGCAATAACTGCAAACACTAAAACACGAAAAACATAGCGCCGAAAAAATTGCGCGTTTGTCGTCTTTATAAAAAGTCACACAGTTCTGTCAGTTGTATATGAATAAAACGATTTATTTGCTGTAATGGCATTAAACGTGGATTTGACCACCTGATTTAAGGCGACAAAGCGCAGCTAACTGTAAAAATTTCGATTTGACTTTCAAGTTGTCTTACAGAAAATGTAGCGTTATCTTTTAAAACAGCGAAGCCGACAAGCGATTGCGACGTTTCATGAAACATCGGCATTTTGAAAGACGTAGAAAAGCGTGAATTCAGAGAAATAAAAAAAGAAACGTACACATCATTTAGAAAACGTGAGTTGCAAAAAGTAACGTCGATATAAAGTTTTGAACTTTCGTAACGGCAGGGGTGGATATCTTAGGGAAAAAACCTTGCCCCCTCCCCCACATATCTGACATGGCCGAGTATTGCGCACTCGATTGGAACCAATGACGACGATTTTGTAACTAATATAAAATTGAAACCGTGCTTTTGGCTGACGCTAGGCGTTGTAAATAACAAATAAATCCATTTAAACTTATAATTGCTAATTTCGATATGTTTTGCGCAATTTACTTGCAATTAAAGAAAATTGCCAATTCTATTGCTAGGACGTTACCCTTGTCCATTGATTAATTATTATTAATGAAACAGTTTTTGTAAATTATTTTTTAATAGAGAATTGATGAATTTAGGTGCAGTGTAGTGATATTTGCAGCACGAGATTAAGTTAAGGCTGATGCTCGAGCTCGAAACGCTGCAAAGCGAGCGTTTCTCGTCAACCGTTTGAAAAACGCGCACTTTTCCGGGCTTTGCGGTTCGCAAGAAAAGCGAAGAA
Organism: Ascidiella aspersa; assembly: GCF_963924565.1. NCBI lineage: Eukaryota > Metazoa > Chordata > Ascidiacea > Phlebobranchia > Ascidiidae > Ascidiella > Ascidiella aspersa. The sequence goes on from NC_139454.1 coordinate 22,032,077, forward strand.
TAAAGTTTGGGCGTGACAAGGCGCATACAGCAAAGGTCAAGGACACAAGCGAAAAACAACAAGGTCGACATGGGGCTGGGGCGTCTTGTTTTGCTTATTTTGTGCAAACGTCGATCGGCCTCTTTTTATTTTCCGCGCGGTGGCGACGCAGAGCCGATCGAGGTACGCACAATTAGGTTATGGGCGGCTGAACTTGGGGAACACGTTGAAAGACCTTTCTCTCAGCAAGCTGTAGAGCTCTCTTTTTACGTGAACATGGAGAGAATCTTGTTGGCGTCATCGAACAAATCGAGGGGGTTTTCGCCGGGGGCTTCCTAGAAAGGAGAAATGTAAGATTAAGGTTTTGCTCTTTAATCTAAAGAAAGTAAAAGTTGAGTAAAGGGTGAAGGTGTGGCTGTGTTTTTCCCGTTGGCCAAAAGTAGCCCGGGAATGCCTGAAGATTTTGTAATATAAAAGATAGTATTTATTCGGAGAACCAGTAAGGTGCTGGTGCCGTAACTTGAGGTAGGGCTAGAATTGAACTGCACATCGGCAGAAGGTTAACATTTTTACAGATTTTTTATTTGGGTATGGTGGTAGTGATCATACTAATATGAATACCACTGCAAATTTAAGTATGTACAACCAAAATATCGGTGTTATTCACAAAAAAAAAATTAAAGGACACTACCCGCAAATGCACTGTCAGTCGAGTATGCGGTGCCTGTGTTTGTTGCTCCAAAGGTAGGCGGGGAATGTCTCAACATTTTTATATAAATGTCAGTATTTGTTCGAACCGGAGTCCTCGGACAACCAGTCCACCTTAAGGTACTGGTGCCGCCACGGCGCAAATATAACATTTTTACCTTTTTTTTTTTTTTTAGTAAAAAAGTAAAAAATCAGGTATGGCCCCAGTCTACAGCGGAAATGGCACTGACAAAGTTATTCTTTGAGTAAGTTGCAAATCGCTACAAAAACACTAGTTAAAAATATCGACCAACACTTACCTCCAACAACGGATCGTCCAGTAACGAAGGCATCTGATCCTGTGCTGTCGCTATTGGCAACGATGACGCAGGCGTGACGACATCGGTGACGTCATCATTCAATATGGAATCGAGCAGCGTATCACAGTCGGTTAGCGTCTGGGCGGACACAATAGGGCTCGCAGGCTGGGTGATTCCCCCAGCCCCAGACGGGGTCTTTGGGGCATTTTGGGACCCGGGTGTATTGCAGGTGTTGTTGACGAGGGTCGTCGATGCCGGACAGCCCCCGTTCGATTGGGGGGTGAGAGCGCTGCTGTTGCTCGGGGGCCGCATAGGGGTGTCCGGACCCTGGGGGGTTCTGGGGTTGGTGGGGTGACGGCGCTGCGCAAAAATAATGGCTCTAATATTTTTTTCCCTTCTTAGCAGGTAACAAGAAACGGTGTTTGACAAACGAAAAGCAATTGCAAAAAAGGACTATGATTTTCAATCTTTGAGAACTTAAACTTAGCATTAAAAAATATTACACAAACCAACTAAACTGAGTAAATGGCGCATAAAACGTACAGTCCAAGCAGTTGGATACTCACGTTGGGCGAATTGCCGTTGGCGAATATCGCGTGGTGGTTGACCCGCTTCTCGATGGCGACCATGTCGTTGGAAGCGATGTTGTCGGCCGAATCGGTCATCGGCACGGCCGACGAGCTGCGTAGGAAGTTGGGGGCGGCCCCGGATATGCGACTCAAGTCGTAGCTGTGCGGGAAGCCTGAAGATAAAAGGAAAATATTTACAATGTTAAAAGCTGGGCAAAAGTTTCTCGCTTTAAAATGACAGGCATTGTTGAGACTTGTATAATTGGGTTAACGAGTGTCTTTCTAAGCATCAGGTATAAGGTACGTGAAAATTAAATATGAAAAATCGCACGGTTTGACAAAACAAGGCATCTGTTATAACGTGCGCAAAAACATTTCGATTTTTTTATATTTTGACAACTTCTTTAAAAATTTTTGGAATGTTCTTTTTGCTGCAAAATTTATAACTTGCCATAAGTGGCGTGAAACAGTTTAGGTTTGGGACACAATCTTTGCGTGTGGACTCGCAGAACCGGGCGCGAAAATGCGCACTCTCGCGCACTTAAACGCGGCCAAACTGTCACGACTACAGAACGCGCCACGCCCAATAAACACTTGATTTGGTACGGGCCAGGCGTTTTCAAGCGTTCGGCGGTCGCCTTATGAAGTGCCCGCACACAATATGGACATGGCAATTGACTTGCGGGAAAAGCTATACAATATAGAACTAAAAGGTACGGCGCGATACCGACAGGCCAAATGGCAAAAAGCACTCAGAATACGCATAACTGGCAAACCAGAGACTACTTAACACTGTTTGACCTTCCCTTATTTATTGCGCCCTTGCAAAGCAAGTGGAAACTCCGTCAACAAAAAAAGTCAGGGTTTGTAATGCAGTGGTTGGCACTTATGTTTAATATTTCAAATTAAAAGGGTTCCCACAGGCAAGAGGGCTGCTGTTTCACGAGCTATAGAATATACAATGTTTCAGGCCTTTATGCAGTTTGGCTAATGTTTACTGTTTTTCTGAAACAGGCGTTTTTCAACAACACTGTTTTTATGACTAAAAACCTCTATAGCGAGAAATTTAAAACAACAAAAACATAATTAGCTATTCCAAAGAACGGAACGAACGGAACGAACGGAAAGAAGTGTTCAACTCAGTGGTTCTCAACCTTTTATGGCTTGCGGCACTCCTCATAAATAATAAATAGATTGCGGCACCCCTAAGATTTTTTCTTTAGGTAAATCACTAGAATGTCACAATAAACGGAAAAACTGGAACAACACACATCAACTCTGCACAACGTAAGTTTCAATCGGATTAATTTCACTGTAATCTTACACAAAAAGTTGTAAGAGTTGAGCAAAAAAACAGATTCTTAAGGATTCCTTAATATCTCTCGGCGCCCTTGGGCATGAAAAATGGCACTCCGGTTGAGAACCACTGTCTCAACCCCACACAATCACGTATAAAAACATCTAGAACAGTAACAACGCGAATAGATTCTGGCAGCTTTTCAACAAAACAGAGAAGAAACAACTTAGTTTTGAAAAAAAAAACGATAATAAAAAAAAGACCTTGGGAAAAACAATTTTACAGAAATTTAAGTCTTACCGTAGCTACCGTTGTCTGTGGGTCCCGGCGTCTTGTTGGAGCAGGGCATTGAGGAGCCGGGACTGGGGGCGGGAATGTTGCTCAGGTTCACGCTAGGGGCGCACGGTGACGTCACGCTGCGCACTCGCTTGTCTGCGCAGCAAGGGAGAGGGCTTAAATGTGGGTTCGGGCAATTTTTTGCCAAATTTTTGTTGCTGGCTCAAGTGTTTGTAACGTAACATAGGTATATTTGTTATACAAGTGAGCTTCAAAGAACATAAATTTTTCGCTGATTGCCCAATTATCTCCAATCACGTCACTTACCACGAAACAGGTAAAAAACATAAATTTAGGTGTTCCTGTCACCTTGCAATAATTACTCTGAGCACACAAAATACCTGTGGGCTTCGTTTGCTTAAAACGAAACCTTAAGGCATTTCAAGTTAGCTTGATCAGCAACAGACACTTATAAAGAAAAATGGTATTTATTTGAAAAGACTAGACTTCGACTTAAGTCATTTTACGAAAGACTTGACTGGAAATTATTTCAAATTGACTTGTTTACAACACTGCCTTTAACTTACGTGCTGGAGGACCGTCCGGGTCGGGCTTGATCGGATGCGGATCGGAAGAGGAGTTGGAGGAGGCGGCGGCAGCGGCGGCTGCGGATCTCTGGAGGTTGATCTCCTGTTTGACGCTGAGCACGCTCATCAGAGGTTCTTGTTTAATGGCAAGATCCCGCGGCGCCGCCATTGGTTCCTGCTTAACGTGGGGAAAAGCCCCTGGTTTGTCAAACTGGTGCTGTTCCGTCTTTAGCATCAAAGAACCGGCTGGGCTTTTGATGCCGTCATTGGCGCCGCCGGGGTAGTTGGGTCCGTATTGCCCCCCACGCGACTCCCCGGGTCCGGGAGGGGGCAGGGGGGTCCAGTTGCAGTTGGCGTCGATCGCCACCGAGCTGACTTCCTTGTTGCTTTCCTGCACCGTCTTAAACACGTTGGAAACGAACTCGTCGATTTCGAGAACCTCGGGCGGCGAGGGTTTTCTGCGTATAAAGGAAATATCACGATTAAAAGGGTCCAACAAATTGAACTTTTAACATGTGGTATACTTTTATATATATATATATAAATATATATATATGAGCGTCTATATAGTGACTCGATTTTACCTTAGCCTCACTTACCGCACTGATGATGGCAAAAGAAATTGCCGAAACGTTTGCTAATCAAAGAATGAATCTTTTATCTATTATTTGGGCCACTCTCTTTCTACTAAAGATTATGAACAGATCCGTGTTTAGTGTTCCTCATATATATATATGCATATATTTTGACGGAAATGACTTTACTGAACAGGATACCCTCGGGCAAATGTGACCCTCGGTAGGACCAAGGGGAGATTACAGATACTCTGGGTGTGATACTTAGGTCTTTTTATTTTTTCGCTAATTGCCGCTGCGTTTGACACTGCATTGAGATTTGCCACTTTACTCGAATCTAGAGTGAGTTTTCGATCAGCAGTAAATTAAATCAAACTATGCAGCGGTTAAAGGGGAGAAAAAATCATTTGTGATCTACGCTCGCCGGCAAAACGTCATTTACACACTTTTGATAGCAATCGAGTTGACCGTTCGATTTGAAAGAAGTGATGTTAATTTCTTTCTCGGAATAAACTCAAGCACCGTGATTTTAGGCCAGTAATGGCGGTCAAAGACGCATTTTTTGCGTACCTAAATCAGTGTGAATCTGTCCAGGATTGCACAGCCTCTTCTGTAAAAACTGGTAAACTATAACTTACCGGCAAATCGGACACAGCCACGTTGCATTGTCACCGTTGAACTGCAAGTAGGACTCGAGGTCGAAGCACTGCAAAAAACATGTTTTACTGGCTTAGATAGATGTGTGTTTTAAAATATTTTTATAGAAACGGGCGGGGAGGTATCGATCAAGCCGCCGTATAACTTCGTCAAATCTCGGTTTGATGAGCTTCCATTGCGACTTGCTCTAGGATTTACTTCGGGAATTTCGGATTAGTAAGTATATTAAATAAATTTCATTTGCGTGTGGTATTTATTTTTGCGTGTGGTACCCAGCCCTCGTACAACTATTTCACAACTATTTCTCTATTTAAGGAGCTGGTGCCGCCACTTGGAGGCAGGGCCCTAAACTGAGCTTTCGAATAATCTAGTAATCTTTAAAACACAAACAACAACTTTAAATCGCAAATCGGCACCTGTATGTGTTTGCAGTCCTGGCCCCTTGCCGGTATCTGGATGCGTTTCATCGATAGAGGGCACAAGAGAGACACTCGCACCGAGGTGGACGTCTGCTCACTAGCGCCGCCAGTGTCTCGGTTGATGGCTGTTGTCGTCATCGCGTTGTTGGACGAGATGGCACCGCCGTGGAAATAGCTCTGGACTGCAGGACAAAAAGGTTTTATTGTTGTTTAGTGTTATACTGAAAGCGGAAAGACTTATCACAATCTGTAGACAACTTTGGTTATGCAAGAATATAAAATCATGAAATAAAATTTATATAGCTATACTAGTTTTAGTAATTAGGCTTATAGGGATATCAGTATTTCTTTAATCCTACCCTACTATTACTTATGTACTTTACGGCTTAATTAATTTAGGCTTAATGTTAATCGAATTTAGTTTCTACTTACTTTTCGTCATGCAGTTCATGTTTGGTAATATCCTTTTCTGCAGCAATCCCTTCATGACGTAACGAATGCTGGGGCGGTGAACGAGTTGCATTACGAACAAGTGAGACTGGTCAGAAAAGGTAAAAGTTTAAATTAAACTAAGAAAACTAAACGAAAAAAGTAAGATTTGGGCACTTTCAGAAAAAAAGTTCTGCGATGCGACTTTAATAAAATTAAAAACAAAAAAGTGTTTAAAAAAATTAAGCGAATGAATCAGACAGTTTTAAAATTAGTAATTTCAGCAAAAACGCGAACAATTTTATCTTTGAATTTGGCAAATTCTTTCCACTGAAGTTGCAAACTAATTAATAAATATTCTTGACTTTTATTCTCTTAGTTGATTAGCTAAAAGGTCAAATGTTGACAAATTGAATTTAACTTTAGACAGCCTCTCTCAACATTTTGCTTCATACAGTATCAATAGGTAAAAAAACGGCAAAAGTCGACCAGCCGTAAAATCACGCGCGCAAGTTAAAATTCATTTTATTATATCAGTGCTGGTTATATTATGGGAAATAACTACAGATAACTTACGCAGCAACAGGCCGACACCGCAATTGTTATTTCGTTGCGGCCAGGCCGGCATTCTTTTTTCAGGTAAATAGGCTTGTGCATTGACCTCGAGTGACCCCGTCGGATTGGCATGGGCGTGTTGTTCACGCGGACCTGGAAATTTTCCAAATGCAAACAACTTTCACTTTTGAAAAAGTGTTAAACTTAAACAACCCTGCTTCCAAAATGTTTTAAAAACGTAAACAATTATTTTTCTCTACGAAATTAACAAAAAGGCTATTTTTTGTAAATAACCTTTAAAGGCAGGCGAGTACTTTTAAGGTTTTTTTTTTCAGATAAGACCAATGTTTTGAGGTTCTTTATATACGCACACAAGGCCTTGCTTCACTTGCGACACAACTAGAATATTGCGAAATCATCGTACCGAAAAAGACAATTCAGACGTAAAAAATGAATCGGCTACCTGCACCGTGTTGGGCCAATTGGTCTGCTTCAGCATGTCTTCATGATGATAGCATTTAAACTGAAGGTCGAGGTCGGGTCTGGAGAAAAAACAACTTAATTTATTTGTAAAGGCATTTACACTTCAACTCATTTTTCCAAGAAATGATGTCGGTGAAACAATGCAGTAGCGCAAGGATAATATCGACGACCACCTATAGAATGATTTTCCCTGTTTTCGAAGAAGTGGAATTTTTGTAGCAGAAAGCAGTCCGACTCAAAATTACAGTTTGTAAATCTATCGCTCTCATTTTCAAAATAGGTTCAATTACCAAGTAATGTCGGCCAAATCGAAATTATTCTTATAGGAATATGAATGGCGATAATCCGTAACCTTGCCAAAAATCAATTTGGATAAGGTGCCATTTTGGTAAAGATTGCAAATAAATCCAGAGCGCACAAGATATTAAAAAACTATTAAGTCTTGTTTTCCTGTTAACAAGCTGAACAACGATGGACCAAAACAATACAACTATAAGTTCGCAAAACGAGCGCAGTTCCAGCGAACGTTCCCGGATAATTCGACGATTAATTCAATTATAAAGGGGTTCTTCTGGCAAATATGTGTTCAGCGCCGACGCTTCGATTATCTACACGGGTAATCTTCTTCAGGGCAATAAACTTGTAACTTTACAGAAGGGTGTATATGAAGTAAGGAAAAAAACAAAAAACGTTTTTTGTTTATTGCCCTAAAGAAGATTACCCGTGTAGGTAATCGAAACGTCGGCGCTGAATACATATTTGCCAGAAGAACCCCTTCATAATAGATACAATACCTGGCAGCAACAGTGTATTCATTGAATTTGACGAATATTTCAATCAAATTATCTAGAGCCCAGAACGTATAACTTTGTCGATTTGGCCAGCGATTTAATTTGCGCCACTGAACTTACCTCTCAAAAAGCGTCTTGTGTACAGAGTTCTGTAGCGTGAAGGCGTGCGTACTGATGCTACGGTTGTGCTCCAGACGGAAGGCGTCCAACACTATTCCGTCGCGGATCGCGAAGATCAAACGCTGCTCGTCCGGCACTAGGGGGAGACAAAGAGGTAAACTTAAGGTTTAAACACAGCTATTCGTGTAAGCAATTCGCGAATCATTCGGGTAGCGAGAATTTGTTACTATAGTGCAGTGGTTCTCAACCGGGGTGCCGCGGCGCCCTGGGGTGCCATTTCTCATGCTCAAGGGTGCCGGGAGATATTTAAAATCTTTAGGAATCTGATTTTTGCTCAACTCTTACAATTTTTGTGTGCATTGCTTAGAGTTGATGTTTCTTGTTCCAGTTCTGTTAATGGTGACATTCTAGTGAATTATACCTACCAAAAAATCTTGTAGGGGTCCCGCAATCTATTTAATATTTTTGACGGATGCCGCTAACCATTTAAGGCTGAGAAACACTGCTATAGTGATTTCAGGTAGCGCCAAAAAAGTATTTGCGCACCCACCCATGAGATAAGCAACACGAAATCGATGTCAATTGCCCCGGTTTTCAAATCGTACCCGCATCAGAGCGTGTTCTTTCTATCTAATTTTTCAAAAACGTCCAAAATCGAAATTCCCCTTGCAACTTTTAGCTTACGGTAACGAGTCTTGTGTTATAGGTTAAGAAATTATGTATTGAATACCGGACAGTTACCTATGAGAAGCGAGCAAAGGTTTTGTGGCTATAATTTACAAATCAACCATTTTGTTTGGCATTATAAAAAGGCGAGTTGTTTTACACCCTAGCATTTTTTTGTGTAACAGTATATCGGTCGTGACCTTGTGCCGCGGAATAAACTAGACCGAAACACTGTGTTTCAGGTTTTTTGTCGGGCAGCATTTATGTCAACAGCGGCAAAGCACACACGGCGTTCGGCACAGATATTTTCCGATGCCCAAAATAGCGTTTGGCGCGACTGGGCAAATAAGATAAGGCCGTTGTCACCCAAACGAACACACTCTGGTGCCGTAAGTGGGAATACTGCACGTAAGCAGTATCAAAACGGAGGTCCGTCTCTGATTTTGAAGTGGCGGTGTCTATTGTCAAATAGTGGGAAAATGGCACGAAGGGTGATTCGAGACGATTTGGCTGACTTTGCAGTGGTAGCATTGCCTGGAATTGCCTGAAATATATATTTGTATTTCATTTACGTACAAGCTTACGTTCGCATTAAAAGCAGTTAAAAAAAAAGCGGTTTCCCTTTTTCAACCATATTTGGTGGCAATTTAACACACATTAGGATGCTGATTTTTAAAATAAATGGGGTTTAGGTTACTTTGGAAGCAGACACAGAAACATATATGAAAAGAAACCCAAAAGTTGGTTAAAATAGAGAGGCTGGCTGTAATAAAACATGATCGCCAAGCACAGTGGTTTTCAACCGGGGTACAGCGGCACCCTGGGGTGTCATTTTTGTTGCTCAAGGGGTATTTATTTGGCAACCTTTAAGAATCTGATTTGTGCTCCATAGCTGGTAAGCATCTTGATACAACCATATGCGATTAGAGTACATTATATCATATTATAATTTCCTGCATGTGCTCTTTCAGTTCCATTTAGATTAACACTGCAATTAATTATTTTTGAGGGAAATATTTTTTAATTTCCAGCGATTAATGATTTTTGAGGGACGCCGTAAGACTAGAAAGCTATGAAACAACTGGCCTAGCTGTTCCAATATCACACGAAAACAGGTCGCAAAAACGAACTTCGTCAGTTGATGAAGAAGCGGTGCAAGTTGACCTTCTTTTAACTGAATTTAATTAAAGTCAAGGAACACGAAAAGGCCCTCATGAAACGCAAACAAAGCATAGAGCTCGGCGTATCGGGGGAATTGGCCCGGGGCCCCGAAATCGCAGTCTCCCTCGTATGCAAATACACCGGCGGTCGCCCCGGGCCACTGCCAGAGTTTTCCAGCTTATTAAGGAGCAAAGGTCAGCTTCAATATGAAGATGAAAGTTATGATTAATGGCGTCGGTTATCGGCGCGACGGGAGCGGCAGGCCGCTTTGGTACGTGACTGGCATTTTCGGCCGGGAACCTCAAGGCCACCTGAGAAGTCCGCGCCCGGAAAAAGGGCAGGGTGAGACAGATAAGGCGAACCTTTTGCGGCGCGCGTCTTATTATTACATAACATTAAATAAAGTGAGTCACGGTGGAATATTCGCACCAGGCGATAGTGGATAATTTCTTTTCATAAATTTAAAGCTACCGAGATACATTTTGTTTAAATCAGTGATTTTCGGCCGGTGTTCCAGGGTTCATTTGTGAAATTAATAAATCTTGTGCAGAACATCTCATGATCTTTCACTGAACACTATAGATTTATTTTCTATTAGGCGTCCAGGCAGTGCGAAATCTAAGCGTAATCTGGCTAAACACACGTAATGCCGACAAGTTTTTGCACTGATTTGAGAATTGTGGTGGGCATTTGCGTCTTAAAAGGCCCACTGGTATATCTATTTGCCTTGATCTTAACTACACGTATTTATAGAGGTGCAGAAGTGTTCAGTGGAAAAGGTCTAGAAACGCGAAAACCTATGGACGTGATAATGGTTGAAATCCATCCGTACAAATATTAAAAACATCAGAGAATCGTAACGCTTTTAAAAACCGACAATATATCATTTTTTTAAAAGAAACGCTCACGCGGTAAGTGGAAATTTGCGCGTTAGGGCGAAAAACCTGACGTGGTAAAGCGAAAAATAAAATTCCAACGATTTTTAGCAAAATTTCTTGGGAACGTTGGTCGTTCACTCGTTCAGATGTTCACCTTTTCCAAAAACCGTCGAATATCCATTAGCCTCGTCAAGCTAAGGTATACCTTGACAGCCCCGGGGGACTTGAGTTTGCGGTGTACTGCCAGACGAGCACTTGTTTAGGCGAGCTCATTCGCCGATCTTATCACGTTCTTTCACCAAATCGGCCGTTTTACTCAGCCACTTCAAAGGCTAACCCCGTCTTAAATTCACCCGAAGCATTCCTTGTTTATGACAACCGAACTGCGCCTCGAGAAACGCCGCCAGCTTTGCTAGTTAAAGCACGCAAAGGGCAAAACATATAGGTCGGTTTGTTTGGCAGCTTTTTGTGCGTTAAATAGCGAAAAGGAAAATAGAGAAAAAATTGAACGACCAAGCCTCAAACTAGGATAGGTAAGGGTTATTTGAGTTCGAAAAAAGTTGCTACGGAACTTTTTTTTATATGTTTCAGCAGTAGGAAACGGTACTACAAATTTTGTGCGGGCTAAAATTTTTGTTAATTTAAACCCCAAATATAAGGTAAAATTTGACTGGGTTTCGCGTTTGGTGATAATTAATGAGTCCGTGTTTTTTTTTTAGAATTTTCTCTTACTACAGCCAGCATCTTCCGCTCAAACATATAAGGTAAAATTTGACAGGGATTGGGGTTTGGCAATAATTTTAATTCTGTTTTTTTTTTTACAGAAAACGTCTTCAGTAACCATTCACAGGCCCAAAACGCGGCCATTTTAAGTCTTTTAACGTGCTCACCCTGCTTTTCGAACTTGTCCATGCTCGGATAAGGGGGCACATTGTGGGCACTGCCGGGGGTCAGGGGTGGAGTAGGGTTTCCCGGGATTGGATTCGGCTGCTGTTGGTTGCTGGGGAATGACAAGGGTCGCACCTGGGTGGGTAAAGCATAAACCGTAATTAGTTTTATATACGTTTTTTAGCGTTAGTGAGGTGGTAAGCTTTTTATATCCTTTTTCTGTTTTTTTAATTATAATTGAATTCAAATCACTTAATACTAAACAAAACAAAATATTCCAATAGTTATTTAAACTTGATATGTAAAAAAGAATAAGCAATATGTAAACAAACATCAGGCAAATGATGTACTTAAAATGTGTTAACAATCGTACAGTACGACTCGTACTGCAAGCTTTAACATTTAAAATAAATAGATTTTCCTATATTCGTAGAATAATAACAAAACATTAACGCTTCACCAATGAAAGCAACAATTCTTTATAAAAACAAAAAAAAAGTTTGACAAAAAATTAAAAAATATATTTTTTTTCCGAAAAAAAAAAAAAAAAAAAAAAAGAATTTGTTACAAAGTAGCAACTCACTTCGTTGGGGTAATGGGGCGGGAAAGACCTGGGGCTGGAATGCTGGTAGGAAAAGTTGGATTCGCCGCCCATCGGTTGGGGGCATTGCTGGTAAAACTGATTGGCGCCGGACGCCGGTGGCCTGGGACTGTACCCGGGGGTCGACTGTCCCTGTGGCCCGCCCCCTTGGGGGTGATGGTGGGGGTGGGCGTCGTGGGGCTTGTTGAATTGGGTCGATGGACTCCCGTTAAATTGCGGCTGGCCGTACGGCTGAAATTACAAAATAGAAAATAAGGATAAAAACGCTGCGATACGAAAAGTATAAAGTGGTCCAAACTTTGGCGAAATGTTTTCTTGATTATCTAGAAGAAGGTTTCCTTGTTCCTTAAACTATTTTAGGTTACATTTTAATATGTGTATCCAAGTTTTGGAATCCTTAGGCGAACAAGACAAAACAGGATTTGTTGGTAATTTGATTTTTAAAGGTTCAAATGCAGCACGAATTATTTCACACCAATTTTTCACATAAAAACTATATGCGATGTCAATGTCTGAAGTTCTTCAGACTATTAAAAACTGCCCAAAATGACAACGTTTTTATAACCCAAAATAAAGATCCAATCAGATACAAAATAAAGATTATTTACCACCAATTTGCATGAAAAAACGGCGAAACAATGTATGTACGAAGTTATTACCCCATCATTTATTTTAAAGGGCCCCCTTTATAATCATTTTAATGTATTGCCGAAGCAACGAATTGTTTCTGCAATAAAATATTATCATATACGAATACCAAAGATTTCAGTAAAAACGCTAAAATTGGCACCGTTTTCTCGCGCAACAAACTTTTTAAACGCTTCAAGTACCTGGTTGGGGCTATACATGTCGTTGCCGCACATAGGGGCTTCCTGGTGGCGCCCGGGCATCGGGGGCGCCCCTCCATGCCCCTGGTACGACGGCAGACCCCCGTGGGGCACGCGCTGGTACTGCTGGGGCATCTGGGGCCGCGAACGGTTGAAGTTCTGGCCCGAGGCCCCCGGAAAGCTCTGTGGGAAAGCCCCCTGCTGATGCTGGGGCATGTGCTGGTGGGGCATGTAGTTGTTGCCCGGACCACCCTGCATCTGGAAAATCAAGTTCAAGGTTAAAATACTGATTTATCGTCTGAGGTTCAAATTAAAAAAACGGAAAATCTTTAAACGTGAAGTTAAGACAGCAAAATGTTAAAAACGAAATGTTAAAAAATAAATTTAGTTTTTCGTTCAAAGTTAAAATACTGACTATCGTCTAAGCTTCGTTTTTTTACAGAGCTGTAAACCCTTTAAAGGTGAAGGTAGAATAACAAAATGTCAAAAATTGTGTTGTTTACCAGTCTGTCTAACGTTAACGAAAGAAGATTGGCGTTTTGTTAATACTCTTCTGTATATTAATTATTTTTTCCCTTAATTTAACTCGTATAGGTTATGAGTTTGATTTTCTGTAGACTGTAGAGTATATTGCGGCATTCGCAACTCTTTGTATTGGTGAAAATTATATAAAATTAAAACATAGGTTACATAGAATGCCCTCCAAAAAAAAAACGTATCCCGTAATAATAAACTCGTTGAAAACGCCGCGTAACAGACAATAATTTTTCAAATTTTTTCGCGTTTCTTCAATCGTTAGTTATAAAAAAATGTTTACTGTTCAACCTCAAGCCCGGAGAAGGAATTAGGCTAGACAATAGACCGAATAACGAAAGTGTTTTTCCGCCCACGATTCGCCCGTTCGGGGTCAGCAAGCTAGCGCAAACAGCCAGGGATTACGAACACAAAAAAGAGTCGTGATCCCGGTAAACAGGTGTCGGACCTCACGTGAGCTTAGATAGGGTGGTCTTACATCGCCAATTGTGTTTGAGGGGGTTGAGTGGTGGGTCGGACCGCCAAATGTAAGGTGGGGGGGGGGGGGCGTATAGTTAACGCCATGTTTACGAGAAGAATACAAGATTAGATAAGTTTCCGGTTGGAAACGGCTTCATAAAAACTGGAACACCGGGTTTCCTTTAGGTTATCCTTGATTAGTAAATAGGATTTAAAGGGAATTGGTCGATACAAATTGCTTTAGATTATGGTGAGATTCGAGATTCGAACTTTACAAACTATTAAAGACTGATTTTCGCACATGTGTGTTTATGGTCCTAAGGGCATTAAAAGCTGTGCTAGAAAGCTACGGTTTGGTGTATTTATAGAATGACTTAGATCCCGTGTATAGAGTTCGTTTAAGTGACTACGAAGAGCGTAACAGGTGTTCACAAATATAGCGTATATGAGTTTCACGAATCGACTATAAGCTTTAAACGTATACGTGTTGAAGGTCTGCTGTTTGACTAACTAAGCTGCGGACGCCGCGTCTTAAAAACGCGATTTTTTTCCCTTTTCGATCAGCAAATGTGCTGGTCGCGGTTCGCACGCATTCCTAAAAAAAGATGCTTCTTTGGCTAGAGGCAACCTGTTGCCAAGAGCTGAAAACAACGGAAAGAGAGGCGGAGTGAAATGGGGTCGACAAAACCCACAACGGAGGACTTATAACCCCGTCGTCGGCCGACAATAAGCGCAAAGCTAAATCAGAACACGAAACGAGATCAAAAGTTCAGCAAGCCCTCGGCGTGAGCTGGAATTGGATAATGGATCGCTACCCGCCCGGGTCGCTGTCAAAACAACGCGTCGACAAGGGGCTCCGCATTCCAAGCCGAGTCCGCATCAGCGGCGTGGAAGAGAATGCAAAGAGAGAAAGGGGAAAAGCAAAAAGAGAGCGCGGGAAAAAAGGGGAGGACGCTGATCGAAAACAGGAGGCGCTTTTTGTCCGCGAAACGGGGAATCGAAAACGGTTTAAAAACTGAGCTGAAAAAGCATACCTGTTTGCTATGTAGGTGAAACGACACCAGTCTAGGCGGCGCTGGTCGCACCTATACGCGGACCCTGAGCAATACTCTTCGACGCTCTTATCTCTCGTGCATCGCTAGGATAAACAAGGTATAATCCGGATCCATCGTAGCCACTTGTCATTGCGCATTGATCATCGCCAGATCCGGTATTTTTGGCTAGCTGAGGGCAAGCCGCTGCTGCTGCCTCTAACTTTTCAGTTTTATCGTTTCGACGGAGCGTTTCAATTAAGTTGAGGATCAATCATTGTCCCCTTTGGACCCTTCGAAAGTGGCAGCACCCCAGACTCCAAAAAGAAAAAGCCGATAAAATAAACGGCAGCCTTAACAGCGCTTCTTAACAAATGATTGCACGAAGTTCTTCAAATTGATTGCACGGAGTCTTAATAGGCGCTAATTTTCGTTTAAAAGCGGGCGTGGAAGTTGTTTTTAGATTGCAAGATATACTTTTGGGTGTTCGCAATTGTTGTCACCTTTAAACAGTCACCTTTAAACCATCACCTTTAAACAGCGCAGATTATAAGACAGCTTCTTGAAAAAAAAACACATAAAACTGTAATTATATTAACACTGACAAAACCCAACGAAATCTCAAATGGGTTTTTAAGGTCGCCGTTACAAGCCAGAAAAGAGCTAATTTATGAAAAAAGTCAATTTCAAAGTGCGAAGTACAAATAAGGAAAAATAACAAGACGACCAAACAAAACCCAGGACTTTGATTCCCGTAGAAAAGAAAGCAGGACAAATCAAAGTGCTTCATTACCTGCTAAGCCCTCTCGTTCTGCAGCCAACCGTGACAGCGAGCCATGAAGTCATTGCGACTTTCGGCATCAAAGCGTTTTTGCTCGCTTAGTCAGTCTGATTCGTACGCACTTCGCCTGGGTGTTTTATACCTGTCGCTCCGCTTTACGGCCCAATCCAAAATGAGACAGGCCCCGACCTTTTTAATGCTTTTCTAGCTGTTCGTCGGCATATTTTCGGCCAATTGATGCGACCGTTTTCTAACCGAGCGTTTTCTTCGCGAACCGAATGTAATTTCGTACTTTAGCAATGTTTCATTTCTGTTAAGTTACAATTGTAGAATTTTGCAGAGATTTGCCACTAATTTTAACAACGGACACAACTGTAATTTATTTTATTTGGTGTCATGAGCATTACCTATTAAAAAAAAACGTATTTGTTAGTTATTTTCTTGTGTAATATGGATTATATTCGTACAATATTTGATCTTAGCGTACGACGCATGGATTAGACGACAAATACATTAGTTTTAGGGTAAAGGCTATTTTGGACGGGAGATTCTTTTTCCAAAACAGCTTTAGCGGTTTGGAAAAAACGCAGAAGTTGAGTCTAAACTTTAATCACGGAGCACAAAGCGACTCGGACATAACGCCGGCTTAATAACCCACAATGCGCAGTTTGGAAAGGCACAATTTGCTTAAAATGAAACCTTCAGCCGGTAAACGTCAGTTACATTCGGACAAAAACGCCCAGAAAGCAGTACTAGAATACGCCATAACGTTGTGTATTGTCATAGTGCTTTATACCTCGGGCTTCCTAGTTTTGCGTTTTAAGTCTTCTGCATATTTTTCGTAAATTGAAAACCGCATATTTTTATATTTTTTTTATTTTTAACATTTCTATTGTCTATTACGGTTTAAACTCCACGCATTGTGCTCAAAGTTTCTTTTTTATGTTTTTTTGTAAAAATATTTTTATTTTTTTGTTTTTTGTATATCTTCAAAGCATCAAAAAAGAAAATAAAAGAAAAACAAACGTTCTGCCGATAACGTTATAAAGGCGGTTACCGCTAAAATAAGGCGTTCGAAATTCATCAAATCCTAAAAAAGGGTAACGTTCTTTCAAGGTTGTATTATTTTCTAAATGAAGGCAACTTGCAAAGCCCAAGAAATGCCCGCGAGTTCGACCTCCGGCTTTTGAAAAGCGCATTAGGAGGCGTTGGCGCGATTCGGCCTGCTAAAACACTAAGAAAACCGACACCTTAAAATAAAGTTGAAAAAACAACACCCAAATCCCGGCGGTTTTTCGTTACCAACGCGCCTTCAACAGATAGGGGTGAGAACGTACCGCAAGTACCCCCAAACCCCCACTACCCGCGGCGCATTCTATTCGAGTTATTACAGCAACTACAAGAGGAAAGCGCCAGGTCTAAGTTCGCGATCAAATGCACGCCTCGGCGCTAATCCTTAACCGATCTGTCTTGCTTATAACGCGTTTGGGCAACCTTTCCAAAGCCCGACCCCACTAAGACAAGCTGCCACCACAACGCGGTAACATTACACCCAGGCGCGGCGCCGTGCTGACAGACCCTATATGTGGCATTATTCGGGGGTGCGAAGAAAATTTTACGTCGATGATAGGCGAAACGTCGACGAACATTCGTTGCAATGAACTATAGGTTTTTTGTGGCAATAATGGGGTCTGGCAAACCGCTTTTTTATCCCTTTTCATCCTTTTTTTATTTATATGCGAAGCGAAAGTTTCAAAACAGTAACTTTTACCTTAAAAAGACGCTTCTTCAAAATGCACTAACAGGCGCCATAGGGCAATGCATATATGGGTTTTTTTTGCTAAAATGATTATTTTTTAGGTTGCTAAAACGGGAGTCAGGGCATAATTTGAATTTCACCCTTATATTGTACACAACTCATAGACACGTTTGCACTCCCCGTCCAATCAGTACAGCGTGTGAAATAAGTTAAAAGGGCGACACGGCAAAAAAGTAGACGAATCAGTCAAAGTCGGCGCATTGCTCGATGACTGATGCTCTATGTCTTTCTTTCTGAATTCGAACAAAAATCGCCTTCTTTAGCGGCGCGCCCGGGACCGACTACAACGGAATGCCGCGATTTTCTCCAGAGGCGCTGTTTGACGTTCGTCGATCAATCAATTCCTCGAACTCGGCTCTCGACTATGTGCGGCCGCTTTCGTAAAAACGCCGCCTAAAACTCGCGCTTTCAAATCTTTCCAGGCAGTTTTTAACTCAATTTTTGGACTCGCTCTTTTTTACCCTCAAATCGCTCTTTTTTAACCCCCAACTTTGAGGCTTGCTCTTTTTTAACCACAAATGTAAAATAGTATGATTTTTTTTAATGTGTGTGTCTTTGCAAGACTCTTAAATCCGTTGCAACAGCCCATGCACAATCGTGTGTTTTTTTTGGTGATTGTAGGACCACATGGTGAATTGAATTACTGCAGGGCTCCACGAGTAACATATTGTAGTGTCAAAATGAAATACATTATCAAACGAACATGGTTTAAAATTAAATATGAGTTACTGAAAGTGGGCCTATCAATTTGAAAACGGCCAAGAAAAGTGGCCGAAGGAGCTAAGTTCTTGGTCGGTCGTTGAGAGTTCGATGTGGGCAATGGGATTTGCGCCGACGATTTGGTTTGTGATGTTATCGCGACGGCCAAGCCCACGCGCGCCCAGTTTTTTTTTTATCTCAGTTTTTAAAGAAGTGTCCGGGACTCTGAGCGTCTGCAAACAGAAATCGCGCGGCCGGCATTGTGTTCGGCAATTCGTCGGTGGTTCGAAAAATTGCGCAAAGCTTAAAATACACATGCATGGAGCAATGGGGATGGGGGATTGAAAAAAACGAGATAACCTTTCCAGGGTGGAATGACAAACCTCGGGAAAGTGACTCAGCTTTGGTGTTTGAACGTTGAAAAATCTTCACAGGATCATAGATAGATATAGGAGGCCACAATACCACTTTCTCACTCGCAAACAATTGTAAGGTAGCAGTTGCAAAATTGTTATTCCGGCATTATTTTGTATTAAATGTACCGATGTTTCGATAACCTATACATATATTTGACCTAATGAAGATTTCCTATATAGGTTAACGAAACGTCGGTACATTTAATAGAAACTATTGTCAGAAGAAGAATTTTACAATTGATACCTTACGATTGTTAGCGAGCAAGGAAATGGAATTGTGACATCCTTAATTTACTTAAATCCTTTAGATTTTAATTTACTTAAATCCTTTGAGTTTTTTACAAGTGTATTAATCTAGCACAGTGGTTCTCAACCTTTTTTCTTTCGTGGCCCATTTTCGTTGCACATAAATTTTGTGGCCCAATAATTTTTTACGAAAGAACAAACTATAAAAAAGGTTTAGAACAAAAAATAGCGGAGCATATAACAAAACAGATTATTATTTATTCAACCGTGCATTAGTGAAATGAAACTGTGGCCCACCTACAAAGCTTCCATGGCCCACCAGTGAGCTGATCTAGCAGCAACAGTATATTAATCGTGAGGTAGATTTAGCTGAAATGTAGGCGAATCTCTCTTTGAAGCATACTTGCACGCACCGCACGACCGAATGTGTTTTACGCCAGAAGACACCATCAAATCAAATTAAGTTTTCAAACGCGGCGTGTCATGCGTTCAAAAAGCGTCGAACTTTCACCGCCGTCCCCGGCGAAAAACGTGACCAATTTGGGGCCGAGGAAGGCTGTAAGGGGAAACCAATTATCCTCGTCGGGGTGCCGCGCGCGAAAGTAACCAAATAAACTCAACGCCGCCGCCCTGGAACGAAATGGCGGTGAGGTAACGCACTGGAGAAGTCATACACATGTTGTACGCGTGTGCACAACCATCATAACCGTGTTAAAGTTTCGTACCACGATGCGAAAACAAACAGTGAGTCCGTGATCACGGTTAGGCCAGTGGTTCTCAAACTGTGTTTCCAGGGCATTCTAGTGTTCCTAAGTTTGTCGCAATACTTATCTTCTGTTAATATTACTCATATAGGCATGTAGGTAAGCACGCGAAGCCTAAATGCACCTATCCTTTGGGAAACTGTTAATATTGTGGTGAATAACGATTGTTAAGTTTTGATGTTGTTGTTTAAGTATGGAAGTGTGCCGCGAACTTTTTTGATTTTTTAGTGCGCGGCAACCTAAGAACGGTTGACTATTTCTCCTTTCTCACCCATACTTTAGATTTCCCTTTCGTTTGGCCACAATATTACAGAATAAAACAAAATTTTTCAAGTTGATTTTTAAACTAGCCATCCGAATACTGTCCTATCATTGGTAGTGGTTAGTAAAGAAGTGAGCAATTGCGAAGTTAAGTCTAGTCCCACAGTCCACTTTTTTATATGACATTCAGGTAACGCGCTTGATCGCTCAACAGAAAGTGCTTTAAAACCGGGCGTAACTGACACAGGTGCAACAGCTTTTCGGATTCTGGGACGGTCGATTATTTAGGCAGACTGGTTAGTTTACATTTGCGCAGGAATTTTTCTTTTCAACCTTCGCAGTTTATGTCGGACGAGAAGAGAAACGCTCTTCTGAGAGGCGTTGATTATAAGAAAACGACGCCTGAAAGTTTGCATTTCACTCGCTATACGTTTTTTTTCCTCTTTCGAAAACAATTTTTTTTCTTTTACCAAATAAAAAAAAAATAAAGAGCAAATTAAGGAGTGAAGCCTTCCTATTGGCTGTATCCTTCCCATTGACGCAAAAGAAGGCCGGGTTAATCTTCAGACCCAGTCTTTCGGACAAGCAACTCCGTTTAAGGATAATTTCTTCGAATTGGCCAAAATGTAGCATGGGGATATATAAAGTGTCAGTATATGTTCAGGCATATTTCTCAGGCGACCAATTTACAATTAAGGTGCTGTCACCGCCACTTGAAGGTAGGGCCAGACTTGAACTGCGCATCAGCAGAAGGGTAACATTTTTACTATTTTGTCTGTGGTGTAAGTAATAGTGTCATAAAGTGTTTCAAATCAAGTCGCGCAGGTGTTATTAACAGTAACGCTGTTGAGGAACCGGTTTCTTTCAAAACGCAGAATACAGCCGGCGTAGATTATAGTCGCCTGCCTTTGTATTGGCCGCAAGTCCCGACAGACAAGTTTAGCAAACTGCGCCAAGCAGCGTGTCGCATATTAACCTAGCGGTGGTCTTGACTGATCAACGCGGGTAGCATTCGGCTATTATCCCCCAGGTAAAACTGTTGTTTTGGCGGGCAGTAAATACTAAATCTACACTTACTATTTATATTGCCGCTTTTTTGCACAAACGTTATAACAAGAAAGTAAAAATGTTCAGCGTCTGCCGATGGGCAGTTTTAACTCAGGCCCTACCTCCAAGAGGCGGCGGCATCAGCTTCTTAAATGGAAATTCGTTTTCTAAAGACTATATCTGAACTTATTATACTGACACTTCGTATGTTCCCGGCCTACTTTTTGGCCAATTTGAGGAAAAATTGCCACTAAACATTCACCCTTAGTCCCTTACTCTCCTGTTTTATTTTGGTTAGTGAAGAAAAAAACTGTATGAAAGAAGACCGTACAAAAAACAGTCTGTGAAACATTCGCAAATCTCCGGTATTGCGGTATAGCAACGTAGCAAAGGAGTGCCGAAAATTCCAGCATTTAGTCGCCTTAGCTGATTCGAAAAAAAAACGCTTTCACGAGGAAAAAACGAAGGTCTCGCGACACGAGCATCATTCGGCGACATCTGTAACGCGAGACCCGAATCCCAGCCTCGGCCAAAAACTCAGGCGAAAATTCGGGAGGCCGCGGCGGCCAGAATGGCCCGCGGGCCCGAGTCCGGGCCTCTGCTAACCGAATTAATTTGACAACAGGTGATGCGGGCAAGATTTGGCGGCGATATGGCACGTTTAGCTCCGATCAAAGGGCGTTAGTGAGGTGTGGGTGGCAGCCGCCTGCTGCTGCACTTTGCTTGTTGAACGATTCAAGCGCCGCCCTTGAATTAGCGATACGAATTTAAGCTTTGGACCATAATGTATAGATTGGAAATATAAAAGGCTGATTTTTATAACAATTTTTTCAATTTTTTTTCTAAATTTTTTATCATGAAACGCACACTTGTGATTTAGTGAAACATTTCATCGTGTGTTGCGCAATTTTTGCTGCATTCCGAATATAAACCTATTTTTGAAAATAAATTATTGGTTTGAAATGTAAAAGGCTGATTCTTTTATTATATTTGTTTTATTTTTTTACTTTTTATCATGAAGCGCGCACAAAGAATTAAACAGTCGGACCAATAATTATATACCATGCGTTGTGCATTTTTTGCTTGAGACTACCACCACGCATTACCATTATTTTGGCCTGCCATTCCAAAACAAAATATCACAAAACAGAAAAATTGGCTCCGGTGTTTCCGCAAAGACGAGAGCGAGAGAGTTTTAGGATGCAGATTACGAACTACAATTAAATTATTAGAAGGTGATTAGGTCGACGTGATTTAGCAATACATTCGGCGTGATAGTTAACGAATGTTTTTTCACTATAGGGTGGACTGAAAAGTCCCTGGAGTATAGCGCGAACAAGATTATAGATTTGTTACGATGATACACGGGTATCAGCAGCGCGATAATGCCTCGTCTATGTGCGTTTTAACTTTCAGTGCGTTGGAAATAACTAGATAGCGGCCTTATAAACCTACAAACAGTGATGTAAAGCAGTGTTTCTTAAACAGGTGAATGGTTCACCTCAGGGTGAATAAAATTTTTGCAGGGGTGAATCAACCAAAACGGGTGAATAAGGGTGAACCGTCAGAAATGTATGATAGCTTAGTAGTAAATCGACAACTGAACTGTTATTTTTTGGTGTTTTTTTTGCCTATTGTAATAGTGAAGTTGCTTTGCACTGAGTGTATAAGCACAAAAATTTGGTGACTGTGTTTTTTGTAGCTTTATATCTCTGGACTCGAAAAATTGTACATTGCAATGGTAAAACTTAGCTTGAGTTGATCTTAACAAAAATCGAAACAACCTAAGTCATATTGTGCTGTTATATATAGACGAGATAGTTTTATCAAATCATGAGACAAGGGTTAACGAAATCTGGATATAGATGCTAGGGGAGAACGAAACTTAAAAAGTTTAAGAAGCACTGATGTAAAGGGTGTAAAACAGCGTGGTGTGTGCACAAAGAGACAGTCACGTCCAAGGCCGTCCCGCCGCTGCCGGCAAAAACCGCACACGCCAATCAGGGCGAGGCGCAGACAGAGAAGCGACGTTCGGTGCCGCGAATCAAGTCTGATTGCAATCAAGGTCCGCAGACGTGGCGTCTAGGCTCCCGGGTCTGGACGCGAATATTTTTGCCAAGGCAATGGCCTGAATCGCGTCCCTAAAGGCGCGTCTGTTTTCCCTCGAGTGTCTTTAAACAGCAACCGCGCTGTTTGCTTGACAAACGTCCCTTTAAAGCAGGGGTTACAACCTGATTCGCTTGAATTTTTAAAGAGTAGGGGTTCCAACCTGTGGGCCATGGCCCTCTATTATTCTAATAACCGGTTACTGTATAAACCTGTTTTTTTTTCAGGATGCAGATTACGAAGTTTTCTTAATTAAAATGAAGTTTCCTAGTTTTTTTTTTAAATGATTGAAAAAAATTGGGGGGCCATTGATTTCTCAAAATTTCCAAAGGGGGCCACGGTGTAAAAAAGGTTGGGAACCCCTGCTTTAAAGTCTCTTTCCAACTGACGATTTCGTTCGAGGAGCACAACTTACCCCGTCGTTATAGTTCATTCGGCCGTGGTCCTGCGGCTCGTTCAGCAGTGTTGCGGTGGCCGTTGCGGTGGCCGTTGCGGCAGCGGCGGCAGCAGCGGCAGCAGCAGCGGCGGCGGCAGCTGCAGGTGGGTGACTCTGCGGAGAAAGCGTTTAAATCAGTGCCTCAAAAACTTGTGTACATTGTGGACGTTTTGATTTAGTGGAAAAACGGTTTTGAGGACAGTTATTTTAGCGGAGTTGAGTAAAGTTAAAGACAGTTATTTTAGCGGCTTGTCCTTTGGGGGTCAGAAACCTACAAGATAAGTGTAAGCGACTTAAGCAGCCGTCGGCTCTCGTCTTAAAGAGTCAGCACCTTTTTACCCGTAACTACACCCCACATTCGCTAAAATCACATCAAAGTACAATTAAAACATAATCACGGAACAATAGTTACGGTGTAAAATTTGAATCAGTTCTCATAGTAGCCACTTGCTATACTTGAGCTGTGGGATGACTTAGTATTTTTTTCATATTAAATGATTATTGTATTATACTAGATGAGGAAGGTTCGCTTCGGCTCATGTAAATTATCAGTCAACATTAACTTAGATAGATAGCACAGACCGCTTGATTTTCGTTTTTCAGGGAGAGTTTCTATACCATATCATATAAGGAATAGAAGCCCCTAGTATTGGATCAGCAAAAATATAAATATTTGGACCACAAGTTGGATGCGTGTTTAGAGAAAAGTCTCTAGGAAGGGCAAAACCACAGGATAAGTAAAAACTAATTACAAACAATCAAAATTCGGGTAAAAAATCCAAAACAAAGTAAAAAAAGATTAACTGCACGTGCAAAGAAGCTTATGCTCTTTTGCTGTTTTCTCACAATTTTAACTGCATTGTTTCGTTTTTCCCGAGTGTTTTCCAACACGAAAAACCAAAAACCTCACCTGTTCGTTGCCCATGTGGTGATTGGGGCCACCCGGGAAGCGCGCCGACCCCATGCCCCTGTTGGGGTACATGCCATGGGAGGGGCCGTGGTAATTCCCCGCGCCCCCCTTTTGGTACATCCCCTGGTATCCGTGCCCGAAGTTGCCGTTCATTTGATCCGGACCTCCAGCGCCCAGCTGCTGCTGTTGGGAGAAGGATGTGGAGCAGGAACGACTGTTGACCGGCACCGGGGGAGTCTGGGTGGTCGACACCCCCCAAACGGTGGTGATCACCGACAGCGAGGGGTGCTGATTGGGCGCCGGCCCCGGCGGTCCGCCCTGGCTCCAGCCGCTAGAATTGAAACACGAGTTGGTTCAGTTGGAAAGATGGCTGCCGGCGTTTTTTTGTATGTTTATTAAAACGTTGCCGTCTCAAGGTTTTCTTCGAAGGTATTATAACCAATTACAATTTGCACACAATGTGTTTGAATACAATTTGTTTGGAACCCCGAGAGATTTGTAGTTCTTTCGTATAGTGGACTTACCCAAAATTCTTGGCTTTCCCAAAGTTTTCGGAACCTCAAATTTATTATATCCCCTACACTTACAGGGATTCAAGCCTTTAAGTTATGTTGTATAAGGTAAAAAAGCATTGTTAGACGCAAAATCTACAGGCTCGGCATTTCGTGAAAAAGTGAAGAATAAAATTGGATGGCAACCCAGAAGCAGTTATTTCGTAGTGGCTAAACTCACCGGTTGCCCATGTGCGACTGGTTGTAGTGGCCCTTTGGTTCCATCATGCCCCCTGGAACCGGGAGCGGCATTGACGCCACTCCACCCGGTTTGATGACGTCACGTTGATTGTGGTGCTGAAGTGTGGCAATCTTTTGCACGCTGTGGAGCCACATGGCTAGCATGGCTGTAAAAAAGAGAATAATTACGATATTGTTTGGATTTTATTTAGCAGCTTCTTCTTCACTTAATTTACGGATATGTAACAAGGATATGCAATAATGGGTAATAGTTTTTTATTTAAAAAAGGGAGCAATTCTCGTCGTCCTTATTAAAGAATGGCTGTGAAAAATGGAGTTAAAATACTGTTTAGAATTTTTACCGATATCTAACAAGGACATGTGAATAATGGGTAACTGTTTTCACGTACTCAAAATGATAAAGTTAACGGTTTTGAAAAGTGGTCTGCCTAGTGGCTAACTTGAAGAAAATTTGGGGAGGAAAATTGTTCCAGAAAGGAATTAAGGAGGAAAAATGGATGAAAAAACAAGGTTATAATATCACTTCTGCGCAATAAAAATCTCACTGAACTGTAATGACAAATGGTATTATAAAGAGCCTGTTAGGCCCATAATCGTGTAGTTTCTTCACAATTACAGCTATTTATCTAGTCTAGAGGCTCTGCGTTCTGTTGCCTGTGACCAGCAAACTTTGTCGCCTGTTTTACTGAAGGTTTGTTTTTCTGTCAGCAAGAAACATCAAAGCAACAATTCAAAACAATATTGAATACTGCGAGACTTTTTCTAGGGAGAAATTTAGAGTGTTTGGGTTTGTTAGGGTGGAATTGAAAACAAAATGGTTTAGTTGGTACGTTTGACTATGATAAGGTGCTATCGACGATCAATCGCACAAAATTAGCTTCCCCCTACCAACTATTCAAAATATGAAACGACATGTAAATGCAAACTGCGTTCTATCCTTGTGTTAGTTTATTATTGATAGATTACACATAGTCACTTGACCAGGCTGCGGAAGCTAGTGGAAAGTCACAGCAAACAATTTATTTGGTGTATACGTGAAAACACGGTTTTAATGGGCGTTACAAACCGGTTGGCCACCTTTCTCCTACATTCACTTTTCGAGTCGGGTTTTAAACGTGCACTGGCCAAACAAATTGAGCAATTAACGCCGAGCAAATCGTGTCTGGATACACGTTACACTTGAAACCCGTTCAAGAACCAATCTCAAAACGAATGTTTTGACAAACAACTTTTGGCGAAAAAAATGCGACGTCATCAAACAACAACTCTGTTTAATTCAAGATCAATATATTTACGGTTGATTTTAAATGGGTTCAAGTTAAAAGAACTGAGCAACTTTAAAGGCAGTTCTTATGGTTACGTGTACATCGATGTATTTTATAACAACGCAAAAATGACTTTCGTTTTATTTTTTTAAATCTAATCAGAAGATTGTTGCACTGAATATGTGAATAATAGAAATCACCTTGACCCCAAAGATTAAATAAAACGAAGTAAAATAATTAAAATTTGCTATTTAAAAGCTTTAATATTTTAGTTATTTTACTTCGTTTTATTTAATCTTTAATGTTTCTGACTCTTTCTTATACTGTTGCGTTTGGTTTTATTCAGATATACTGACGATGCCTTAGTTGGCGAAATATATATATATATCTTTTAAGATCTGGTTAATGTTTCTGACCTGAATTGCTAGCTTTCCAAGATTATTTTGCAGTAATCAGAAGATTATTGACTTTTTTATCGAAATCGTAATCCTTTTTGTGGAGTAACATAAA
This sequence comes from Ascidiella aspersa, assembly GCF_963924565.1. Classification (NCBI taxonomy): domain Eukaryota; kingdom Metazoa; phylum Chordata; class Ascidiacea; order Phlebobranchia; family Ascidiidae; genus Ascidiella; species Ascidiella aspersa. The sequence goes on from NC_139454.1 coordinate 22,058,878, forward strand.
CCCTTTTCACTCAAGCCGAAAAAAATACTTGCATTTTTACTAAAATCAGTCATATACCATAAAGAGTGAAACAATATCTAAAACACTAACTGACCCCTTTTGGCTTCCCTAGTATTTCGGTGAATTTTTAAAATCACACTTCAGGTGAATTTATCAGGAAAGAAACGCTGTCACCAGTGGTAACTCTAAGCGCTATTGTTTCTTGTCAGGTTCACCCCGATTAGATGCTTTGTTAGTTTTAACTTTTATATATATATTCCAATTGCGACGTGAAATCCACTACAGTTAAGTCTATTTTAACAATCACAGAGTTCTTTTCGGGTATGGACGACATCCATCGGACGTAAATACGGCCAATCTGTTGAACGCTTAAGCTTTAATCCACGTGTAGTGGTGATCCAAACATGGTCCGCAGTTTGATTTGGTTGGGTGACCGACTGCAGAAATTAGATAGGTTAGATTTATTTAGATCAGCGCTGTTCCCGAACTGGGGTCCGTACCGCAGTTTCAGAGTTTCCTCAATGAGAACTAGTCTTTAAGTTTGTGCACATTATGCTTTAGCCAATGTATCTCATTATTCTTAGTCTTTAGTTATACTTTATTATTCAATAATAAAGCATCTATTATGCTGTACTACCTGCTATCAGCGAATCTTTTAAATTAGTTAGAAAGTTGTTACATTAGAAAATAGTGATTGAACAAGTGTAATTACAAGAAACATGGGTTAACTGACGCTTGAATTTTTATAGGTTGGCGAAATATTAAAACAATTGCAAAGGGTCCACTGGGCAAATTTTTTAGAAAATATTTGGAACCGCTGGTTTAGATAGAAGTATCTCCCAAAGCTGTGCGAGTATAGCAACAATGGAGGTGATTGGACACAAGACACGAGCCGGGTCCGTGTTGACACGCAGTTTGTTTAGATTAGCGAGCGGGCGCCGCGAAACGACGGTAGCAGCATAAAAGTTTATTGCAAATGCCCGGGGACAAGAACCGTTGCAACGGCGACGCCCGAAAGAATGCCGCGACGGCTTCGACGCTACGTAATTCCGTTTATTTTGGCAAGAAATATACAGCCGCCGAAGGTACTGCCATTTTTTGGTAAAACGAATTAAAAACACAGCAGTTTTACGACAGCAGTTTACACTCTTCGGTTGTGGGAATTGTTCAAATTGTAAAGTTCCGCATAAACTGATAACAAATTTAGACCTAATCAAATGCCTGTCAGGGGTGCAAAGCGTGATGACGACGGTTCTGTTTACCGTTGTATTGTCAATATTGTTTGTAACGTGGAATGAGAATCAAACCCAACATTCTTCACCTGCACGTTTTTTTCTTCTAATTTTCTTGGACAAAAGGCGCCAAAGGAAAACATATTGGTAATTAAGGGCACGAATACCAGTTTTAACACCTGCGCGTATGTTGCTGTAGTAAGTTCAATTGAAGACGACAAACCGCTGTTGCGTCAGACAGTTAATTCAGCGGCTTGCAAAATCTGGAAAGTGCTAGACAAAAACAAACTGGTTGAACGTCCACGGACCGAGGTCGGGGTTCAGTTAGGTTCAAACGACGTCTGCCAGCCGTTGAACCAACAATGAAGATGGTCGAAAACCTGGCAGTTATGTTACACATAGGGATTTCCTATACTTGACATTTGAATCCGATACCGATACTCGATATTTCGGACGACTCGGATAGCAAATGATGTCAGTACTATGCTTAAACAAGCAAAATATATGAAATTAAAATGTTCAAAAGAAGTTTTGCCAGGTTAATATAAAAAAGGTCGATTTAGCGTTTGGCAGCTTGGTTTCTTTCAGCTGTCAACCTACAATTTTTTGCTAAATGTAACTTTCAAGGCAGAAATCACTGCATTGAACCATTATTCATGTTCGAAATATTATTTAAGTATCGGGTCGGTGCCGATACCATGATAGTATCGGACGAGAACCGATACTATCACTTGGTATACGGCGTTTGTCCGATCCGATATTATCGGAAACCCCTAGTTACACGCGAACAAAAAGGCCAATTAACCGCTAGGAATTGCAAGCCAATTTGCCGGCCTCAACTGCACTTGTGTGCTCTTATGCATAAGCAGCCCAGGTAAAAAACTGACAGAACAGGAGTTAATTACAAGGCGGCAATATGGGGCAGTCTTAAAAGGCAACACGAAAACTTTGGGTATATACAGCGACGTGTTTCGACCCTCCAAGTTGCGATAGGGCTTATGCAAATATACAAGCAAGCCGCTCGACAACTTCAAATGGCAGCAATCCAGCAGAAGCATGCGGCAGTGGCGAGCCTCGGAGCTAAACGTGCGGTCGATTTTATCAGATCAAGCATTCCTGGTCGTGCAGAGGGGCGACGGTACTGTACTGTGTAAGCAAACACGGTGTAAGACAAGTTTTCTCCCTGTTTCTGACTGAACAGCGGTCACGGGCCGAGGCCTTGAACCCCATTAAAGGAAGCTTGTGGTTCGCCGCTACCGAAATCGCTTAGAAGCGGTGGGCCGAGAAGCAGAAACTTAGTGTATAGAACTTTTTTTTTCACACCGTTTAAATTCTGTAAAGGCGTGACCAGCAATGGATTAATGAATAAGTAAAAATGACTAGTAGAAGTGTGTGTTCAACTTAAGATTCACAAAAAAAAAATATTGCGCGTAAAACCAAAAATATGCGCGTAAAATATATCATTATATCATATTATGTAAAATATATCATATTATGTACTTATTTCATATTATGTACGTTTTGAATGTCAAATTACCCCAATTTTGCGGTTACAGCGGTTTCTCACAGGAAAAAAATAACTTTACCGAACGTAAACATCTAATATATTCGATGTCATTTGAATGTTTTGACTTGGAATGTTTCGAGGATCCTATTTGACGTCAAAAAAAAACTGTAGTGTTTCTAAAAAGCTTACACGGAAACTTGTTTTCTTACGAATATTCTCTTTCGATGTCGATAGTTGATGAAAAAAGTACGCTAATCTATTTGATGACACTTCTATTTATGTTCGAAATGCGTGCACCGTTATGCACTTTACCTGGTTACACGCCATGTTAGCAGCTGTCGTCTACGGACAGTAATTAGCCGCGTTGTTTATCATACATTTAACGACTAAAGCATTGGAAAGCAAACAATAATATTCAGGAAATCGTTACGATCAGTGATAAAAACACATCAGCTAAATCAGTGCTTTAAACCCGTGGTTAATTACTCGCAAAGGGGTGATTTGGCAATTACTAGGTGGTCAGTTTAATAAGTACAAAAAAAAATTTTTGAACGCATTTTATTCTTTATCTTCACTTGAATTCAATACATCAGTCATCTCTGCTCAATTTTTGATTAATTAATTGCCGGCCAAACTTTTACAGAATATTTAAACGGGGTTAAGTAAAATTCATCAAACTCTACTCAGGGGTAACGACTGAGTTAACAACAAGTCATATTTAAAACGCTGATCGAAAACGCAATAACTTAAAAATGTGTTTGTATAGTTTCAACCCTTGAACGACCTGCCCAAATTTTTTACAGGCATAAATTTAGGGGGGGGGGGGGGCAATATCGCACTATTTCTAGACGAGGGCCGGGCAGCAAAAAATGGCGACATTATCGCCTTATCCTTTAACGCTTCTCGACAGGCGCGCAAAAGATGGAACAGAATAGGCCACACGGCAGGTTCGCGAGCAAGCGAATCCAATCGATTAATTGACGCTAAATTATTTACGAGCCTGCTTGCGGCTCCGGGCGCTATGATTAATGCCGGCGTCGTTTCGTTTCTTGGGGAAAAGGGTGTGTGTGGGGGGGGGGGGGGGGTATTTCTTTCGGCCACACGCGCTAGTTTAGGCGAAGGTGTCTGTCGACTTTTGAGGAAAACAAAATAAAGAAAACACGGAAAAAGGGCTGTTGAAGAACTAAGGCAGCCGACAATCTTTTCTGAGTTTTTTTTGGTTCTTTGCTTGCTTGCGTTTCATATAGAATTGCCTCCACTAGGAATGTCAGATATTAGTTGCTTACGAAATGTGACGTCGCGGGACTTGCGATAAGTAACACGCGGGATGCTAAAATAGTTTCACACAGAATCGAGGAATTTTAGCCAAAGCTCGAAAAACTTTGATTTCTGTTGGCTTTTGGCGCATAAACATGTTTTTTACTGTGTCTTGCGCGTGTAAACATTTTGAAAACTGCATATTTGATACAGTTGGAGTCCAATAGATTGTTATGTGATTGATCCCGGTACCTGGTCACCTTCAAGTGGGTTGGATGCAAAATATTAAGCCAAACTCGTTCAACTTGCGCGTTTATTTCTTTAAATCTGCAAAAAAAATGAATTTTTTTGAAGAATAAAGAGGCAAATATGATGAGCAAACGTTCCAGCAGACCAGGAGTTCTTAAACTGGGGTCCATTAACCCCTACGTAAGCTGGTCTTTGGGATCATGAAGGCCCAATTGAAATCTTAGGGTATAATTTGAAAGATGTTTTTTTTTCAAAAGAAAGGAGCTTGGTTAAAATAGGCGACTGGCGCCTTCTCTTAAAAAAACGCTCAAACTCCTTCGCTGCTACTTTTGCTACAGTTTGTCTCATGCATCAAGTAATTACTGACAAGCGCACGAGCGCTTTCCAGTTGTCGCAATGACGCGGCGGAAGCAGTGACGTCACACAAGTGGGTGATTAACAAACCGATGGTGGACGGCAAAGCAAACGGACGGTCACGAGATAATTAAATGTTTAAGAATAAATTTCGATCAGGCCACTCTAATTCGGACACATATTGACCACTTGGAATAAATCTCGAATGCAATTTGCGTGCAGAAACTGTATTTTAAACTTTGAGATTATCCTGTGTTATTTTAAACTTTGAGATTATCCACATCTAAACTTTGAGATTATCAACGCTTAAACAATATAGAAAAATTGCATCGTTTACCTTATTTTGCTACAAAATAGCATCAAGGATGTAAATTTTGCATTTAAATATTAGGGAATGCTTACACGAATATGTACATTTTTGTTGGTTGTTAGTAACACTAAAATTACCTTATTATCTGCGAAAATGTTCAAAATCGTTGAGTTCAATTTCCCGTTGATTAAAAAAAATGCAATTAGTTCCTAATATTGCGAGGATAAAGCACTTCGTTAAGGGTTATATTTTATCATTTATTCGCCAAGGATATTTGACCTTCCGTCGCCACGCGATCGCCCAGCAACATCGTTCGATATTATCACTGATCGTGGTCGAACTACGTCATAGCTACGTCACAAGATTACGCTTTGAGCGCGCAGCGATAAGATTGGGCGCCTGCCCGGGAGCGCGTGCCTGGCTCCACGCAATAACTTGGTGTCTTGTTGATGTGTGTTGTGTGCCGTTGTGTGTTTGATGGAACGAGGTATTACGTCACAGTTTTTATGCGATAAGACGCCTTTTTCTTTACATTTACTTGTACATTCTTTAGAACGGGGTCCACTGTTGGTTTTCTTTTGTTGTTTGTGCAGTATTATATATATTTTTTTCGCCTATAGTTGCAATTGTATTGCCCCAAGAAGATTGCCCGAAAAGGTAAACGAAACGTTGGCACTGTAATGAAGTTTTGCCGGAAGAGCAATTTTCCAATTAAAACAATGCCTGGCAGCAGCAGCATATTAATTTGTACGTGAAATTGCGCCATTTTTCGTCTTTCATTTCCAGCTTCGCTTGTATAGCCTTTTCACACACCCGTGTACGTTTAAACAAAAGGCTACATGCCATTCGCTTAGAATGTGCTAACACAAGAAAATATCGCAAAATGGAACAGATAGCCATGAATCCTATTCTAAGTCGGAAGAAAACCGGGCATCGAAAAAACTCTTTGCTGGTTTTGCGGGCTACATCGTCAAAATACAAGACGCTGTGATAAAAATAGGGAGTGTTTGAGCTTGCAATACACAAGCTGGCGATCCAATTAGTGCAAGTACTGTACAAAAAAAGGTAAAACGCTTCGACGCCTTCTGCAAGTCCTGCACATCAAACCTGGTGGTGTGTTGTACCAAATAAAACATATTTTAGTATAATTACATGTCTCAAGTAATTTTCTGAATCACTATAACAACAGCGACACCAAACCATGATCTTGATGTCTTTTTGTGATCATAGGCCAATGGCCTATTGCACCCAACCCCTGAGGGCCGCGCACCTGTGGTCGCATGTCCGTGCCACACATTTGGCCCAAAAATATAGATCAACACCATACTTGAAATGTTCTACTTGGCCACGCAAAAGTACATGTTTGCGAATGGTCGACTGTTAATTAAGAAAAGCGGACTTGCAATAAAAAAACTGGCTAAAAAAAGGTCGCCGTTAACAAGCGCAATGAAGCTATTCGTAGACGTGACGTTCAGCGCATGCGCAGTGCAGGCCGCAGTCAAGTCGTTGGTATTTGCAATATGCATTATTAAGAAGGCTCGTGCCGTCCGAGTTGAATCATATTCCGCTGGGGGCACGCCGTGACATTGCATAAGGAGGGAAAAGCTGACGACAAGGGCTTATTTGTAAACAATACGTGCGCACATCTGCAAGCCAGACGAAGCTGTATAACGGCTTGGAGATTTATTGTCGAGTGTGTCAATCTTTTAGGCTTAATGTTAAAAGCGGGCCTCGGTTCGTTGAACGGACGACAGAAAAACGTCCTGGCCACTTAAAGGACGCCAATTTAAATGTAAAATAGTTCGGAAATACTTGTCATAGTTAAGGGGCGGGTTTGAAGTTTACAAACTTTGTTTACATATTTACGACAATATTGTTTACACTTTGTTTTTTTTTTCTCGAGTGCTATTTTTGCTGTGATTTGGACGCCACCCTGCTGGGTTTGCAAATGATAGCTTGGGTGCTGAAATAAATTCAACCAAGTATACACTTTAAAATTTAGTGGCTGGATGTTATTTCATTGAATAAACCGGCTTTAAATCTCAATGTAAATTCGCCAGGACCTGGCGTTCACTAGTGCAATTTGAAATCGGCGAAACTAACTATTTTCTGCTAAAAATCAAGAAGCAAAAAGCAAACTAAAGGCGCGTCAAAACAAAACTTGAATCGCGGGCGCTTTCTCCCAGGTACACTATGTTGATATAGGCTGCTATGGCGCCCCGCGAGCATGTCGTTGGGTTGCAAGTCGCCTTTGATCTTCGAGGTATCGGCTACCGCAATCGGAAAATGACTTCGCGACCAACCTTAATTTCCCTTGCTCGATAAACCGAATGCTATACAACTGGAACAACCGCAAGGGATGACACCTGATTTTTTTCGTATGCCGCCTGTAAAAATCGCCGCATCGCCTTTTTTTGCAATTTAAGTGAAGCAGGCATTCTCCTGGCAAGTTATTACAACGCGTGGTTCGCGTGCAACGTTAAACGTGGCAAGAATGTCAAAGCCCATGCAGGAGTAGGTATCATTTTGAACTTGTATGGGTTTTTTTAATTACTTTTTATTTACTTTTAATATTCTCTATACTTTTATATGGGCCTTGAAATTTTTAATAAGTCTTACTACAACCTCTACCTTTTGATGCTCAGTTAGATATCCTTGTGTTAGATGTTGCACTGAATATGTGAACTATAGAAATCACCTTGACCCTTGCAAGATAAATGTCGACCTTAATTCCTGATCAGTAACAGTTCAAAATACTCTAGCACAGCTAGCAATTCAGGTCAGACACAATGAACAGATCTCAAAATATATATGTACTGACGATGCCTTTGTGGGCGAAATATATATATATATATATCTTTTCAGATCTGTTTATTGTGTCTGACCTAAATTGCTAGCTTTGCTAGAGTATGTTGCTGTCCTCGAGTTAGAATCTTGATATTTTACATAAAAACCTTCAACGGAAGAGTCGAACAAATCCCTATAGTCTGCGTTAAATTTCAAACTCGTGATCTCGGCTATTTAAGGATCGTCGTTTTCGAGTTAATGGTATACCAAGTGGTAGTATCGGTACTTGTCCGATACTAGAGTGGTATCGGCGCAGATCTGACACCGAATTAGTATGGAAATTTCAGTTTTTACGACCCAGTGCAGATATTTATACATTAAAAAGTCAAATTTTGGCCTAAAACCTTAAAATAAACGTTTCAATGTTTGAGCATAGCAATGACGTCATTGGTATCGGATCGGCTCGCGATACTTTTATCGAAAATATCGTGTATCGGCATCGAATTAAAATGTCCAGTATCGGACAAAAACAAAATTAGTTACAAAACATGACGTCATAAATTCGTAACATACGGCTTGGCTGCGAAGAACGTCGAACTACATTTCATAAACCGTTAATCGTACATCACGTAAATAATTTGAGGTAAATTGCAGCATATTCACTTTTTTAGTTTAGTGTAAGTTTCATTTTATATATATTTTAGTCGCGATCAATGCGCAACAAAAAAAATTAGCCTCTATTTCAAGCGATGTTAAATAATATATAAATTGACAACCTTTATTTGTCTCCAACATAAGCAATTCAACCTTAAGAGTTAAATTTAACAGAAAAACAGTCGATTATTAACAATTGAAGGTTATTAAACTTTTAACGCGAAAGCAATTTATGGCTTAATAACTAAATAAAATTAAACCTTTGAACGCTTTAATTTCGCCCAATTTGCTTATTTGAGCATAATGAAAAAAAGGTACACGGTGGCAGAAAATAAAGTTTTCTTTTTTATAAAGTTTCATTTTATATATATTTTAGTCGTGATCAATGCGCAACAAAATCCCTGTGTTTCTGGAAACTTTTCTAGCCTTAAATTGGCGGAGTGTTGCTTGTACGACTTACATGCCGAGTTTGGGGGGAACTTGTCGCGATGATCGTTGCACGTGGCCAGCAGCCGATAGCAGAGGTCAAGGTCATATCCGGGCTTGCCTGCTACGTCACTTACAACCTGAAAAGGAAGGCAGAGCGTTAATTTGCGCGAAAATGTGCGAAATTTGCCTCAACATTTACTTTTAAAAGGTAGCAGGTTCGAAAAGCAAAGAACAGCAATTTTTATTCTCACACGATTTGCCGGCAGTTCCCAACAGGCAGTCGAACCGGACTCTAACCAAAACTTTTTTTTCGGTTTTGGGCAATTTTGTTCGAACTTTAACCGAACCCGAACCTGTCAAAACCGGTTCACTCCAGCATTACGTCACAACTTTTGAGTTATGTCGTGTTTGAAAGTTTTAAAAAAAAATTATCAAATAAAACATTTTTTATTTTTAAGATATTTCAATAATGGGATGCTTGATTTTTAATGCGTCGCAAAACTTGAATTAAATACGAGTTGCAATTTAATAATTATTCTCTAGATCTATTGAACCACATTTCAGATATAACGCATCTCATTTTGTATCCGAACCGGCATTTAATAAACCGGTTTTGAAAATAAACTTAGCCGAACCGGAGCTGTAATGAACTGTTTAATTGCTCCGAACCGAAACCAGAGCTGAACCGGATTTCGACAAAATCCTTGGAGCCAAACCGAACCGAAATGAAACGGGAAAGGCAGACGGTTCGACTCTCTAAATTCCAACAATTTGACATATTTTGACCAATTTGCTTTCTATAGCAACAAACAGAAACTGTGATGAAGGGTTCGCCGTTTACCGAAACAAATTAAAGCGCCGTTGGTAGGCGTTTACTAATCTGTTTTTTTTTTCGTCTAACGCGCGCAACATTCGTCATCCGATCGAGAAGCCAAGAAAATGGAGGTGGCGCAAAAGACATTTCGAGGAGACGCTCCCGCAAAACGTCATGACACCTTAACCGAATTAAAGTCAGAGCCCTTGGCGTCGTGCGCAGGACTGCAGCGGTGGCGCCGCGAAAACATCAAAAGCGTAATTATTAAAGCCGATCCATTATTCATGCATCGAGGAATGGAACCAAGGGGAGCAACGCTATACGAGTGCTTATTCTTGTTTTTGGATCCAACAGAAAGTGCCCACTTCTCGTTCGGCGATTTAAAACCTGCTTTCGCAATACTTTTGTCGCACAGGTTTTTTGTTTTATCGTTTGTGTGTGCGTTACTGTTTCCATATTTATCGATTCCTAACACGAGGCATACCAGCCATTGAATGAAAATGGTCTTATTTGTTAAAATGCACATATCACACATATGGAATAATAAGGTTACAATTTGATACAATTTAAACGACAATATTTACAACAAGCTCACTAATAGACAGAAACAGCGATGGTGATTATTATATGCCATAAGTTAGCATTGAATATTTTCCAGCCTGTTGTTCGTTCTCTCTCTCTCTCTCTCTTTCTTTCCTTATTTATTTCTTTTTTCTTTCTTTCTCACTCATGTAAATTATATCGCGTTTTCACTTATGTACCTCGCCTTTCACGCTTTATTTCTTATGTTATCACGTTTTCTGCTGGCACCTACTCATAAGTTACATTCGGCCCTCAAACCCTTTTGTTCCCTCGTTGTAGTGGTTTGGGCGAAAAAAAAAAGGAAAAATGTCGGAGAACTTTTCGAAAACTTTTTGTAATTTTGTTTTAAACATTTCAAGCTCCTTTTTAGACGTTGGCCGCTTTTAATTGTTTTATGCCTTTGCTTATTTTATTTACGTTTCCTCTATATTAAATACAGAAGAAGACTTCGTGTAGCGCTTAGCATTCGACAGGCCATTAAATAGGGATTCTGAGAAGGGTGTATCACTTTCACGGTCAGCGCCCTGGTTTCTACGACCACTTGAACGGTTCTTTTGGCGCCATTTAATGCCACCAGGTTTGTCAGCTAACCAGTAGGTTAAGAAGTGATTGGTGTTGGGTAAACCCTTTGAATTTTTCGGAACGGAAGTATAAGCAAGAAATAGAGCTGTATTCATTTGCAAACACCCGAAAAAAATTCTCCCCAGCAAAATATCCCTGCGTTGGAACATTGGGGATGCTGAAACTTGACGCTTTGGTCCAAAACCGAAAAAAATTTGAAGATAATATCCTAGAATAAAAATCTTTTATTTTGTTTATTTGAGCGTAATAATGACGTCATTTGGTGTCGGGTCGGATCGCGCAGTAGAAACTGCAAAAATGAAAACTCTCGCGATCCGATAACAAATGACGTCACTACTAAGCGCAAAAGTACTAAATGAAAACAATTTAAAGATTTTTTTTAAGTTATTGGATCAAAATCAATTTGGTATGGGGTCGGCACCGATACGACCTTGTATCGGACGATAAGCGATACCGTATCACTTGGTATCGGCTCTGATCCTAGTTGGACCGCCAAAACTGCCTACAATAAACTGTTTGTAGCACCCTTACACGGCGTCAAATCGAGCGCCTTCGCGACACGCGTCACATATGATGCGCGCGGCACGCGACATGCGACGTCGTTGGCGATGGAGGCGAAAATCGATCGGGGCAGTTTAATTATTGATATATGCGGCGTGATGTCGCCTGTTGAGGCTTTGCACCCGCTTCACGTTCCATCAAATTCGGCGTTTTTTTTTCTTCCAACAAGGCTTTATCTCTTTTTACAAATGCATTTATTTTCTACATCAACAACCGATTTTATGTTGCGATTGGATTTCTTAGATTTCAACAAATATTGTGCGACTGAAATGCGCTCCACAAAATCGCTCATATTTGTGTAATTTAAAAAACAGCGTGAGTTTAAAGAATAGATAAAGATCTGAAATTCTTAACTCGTTGTTTGGGGGCAATTTTGCCAAATCACTTTAAAATAGAACGAATCCTTAAAAACAGCGCAGCACGGTTTACTACACGCATTCCCAGCATCACCAACAAAGCCAGCGTTCTGATCACATGTGTTTCCGCTCGCTTTCATAAGCATGCAACGACCGAGAAAGTAAAGCGCATTTCAACCCCACTTCCAATATCAACTTTCACAAGAACGAACCGGGCATTTTTTTGTTCGAGCCGCAATTGAAAAGTAGCAAAGTGGAACGAAGGGTGATGACCGTCTTTTGATCGTCGCAAGAGTGCGCCAACAGTAGCGAGCCGGTCATCCCTTTAGCCCCCACCTCCCCCAGAGAGCGATACAGCCCCACGTTTGACAGAATCCAGTACGCCTGACAGGGGTTAGAAGGGTGTGGGGTTCAGCTCGTTTTGAGGAATTCGGAAACGCTACAGAGGGTAAGGCTAATCGACGCTATATAGGCGGCGGAAAACAACGGTCTTGACTTTGAGACGCGTCTGCCAAACTGCCGGAAGTTCGAGTGCTTGTTTGCAATACATTTATTTCATGTAGGTGCGCGGCGAATTATTATATTCAGCCTTGAGTAGCTAATGTGTGAGAAAGAAACGAAAAACTCGTGCTGCAGAAAATGGCGTATACCGTGACCATTTTAATCGAACGGGCATATTTTATTTTTATTTTGGCGAAAGGCTAACCTTTTATTCTTTTCTATTTAGGCGTAAAGCGGAATCTTATATCTTTTTACGAGGAAATCTAAATCGGCTTTCTCCCAATAAAAACCCTTAACACATCAACGGGTATTTTTTCCCGTTGCTAAAAATCTACAAAAACAAACGAGCCTGCTAAAAAGCGTTTAGAAAAATAGAAAACCTGATTTAGAAAAAATAGAAAACCTGAGTGTGTGAAAAACGAGCAAAAATGTATTTTCCCATTAAAAGGGCCTATATGCATATTTACCCGACAAAGCAGCCCCAACCCTTCCACACTCATACCCAAAGTCACGATTTTTCGATTTGAACGCCAGCACCTGTCCTAAAGGTCGCCAAGGTCGCACGGGCACTCGTTACCTTGCGAGTGTTTTTTTGAGGCTTGAACTAAAAACATTTTTTTTTGGGAGGGGGGCGAAAAAATTTTTTTTTTTCTTTGGCACGAAAAAAAAAATTCAAACAGAGTCAGTCTGTCGGGGGCGGGCAACCTCAGACTGGCGGACATGCCTGGGGATCGTAGCACTCGTTGGGGTAACCCGATCGGGCATTTACGCTGCAGGAGCCACGGCGCTTCTGAGAAGCTTTGACTGCATGGGTCGCTTTCCTTTCTGGGGCTCTCTTAAAAAAACGGCCCCAGATCGCGCTCTACGTGGAAGCGTGGCTGGGTGATTGGCAGGTTGTAGGTCGGAAACCAACTTCTTAGAGCTATTTGCTTCAACTTGTACGCGTAATCATCATGAATTTGTTTAACGAGCAAGTGTCAGCGCGGCCGAATTTCGATTTTTTTGATAAGTGTATGCTGTGCAAATAAAGTTAGGGAGTTTAAATCGACGGTATTCGGTTTTCCCATGCTGTAGCTTCTGAAATACTAAATAACGAATTTCAACGCTAGTAGCGGTCGAAAAGTTGACAAACCATTTTAAGTTTTTCGTTCAACCACAACAAAAAAAATTAGGAAAAAAAAATCAAAAAAATTCGTCGAACCATTTTAAACTAACTCAGTGTTTTTCAACCTTTTTCGCGGCGGCCCAAATATTATGTGTAAATATGACGAGTAAGGTTCAGCCACCTAATTGTTTTTTTCTTGTAAGCGAAATAAAAGCTAGGCATTGGCATAAAGAATTTCGAATTTTAATAACTATACATTATTTGTATTGCTTCCTTAATTTTCCTAACTGAGAAATTTTGCTCAGAAACAATCCCAATTAGTAAAAACATGTGAATTAATGCAGTCAGCGACCCAACCAAATCAAACAGCGACCCAATTTTGGGTCGCGACCCATAGGTTGAGAAGCACTGCACTAACTCCTTTATGGCATATCATGAATTGATAACAACGGGGTTATACAGGAAAACCGAAGTCTCCCACACAACGAGGGCAAAAAGCGTGTTTTTTGGTTTAGCTCGGTCGCCGACCAACTCATTAATCATTCAGAAACAAGTGAACCCTAAGCAACTCCGACTTGAATGTTCCTCGTCCATAAAATAAAAGTTTCTTTTTATCGAGCCGCGCCGTCGCCCTTTGCAGCGTGCGTTATGCATTATGCAAAGCGGACGGACATCGAGGTGCCGAGGACGTGGTTCGATTAGGATCGAAAACAGAGGCGAATTTCGATCTGAGACGGCGAAAAATAAATTGTCGAAAAAAAAAAATCGTTCGCCTTAATTGACCGCGTGAAGCCGGCAGCCGACGTCGATGCCATGAATATGGATGATGACAAGTGTAGGAAGAATTCTGAGTACAATTTGAGGTGAAAAAAAATAAAAAAAATGTTGAAAGTCAAGTGAGTTGAAATGCAAAAAGAATGTTTGTCTGCTTATTGTCCGGTTTTAGCAATTTAAGGTATTGCTAGATTTTAACAGCTTTTAAAACTAAAAAAAAATTACATAAAAACATTAAATTTAAACCGATCGGCAGTAAACTTAACAAAATATATTTTTTTTAATAAAAAAATTCAAATATTCTTTTTTTAATTTAAAAAAACAAAGGATTAGGTGTCTATCTATAAGGGCTCATTCGAGCAAAACGTTCCAAACTAGCAATTTTCACCTTCTCACACATAAATGCAGCAAAAAGATCCCATAAAGACAAAGCGCCTTTAAATAAAAGCGTGGACGACAAAAACAACCAAATCACGGCAACTTTCCGCCGTAAGCAAAAGGCCCTAATCCCACCAGACCTCTCTTTGATTCAAGCGATGGCCAGACAGGTCTCACCCATCACTTGGCTCGCCAGAGTGTTGCAAAAGATAATTGGTCGCGGTCGGAATAAAGGAGGGTAGACAGGAAATAGCTGCAAGGTCGTTATCTGCAACCCGAACGCCGGGTGTAGGGTTACATTGGGGCGGCGTGGTTTTAACGGGGTTGCGCAAATGGGGACGGTATGTTCGGATTGGCTGGGGCGATGTTGGGGCAATGGGTGGGGTTTAAGAAAGAGGGTCGTTTCGTAAGTAGTATGGCGAAACATATAAATTATGTTGTGCTTTTCGAGTTTCAGTATGGCCAATAGGGATATTCAAAGTAGAATACCAAGGTATTCTAGAATAATAGGTTTCGAATCTAGAATAACGAATCCAGAATAGCGAATCCTAGTATATTTTTATTACATTATTTAACCTCGATTTTGTTTGGGGAAGGGATTTTTTGTTAACATGTGTACATTATAATAAAAAAAATCTGCCATATGTTTAACATTCTTAACAACTGTCATTTGAAGCAGTTGTGTAAACTGTAATATGTCAACTGTCCAGGTTGTTGCCAAAACTTATATTTTTGCCAATAGTGAGTACAATGCAACACCGAACACAGAACTCTTTAGCAATTCGGCCCTGTTTTTAAAGCATTGTTGCTTGTTGAGTTTTTGTGCTTCTTTTTTTGACTAAAAAGATCTGTTATGCAGTCAAATAATGTACTGCAAAGAATAAGTTACTATTGACATAACGAATACTTGACAATTACGCTGTGCATTACTGTATAACCTCGCTGAAAATCCAGCACCTCTTACAACGTAATGTTACGTTTGCAACTTAACGCATTTAGGGAAATTGGGAACTCCCCACCTGAAATTACACGTTAGTCGCTCGCCCAATAATGCTTGATTGACACCTAATTATTAGACGAACGTTATCGCGAGACGCGGTAATTTGTCGCCCGAAAAAACGCTGACACTGCACTACCAGGTTACATTTAAAGCAATCACGATAAATTGGTCGCCGCAGCGACAGGCCAACTTACCACACGCGTTTGTACAAACGTTAAATTATATCGGTTCCAATTACCCGAAATAAACGGCAGAATTGGATTCGAATCTCATCTGGATTCGAATCCAAGGATTCGATATTCTACTTTGAACATCCCTAATGGCCAATGTCGTGATTTCTAGATTTTTAGCCAAACAGATTGCTTAGAGGCCAACATTTCGGTAATAGCCTATCCAAACGCATCCCGGTAATTTAATAAGTATGGCGTTATGATTCGTCTGTACACTTCATCATCTGGGCTATATCACAATATGGGAAATTCATGGCTTGGTTGTTTTGATTTTCGAGTTGTTTTATATAAGCGTCAGTATATATTCATGTAGCACACCGCTGATGTGTCGCTAACAGCTTACATAGGTAATTACATATATGTACTGGTCCACATTTCATACAGGAGATTTTTTTTTCGTGCGCCGTGACTGCTAAAACAACTAATCGCAGCCTACTACACTAGTAGCATTTACAAACGCCCCTATAATTTGTGCATTGCAAAGTTAAATTAAGAACGACACAAGCTTTGAAGAGCTCACGCCTCTTTGTTATCCAACTTGCGCGTTCAGCACCCCTCCAAACCCCACGCGTACCCAGCCCCAACGAACAAGAGCCGGTATTTTCACACGGGGTAATTACCGCACCCCGACCGCCCCTTGTGGGGCAAAGCGGCGCCCAAGGGGGGTTTGGGGGGTGTGGCGTAATGATGTTTCGCCCGGCGTTGCGCTTGGCTACGTTACATAACCAGCGGGCGCAGAACTCGGCGGCATAGCATCCCTTTTGCCCGCGCGCAATTGAATGGCTATTACGGGTCTGCGGTCCATGTGGGGGTATAGGGTTGAGGTGTGTGATTCCATGTCGGAATGTGGTTCACGGTCGACAGATCCTTTGTGCGCCAACGAGCATACGTTACCCGGCGACGGGCATTTGCGTGTTTGCGGAGAGCGAAAGGCCCTTTATAGGCGGGATCGTGACAGCAGGGCTAGGAGGCGCTGCGAGTTGGGCCGGGAACGGGTTTGCGGGTTCCAACAACCGCTAACGGTTTTGTATAAATTACAAGGAAAGCGTGTGAACCGAGCGCAGAATTGAAACCGTCGGCTATCATGTGAACTTCGATTAGAGGCGAAAATGATAAAAGTTTGCGCACAGAACGTTCGGCAACCTTTTGGCGTGATGCTATAACCAAGTGGTCTTTTTTATAACCGACCCCAATTTAAATAAAGTGAAATCAGCATTTACTGGATGCAACCTCAGTTGGTTGCTATAGCCGACTATTCTGTAGAGAACGAAAAACCTTTGCGTCGACAGTGAGAATCGGAGTTTAAATCAATTTGCGTCCACAAAATAAGTGTGCTTGTTTGCGGGGTATTATAGCGAACTAAAAGTATACTAAAAAGTATTCAGCTGTGACTTTTTTGTCAGTTCGCTGAGGGTTGCAGTAAGTTTCAAGCGAGCTTATCGGTTAATTATCGCCCACCGGAACATAATGACGTCATCAAACAACATACGGTGAAAAATAAACTGTAAAGCTGACGACTTTGTAGATATTAATGTACATAGTCATTTAAGCGTTTTAGCGTTAAGATTGTGACGCAGCAATTTTTTATGAGAATTTATTAGATTTAGGTATTTGGCAAAAAAAGAACCGTTATGAAACGCAGAATACACAGTATTCTGCTGTTACTGATCAGAAATTAAGGTCGACATTTATCTTGCAAGGGTCAAGGTGATTTCCATTATTCACATATTCAGTACAACACAATTATTAAAGCGTTTGATGTTTGGTGGGTAATCTACGAAGGCACTCGACTTGACTGATCACAATAGCATTGCAGCATGCAAATGCGTACAACGCTCCGAAAAAGCCTCTCGTAATTACAACTGCGCGTAAACAAATACACAAAACGCCAGGGAAAATCGCCAACATATATAGACCGTTAGGACTTAAATCTCAAACGGCGCAAATAGCGATCGGCAGTGAAAAAACCTGAAACGCGTAAATCCAAGGCGCTCGTAACACTCCGTAACGACCGACGTTAAAGGCGAAAGCCGCCGGGCGCGAGGAACGAGACTCAATTAACAAGGCGACGATGCTTCATATTATTGCCAGATGATAACTCAAACAAACGCCTGAGGCGAAAGTGTGTGCGTTCGGCGCTGTGAGGCAACAGGTCGCGTTAATCATTGATCGGCCAACTTTAAACGGTCGCCACAGAAGTCAAACACAAGCGCTGGCGACTTTGCTTTTTTGCTGTTGCAAGAGGGGCATGTTTCTGAACGTTGTTGCTGAAGGGCTTTCCGTATATAAACATGGAAGTTGCGCAATGGGGAGTTATGGGAATGCACTGTTGAAACAGTATTTTCGATACTTTGTTCACATTCCGAAACTGATACCCCATGAGCAAAAACACGGCGGTAAGACCTGATACCAACTACGTCATTACTATGGCCAAATAAGCAATATTGATCAAATTAAAACGTGCAACCGTGATGCTTTTCAGGTTTCGAGGGTTAAAATCGACTTTGAAGCTTGTTCATAGCATCGATTGTATTATCAATTCATTATTTTCGAGCAAAGGTCGAAAATGTTATGTTGATCCGCAAACTTTGGCTGAAATTCACGAATGAGGGATGAGATTCGACATTCAAACAAATCATAAATGAACGAAATAAAAACAGTTTGCACTTTTGCGCACTTGATTCGTTTGACGGAAGGTTCGTGCGTGATTTTTTGCTAAATTTCAATACCAATGACGATAATGTTGGTATCCGTCTGCATGTTCGCAGCTTACCAATTAAAAATGGTCAATCACAGGAAAAATTTGGACGCCTTTTGCAGCGGTTGTGGCAACATACAATTTCAACTAACTTTAAACCCATTTAACCCATCGTATAGCGAGTCATCTCTGGACATTACGCAGAAATCACGTAACAACGTGCAGCTGATTTCTAACGGCATCAAGCATAAAGAGACTTGCCCCTCGTGAAATCGATTGTTCGCAAACGTCAGAAATGAATATAAAGTGCAACATTACGAATTAAACCCGGTGTATTTATAACTCACGTGTTGAATGCATGCATTAAAAACAGTCTTGTAAGTTGAACAATAGCTAGACACACAAACAATCAGTCAATTTACAAATGTATTTTCATTGCTGGTTTTTGTAAATTACCCTTTTATCACAAATATGCCTAATGAGAGCATAATTTCACACTGCATGACGAATCCCCGGCTTTGGTACCACCAAGGGGTACACGTACCTCTGGTTAAGAACCCCTGACCTAAAAAATGCTTAGAGTTTTTCGCCCGACGTTACGCAACCATTTGCTGTCAGGCGGGAAAACCATTAGGGGTAAACGAGGCTCGACGGGGGAGGGGGTCCCGAAGCGGGGGGGGGGGGAGGTCACTGACGCTCTCCTGGCCGCAGTGACGTTCGTGGCCCGACACAGGTAGCGAAAATCACACCTGGCATCCGTCGCGCTTCGTTGAAAGAAGCGTGCGGTGTAAATTCGTGGGGGGAAAAAGCTGTTTTTTATCGGTAACGAAAAGAGCAGGTTGCGTTTAAAAAGGAAGGGGAGTTTAAATACACAAATCTTTTCCTTTTTAAATTTTGGAACTTGGTGTACATTTCTCATTTTCATCATTTCGGCCAAATTACGACAGTGTTAGGATTTCACTGACGCGCGAAATTATTGGTTGAAAAACAAAAAAAATGTTTTGGTGGGTTGGGTTGTTGTAACATGTCACGTGCTTTACATTTAAATTTCAAACTATTTTTTTTTTTAAACCCAGAAAGATCCTAGTAGAAAAGTGTAACACCCCATCTGTCGAGTTCACGTGCAACAAGGGTGCGGCGGCATTGCGGAAGGTAACTTAATACACACGCGACGGTCATACTTTGCCGGCGCTCGGTTGTGGCTCATTTGCTGTAGCGAGGACGTACGATTCACGCACATTCCTGTGAGGTCGCTAACTTTGCAAAACAAATGGGGGTGTCGTGTATCTATAGTCAGACTGCCAAGCAAACCACTTCGGTATCATGCTGCAGCCAAACCGGTGTTTAGTATTTTAGTCTGGAGCAGTGGTTCTCAACCGCCGGTCCGCGTCAACTTTCCTGCCGGCCCGTCAAATATATTACAATGTTAATCGCAATTGCAAAATTCAAGATGTTGAAGGCTTTTCCATCAAATTTAGAACTTCGCCAGCTCCGTAATTACACGTAACATAGAGTTAATGGTCTACTTTGGACTTCATTGTACGTCACAATGCTGCAAGTGTTTTGGCCAACTGTTTAAAAGTAGGCTACAACTCGTTCAAGTCTTAAATTTTAAGACCAGCTGTATGTGAAAGCTAAAAAGTGTTTTAGTTGCATACTGTTGCGTTATCAAATTTTGGGTTGATTTCGATTTTTGAAGGTCCACCGGTCCGCAAAACTTGTTTTGAAATTTTACCGGTCCGTGTGCTAGAAAGGTTGAGAACCACTGGTCTGGAGGACCAAGTTCAACTCTTACTTGAATGTCACTTTTTGAGACGGATGTTGCTGGAATTTGGAATTTAGATTAGTTGTATCTTTAAAACGAACCCCAGCAAGTGCTTGTGACGCAGTCGGCATACACCAGTGTTTCTAAATCCGTTTTTCGCGGCGACCCAAACAATACGCGTAGGGATAGGAGCAAAGCTCAGGCGACCAAATTCTCTTTACTGAACTCTTTGAAGCTTTGAGTGAGCAAAACGCAAATTAAACAAAGAATTACCAAACACAAATGTATTTCATATGAACCATATCTTCCTTATTTTTTCCTCTAGATTTTGGAAAAAAATTGTTGAGAACCAACATTAATAAACCTAACGATAAGAACTACTGCAGTCGCCCTAACTATAACGTTGTTGCGGATTTGGGGTCGCGAGCCATAGGTAGACAAACACTGTTATACATACTAACTTTAAACTGCTCAACGAAAATATTACGGGGTGAAGGGCGAGAAATAGAAACAACTCAGCTCACGATTTAAAAGTGTAGCATTTCGAAGCCACAAGGCGCATATGACTCACGAAATTCGACGAACTTAAACGTAAGGCTACAAGCCGCCCAAAGCCGTCTAAGCCCGTAAAGTAACTCGCCACCCAAGATGCATTTAGTGCGTGCTTGCGATACTGGGTCAAAAACTGGTGGGTGGTTTAGGGGGGAAGGGGGTGTGTTTAACGGTGTCGAGTTCTCACGTCGCCAGTCGTCAATGGAGCGTAACAACAACTGTCATAAAAGCATTAAGGTTTCTAACAAATATTTTTTTTATTTGGGTACACTATGCACGGATCTGTAATGTAGCTTAATAATAATAAATAATACTAACTGAAGTTTATACAAGTATCGAAAACGTCTTAATCAAGATGCTGTCGATCTACTAGACCTTTTTGGCTTTGAAATTTATTTTTTTTATTTTTTTGTGTTTTTCCATTTATTTTACTACGAGCGTTCAGTGTCCTTTAACATTTAAATAGATTTCCGAAATGTTGGTTAACAATTACAATTTCATGAGGAGCTGTTTTTAATTATTAATATTATCCCTGGTAGCAACAGTTTTTGTTTTGTTTTTTTTTTAACGAAAAATTTTAGTTATGTATACCTTTTGACAACTTCTCTGCAACGAAAAAATATATTACGTGCTAAACACACTGAAATCACCCACAATAGCATTAGAAGACATGTTATCCTACGAATTATGAAACTACATACCAGCAAAACTGAACGCTACACAGTCGTGTAACGCCTTATTGCTTTTCACTTTTCGGTGCCCAGCTAAAAAAGCAACGCAGGTCACCCAAAGGAATGACCGCAGCCAGAATGCGGATGTTATCTTAACCGCACTAGGGCGCAACTCGAAAGACACCCGTGGGTCGTGGCGGTGGTTTGAGTAATGAACAAGTTGTCGGACCTTATCGTACGACTGACAATCAGGCCAACACAACAACTACAAGGATTTTCAGCACCTGGGCAAGAGTGGAGCTTTCCAAAACACATTTAAGGAACGCTTTTGTCTTTCGATATTTTTTGATGTGAATATAAATCCACGATAAATCAAAACGCGAACCTTTTAATTTCTCGGGAAAACGGCCAGGATATTTACAAAAAAAATGCCCAGACCGCAGTTTTTCACTTTCAAATATTTAGACCAAAAGCCGGGTAGGAAACAAATTTTTTATGTCGTCTATTTCTGCGCACGTACAAGATTTTTCCGTAATACTGTAAAACTAGGCGACTCTTGCGCATTTCCGCAACCAATGTTGGTCCAACCAAAAGAAAACACCAACAAGGTCCGAATAAAAAGGGGCAAAAACGGGGAGGAGTAGCTTTTAGACGAGGCATTGACCCAAAAAAGAAAAAATGTTAGGGAAGTCGTTAAAATGAGCAAACGGCCCTATAAGGTGAGAGAGTGCAGTGGATAGGGAGTCGTGGGTTGGTTTGCGTTGTAGAGGTGCAGTGAAGCGAAAAGAGCGGCCTCGCCGTCTCCAGGCATCACCTGTCCAACGTTTCGCTTTGCACCCGAAACGTTACTTTTCGCGGTAACTACGCCTCGAGAAAGCTGCACAGAACACGTGGATGGATCACGAACTGGGCGCCTGCAAACTGTCGACTTTTTTTGCTGGACGAAATGCGTTGCGTTTCGTTGCTAAGTGTGCACGTGAAAATATGCCGAAAATGTGCGAACATTTAAACTATACTTTCAAGAAGTTATGGTTATTGCGCGCTTTTAGATTTATTTCCGACACTCGTATATGCGAATTACGATAAACGGACATCAAACCGTGTGCAATCTTGCCGACCTTAATTGGCATTTTTTCCTATATTTTTATTATTATTATTTGTTTGTTGAAGGGTAGGAGGGGGTAGACTGGTGGAACCATACTTTGACGTGTTTGAAATAACCGCTACAAGAAAGAATTAAAATTGTTTTGGCAAAGTGTAAAGTTGGACGTTAGCAACGCTTTAATCGTTACATCTCAAGAATCGGTATTCCTAGTTAAGCTACAGCCGACTGTACTGGACGCCTTATCACCTTGACTACTGAACAGCAGCAAGTAGGACTTCATCAAAGTCACTCAACTTCAGCCATTCAGCGAAATATTTAATACGGAAAATGCAAACTAGTGTGAACCAATTACTTTTCGACTGTGCTACACGGCAAAAAGGAGCTAGTATTTTAAATCCTGATATACAGGCTGAGGTTTTGATATATGGGCTCAGGAGACGCCAGCGCCGACTACAAAGGCCAGCGATGGAGGCGCGACGACGGGCGAAATCGCACACGCAGCCTTAAACCGCAACATCAAGGCCCAGGCGCGCTGTTGACAAAGCATAGACTTATCTCGTTGGACTTGTTAAAAATCGCGATCTTTATCGGCGCCCCGGCTGGGACGAGATGCTGTGTGTGCTGTGCGTTGTGCCTTTATCGTGGAACTGCCGCCGACTCAATAAACCTCGCGATGGCGCAGGTCGTTTTGATAAGACCCCCTCCCCCGCTAAATCTGCGATTTTTTTTGTTTAGGGCTGAGATATGTGTTTTTATATGAAAAAAAAAACGAAAAACCTGCGTAACGTCAATTGTTTTGCGCACGCTATTTGTATTTTCTGTTAAATATTTTTATTCCAAAGGTAATTTTTTTTTAACTGTTTTTTTTTACAGTTGAGCTGCGATCAATAAATTAATGTGACGGGTAAACTGAAAGGCGTCTCGTGCAAGCGCGTGTCGAGAAAGACGGGGTTTCGCGTCTTCAGAGCGACTTGAACACGAAGGGGGGACCGAGGGAGGTGAGAGCGGTGCTACTCAGGTGTTGTGAAGGCGCCGTCACGCACCAGAGCAGCAGAGCAGCAGGTATGCTGACGCAAAAGCAACACAAGACATCGGCTCGATTCAAAACGGTTAGGGGGGTAGAAATGGTCCATCTAACCACGCCACCGAACGCGCAAAACCGCCGGCGAGCAGCATCTCGACTTGTGTACCGGTCAACTAGCACAGCCACTTAGCAAGCTGTGACTTTAACCCGTTAAAAAACAGAATCACTTTCAAACATGGTCAGTTTACATTTTCGAGTTCTTTTTAATATACTAAAATACCACAATCCGACACTTTAATATTTTCACCTTTAAGTATTTTCGCAAAATGACTTGTACTTATAAAGTGACTTGTTAAAAAATCGAAATAAAGGCATTTTTTTAGAAAGTCTGCGGTTGTGCAAACAATTCGACGACTTGAGGCTCTAAATTTAAGTATTTTAGCAAATGACTTGTCGACTTAAGGATAGAGTACTTTTGTAACAGTGTTTACGTCAGTACTATTCGTACTATAGACAAAAGAACTAGCCAAGATCGACAGGCAGTATACGAAGAAATTATAAAACCATCCGAAACACTTTTTTCATACCACGCACTTTCGATCATCCACAGAGTTCGAAATGTGAGATACAAAAAAAGCGACGCCCGAGACAACAATTGGCCAGGTTCTGAAAACAAACAGTGGCGTAAACCTGCCTCGAATTACGCGCGTCGATCGCGGCAAATTCACTGTCACGCGCGTCACGGTTCGGCGACGCCTCGTCGCGCTTGGTTGCGCAAGCAGCGACAGCGCTCTGCGGTTTTCCCTCGGAGCGAAAGCCAAGACGCCAAGGCGAAAGAAAGGCGCTGGGCGCGATCGTATCAATTGTACACCGGTTACTTGCGGTCTTTGGATGTCGGTGTTTGTTCTCAAGTTTAACGTGCGCGTCTGACCGTTAAGCAGACACTGGCGGACGAGGCGGGTGTGTGTGTGTGTGGGGGGGGGGGGGGGGGGGTCTGCTGCCAGGACGCCGCGTCCGGCTTCCGACATTACACAGAGGCGCCCTTAAACCTTCACAGGCGACGACGGCAAAAACAACATCGCCACGGTCAAGGCGCTTGCTTGTTCAGACGGAGGTTTGATTAGGCGAACTCAATGCCGTTGGTGGCGCTATAATCGATTTACTTTGCTTTATCCGGTGCTTCAGGGTTTTCGGGGCTTCGGAACTCGATTTTATCGCTTCGGGAATGACTTCAATTTTTTCGGTCTGGGCCGTCTCCGAAAGTTCGCAGGCTTTGTAGAAAGAGCCAAATATGACCGCGCTTATTTACAAATCAAACCACCGCACATTTCGCTTTCGGAACAAAATCCGTCTGGCACTAAATTTTGCGGCAATATTTCGGCACATTTTATTTCGCAGTCGAGCAATTTCAGCAAAGCAAAACGCCAATCGCGCAAACTTCAAGCCGCACGTCTGAAGCGACGCACTGCGCTCATTAAAGCAATTAAAATTTCGGCGTCAAATAACAGATTGGAAGCTGCTTGAGCGCTGCAAAATGAGCATAACGGCATCACGACCCGCAGTAGCAACAGCAGCGTCCTATTGTCGGCGTTTGGCAAATCGGCGAGCGCAATCTTATTGATTGGCACCTTCGGGCTGCTCCGTGACGCAAAGCGCGGCTCCGAACGGGAATCGCGCGCAAACGGAATGTTAATACATTTAGGAGCGAGCGGGCGCGGCGGCAAAAGACTCGAAGCGACCAGTAAAAAATACTAGAGAGAAAAGAAGAGAAAACAGTGCGAGCGGCAACAACTAGAGGCCAGCAAACAGTGACATGGCTTTCTCGCCGCCATCGATTTTCGCGCTGCCTGTCTGCCGGCTCGTCACGCACCAGTTGGCGCGTGATTGATTGGCGAGCGAGAGGAAGCCATTTGCCGCTGCTTGCCGCAAACCTAGTGGTTTTTGTACGTAGGCGCTTGTCAGGGCAGCCACCGACCAGTTGGCTGGCTTTTCGCTCGAAGAGTAGCTGCCGAGCTATGACGGAAAACGGCTGCAAGATGTCCAAACAGGTTTTGGGTTCGATAGAGTGGGATTTCTTATGTATTTTTGTTGGAGAAAGTGCAAACTGAATGCAACCACATCGACACTTTTATGTAATTACATCGACAAACAGCCCATGTTGTTAACCCCTAGTGTAATGGTTTTCCAACTGGGTTATCCCCCCCCCCTTGGGTTCGTGAAGAAATGGGTATCGGAATATTTTTAAATTTATTCCCTGATGAATTTTATTACTTAAAGCACACCCGTCTCGTTTATTCAAACCTTGTAGAAGAAATTATTGTACAACTATTATTCTTAAATTTACGTGGTAAAAAGGGGGTTTTGCTAAGTAAACAAGTTTCAGAAGCACAGCTAAATGGCTTAAAGTATAGGGCAAGGCATAAAGCTATATATATATGTATATATTATACGCATGCCACAGGAAAGTTCTAAAAATTCAGTAAATCTGGCAAAAAACGAGAAATATTTTAACCCAGTCTGGACATACCGGGGTGAAACCCTTTTAGTTGTGCAGAAATATTAAAAAAACGCGAGTGTGATGATGACTGACAACTGTTGGCACACAAAACGACAAATTTAATGATCGCCGAACGGCGCAATCGTGCGCTATACTCTGGCATCCAAAATCGCAGAAAGGCGTGATTTCGGTCACGCAGGCGCAATGAAAACGTCGCCAGAAACAAGTGCAACTTCAAGTCACACTGAGAAAAGACTGCCGTGAGCAAATGTTTTCGGATTCTAGTAGTCGTCGCACAGGGAACTGAACGCGTTTCTTTTTTCGCCATACATCGACAACAAAACAAGTACTTTCAAACCCTTAATGCGAGCGACACGGTATTATTGACCTGCATTGGTTTGGAAAGGGGGGCTTTTCATTTTGCCCAGCGCCAAATTTGTAGAGTGTAGACCAGGGATGTCCAACCTTTTAGCAGAAAAGGGCCGCATTGCCACTTTAAAAATTTCGATGGGCCTCAAACCTCTCAAATTAAAGGGGCGACGTCCTAAGTTACGTCATATCGTGACGTCATAAAACAACTTAACTTATAAACACCCGCTCTTGGAGAATGAACTTATGCGCGAATATGCAAGTAATCTCGATCTTATTTATTAGTTGTATCATGGCGAAGCGCAAAAATTTGAGTTTTTACATCTTTGGCCTGATAAATTTCCTTAAAACGGTCCGAAAACATACACATTTAGAAAAACACACATCTTGCTTAGCAATGGTGTGTGCACAAAGTGTTCGATGGATGTTGAAAAGCGACATTAGACTCGATTATAGTCCCAGAAAAAACATAAGATTAGGCCTACGTCAAATACTGCATGTTCTACACGTTTTGATGATAGTCGAAACAATTGTATTTAATAATTACTGAAAGTGACAATAAGTGGTGGGCCGCACGTAAATATCAGGCGGGCCGCAGGTTGGACATCCCTGGTGTAGACCATAAATTAATTCGACCATTCCCTCGGCAACTTTTTCCAAAACCAGCTTCGAATTTAAGAGTCACTGACAAGTAAAACTCATAGTTAAAAACACGAGTAAAAACAGGATAAGACGTTTTGTTTAAAAGGAAAATATATTTCGCCAAGTGGCATCATCAGTTCCTTAATTCGAATGAATCTAAGAGTCACTGGTAACGTTTATACTCGGGCTATAGCTCCGAGTTACAAGTTAACAAAACGCAATTAAGGCATGTTTGGTAAAAAAAATACGACTAGTGATCCAATGCAAACCAACCTTAGCGCTAAACATTTGGTAATCCAGTAAAACGACTATAGAAAAACGAGTAGGCTGTTCCGCAACGTTTAAATGCTGCTGCTTTAACGATTTTGCTTCTTTGTTAGTTTAAACTTCAAACTATAGCAAACTCGTTACGAGCACTTTGAGGTCTAAACGTCTGCCAGGCGAACACTAACCACAGATCTAAGGGTGTTTGGAATTAACAACAACAACGTGCGTTATTTGCCGAGAGCATCTGATAGGGCTTTCCATTGACAACTAGAGCTTTGAAGCATTTTAATCCCAAATAAGCCAAGGCGGCTTAAAGAACTCTGTGACAACATAAACTGACAAATCACATTTCTGTCTAACATTTGCGTTTTAAAACCTAATGTTATTATTTGGCTACGATTCTGTAAAGCCGCAATGTGCGACAGTGTGCGAGAAAGCTTACGGTAAAATTGAAAATTGAAAACCAAAATCCGCAAGTTTCGTAAACGACTAGTTTAACTTAAAATCGCGAAAGCGACGCTAACGCTGTTTAGGTGCCTAACCGCATTCACGCTACCAAAGGAGCCATGTGAATTGATTTTCAGCCGTCTTACCGTAAGGCAGTCCATCAGTGACTGGTGAAAGTGGTGCTGAAAAGCTCGCATGTCAGAGCACCATTCCAAAAGCTCCCGGGCAGTCTTGGTGAACAACTGTGGAGTTCGCAGATGCTGCAAAAAGTAGTGGCAAGTCATTATTATGATGGTTCGAAGACGATGGCGTTGTTCGCCGGATAAGTTTCACTCGTTACACAGCAATTAAACTTCGCCGCTGTCGCTTTAAGTCGTTAATTGGTGGCCTCCGGAGCAACGAAATCTTACTGAAACGGCATTAATCAATACACGCTCTTCAACTTCGCGGTAGTAACACAAAAGGTCCATTTGTGCGAATGCCATAAAGGCGATGTTTTAAGGAAATGAAAATGTAGCACGACGCCATTACCGCATTATCACAGTCATGCGGCTTTGCACTTTGCTAAGTACAATGCTGGTGGCAAATATATAATTTTAAATGATTAAGAAACACTCGGAAAGCTTTTTGAGCTTTTAAACCACCCAAACGAATAAAAAAACAATGTGGTCATTTTAATCGGTCGGTAGCAGGTTTTCCAATTTAATTGAAATCGAGCAGTTTTCAACGAACTTACGTTTTGTATGCACTGCAGTCTGTCAAGAGTCTGTCTGGTGTGTGGGTCGTGGTTGAGGGGGTTTGGGGCCCCCATGTTGCCGACCGTCAAAGCTCGCATTGCGTTGTTGACCGTCGTCGAGCCCATCACCTGGGGGAATCACCAGCGCGAAGTTATCCGAGTGTTTCCGAATTTCGCCGAGCCCACACGAACGAGTGGCGTCATTTGAGTCAATGGGTGTCAATTAGTGGCTCGCTGATTGGCGCACGACTACGTCCTTTTCAAAAAGCTTGGAAGTTCAGTTGCTGGGTGACTGGGTTTATTCCCTTCGTTTCTGCGCCGTTTCAGTCAAAGTGCTTGTAATAATTCCAAGAAATGGTGCTTGTCAAACTCTCCGCAAGCCAATTTGTTGTCACAAGTTTTATCAGTAGGCTACTGTATCTGCAGTGGAAGGAAAGGCATACAGTAATATGGGTCTAAACACGAAATAGGTACAAGCAAGTTAGGTTAATTACAACAAATATGTGAGCATTTTGGCCTTTCTCACGAAGAAAACTAGGCCACCCTCTTTCTGTAGACAAATATTCACAGCAAGATATGATTTGCTCGCTTTTGTTAACATGAGTCAGTTGTTAAGAAATGAAGCGTGGCCCGAGTCTGCCCAGGGACCGATTTGTAATCCTTGAGAAAGCTGTGCACAAAACGTGACCTACATTGGCGAACTGCGCCAAATCAATAGCGCTTACAAAAGTAACTGCAGAAGTGCTGGAAATCGCAAGCACTGTTCGCTGATCTAACCCGCAAGTGTGGAGCACTGCTGTTAGATTGGCTATGCCCGGCCAACAACAGTTAACAACCACACGTTTATCGCGGTAAACGTAGTAAAGTGCTTTGAACTGGCTAGCTTACTTGCTTTCCATGCGCAAGTCAAACTTCATTCAAATTTCAATCAGACAAGCACTCATATAAACTGCGTCCCCATCATAAAGGACGGCAAACACTCGAGACTGAAAGCGTAGGTTGACTAGCTAAATAAACATATTTACTCATGCCACTGCTATGTCAAGACAGTCTACTAAGCGAAATCTTACGACGACACACGACATTGCTAGTGGCTGACTGATTAGAAAGTCAGCATCCGTTGTGCGCACCTTAACTGTAGGGTGTTGCCAAAGCAGATAAACTGTACGCCGGTTTATTAGGATTTAAAGAGTTTGCCTTTCGTTAAAGCAACTCACAAACAGGCAACTGAGTCGTTTCGATCAATACAGGCAACTCGGCTATACTATGGCTGCCGCGCTTTTGATTTATCTTTCATGCGCCACTTTTCCTCTCGCTTTCACGTTACAATATCGACCTGTTCAGCTCTCGAGCATCAGCAACAGCTCTAGCAGCAACTACAGTTTGTGCCGCCGTCAACACGCCAGACTATCCCGGTTCTAATGACCAAGAATTCACGCGCACGATCTCGCGAATTGGCCGCCAGCGCCGAACGGCGAGCGAAAGCGGCGCCCTCTCCCAATTCTCTGCCTTTTCGCGACCGACGCTTCTTCGCCGGCCCGGATAAAATAGAGAGCGTGAAAGAGAGAGAGTGAGAGCGAACGAGCGCACGCGAGAAAAAGGGAGCGCGCCAGGAGAGAAGAGCCGGCGCTGGTCAGCGACAGACTGCAAGCGATATAGTGCGCTAGTAGTTCTTCGCGGCGAAGTGACTCACTCCGCTTACACTACAGACTACACCGAAAGGACCTTGTAAAGGCGCCCGCTTACAACATACAGCCATAACCCTTTTTAACCGTCAACAAACTCTTCAAGTTCGTGTGGCTACTTGAATGGCGTTTGGGAATACGTTAGCTGCATCCATAAAACCTAAAACTAGACAAAAGTAGGCGCTTTAAAAATCCTTTAAAGGCCAACGGCGGGGGCGGTAGCGAGTCGAGAAAACGAGACTTCATGACAGCTTACAAATGTACCGGCTGTACCGCGTGCATCAAGTGATTCAGCTGGTGTTTTTTCACCAGCGCGTGCAATCGCTACGGAGAAGTTTTTTTGTACCCAGCTCCACCATTTTTTATCGCACGCGAGTTTGAGTTTGGACGCAGGGCGCGTTCGGGTTAGAACCACCCACGGACTTTGCCAATGGCTTTTGTAAGAGAAAGGAGATCGTGACGAATCAAGGCTCTCAAAAAGGCCAAGTATTCCTTTCCCGGATTTTCATGACTCAACAACAGCTTATAATTTTTAGAGCACAGATTGAAAAATTATAATTTGAAGAACCGAACGAACTCAAGCCTATATATATATAGTCAATTAAACATGAACACACACATGTGCATGTTAACCACTGAGATCTATCTCTTCTGAAACTGCTTTTTGACCAACGATTACGCCTTACGTATCATTAGTCATTGATCGACAGATTCGGTGAGTCTGCAATGTATTTCGGTGTACTATATATATAGCTTTGAAATAAAATTGCGTTACTGTTAACTTTACGTTAAAACGCGAAGAGAATGTTTTTTGATAAAATATTTCACAGAGCGAATGAGGTCACGACATCATATGGCTGACACCAATAGACTGGCCGAACGCAAATTGCAAGTTAACAGAATTTCGACAAAGAAACTTAAAAGACAGGTTCAACTTTCCAGAAATTGTAAATTTTAATGAAACTGTGTAACGGATTACGTTCAAGGCCCCCTGGGTAGGGAAAATCGGCAACAGGCACAAACAAATTGAATAGGGGTGTACGCAAGCTAACGACAACAAGAACAAGGACGCTTGGAGAGTCGTGCTTGCAGTTCAGGCTTTCGCGCAATTAAGTGCCGCTAATATTGTTAGTGTGGCCCGGGGGAACGAGAAAACGACGCGAGCCGACCGCTTTTGCTGGTGATTGCGCTTGTAAGAATCACGAGCGACATTACGGCTGTAAACATTCTCCTTCGCGGCGCCTTCTCTATGGCTGGACAGTTTTAAAGCTTACCTGTTCTTGTGTATAGACAGCTATACCTTGCTTGTTGCACACTGAGGCAGCATACGTTTCCAAAATAGTGGCAAATGTCCCATTACAATCGACGATGTTAAAATACGGTAAAATCACGCTGGAAATGTTTTTTAAAGCAGCCTTTACAACTGGCCGCAGGACCAATTAGCAAGGCCGTTTCTTGGCCTAATTGCGTACCCCGAGGGTCCGTTTAAAAAGACATCGATACAGCAGTCATACAGTCGTATTGTTTGCGTTGTTCATGCTGCAAAAAAGCTAGTTGTTTTTGCAAAGCATAAGAACTTCTTCTCGTAAAATGCTAATAAATAAACGTTCAATCTGTTTCAACGGAAGATATAACAATGCCGAGAGAAAAAAAAGTATCACACAGTGTAGTATCTTCCCACACTTTTCGTTAAGTCACTTAATTTCGTAGATGGCGTGTAAAAACTTCATTGTATCATGAAGGTATGCTTTCCGTTAGTAAATTCCGTTTTCAGCTATGATAAAAAGCTTAGTCAATCGGCAAGACATATATAGTTCAAGGTCTAAAGAAATAGACACGTTATAGTCGTATCACAAAGGGAGAGGGGAAAGATACTGAGAAAAACAGTGGGATGGAGTGATAAAAGGTAAACAAGACGACTCGCTTAATGGAGCGAACACAATAGAGTGGATTTATGGAGGAATGCGCATGTGACTGGATCTTACCGGTATTTTTTTAGCGGTTTCACTTTCTTCCGGACTGATGACGTACAAAGCAAAACCGAAGCCAGACTTGATCGCGGTATGATGTCATCGTACGACGTCACAATACAAACAACGCCAGACAACAAAATAGATACACTGCTCAAACGAACACCAACAAATCCTGCCAATCATGAGACAAATAGCACTTCTTTCCGATTTGTCTCATTTTTATTTAAAGGCGAAATATTTACACGTTGGTGAAATTAGGCCAGTATAACGAGATTTGACATTTTATCTTTATGAAACAGAGTTCTGAGATTTGCTGTGCCAGGCAACTGTACGGATGCCATTCAAGAAAATTCGACTACTACATCTAAACTAAGGACGAAATGCCTAGCCAGCACATAAAGGGGACAACTTTTTCCAACAGGTTCCTTTACAGCGGAATTCAAGTCTCAAATAAAACTGTAAAGTTCGGCTCGCGGGCGATTTGTCTTAAGTTATGTATTGACTTGCCAACACCTGTGCCTTGAAGAGCGTGGCTCTAACAGACGACGAACGAAAAGCGATGAAGGACGCGTGGCATTGCTTGGCTTGTAAAACCAAGTGGAATTAGTCGCCCCACGTGACAAACTCACAGAAGTGCGATGTGTTTTTTTCTAAAAAACGAAAACCGACGACAATGTTCGGTTTGCGTAAAAACGCTGTTATTTAAGTACGTTGCTTTAGAAAAACAATTTCAATCAGGCTAAAGGTCATTCTGAGCAGATAAAGCGGGCGCTGCAGGCTGTGCAAATGGAACGATATTAATGCGCTCAAAACCGTCTAAGGCGAGGATAATGCGTACCAAGTCGGTGTCAAATTGCATTGCAGCATGCGCGCCGTTTTCGGGAAAGCCAACCTTCAATTGCCCGCTCCTGTTACTTAGGCTAGACACCTCCCTCAGACGATTTGGGGAGACGGTCCTCTGTTATAAAGGCGATAGGCAGGACGGCGAACGCACCTCATAAAAACAGAAGTCACGCTATGTCGGTCTGCCAGAGAGATGAGGAGGTAAAAGGCGTTCGTATATCTCAAAATAAACTATTGAAAAGCGCCCGGGTACTTGCATTGCTGTTTACATACGCTTAACGCCTAATTGACCAAATGCGTCTCCCTACCTTCGTTCGTTAATGTGGCGCGATTTTCGTAAACAAGGAAGTGAGAAGGCACGTTTAAGCGCTGTCGATAAACTTACATCTTTAAAGAGACGTTGACAAAACGACACAATTTGCGTCGATCCACAACTCGGTTCAAACTCGCGTCAAACACACATAAAATTAATTCATTTCTGCCTTTTTTATAATTTCCTCTTTATAGTTTAAAAACTACTGGCAAACTTTTACCTGCATCAAGAACAATTGTCCGACAGCTGCACATACTGCACAAGGCTGCCAATCGACGGCATCAAGTTACTCGTTTCCGAGAAAATAAAACAGAGATCACAGTCTGCACAACTCACACTGTACCTTAAGCGTTTAGTTCTGGACAGCTTTCAAGCTCAACTAGCTGCAGCTGGAAGCTGACAACACCTGAGCCGCTCGCATTTTGGCCTATCGCCCGTAGCAAGTGACCCCAAGCAACACACTGCAAATCAGGTTCGTTTGTACGTAAGTCCCGGAGCCCTGAGACCTTTCATACCGTATTATTACCGAATGGGCTTCGCGGCGATGACGTGTCCTATCCCTTGCCTGTGGTATTACAGTCGTTCGCTGCACGACGATCGCACTAGCGTCTGCACTTGCAGGCAAGCAAAGTAACAAAAGCGCCGCGGCCGCGGAAACGATACAAGTGCAACGCCCGCCCCTTATTGCCGCGGCAAGACAGAACGCGCGCCGACACAATTCAGTTATTTGCGTCCCCCGGCTGCGCGCCAGCTCGCTACAGGCTCAAGTGATGCGCGGTGCGGTGGCTACATTACACAACGAGGCTAGCTGCGAACGCGCAAACACGCCAGTCAGACACGATTGTCGAACTTTCTTTCCCACAATTCGCTCTCTCGTTTTTGCTCTTTCTCCCTTTCTCTCTTTCGCTCTCTCGGTCTGTCTCCCTCACTCATCTTGCTCGCCTTTCCCGCACGTGACATCTTATGAGCCCGGCCGTTTTCGGTCGTCCCCGCAGAAAGCGCCTCGCAGGGGAGAAAGAGAGACTTGCTGCTAACAAAGAAGCCCTATTTCTTTGTTCGACGTGAAATCTTGACGAGGTGTCGCTCATCGCCGGTCGCTTTCTCGCGTGACGCATTTTCGCGCCGCCGAAGACGACGACGACCATGACGAATAACTTTGTGCCGTCGAGCACGTGGACACACAGGAGGATTTATACACCACTCTGTAATGAGGTAACCGGACCCTTTTTTCCGTGTTTAGGAAACTTTTGTAAACTTCGCAACAAAAAATACGTTCTAGAAGCCCTGAAAAACAGCGCTGATTTATCCACACTTAATGCAAGAACACCCTACTCAGTAAAATGTAGCATTGTGTGGACATTTAATGTAGAAACAAAATGAATTTTGGAACATTATATACGGATCTGTTCATAAGTTTAATGGTGAAAATAACGGCCCAAATAGACGTAAAAAGAAAATGATCAATTTATTTGTGATTTTTTACACTACGTGCATTTTTAGGGCTTTTCCAATAGTAAATCATCGACAAATACGAAAACGCCGTGTTCAATGACTCGCCCTCGATTTTATTTTATGTCTAGCAAGCTTACCTCTTCAGCTCATCACATTCAAGTCGGTCATGTTCCAAAATAAGTGTGAGTTGTGAGCTATTTTGTCGCTGTAGAGTCCTTTATAGGTAATGGCCGGGTAAAGGTTTGTAACATGCCAACTTTATTGTGCACAGGAAATGCAGATTATCGCCGGCTCACGACCCCCAAACATAATGCACTTTTAACTGAAAGATGATACAAGCTCGTATCGAAACGTCTTAATCAAGATGCTGTCGATCTACTCGACCTTTTTGGCTTTCCAAATCATTATCAAGCTACATTACAGATCCGTGCATATAGTGTATAAAAATGCGCTTTCGTATCTAAAATCCAGGTAAGTTATTAGAAAGGCTTCCTAAAAACATCAAAGTGTGTGGCATTACGCACTGCGACCTTCATTCCCGTCTAAGCGGTTCTCACCCATTGTCGAACAGGGACGCTTTCTTATCTCAGAGCAATTACGTCATATTCGAAAAGTTGCAGCGCAGTTGCGTCATGAATACGGGGTGTTGTTCACTCGATAGAGCTTGGAATCCTGTTAAAGACTGACGCGTCTGGTTCCCTCTCCTTAAAAGGTGCCTGGCGTTTGCCAATGCAAACGAAATCCAATCTTTCGCAGTGAAGGCTCGCTTAAAGCCCGTCGCTTTGGGGTGCATTGTTGATATTGAGCGATCACCGCAGAATGCAACACTTTTCCGCCTGTTCTAAAACAATAGAACCTAAGAGGGTAATTATTATTATCGGTGTGTGGCCTTGCAGATATTGATCCGCATTCCGCACAGTGTTTAAGAGGCATTCGGGCATTTTTGTGCGACTGCGTGCCAATTGGCTAGGATTTATTTTCAAATTGAAACCAACATGAGAAACCGTATTTGCCAGTGTTGTATTGACTGTTTTTAAATGACTTGACTTGACTAAAATATTTTGAACAAATACGTGGATTGAAATAAAATGCTTTTTTTCAAGCATTTTTTTATATAAAATTGGGTTATTTACCTGATTTTTCCAGATCAATGACACATACGCACGGCGCAATTCGGCAGGACACAGTACCACACTACAAAGCACAACCCTTCACAAAGGAAAGGCCAATCGGGCCCACTAATCGCGAAGAGAAGGGCCGGCGGCCATGTGGGTGTTAAAAGGACCCACGAAAGTGCTTCTCGGTTCAGGAAACTGCTCCGACAAAAGACAGGAGGAAGGTTCGTTCAGCCAAGGGACAACCGACAAAGCCCGCCGCTCGTGTGACTAACTGCCTGCGCAAACAGGCGAATCACGCCGCGGCCACCGGCAAACAAGCCTAGGGACCACCTACGCCACCTACAAGGCACTGAGACCTGAGACTTTCGAGACGAGCGAGCACGCGAAGAAAAAAGAGAGAAAGAAAAGAGAGAGAGAGAGGAAAAAAGGGCAACGATAACGCGCGGCCGTCAATCAAAGTCGATTTTGCGGCAAGTATCCCATCCGCCTTTGTTGTTGCTGCCTTCGCGCCGCTTTTAAACAGCCAAGCAAGGCAAGCTGCTTCAATAACAACAACATACAGAAAGTTGCCCGCGAACGCGCGTATTCACTGGCGGCCCCAGCATCCAAGGGTCGTTGGTTCGGCCCGCACTTAGACGCGGTTTTAAAATTTATAAAAAGGCGTGTTTCAGTACCGGAATACAGTAACTGACAAACCTTTCCGAGGCATCCGGTTTCCCAGAAGACAGTTTTGATGATTTGCTAGTTTGGTGGATGACGACACTGTCGGCTGCGTTTATAGGGTCTGACGAGATAAAACTTAACACAAACAACTTTATTTTCATATGATAACAATATGCTATACCCTGCTAAGACTGAAGTCTCACGTGTAAAGTTTAGGTTATTTCGCATAAATAAGGATGTCTGTTTGTCGTTATTCCACGGTCATTGGTTCCGTACAGCGGGAAATAAGCAAAATACTCTTTCGGGCGCATGGAAGCACGTCGAAGCCCGGATTCTGGCGACGTACATCAAACATTATGTGACCTGCTCAGCACGAGTAACACTGGGTCGTCAGCCCGTGCTTTTCGCGAGGCCAAAGGCTGAAAGAAGACGTTATACAACAAAGCAGTCTTGTATTTTAGGTGAAGTCGAACCATCGCTTAACTTCAGCGTTAGAAAGGGAGAAATTAACAAACAAATCCATTAGGAAGACGGGACCTGGGCGTTTTTAGCACCGGGTGTCACGTTCCAGTTGTACAAAACCGCCGCGGTTCGAGCGCGAAAATCGACTCTTTGTTTAGCGAAACCGGAAAAGACGTACAAACAAACCGACAGAACAGAGTGGAGCCTATTCTTCGAGTTCGCGGCGACGCACTGTTCATTACGGATTTTAAAACTCTGACTTTATAAAGACGACTTCGAGAAACTTTCGGAATGTGTTTGCGGTTTCAAACGGCTTCAACTGCATATCCTGAAGCAATAAACTCTCTACAGCAAATGCGTGTGTCTACAGCTTGAATAAACAGCCAGGTGCAATATTAATCATCTCCAAAAAGCGTGTATACTGCTTAGTGCAGTGTTTCTAAACCTTTTATGAATATGACTAATGGCACCCCTCAGAAATAACACATAGATTGCGGCAATCTTACAAGATTTTTTCGTAGGTGATTCACTAAGAATGTCAGAATAAACGGAACTGGATAAATACACATCAATTCTACACAACGTAGAAAGTTATATTTGGATTTGTTCCACTCTAATCTTTGCAAAAGTGTGTAAGAGTTGAGCAAAAGTCAGACTGTTTTCTCAAATATTTTCAAATCTCTCTCGGCACCCTTGAGCATTAGAAATGGCACTCGGTTGAGAACCACTTTAGTGGATTCGTACATCTCATAAATCAGGTTTAATTATATTTCAAAATCACAATCAGGTTAAATCAACTTCCAAACCAGCAGTGTCTAAAACTGTTTGCACTGCTCGCCTTATTCGGCGATAATTTATCTCGGTTTGCTGCAGTCACTGTAACTTATATAGTTAAAGGTGCTTACTGTTTTACAACACT
The DNA here is from genome assembly GCF_963924565.1 of Ascidiella aspersa. NCBI lineage: Eukaryota > Metazoa > Chordata > Ascidiacea > Phlebobranchia > Ascidiidae > Ascidiella > Ascidiella aspersa. Next base: position 22,096,741 of record NC_139454.1, read on the forward strand.
GCTCGCCAAATGCCACCGCTGCGCACATTACTGGCGATCGCCCTATGCTCGAAACACGCACTCCTTGCAATCTTCGTCGTCTTATAGCTGCACTCTAAACCCCTTATAAATAAATCATAACCATCACGCCCGCTTGTGAATCGTCCCAAGGGCCAACCTTGTTTTCGTCGATTTTCGAAACAAATCAACAACGAAACATAATAATCTAAACAATTTTTTTTTTCTTAGAAAAACAACCGAGCATTTATCACCGAATTAAATCGGGTGGTTTGATTTGGCCATTTAGACAAACAAGCAACAACAACTGAACACGTTTGGGCCAGTAATGAGCAATGATACAACGTAGTGGAAATCGTATGTCGATCAACCAATCATAACTACAGGAAAAATCTTCCCAGGAACCCAATTTAAATCTTGTCAGCCATTGGTTTCGTCCATTTCTTCTACACCAACACAAACTCTGACACAAGCTTACGCGCACACAAGTTAGATGGGCGGGCATCGATCAACATATATCGAAAATTGTAGAACGATTTTGCACGTAAATTGCTTGGCTGTTTTTAGAAGGAAACCAGCACCCTTTTTTATTCACCCTGTATTTTTGCAAGTAAACAGTGAGCGCCCGGCGTCTTTGGTATTGCGCTTTAGTACTGTTGACATTGGTACAAAAATACGCCGCGCGTTTGGCAAATTTCACTCGCCACGGGATTCTACGTCATCGCGACCCGCGTGACGTCACTGACGGCTGGCGAGCATCAGAACTCGTGACTCACGCGCGACGACGCATTATCGATTCGTAAACCAGGCTCAGCGAAATAATAAGTTGGTCTGTAGAATTGAAAATAAAATTTGGCATGTTTTGTGGATCGCCACTCTGCCCATACTCGTTCTAAGGGCCTCGCTTTGCGATTTTGACCAGCACACAAATCAAGCAGCCTTTGGGCATAGAAAGCATTTAAGGGCGAAAACGAAACGTGACAAATGGCGGTATTTCGCCTTTGCAATTAATTATGCGCACCAACCGGCACCACCGTCTATATAGGCAAATTCAAAGTCGCGTAACGCTTCGTGATTGTCGTTTTGCATCGTAAATTCAAGCCGAAAATCGCGCCAACCAATCTGGGGTTAGAAGTGCGCTTGTCTGACGGTTATTGGTTTCTATCAAAATGCAACGTGTTTTGCAAAAAAAAAAAAGAAACAAACGTGGCCAACCAATTCATCTCCGTCAGTTTTTCAAATTTAGCAGCCCCAATTTATGACCTACAGCTAATAAATCTCGAAATTAAGAAAATGGCAGCAGCAAAAGTAAAATAAAAACAAGGACGAAAGTGGAACCCACAAAATTAACGCTGTTTTTTGTCAAGGTTCCATCGTTTTTTTTTACAAAGATTCAACGGATTCAAAAAATCTCGCAAATTAGTGTTATCAGTTCGGCGAGCAAATTGGCAAACGCGTTGTTTTTGACTTGACACAATCTCGACGTTCGTTCCGCGAAAGACCACAAAGAGAGGGGAGAGAATTCCGGACAAAAGAACACGCGGCGTTAGAGCTAATGTACTGTATAGAACACCATAAACATGTTATTGTTAGCGTGGCCCATTTGAGACGTGCCTGACGGGCAGACTTTGACAACTGGAATTATTTCGTTTTTTTGTGCAATTCCTCCTCTGAATTATGTTTCAGAAGAAACTTGCTCTTTATACTAAAAGTTTAGCTTAATAAAATCTCAACGAACCGTTGAACAAAGCTCAGAAAGTGGACTCCTCGTTCCAGCGTTGTAATCGCTTAAGTCACATCACTTGATTTAAGTGCACCTAAGTCACCGCTTTCCAACGACATGACTTGACACTTGACTTAGGCCTATGTAGTTTTATTTTTATATTTCTTACTTTCAAATTGAGCTATTGTTTTGAGTTTTGCACGGAAAACGATTAAATTGCTACACTTAGTTTTTTGTTATTTTTTAGTTGAATTATTGGTCCTGATCAGACTAGGTTATCCATTTTAATCGTTTATTGTTTAATTTTATAACAGTGATTAAACTTAAAGTTAATTTACTCTAATAACGACTTGACTTGGGCAACTGATGACTTGGACTGGGACTTGACCTGTTTTTTGTTGAAAAGACTTGACTTGGACTAAAGTTATTTTACAAATGACTTGACTGGGACTTTATAGTCAGTACAAAATAACTTGTTTACAACACCGTCTTCTTCACATTAAAAAAATCGGTAAACTCGAGAAACTTTCAATCGATATTGATTTAGGCCCAGGTTAATTACCCTTAGGAGCAGCAGGTGCGTGGCACGAACAGTCCGACGTGTTCTCTTGGTTCACTTGGTTCTCTGTGGCGACCGCAATCGGCTGGCATGCATGGGACGTAGCTGAGAGAGGCTGTCTTATGGGCGCTACAAGGCGTGTAGGTAAATAAACAGCAGTGATTTTCTCAACAGCCAAACGGGAATGCGAATCACGGCGCTTCTGCGCTAATTGTGACGCAAGTTCGCTCCGAGCTAACCAGACCTGGTGCGGCGGTGCATACCGGAGACTGATAGCCCTCGAAATCGTAGATTGGCTGCATTATGCGTTAACCGCGAACGACGCTATACAGCGCGAAAGATCAGCTTTCTGACTTTTACGACCCCTGGTTCACAACGACGAAAGTTAAAAGCGCTCTTTGGAAGCAACACTGAAATCTATGCTGCGGATGGAACACTAAAAACACTCATAAAACCTATTTTTAGCCTTTGCTGGATAATTGCACGGCCAGAAAGTCAATAACAGCCAGGATAGTTTTGCTCTGCATAAGCTTTTGAATTTAATTCTAACAGTCCAAGTTTATGCTTGTCTGCATACTTTAATGTATTTCATACTTTGAACAGTGTAACGCAATTAAGGCGAAGCGTAATTTTGCAAGCTTTTTTTGAGTTTGATAGAAAAGCATTGCTTACCATGACAAGTTACGTTTTTGCAGCTTTAGCTAGTCATAGCTGCTGCTCCATCCAATGCAATGACACCCACACCCGGTTTATTCTTTTGCCCTTTATGAAGTTCGTAAACGCCCAGTGAAAAGAAAACAAGGCACACTTAAAAAAAGATGTCGGACTTTACAATTTTTTAGCAGCGGCTAGTGTGGCTTAACTGCTGTTTTAAACATTGTAAAACCGAACTTTTGCAAAACGCCAGGAGACCAGTATTAGGGCAAATTAAAGCACTTTGCTGAACAATAATCAGGAGCGACTCTGGCAGGCGTCGTTTTGCGGTAATTCCATACTTTTAAACAAAAAATGAGAGAAGCGTGACAACTATGAGACTTTTAATCGGCTTTACAGCAAACGCGGTAATCCAAGTCGCAGTGTCCAAGAGGGGCGATGTTAAATTAACTTATCTAACCGGTTGTTAGTTCCGGCCGCGTACAGTATTATAAACCAGCGGTTTCCAAACTGGGGTCCGTGCAGCAGTTTCAGAGGGTCCGCAAAAAGAATTGAATTAGTCTACAAATATTAGGCTTGACGAATGTTTTTAACCATTAGTCTATGCTTTAAATTTTGTCTGTCATCATTCTTAGTCTTTAGTTATTCTTTATTATTATGCTGTACAAGCTGCTATCAAAGTTGTTACATTGGAAAGAATCGTGACTGCACTAGTGTACTCTACAAGATACATGGGTCAGCTGACCCTTGAATTTTTATATGGATAGCAAAATATCAAAACAGTTGCAACAGGTCCACCAGGCTTTGGAAAAGTATTTTGAAAAAACTTTGCGAACCGCTGGTTTAAACCGACCCACCCGTATTCCAAAGGGCTTGCCAACTCGTCGCTCAACGACAGCGCTCGCGAGGCTTGGCAATGAGCCAGGGAAGGCGAAACCAAATGCGCGCGCTGCTCAGGTTCGAGGGAACACGTCTGGTCCGGCTTCCACGGAAGGATCGCGGTCCATTTATCACTTTCCCGACCCGCCTGATGCCGATACTGATAAGGGACGAGTGCAGAATCGGCAGCAGGGGTATAGAGGTCCTTTTGACGGGCGGCGGAGTGCTTAAGTTCGTTGGTTCGCATTTACCGACGCTTATAGTCTAGACGCCGCGTTCGACAGCCGAAGGGTCAAGGGTTAAAAGCGAGACCCATTAAAGGACGATCTGCGCGTTTACTTGGACGCCTTGCCTTGTCAGGTCGGTATGCGGCCCGGCGCTGTCAACAGGATATCATTCTACCTGTAGGTTTTACTTAGATGGGCGGAGTCATGTCCAGGTTTTACTACCCAGGACAGATCTAAACTAGCTGGTAGAAGCCTCGCAAACCTTTTCGTGCATATAGTTTGATGCAGACTGCAAAATAGAGAACCTTGTGCTTCAAGCTCAAACGCACTTCAACCAGGTCGAACGGCGCCGACGAGGGTCCCTGGCCTGCAGAACTGATCGGAAATCGATCATACCTGTTTTGCCAAGCCATTGACAGGCTTTCACTTGAAGCCGCAATTGTGGGACGCCCTTGAGAAGTGGCTGCACACACAAACTCGCGATCGCTGCCGGCCAAGTTCGACCCACTTAAGTTAAGGGTATTTTCTAAACTGCCTTGTTAGAAGTAAACCAAATTTAATCCAGCTAAGAACAACCAGCAACCTGCAATCAAAAAAAGGTAAGGCGCTCTTATGCAGCCCGAGCATTGTCAAATTGCCTTCAAAAACTAGTCATTCCTGTCAAAATAATTTCTACCTACGCTTGCGCTGCAAATCGCGGTTTGTTAGAGCGCCAAAGGGGCCAGGTTATACCACATTCCTCTGGCAATATGCCCTTGTTCGCCGAAATCGCCATCACGCAGGTTGTCGTTTAACTAACGCCACTTCCACAATCAATATTGCACCACAAAGCCTGTCAAGCAGCAAATCTCCAATTAAAAAGCCGCCAGCAACAGCAGCGGTTTGGTAAATCCCAAAGCGCTGGCACGCTAAAGCTGGGGCGCCGCAACATCGTTTCCGGCAGGTATCTTGAAACTGATTGACAGCGCTTGTCAGAGAGCTGCCTACACACGCGCGGGCCGCTACTTCCACTACTACTGCTGCTTGCTTGCCGGTTTTGGCCGCTGTACTCTCGGCCTATGCAAAAAAACGTGCCAAGCCACATTAATCAAGCGGTTTTTTGAACACTCGCCACGTTTTAACGGCTGACTTAAACAACACCTGGTTCGCACTTGCTTTAAACCGACTCTGACGTTGAGTTATTGTCAACAAACTAAATGAAAATTAGAATTTGGAGCATAATATTTAGTTGTAGTAAGACGTAATAAGAATATTAAACCCATACAGAGCTATGGTATAATTTTGAACGTTTTGGATAACTCTTTATTCATTTTCAACATAGAATCAAGAGTTATTTGAAACGTGCAAAATAATACCTACTTCTGTATGGGCTAAATTCGACTGTTGCTTTGCAAACGGCCCTTGTTGTTTCTGCAATTGAAAGCGGCGGACGAGCGTTGCTTGATGATGAATGTGGTGAGTCGTGAGGCAAGGCACGAACTGGGCAACGCACAATTGCGGGACGCAACCGAGCCTATGTATCCGATATGAATACAATGGTGCGTACAAGGGGTCGCATTGAGCAAAACTTGCAGTGAACCGCGTGCGACCACGTTTTTGTTCAACACTTTGTTTTGTTCGAGCGCCACCGCGGAAAGAGAAACCGAGAAATAAATCACAACTTTTTGAACCGCCTTAAATGGTGGGCTGGTTATGCGCGTTGGTTTCTTTATGTGAAGACATTTCCTTATACAAGTTTCGTAAAATAAGGGTCGTCTATTTAAATATGCCTCAAACCTCACGGTTTTCATAACATCCAGCTTGAAAATACACCCATATAGAACCTTATAAAAGAAAAAAAAGAAAACAAAAACCAATAAAAATGCCAGAATTTTTTGAGACCGTCTTCCCAGATTTGTAAAAAGGCGCTAAATCTTACCAAAAAAATGTCGAACCGACGGATTGGGTAAAATTTGAGCTTTGCGTATTGAAGCTGCAATCGTTCTTTGCATCCAAACGAATTTCCAAGGCTAAATTTACTTGACAGAAAACCGTTGGCTATAATCGTCATGGCATTTAATCTGAAACTTAAAATCAGCGACGTTCATATTTGGGAAACAGTGCTGTACAGTGTACACGTATCTGGTACGCTCGATTTCCGTTATTGAATAATTAACGGCCTATAGTGATGGTTTAAAGTAAAGATAAACGTTTCGGATTGATATGGCATAGTTTAGGTAGATGGTTAAACTGGTTACTGGTACGGCGCCTAATTTTAAATACCAAATACGCTAATACTAGACGCGTGCATCACATTTCAAAAGGAACGATTACGTAATACACTTTGTCGGGCAAGCGTGGCAACAGAAGATTACCCAGTTACATTTCACAGCAACAGCAACACAAGCGTGTATAGCAACACTTTTCGTACTAGTTCAACCGAAAACTCTATAGTCCGATGTCAATCACGTGGTTTTGGAGCGGAGTTACGTAAGAGAAGCGAGTAGACCATCCAATGGTACTCGCGCTCTTGTACGTGGATTTAATTTCCAAGGGTGTCACAATGACTTTGTTACGTCTTCAAATTCAATCGTGATAGTAAACGTTTTCAGGTATTATTATCCCATGACAAATGCATTCTAAATCAATTTGCTAGAAAAGTGCACGACTCGATTAAGATTTTCCGATGCTACATTTGAAAAAAAAATAAAAATACGTACATTCCAATCGCTGTGTACGTAGCAAGTTTAGACATCCCAAGAAAAAGATTTTTTTGGAGAATCACCAAATGGGATTATAAGATACGTAACGACTTCAAATTATTTCCTTGTGATATTAATCACGAGCCAAACTGTTAAGTACAACACACCGATCTGTTTTGGTGTAGGTAATTTTAACATCAATTTAAATATAGAAATACTTGTTTTGAATAAGCTTTTATGTAATAATTTTGATACTTTAACAAGCTAAATCTTCTTACTTTGTCTGAACGTTCTACTCAATCGACGAAAAACCTTGTCAGCACCACCTTTTCGCAAATACGCAAAGATACAAGGAATTTCTCGCTTTTCTACGCCACACGTGATACAATTAGCAAATATACTCCGAAGTTAGCAATAGCTGCCTGTCTGTTGCGTACGGCACTAAATAGAACACCTTTTCTCCGCCTGCCTTTCACGTTACGGAAAGGCGCGCAAAAACGCTTCCAACGCACACGTTGCGACGTTTCTGGTACAAAAGTGCGAGCAATCATACCGAAAAGGGCAAATGATTCATTGCGTTTCGCGGAAAACGAGCGACTTAACGGGGATTTTATTTCCGATGCATGACCGCTCGACTGCTATATAGAGACGCGGTGGCGAAAAAGCGTGATTTATTTAGTCGTTTGACGTTTCTAACGCTATATTGGTGTGGATTCTGACAAAACGACAAATTTGTTGGGAGATTTTATTGGATTCTGGCAAATCACAAAGTCAGTTAATTGGCAGAGTTTTAAATGAGAAAGGACTTAAGGAGACTTTCCAACAATCCAGAAACATTTTAAAGGGTGATGTCTTTTTGACACAAACCATGTACTCAGACAAAGGCTATTCGGCCTCTATGACCGCAATATATTTACTCTTTGTCTGCATTTCGAACCCTTACAGACAAAAGTGAGCTAATGTCAACTACCGTAAAGTTTACGGTTTAATGTTTGGATCAAACGGCGATTAAAAGTCAGAGGCGCTTTGTTAAGCGGGCGAAATAAATTCGCCCCATAAGGACCGACAATGGCGGTTTGTCATCTCGGACAAACAGTCGTTATCCAAAAAGCTATCAATCTATTTTCGGCAGGCAGGTTTCGTTTAACACACCCATCAGACACCAACTGGAAAACAAAGAATTGGCAGACGATTCAACAGTACCTTTGAAATCACAGTTGCGCCGAAGGTAAACAAGAAAAGCGATGTTTGGTCTACAGCTGATGCTGGGGAATTTGTTATTGCTGTCGGCACTATTTTGGACCTAACGAATCGAGCGAGCAATATTGACGCTTTGTAATAAAATTGTCGGTGTTGTAATGAATTACGCTAGTGACTTGAATACACTTAAGTCACGGTTTTCAAATGACTTGACTTGAGTTAAGTATTTTCACCAAAATGACCTGACTTGATTCAAGTCTTGAACTGAAGCCATTATGTCAAATAACTGAGGTTAAACTTGAGTGTTTTTATTAAACATTATTTAATAAAATAGTTATTTATGTCAATTTGCACACATAAAACATTTTTCTTGCTGTATAATGCGTTTTTTGTTATTTTAGGTGTGTTATTGGTCATATAATCGTAGGACGATTTTACCAATTTTAATCGTTTTATGTTTTATTTTTATGTCAATAGCTTGACTTGAAGTTGAAGTGCGCTCAAAATGACTTGACTTGGGCAATTGATGACTCGGGCTGGGATTTGAGTTATTTTGGAAACGAATTTAATTGGACATAAGTTATTTTTCAAATGACTTTGCTGAGACTTGAGTCATTTCAAAATGTCTTGTTCAGAACACTGGAATTGTTACTTTCATTGGACACGGTCTAAGGTTGCGACGAAAGTTTGAAACAAAATTTTCATGGCTTTACAAGATGCCGAAACTACAAGTCACGTCATGTTTGAACACCGACTTTGTGTTTCTATTAATGCTGAGTCATGCATACTGGCTACAAAGCAGCAGCAGAAGCAGCAGAAGCAGCGAATTTACTGTACGTATAGTAAGCGGTCATGGCCGAACTTAAAGCAGCTGTTAGCCAGGGCTTCGGTAACGTAAGCTAATTGATGCCAGCTTGAAAACCGGGGCAAACCGTAAAGCGAGTTCCACGCCACGCGTTTAGCCACTCAACAGATAACAAGTCGTCTTTCGACAGCAGCGGGAATTTACCGCGGCACAAATCCGTCTTTTACCTTGATTACGACACATCAGGAACAATTCCACGACGATGCTATACATTATTTATCCACCCGTCTTTGTACATCTTTCTGTTGTGATGAGCAATCAACGGCAGAACAGACGGAACGCACAAACACCAGTCATAAAATGGACTACACAAAAAACAACCCCAACACGGGTCTGTCAAGCAGCCGGCTACGATAATACTTTGAGACCTTTCAATCCACACTATAACATGTCATCTAGAAACCGAAATCTGTTTTATGTCGTGCACTCGCCTACACCACATTGCAAACTGTTCTTCAATCACGAGCCTGCGTGAATAATTTATTGCGCCATTCTCGCCGAGGCCCCGCTCGGTTATTTATACTACGGGGGGGGGGCAAGCGTCATTGTGACGTCACTGCGTCGCGCGACGTGGAAAATTTCGAGCACGACCGACGCCGCGCCTCTTGGCTTTTTAGGAGTTTTTCTTGAAACTTTGCATACTTGTAAAACGTGCGCGCTGACTTACGCTGTTAATGTCACGCTATATGTATATGGTGCATCTATGTAGACATTTAATTTAGAGCAAGGAGAGAAAATAGCGCACAGTTAATATAATTAGCGACTTGCACAGCCGTATACGTTACCCTATACGTTAGTTTTCCGGCTTGATATTTCTATGATGCACATATAAATATATAAAATTGTTGTGAATTAAGGGCTATGTATCAATCCGGAAATCTGATTGTTTTGTAACCTATATTATAAACCCTCAAAAACAGTTGAAACAGTTGTTCTGTTAAAATTCGTTACCAACAATGGATGAAAACTCAACAAATGTGCTTCGTTGTTAAAATCGCCAGCTGGAAAGCTAACAGGCAAGCAATAAAACCGGTGCGGAAATACCCGCATCCAATTCATAAAGGAAAACTGCTCAAAACCGCAGACTGATGCGAAACAAATCCCAAATAAACAAAGCGCGCGCTCTGAACGGGACAAAGGCCACCGCTACAGTTCCTTCGCTCTTCTGTCCGCAGAAGATCACAATGTACTTGCATCCGGGATAGAGCTACTTCGGCCGCTTTTTCCGACAGACAGCGTTGAGCTACTGTGGAGCCGCTCAAATCCGCACTCTCGGCTGCGGTTGCATTCCCATCCCTGTTAATTCTACCTATATAAGTACGTTAAAACATAGCGTTGACTTCGAAACCTAGCGCTATTCTAGAGCCTTTTTTGATTGCGTTACGAATGTCGGTGTTTTTTTTCTGCTCCCTGTTATTTCGGCTAGCCGAGTGATTCGCAACCCGAGGCCTACCATGTGGTTTTCGGCGACCCCGCGCAACCTATTTGCAACTTTTGGCAGCGTACAGTTTGTATAATTGATGATTAGAATCCTGACCATATACTGTATTTTTTTAAATTTGTCTGTTTTAAAAACTGATAGGGTCCGCCATAATTTAAAAGCAAAACGGCTCTAAAGGTTAAACAAGTTTGAGTACCATTGCACAAGGACCTATTTGGCAAAAAAAAAGTTATACTTGAAATTTGTAAACCATATAAATAATCCATTAGATAAAAAAAACCATGCCCAAGCTGTAGAAAAACGCGCAACCTGATATTAAGCCATGAATCTGTGAAACGAATGCACCAATTTATCCAACGAAAATAGACTTCTCCTTATATACCTGTCTAACGCTACCCAAAACTTTATGTCACTCACGTAGTGGTAAATAGATAGACTTAAACTGTATACTGTTGTACAACCTTGTAAGCAATATTATTCACCTCAAGAATCCGACTGTTAATAGTACTAAATCTTATCTTATTCCTTAGTCATATCAGCGCTACACTTTTAACATCAAAAAAAATCAGCCCAACAGTAAATAATTTTAACCAATCATGAAATGGTTAAAACGTAACAGTAAATATATACCCGTGCCTTCAAAAATATGTTGTTACATACAGTTAATTCGTATATAAACGTCACATTATTCGGCGTATTTCCAGAAAAGTGCGTCATCGGTCTATGCTTATCGATTAGAAATGCGAAACACTCTGCTATGCGCATATATCGCGTCGCCTCTTTCAACTCTCTTTTGCTTGCAAATAGCAGCTGGCGTGACGCAATTCAACAAGACATAGTAATAAACCAACAGGAAACATATTCTGAGAAAGTCAGCTACAACATAAGTAACGACGTCTTTGCGTCGGCACCCTACAGCCGTTCTTTAAAGTTGCTTGGTCATTTTCGACTTGAGAAGCCTCGCAGAACGGACTCTCCGAATTCGCATCCCTGGGAATTCTGTTCGATCGAAACTGCGACTAAAAGACGGAGTTAGCAAAAAGGTCGGACGGGAGCAAACGCAATACAGCTTTCCGACGCGAAAGCGAAGACTGGATGCGCACCCGAATAACCCCGGCTTCGCAGTACGGCGTATAAGTCTCGTATGTGCGCAAACACACACACACACACACACACACACACACACACACACACGCATAGCGCGCGTCGGTTAGGCACCAATTCCATCCTCTGTTAGCAAGGGGTCTAGAACAGTGGTTCTTAATTTTTGGTAACCTGTCGAACCCCTAAGTTATTCTGCAAGCGTTCGTCGAACCCCAAATTTTCGCTCAGTATTCGTTTCTTCCTCCTATAGCAGCTGAAACTGGGCATAATCAAATTATCAACTTGACTTTATATAGGTTAAATTGGCCAAACTTTCAAATTATAACGTCATATGACACCTTGGCACATAAAAGAGATTCGAATTTAGCTTAAAATAACAACATTTATGTTTTAGAGAACGTCCTCGCCGAATCCCTAAAACAGAACCCTGGTTAAGAAGCACTGGGCTAGAAGAATAGTGACTTCCCGGCACACATATATAGCCAATCCAGAAGAGTAATAAACGACCGGTGCATCCTTTTTAATGAGACTGCGACAAGAGGTTAAGTGAGACGTATCTTGTTCCATGACCAAAAAAAGCTCGGCTAAAGGCTGTGATAACCTTTAAATCGCGCACATTTTCTTCTTCCATTTCGATAAACAAAAATCAATTATATTGGTGGAAAACCTAAGGCAATTATCTCCAAATTAAATTACCCTACTCTCCCGTTTAAATTACAAATAAGGTTAGAAAAGTTTGTTTAAGTTCAATAATTGTTCTGCCGTTTTGCCTGTCAAGGTGAAAATAGCCTAAGTTGTAATCTTGTAGGAAAAAATATTTTTCGTTGAAAGAATACTTTACGAAAAGTTAGAAAAAGCTAGGCGGGTTGGTAAGACCATAGGCGGGTTGGTAAGACCATCGGAAAGCTAGGCGGGTTGGTAAGACCATATGTTTTTACTCATTTATAAGTTTTAAGAACTCAAGATTTTAAAGCAAATAATTGAGCTTTCAAAACCATTAAAAACGTAATTGAGCTTTCAAAATCGTCAAAACTTGCTATGCAAATCAAACAAAAAGTGCACGCAAAGTTCCGAATTGCACATTTTTTCTCGGCCCAGCTTTGGATACACCTTGAAAAGAGCCGGATGTTTGTGTTCAATTTCTCACAATAGCGTGGAATGAAAGCGGTGTATCTTAAAATGCGCGTCAATGGCCAAATAGTAAAATCAATACGGAGCTATGTTTTTGACCGCGAAACGCGTCCAATGTGACCCGAAGACACACGATTCCTGTTGGTGGGGCTTGTGTAGGTTGGGGGGGTCTAATATTTAACCTCCGTCATATTTACCCTTCGATCGTTACAGCTTAGGACATTAAAACATCACGCCGGTTTGAAATTCAGCAGTTAAAATGGAAGGTTAGACAAACACCGGGAAAACACAAATGCTTAAAAGCCTCCGTAAATATCATTTTCAATTTGTTGCAGCGATTGGCCTCTTAACGCATAAATACATACAGCCATGCCCGGAAGGATGACCTTTATATACGACTTATATAGGTTCGTAAACAACAAGTGCTTTTAATAATGACGACCGTTTGTGTAATTTTGAGAGATCTAGCCACGGCTGGCAAAAACGGGAATTTTCACGTTTTGAGATCACTGGTTCCACAATTTTTTGCTTAACAAGTGTCATTGAATAGAAAGAAATCGAGCTGACCTCATCAGAGTAAACAATTCAAACGAGAATAAGTTACCTAACTTATATACAGAAAAAAGTATATATTAAAAAAAATATAAAATTAAAGTTGCTGCAGCGTATACCAGCTGGCTCCAGTAAACAATTAAAACGAGAATAAGTAAGCCGACTTATATTCTGAAAAAAAGTATAAAATAAAAAAAAATAAATTGGCAACGATGCCTCGTATACCGGTCACCTGCATTTAGTTAAATCATATAAATACCCAAAACAATTCTTAATAAAGGGGGAGGATCCTTCGGAAGCTGCCCATAAGCCCAATCTAATCCACGTGCCTTTTTACGTAGTGGCGGTCGTCGTTATTTTGTTGAAATCGCATTTACTGACGATTGTGTAACAGCGATTGACGCAAACGCGTATAAGCACGTACAAAGCCTTGTAAGTACACAGCGCTGGCAAAAGCGTCACCGGATCTGATTGCGCTATGAACATAAAAAACATCGAACCCGAAAAAAGTAAAACACATTGCCGTCTTGGACTTCAAATTACGGCAATAAACGAAACGTATTTGTAATCTATAAATGTAAAAAAATGCACTTCCGCCTATTTACATGCCCTACTCGCTTTCAGTTATCAAGTTAACTAGAGTTAGTCGATTCAATGTACAACGCCACAAAATTAAAAAAAAAACAATATCGTTTGGGTGCGCAATTAAATCATAGTAGCTATACGTAATAAGAATATCAAAGCCCATACAGAAGTAGGTATCATTTTGAACGTTTCGAATAACTCTTTATTCATTTTCAACATCTTCTTCTGTATGGGCTTTGATATTCTTGTTACGTCTTACTACAACCTCCAACCATTATGCTCCATATAGTGGCTATACTTTAATTAAATTTGAGCCGGATTATTATAAGCAATAGGCTCCCCGTCTGTCGGGAAAAACAAAACTGTTTAACTTGAACACTATTAATTGGTCGGTGTTAATCACATCAAAGCTTTGTAGAGACTGTTAGACTGTATTTTTACGCTTATTCTCCTGTCTTCTCCAGGCGCTCGCTCTTTATATACAGTTGCAACCACTGGCCGTTTTCTACCACAGTTTAACAGCGAAAAACTTTGAACCTGTAGGTAAACGGAACTGAGTCTTTGAAGCAAACTGGCAACATGTGCGAAATCCACAACTTAGCGTTCGACACAGATTGTTAAACCTCGAATATGTCTGTCTATCTCCAAAACACCTTCAGGCAGTAATGTAAACAAATCATTATTTTTTCCCAGTCAAGTCATTAGTAAAATAATTTAAGCATAAATCAAATCGAAAACACTTCATTTCAACCCAAGTCAATTGACCAAAAGAATCGAGTCAAGTCAAGCCATTTGTCCAAATGAAGTCAATTGGATCCATTTAAAAACGGTGACTTAAGTGCACTCAAGTTGTGTCATTGACTTAAGTCCTTACCACACTGCTTTAAGGTTTCCGTTTGCGACCCAATAGCATTCTTGCTGAACAACTAGCTCAAGCAATTCAGCAAAACTTCGCGAACAGCCAGCACGCGTGCGTAACGTCGGGACCGAAATACGGCCTGACGCAAAAAAATCCATTTTCTCCCGTTTGCCCGCTCGCCCTACACAAAAGACGCTGGCGCAGTAATCGCTGTGCGCGAAATAGAAACGCAGGCGATCGGAACGCGCACGAAATGACTTTTTTTAGAGCTATGCTGTCATTTCCACCGATTCGGATACAAATGCGTCACGTCCTTCGACCGAATTCGAATTCGACTTAATTTGCGACGCCGAGCGAAATTGCTGGCGATTCAGGCGCCTTGAATCACTCGCGAAAAAAGCATGCTGTATTGCTGGATTTGTGTATATGATTTTACACAGTTCGTGATTAGCCGTTGACCTGACTCAAAATAGCGGACGGGCGGAAAAAAATTAAACTCGGGTAGTTTTACGCGGTCTTACTAGAGTCCCGAGTCCGACTCCGACTCCGCAGCCCTGGTTCCTCATAATGCACAAAGCTTTTTCGAGTTGGAGTGGAGGTGGAGTGCGATACGCTTCACGTTCAATTAAAGGAGTTGACTCGAATAGAAACGCCCCTATTTAACCCCAACCCAGTAACCGTGCAAGGGTGTTTAGGCTACCACGCTCCCAATGTTTTTCACCAATCTGACTTCGTGTAACAACACCTCGCTGCGTGTAGGCCATTAAAGACAAACGAAATAGCGCAGCTTTACACAACTCGTCTTTGATTCAGCACCGATTGGCTGAAGCAGCAGAATTATGCCTCGACCTGTCATCTAGTCGCCACCAGTTTTGTATCCTGTTACCCGTGAAATAAGAGAGCGATCGCGCTTGTCCAGTGTGCTTATAGCTTAGCGTTCTGTTATGTGCAGGGCATATTTTTTTGGCAAACTCAGATTCAGGAACGCTCGCAGAAAATTTTTGAGCCGCCGTGGAATCATTTTTAAGTATTTGCAGGCAAACTCGTTCCAATTATAAAAACCTCTCAAGGTACTTTTAAAATTGCGAAAATCATCACGATTTAAGGCAACCCTTTACTTTGCAAAAATGAAGTAATATCTTCGATGGCGGAAAAATTGTCGAAAAGGAAAACTTCGAACGGTTTCAGTAAAATTCTTAACCCAAAACACATAATAATATTTTGTACTCACCACAATATTAAGGTTATTCACACCGTAACTTTGGCGCTTTCATGGTGTTCAGCAGCAATTGTCAAAAGGTGTGCACTTACGTGCCTCGAGAGATTCTTAATTATAGAGATGTCCGATAATATCGGATCGGAGCCGATACCCGATACCAAGTGGAAGTGTCGGTACTTATCCGACACAAGGTTGGTATCGGTGCTGATCCGATACCAAATTAATATGGAAATTTTAGCCTAAATTTTCAGCGATTTTTTCTAAAAAGATTTATTAAAAAAAAAATAACTTAAACTAGAGCGAATTAAACTTCTCAGCGCTGAAATTTACGCCTAGTAAGATTTTTTTTATTTATTTTTTTAGCCTATGACGTTATTTGGTGGCTGATCAGGTTGCGTTAATTTTCGTCCAAAAACATCAAGTCTCGGTAACGAAGTAAAATATCAAGTATAATAAATCTATATTTTTAAACGTACCGCGATTTTTTTTTTTACTTAAAAAAAAAATAAAATAAAATATATATAAAAAACAAAATAAAACAATAAAAATACCGATTCAAATTCACGAAGAGTCTTGTAGGCATGCATGTGAAACTCGAATAGTTAGTAAGGGTAGAGCAACTTTTGTTGTAAAGAAAGTGTAGCGCGAACAATTTTTCTGCGCTTGGCGCAATGCAAATGGAAAGAGGTTTTTAAGAACCTCTGAAGTACAATGCACGAGCGTATGTACCATCTAGAAATGGGTTGGAATTGCGGTGTTCTACACTTAATATACCAATACCCAATATTTTTGACAAAAATTATCACGATCCGATCACCAAATTACGTCATTTCTATGCTCAAATATGCAAAATAAATTTTCAACAGGTAAAAGGTTTCCACGCCTCAATATGCTTTAGCGTTATATTAAATATTACATCAGGAGAACACAAAATTGTCCCTTAATGGTATCAGAAAAGTTTAAAAGTAGAATTGCTATAGCATTTTGCCGTGAAATTTAAACGGTTAAACATTGTCTTTAAAGCGTCAAACGACTGAAATGTTACTGGGGTGTTGGGTTGTCGTGAAGAAATCCTAGTTGCTTTTTTAGAATATGCTTTAAAACTTCAAAGGCATTTTTTAATTACCCCGAGCTCAAGTTTTCAAACGACTACTTTTTAATAAAGTAACTTTTAAGACAAATATATCTCCATTGGATCGCAAACCATGTCTAAAATGCTTAACTGAATATCAGATCGGCACCGATACCGCCAAAGTATCGGACGAGTATCGATTCTATCTCTTGGCTTCGGGTATCGGCCCCGATCCGATATTATTGGAAGTTCCTAGATTGAGGTGTAAAAGTGATTTTGCGTGGCTTGTACGCTATACTACCTCCGTGAGCTTGTTTGACAA
Source organism: Ascidiella aspersa (assembly GCF_963924565.1). NCBI lineage: Eukaryota > Metazoa > Chordata > Ascidiacea > Phlebobranchia > Ascidiidae > Ascidiella > Ascidiella aspersa. The sequence goes on from NC_139454.1 coordinate 22,113,811, forward strand.
AAAATACTAAGTTAACATCATACTATAGCGAAAATAAAGTTTCTTCATAAGTAAACTAAAGTTTCTTCATAAGATTGGAAACTTTTCTTATCTTATGGAACAGCAGCGCCAGCATCAGTAAATCACAAATGCTACACGCGGTTTAATTTCTTAAGCGTGCATTATTTTACCTATACAGACACATTGAAAGTAAACGCATTGCGACAAAATGCATTTTGTTATTTTTTGTAAACGAATGTCAACAACTGCACAATAGCTCCTGGCAAAAGGCGTTTGGCCTACACTAAAAAAAATACACTGGTCGTCCCAATTCTGTTTGGCGCTAAGTGTGTCTCAAATCGGTTAACCTAAAGCTTCCCCACAATCAGAGTAACACCTTATACAGCCTGTGTAAAAGCGGCATTAATGGAATGGCATTTTTAATTATCTAACTTATCTGCGTGGCTCTAGGGCCTAATTATTTGTTTCTTTAGATTCTCATAATTTTTTTAATTTGGTTAAAATAGGGTAAAAATGAAAAATTGCAAAACTCTAGTAGCAGCTGCCGCTCGCTTTTTCACAAAAGTATAGCTATACTATGGCGAGACAGGCCGACTCGAGGAGGCGAATATTTAGTGCCACAACTCTATGCAAACTTCCTTCCATATTTGCACAATTAGCCTGTCACAGGAGCGCCATATGGAGTGAGCAATAGCTTCTGGTTTCTTTGTATCGCCGGGTCGCGCCGAAATCATGCGCGAAAAAAATCTCGCGCGCGCCTCAAACTGTTGAAAGGCGAATTTAATTGCGAAACAGAAGCAGAAAAAAAAAATATCAGAAGCAGAAAAAATATTTAGAAAAAAAACGCTTTATATTAGGCGAAGTTTGAAAACCTAACCACGCTATATCAAAGTATGGCTAAAAATGAAAAAAAAATGAAAACATTAAGTAATTAAAAAATAATGTACAAATACGTAGTAAGAATATCAACACCCATACAGAAGTAGACATCTTTTTGAACGTTTGCGAATAAATCTTACTTATTTTCAACATCGAATTAATAATTTTTGAAAATGAATAAAGATATATTCGAAACGTTAAAAATGGTACCTAATTCTGTATGGGCGTTGATATTCTTACTACGTCTTACTATAACCCCCAACCATTATGCTCCAAACCTAACAAATAAAATGCAAACTAGTGTTGGATACGTAATTTAGCTGTGGGTTAAAAAAACATTTTTTTACGAGGGCTGTCAAAAGGTTAACCGAAACTTGTTGCACACCCATGAATTTATTTCGAGTGAAAACCTATAATTCAGTGCATCTGCGCCCCCCTTGGTAATGTCCTGGTTAGACCTGCGCTTGAGAGTAAACGCGTTCATTTATGTAAATAATAGTTTAAATCAATATTAAAATTTTGGAGCATAATGGTTGGAGGTTGTAGTAAGACGTAATAAGAATATCAAAGCCCATGCAGAAGCAGGTATCATTTTGAACGTTTCGAATAACTCTTTATTCATTTTCAACATCGACAATGTTGAAAATGAATAAAGAGTTATTCGAAACGTTCAAAATGATACCTGCTTCTGTATGGACTTTGGTAATATTAAAATTATGTTATTCGAGCAAAAAAATAACAACAAAATTTAGTCAACAGAATCTGGAAGCGCGGTTCCATTCGAGGTACTTTTGGTAGGCTTGGAAAGGCTTATGGGCGGGTAAGGAAGGCGGTTCGACTCCTGAGGGACACGCCTTAAAGCAGATGACAATTTGCGACACACTCACTAGCTTAACTACTATGCTAATCCCAAGCAGTGATAACAGCCTGTGATTAACAAACGGTGCCCATCATTTAAGCCAGGTGTAATTAAGTCGTCGGCACAGCATCTTCACTGTCATTAAAGCGTTAAACAACCCACATTTGCCGGCCGGCATTTAATTTTCACAGTTTAGTTTTGGAAGCGGAGCAAAGCCACTGATTACTCGCGCCACAGTGACCAACCTGCACACTACACAGTGCAAACATTTGCCTAAATTCAGCCAAAGGCTAACCGAAACTTGTTGAGCATTTGTCTGTCAATTGCGTTTTGTAATATAGATTATATAGTCATATAAGATAAGGACTTTAAACCTTTCTTATCTATATTAAAGGTTGTAGTATGTTGTACCTGCCTGATAATGCACTTGTAAATGCTAAAGGCACATTTATCAGCAGTTTACTAGGTTTGTTATTAAAAGTGTAGTTGTTCTACTCCAAACAATCCAGATGCACCTAAGGCCGTGAGCTCGAACCTCACCCAAGCCTGGATTACTTTCCTATCCCTTTATGCGCCATGCATAACAATAAACGACAATAAACAAACTGTCGACGGCAAAACAAAACTGCATCTTTAACATGGCCGCCAAGCGAGGTGCCTAAAAAGACCCGTCAAGTCAATTGAACCGTTTAGAATTAGATGTTAGGCATTTACAGCAAAAATAAACGTTGAATGTTCGCTAAATCTTATAGCAGCTGCCTAATATAATAATGTCAATCAAGAACCCAATGCAAATATGTTAAACATTGTATGATTCAAATAAAGGGCTAGGGCTTTTGAACATTGCTAACCTAGGAGTTTATAAACATGGAAGTTGAAAACGAAATAATTTTGAATAGAAACACCTAACATCGGTACAATAACGTTTATTTTTTGTTCCAAATACGTCATTCAACTCTATTTTTGATATAGGCTAAATTAAATAATTCCAGTTCTAATTGAAACAAAATCGAAAAGCCACAGCGCTCAGTTTAAAAACTACCATCCAAAAGTAGTAAACAAACAAAAAAGCAGGCCATTGAACCGCTGTAAGCAACCTGCGCGAAAGGTGATACCAGCGCTGGGCAAACAGCAACAAAATGTAAACTGACAAACGAAAGCGCCGCCGACTTAACCCAAGGCATAAAGAGCGCTAGGAGAGGCGGTGAGTCCGACTAGCTGAGAGCATCCCGGCACATTTCAGTTTACCCAGAAAGTCACTCCCATTGAAAGGCAGCGATGCGTGCTACTAGCCAGGCGCACGTTACAAATCAGCAGCAGACGTTAGGCCCGGGCGCTGGACGCGTCACAGGCAAATATGATTGTTTTCTTTAATGCGGCGGCGCAATGATTTTATTGAGTGGCGCGGCGCAACACTTGTCTCTAATAGCGACCCAGGCTGTGCGCGCCTTATCGCTGAAACGATTTGGGAATGTACACAAACCACTCTCCCTCGCTTTCTCTTTTTTCTCGCTCCTCCCTCTACACTCCGCTCTCAGCGCGCTCGCTTTTGCTCCTGGCTGCTGACTACAGCGCCTTGTTGATTGTAAACGATTGTATACAGAAACCGCAGACGATTATACGCCGAGCTTGCTTCTACATACACAAAGTGACGGATTGAACACACAAAAACAACCGCCGCCGTTCAAAGCGGATTTAAAAGTCGCGCAAGGTTGCTGAGTTGCTGTCCGACAGACAATACACATCACTGAATTGTGAACGGGTTAACTTCCGGCGTTTGCAACCGAGCGGAAACAGCTTGCAGCCATAACAACAACGTAAACATTGCTAATCTGATTAACATTTTAGGTGCAAACTAATGTTTTTGCTCACCTTTGCATTGCAAAGCGAGTAATTTGCAACGTTCTACAAGTAATACCAGTCGTTTGTTTTATGGTGAATTCATAATAGTGTGGGGCTTTAAACACCGTTGACGAAAAAACTTTTTAAAATCGAAAAAGTTTGGCAATTCGGAAGTTAACATTTTAGCTTACATTTATAATATAACAAATTCCCAATAAATTGTTCCGTTTCAATGACCAAGCTAAACAACAACGAAAAGATAAGATAAAACAAAGGTAGAAAAAAGTTGTTCATTCAATCGACCAAGATTTTGCTCCTCAGCATTACGTTTTTACTCTATACCGGCATATTTTACCAATGGGTAAAGGTTAGGTCGCGACCGCACTTCGAAATGAAACGATTTAAAATTCAACTAGTTTCTCAAATAAAATATTTAGCCTCAACCTATTTATCAAAAATGCTTAAGGGGTAAAACTAACTTTCAAGATTTGGGTAAATTTGAAAACGTTAGGCATTTTGTGCTTAATTTTGCACAGACGGGCTGCTTGTTAATCTTTGGGTTGCTTTGAGGTTTTCTAAAATATATATTTGTTGTTGGGACTCAACAAAGCAATTATTTTATTTTAAATATAGATGGGTAGAATATAGAAAAGTGAGATTAAACACTCTGCAACCGAGGATAAACTGGGGGTTGGATTTAAAATTTGATCTTACGACAAAAGTGTTGTTGGTAACCGCTGTTTAAGAAGAAATGCGTTTTTAAGCTTTCAGCAAAATATATATTTTCGTCGGATAGTCGCAAAATTACATTTTTTACTAACCAAAAACGAAAGTTGAAAGTAAAATGAGGGCTGAATGTGAAGTGGCAGTCTTTTTTCCATTGACCTAAAAGTTGGGTGGGAATAACTAAAATGGAAGTAGCCGCTCCCCCCCCCCCCCACACACACACCCGTCCCCCAGTCTCAACCCCTCCCGTTGCCCTGGCAAGCGTGCGTGACAGCGAAAGTGTCAGAGCACACAAGAGGGGCCGCAACCCCTCACTCGCTAGCTTGCTTGCTCGTATTGGCAGCGAAAGCATTCTTGGTCCTGTATACCTCATTGTACAGGCGTAGCCAGGGGGCACAGGGGCAACTCCCCCCAAACAAAAAATAATAGTTTATAAATATTGTACTCCAAATAAAACAAATAAATTGTTTTGTAGTATTTATAAGCAGCACCACAATATTCGATCACAGTCATACTTATTAATGAAGTTTTCCTACTTTTTAGTCATTTTGTTTTTGCTCTTTGAATGGTTTTTCAGTATAGCGTTAAAACTCAGTCAGTTGCTGCTCGAAACGGTTTGCTAGCAAATTTATTTGTGTTCGATACGGCAGTTCATACAATGGCAAAAGCACCACCCACCCACCGAAAAAAATCGGCTGGCTACGCCACTGCCTCATTGTCGCCGGCACTGTATCAGTGGTGCGTGTCAGCTGGACCGGTGGCCGGTAAGCGAAAAGGCGACGACGGAGTGCGCGCTTTTGTCGAAGATGGCAAATATTGACCCGTTTGCGCTGGATATTATCGGCGCCTGTTCGCCGTGTCGACTGACTCTTCACAGAGAAGAACTCGTTTCGCTGGGCCGCGATATTTTCAGCTGCGCCCCTTGATTCTCGTTTCGCAGCTCGCTTTCAACCGTTGGCCCTTTGACGCACACGGTTAGACTGCAGTGGTTCCAAAATATACTTCAGTTCGACTCAAGTTTTGTACACATCTCGCGGCCCAAAACATTGTCAGCTTGAATGCAAAAAGCTGTGCTTTGAAATTTGCAAGCAGTTAATGTTAAAGCGTATTAGTCCACTGACTTTTTCGAAGATGACGTCACAAAGTTGATTCGGGCGTAAAATATAAGTGAAATGTTGTCTAATCACGCGAAGCGCGAAAAAGTAGCTCTTATTTGGTAACAATTGCAAAAACTTAAATTCAAAACGACCTGATGCACATTAAGCTCACACAAGAGATTCGCCTAACATAACGGTATTTTTTTAATTTAACATAATTTGCACGTTGCAGAGTTTATGACTTTTGGGCTAAATAGAATTGACGAAAAACTAGTAAAACGTATAGAGATGTTCGCGGAAGCCCAAAAATGCTTGTCTTAACATAGTAAATGCTACTAAAAATATAGTTGTATGTGGGCATGAGCTGGTACCCCGGTACCCCTTCTAGCCAGAATCAGCCCCAACCCCCCGACCTCTAGTGGGTCGCGACCCATAGTTTGGGAAACGCTTGCTTAAACGTTCCAACGCCCCCTTCTGGCTGTTTGCATAAACGCTTTCCTAAAAATGCAGATCTAAAATTTATAGAAAATATTGTAAAGTGTTGTTTAAATGCCTTCTACGCCGAACCCGGTTTGACCCCGATTTCTGCTCCACGCTAAACAAAGCTGTGACGCCTTAAGTGATTCGGTCGTTTATGAATACAGCTGCCACTTGCGTGTTGCGTCCGACGCGCCACCTATCTTTCCGGTGAGACTTTTGCTTGGTTGACAAAACTGCCTCACGTCGCAATGTATTCCGTATAGTAGCTCCTAAAATCACTTTTCGTGAATACTTTGCAATGAAAACAGCATTTTTGCGACTTTTGTACCGTGCCGATTTCTGACCACGATAAAATGGGGTCACCTGTTTTCTTAAATGGCCAAATTAACTGAAAAATGTTTTAGTGCTATATTTACCAAAAAACTGTTACGCTTTTTTGAAGACGTTGCCGACCAAACAGAGGCATTTTTGGTTATTGTAGTCATGAACAATAATTTCTTTTTTCGTCAGAAATTAAAGGTTCGTTTTGTCAAAAAATAATCGTGAATCAGAAGAAGCGTTAAAACATTCAAGCAAGTATTCGACAAGAAATTACGTTACGTTGTGCTCATTTCGGCGCAACACACTTTTATGTAAATCAGTGTTTGATGAGAGGAATGGTCAAGTCATATTCAAAAATGCAAGTCATTTGTTGCGTTACTAAAAAAAATTATTAAAAAAATAACTCTTTAGTTATACGGTAAGCAAGTCAAGTCCGGCATCAGAAATGAAGAGCAAACTCACGGAAGTTCGTTAGGGATTCGTTTTTGCGAAACGAGCAAACCTGGTTTCCAACTGTGTTACCTGTTAGTTTGGAAGCCAAAACTGTCAAACGAATTCTTAATTTCCCTTAAAAGAGTGTAATAGGTGCTAACTTATAAACGACAGACGTCAATAGTGAACGTTGCTTAGCTGCAGTCCAGTTGTTTGGTCTAAATGTTCCTTTGGTAGAACAGAATTGTCATCCTATTCGATTGTTGCTTAGTTAGCCAGTAAAGGAAAGTTCGCAGCTCTTTCATTGTACAAATAAGGTATCTCAGTTAACCGTCTCGCTATGTAAACGTGGCTGGTGATATCGTTCCCCATATTACGAGTCAGGCATTCTCTAACAGCCACTTGACACCCGGACCATTACTCAAACTTTTTATTTTAACCTATCACGTCAGACTTCCTTCAGTATACTTCTTTGCTTGGAAGACAACGCAAAGTTAATATTTGAGCGCAGCGCCAAACTCTGTAGAGGCGGAAATGAAGTGTCCGCCCACGCCATCTCGCAGTATTATTGACTACCCTTTTTGAGTTTAACTACCCTTTTTGAGTAAAACACGTTCAAATAGAATTTTAAAGCCTTGACGATGGCAGCTGTAATCCAGCAGTACCATATATTTCTTTCCTCGTTTTGCGATATTGATTGTTTGACCGGTATCGTGCACGTTTTGTTGGCTCCCTGTATATGGAAAGAAAGTGTTGCGAAACCCATCAAACGCAAGCAAATATATACTGAAAACAGCAAATATATCTACCGTTAGCTCATAGATCTCCATTGACCTAACACTGACCTATAACAGGGATGGCGAATCATTGACCCGCGGGTCACTAATGACCCACCACAGATTGTTAATGACCCACTTGTCTCTCTAGAAATACCGCAATGTTATCAATTTTTAAGGGAAATTAGGAGCTCGAACACTAAATATTCGGACAACCCTGGTTAAACCATGCTGAAAAGCTGTCTGCTGAACTCCTGTAATCCAATAAAAATGCTGCAGCATTTGTTAACTATTTATGTTCCTAATATTATTGGAGATTCGAATTTGAAAATCGTCCAAAAACCTTGATTTACCAACCCAGACAATAACCTTAAAAACGACGCAGATGCTAAGTTTCGCATAAAATGAGCATATAATGAAAAATATATGACCCACTTGTGCATTTTGTAAGGATTAAGGTTTTGTTTGGATCCGTGTGATGAAAAGGTTCGCCATTCCTGATCTATAACGTGCCGAAACCACTGTATAGTATTGGTGTTAGCAAGCGATTTTGGGATTTCCTGGTGGCGGGAACAAACGAAATGCAACCCCGCGTTTAACAAAATCTGATTTTGGAGTACTGGAACGCAGAAACAAATTTACACGGGCCTTGTACATTAGCGCGTCAAACGTTCGACGGCTCGTTTTCAGCGCCGTACGTTGGACAGCAATATGGCAAGTGATAAATCAGGCAATTTTAATTTTCCATCTACTTGGTAGCAAGCAATCGGTCGATGGATCGACAAACTCAGAAGTGGCTGGTATAGGGATTTTCGAAACCGTGAAGGGATGTTTTGTGATAGGTAAATGCCAACCCCCATGCCTATTATTAAGTGATATTTCACTTCTTTTTAGGACAGTTAAGTATTGAGTATTTCTCCACGTGAACAAAAATGAAAAAAACAACAACAATTTTTTTCGTAAAACTGTCAAAAAATCGTGTTTTTGTATAGCAACCCCGTTGCCTATTATAAAGTACTATTTCACTTCTTTTTAGGACAGTTAAGTATTAAATAATTTTCAACGTGAATAAAAAGGAAAAAAACAACAATAACATGTTTTTCTTAAAAGTATCAAAAAATGTACACAGGGTTTTTCTATAGCTGCCGTATTATATGCACCTTTAAAAGTATCTCGTTGGTCCTATATATAGCATTACATGTTTTAATATACGTTTGCGTTGTATATTTGCGTGTGTGGGGGCGGTAAGCGTATTGCCACGGCAAAACCTCTACCCTGTTCCAAGTTATTTGTAAATCATCTACCGAGTTCAAATAACACTCGTGTCAATCCACAAAGAAACGCTCCGTGTGTGATAACAGCTAGTATATGTAAATGTGACCTTCAAAGCCAATAAAATTTCGCTGTTTGTGCTGGGTAGAAATAGACACAAATGCTGCACATTCTCGAAACACCAAAATAAAATGGGGCCGTTTATTTTGTTGTACAAAATCTTCAAACCAAATGGAAACAATTGTTGGCATATAGGAGATATTTGCATTACAAGCCTTAAGCATTTTTATTTTGACATTTAGGCAGCTGGTATTAACTTTGTTTAAGCCTGTACTATCCATTTTATTCAGGCTTGTATATTTGTGGCAGAGCGAGAAACGTAAGACTAAACGTAGTAAGAATATGAAAGCCCATACAGAAGTAAGTATCATTTTGAACGTTTCTGAAAACTATTAAAGATTTATTCTAAACGTTCAAAGTGCTACTTACTCCTATATGGGCTTTGGTACACTTATCACGTCTTAGTAAGACTTAACGTTTTGTGCAAGGATTAATTTACAATTGCCCGGTTAATATTTAAGTTATTTTTCTGTTTCGCGTTGTTTGGTTTACCCGTATTGTAAAGCAGCATTACATAACAAACTTGAAAAGAGAGTAGAGTGCTTCTTAGGATAACAGACAAACTATTTGATTTGGTTCGCCATTACGCTACAGTGAATCACAACGTTAACATTTTAATACCTGCCCTGTCAGGCCCACTCACGTCTGGCAAATAGAAAGGACAATCCAAGGTAAACGTTCCTGGTTTACAGGCATAGGAGATGAATGCTGCTAAAACGATGTCTACGCACAAAGGGGAATTCGGAAGTTTAGACAGTGGTTATACAGAGCAAGTGTTGGTAGGTCGACGCATTTGGGCAAAACTGCAGCTGTTTCTAAAGTGGCATACTTTACTAAAATATCACACATTTTAATTTTGTAACCGCCAAAACATAATCACATAGTTTATGTATGTTTTAAACAAGGTGCTGACTGTTTAAAGTGTGTTTTGCAATCAGTGCCACCAACGCTAGGCTATACTGAATCGGTACAATTTGCCACACATTGTAAAGCACAACTAGATAGGTTTCGGCTGAGGTTTTTCAAAGCATTTAAATACAAGGAGCCATTTAAAAATTACGTGCGAGAGAGATGTAGAGAAAAAAGAAGCGAGAGAGAGAGTGAGAGGGGGAAAAAACAGAGAGAGAGAGAGAGAGAAAAAAAGAGAGAGCGAGAGAAAGTGAGAGAAAAAAACAAACAAGATAGACAGAGAGAGAAAAAATGGAGAAGCGGAGTGAGACAGTTTGTCACCTTTTTGGTTGAAAGGCGTTAGTCAACAGAAAGTGTACTCGGCGAAGTTTTTCGCGCTTGTTCGCCTTCGTTTGCGGAAGACTGACAATGACGCACATTGATGTTCATCTTTTTAGTTAACTCGTCGCATTTTTGAGCGAATATTCCTCTCCCCGTTCGCCAATTGGCCAGCGTTCGGCAAAGAACAGATAAACTGAAAATGTATGACTTTATAGTTTACACCAGTGTTTCCTAATGGAGCAAATAAGGATGAACCGTCGGAAATGGATGATAGCTCTGCAGTAAATCGACTACTCACTGTTTGTTGGGGGGGGGATATTTTTGCTTATTGAAATAATGGTGAAGTTGGTTGGCACTGACTGTATGTACAAAAAGTACAAAAAGTTTGGTGACTGTGTTTTGTGCTTTTGCAGCTTTATACTTCTGGAGTCGAGAAATTGTAGATTTGCAATGGTAAAACTAAGCTTAAGTTGATCATAACAAAAATCGAAACATCCTTTTATCATATCATGAGACAAGGGTGAATGCAATCTGGAGATAGATGCTAGGGGTGAACAAAACTAAAAAAGTTCAAGAAGCACTGATCTAAACAACTGTAAAGTCAACAGCTCAAACAATCTGTTTGCAAAAAGTAACTTCACAGTAGCATTTATTAGGCAGTGTAATAATCATTTGTGCCCTTGTGTCACTTTGCCTTCTAAAATAAAAGCTTTTGCGATTTAAACCGATAAACACAATTTGTCTGCGCTCCAAGGATATATCCAGCCAGGGGCGTATCCAGGGCGGAGGGCAAGGATATATCCCCACAAAATAAATATATTACCTACCTAATTTAAAATATATAAAACTTTTGTTGTTTTTAATAGAAACACAACACTAAAACTACAAAGACCATATTATTCAACTTGCATTTTGTTTTGCTCACTTATAACAAAATAAATAATAAGATATTATTTGGGGATAAACGAACTGCGTGTTTTTGTGTATATATACCTATTTCGTAGTAGGATTCATCCGTTTTTTTAGGGGAATTCGCTTTGCCGCCGCACCTTATATGGGGACGCAACGTTTGTAGTATATAATCATCCTGCTGCCAAACAACGAATTTACAAACTTTTAAGGAGTGATTTAAAATACTAACTGGTAAAAACAAAGCAAGCTTAGTTATAAAATGACAACTTCTTAAGTTGAGCTTGAAAACTGGTTAATGATGCTGTACCAAAGGCGCACAGAAAAGGCTTTGAAGCAACAGTCCCACCTAAAACACGTAAAACAAAACTAAAAACACTTCAAGTACGCCGAAAATGTTTTAATTTGGTTACGTCATTGTCAATCACGCCCCTCGAAGCCAAAAGAATGATGTGCCGCCATCCGTGGCAAGATGTCTCTTCGGGAAACCAAAGCTCGTGATTATTTTGACCAAACACGAAGTCAAATGCACGTCAGACGAGCAACCTTTGCAGTTAACCGAAGGCAAGCAATGTAAAAGTTACTACCAAGTGCGAAGACGTTGGCGCGCCGTTTTATCCGCACGAGACATCGACATTAAAGTGGAAGTGGAGATCGTCCGCGTCACGTCCCTTTGTGAAGTACGTATGAAACGAAGTGCCCAAGTCCCAAGGAAGGCAAGACTCCCCCCTTGGCCCGTCGTTCAACTGCCAGCAAGAATGCACACCGGCATCAGCCTTAATCTCATAAAAGTAAGTTTTAAGATTTGCCTGTCGGCTATTAACAGTCGCTTTAAACCAGGGGTTCCCAAACTTTTTTTAACGCGGGCCCCTTAAACCATTTGTTTGGTTTGCTTGGACCAAGGTCGCCAATAATTTTTTCGAGATGACGTCACAAATTGACGTCATAAAACAAGAAGACTTAAGAAACCTGCTGTTTTTAATCCAACAGACGTAAAACCTAAATAAAGTCTAAATACATTTAAGGAAAAGGCGCTAAAGCATTTGTTTTCAGTATTTAATTTAATTTTTTTTTTCTATTTCAAATTATACAGCAATATTTTTATTAGGCCTTCATTGACCCCCTAAAACTAGTCGACGTACCCCCAAGGGATCCATGGACCCCAGTTTAAGAACCCCTGTTTTAAACCCACCGTTTTTTCTACATTTTTGTGCGGCTTCCTAACCCCAAGAAATCAATGTGGACCACGACCGCCGGTTAATTTTGATGCAAGCAAGAAAAATCGAAGAGAGAAGTCGCAGTTCTCAACCAAGAACCGTGGCGCGCTTTTGAAACGGCCTTGTAAATCGAATCAATAGGCCACAAACGACTTCCGGACCCCCCTTCTGTCTCCCTCTTCCTCCTGTAGTTCAATTACAGTTGACAGGGGAGCAGCCTTGTTGACGGTTCCCCCCTCCTCTTTATTGCGCAATCGCGAGAGTTCTAGGGCGAAGCTCGCGCGACCTTAAATGGCCAGGGCGGCAAAAGGTCGCTCGGCGCTCGAAATAGCAACTATAAGTCCTATCGTCTGATTGGCTTGTCTAATATTTGAAATGTTTTGCTCGCTCACAAGAGGAAGAGAATCGCAGAAAAACATAGTCCACCCTATAAGGGACGACCGACCCCTGGGTTATACCGCTTGGGGTTAGGATACTGCAAAAGGCGATTTACGTAAATTACGATAGAAAAGTAAAATGTTGTGGGGTTAAACTGTGGGTTACATCGCATAACTCTAAAGGAATATGGTTTTGCTTTTCCATTGACTATATTTATGTAACCATCCAAAAAAAATTAAATAATATACAATTATCCAAATAACAACAATACAAAATATAATGTATTTATTTGGCCAACATGTGTTGTTAGAAGTAGAAAAAACAAACGCCACTGCTTCTGAAGAAAGAATGGAACTTGACATTATTACCAGAATAATTCACACTCAACTTAACGACAAGTGTGGAAAAGCGCGGGATTATAGGTTTGAGACAGAATATCGCGTTATATATTGACCGTAAGCTGCAGGCTCGACGCGACCCGATTTTCCTGTGTGTCGCCTCCCGATATTGGGCTTCAACAGACGGGAAGCGAACATGTAAAACGACACTTGTGCCGAGCGAGAATTGCGCGTTGACAGCACGCCACTGCGCAACTCGATGCACCCACACACTCGCACAGTCAGGTCCGACAGCGCCGTTTTAAGGCCGTTCTTATGAAACGGTGAAAGATGTAAGAAAACCGTTGGCAAAATGAAACGAGTGGTTTTAAGGCTGGCCCTGTATTGTATGAATGCCGGTCGAAGACGAATAAACTCGACTGTAAAACTGATCTCTGACTGTGGCAGAGAATCGTTTCGCACCTAAAACCGTTTGGATTCTCAGCGCAACTCGCACACTCAGGCAACAAAGTGCCGTTTACAGACCGTTCTTGTGAAACGGTTAAGGATGTACGTAAGATGTCTGGTTTCAGTGCTGGCCCGTTATACATATTGGTTGAAGACGAATAACCTCGGCTGTAAAACTTCTCTCTGCGTGACTGTGCCAGAGAACGAACGCTTTTTTATCCAAACCGTTTGGATTCTCAGCAAAAGCAAGCTTCAAAACACAGGGCCGCGGCCAGGAAAAGAACGCGTTGATAGGACCTTTTCCAAATCTTAGAGCGCTGTCACTGGAACGAACTTGGTCTTATAGTTTATAATATGCGGTGCTGACTGAAAAATACTATCAGCGTATAGTCTATGGTAAAATACAACTGTGTTTGTCCCTGTAATGCAAAAACTAATAAAATCTCGGAACTAAGGTTTTTTTGAATTTAAAAGCAAACTCTCAAAAGTATTTAACGCAAAAATTGGCGAAAACAGCAACAACATAACAATCGCCGTATAAAAAGCACAACAAAAGCTATCGCACTCACGGTTTGTGGCACCCCTCCGGCCGATTCGGAACTGCGTCGTGTGGAAGAGATACGAACGCCTCCAGACCTTAAAATATCGCATAAAAACCAGGTGCCCGACCGTTGAGCGCACAAAGCGAGCGTTGCCTATGGGCCCTTCACCGGTTTCGACTTTAAATCATCGAAATTGAACAAGGGCGAAAGCAGTCGGGAACACTTAAAACCTCGTCGACGAGCACTCGTCATTCGGGCCGAGTGCTGTCCGTTGGGGGACCTTCTTCGCGGCGTATTCTATATTGCCCTTGAGCAGGTCTCGCGCGCATTACTTTCCACTTTCGGTCGAGTGCCGATCGCGCCGCGAAACACAATGGCCACGTCGAATGTCGATTATGCGATGAACACTGCTTGAAACTCGCGCCGGCCGACGAGTTTCAACCAGCCACGAAGCAGCGTCACCCTATACAGCGCTTGCGTGGCCTATTAGATGTTCCTGGGCAATACTAAGCTGCTTCACATACGAACATCCAAGCAGTGTTCTAAACAAGTTAGTTTGAAATAACAAGTCACCAGTTGCCCAAGTCACGTCATAATTAGGGCAAGTCAACTTAAAGTCAAGTCCTTGTCATCAATTTAAAGCGTTAACAGATAAACTCGTCCAACTATGAGCAATAAGTCATGTAAATATATCATAAATCAAATTGTTTTACGAGCAAAAAATAATATAACTACCCCAATCAAAAAAAAGCTTAATGAAAATTTTTTTTCAACCCAAGTCAGTTGTCCGAAAGACTTAAGTCAAGTCAAGTCATTTTGCGCAGAAGACTTAAGTTGAGTCAAGTCATTTCAAAACAATGACTTAAGTGCACTTAAGTCAAGTGATTGTCAAGCGAGCAACAAGTATTGCCAAACAGATGAATTAAGGCACAACACAGTGCCATAACAGCGCCAAACATTCTTGCTACCACCAAGTTTTTGTACCACACACTTTGTCCCCCTATCGTTACTTTTGCGTACGTGTTGGTTTGTCGCCGCCTCCTCAAATAAATTTTTTCACAACTTGATTTTCAGGAGAAAGAGTTGATCGTTTTTTTCTCTTCGACAGTTCAATCAGATGATTTTTTACCACAAAAACGCCACACGGATGTTTTTTGGCAAAATAAAATCGTAACATGACTGAGGTTGAGAAAAAATCCTTTGAGCTTTTGTTGTACATTTGTTCACAATAAAAGAGGCTTTGGAAGTCTAAAAAAAAGAAAATTGGAAGAACGTGACAAAACACTAAGGCATAATCCCGCAAAATACACTGAAATCCATCAACTGGTGTTTCCACCAATTAAGCAGTGGCAGCGTTTGTGAATCGCGCCAATACGGCTTATGTCTGCAGCTAACCTGACATAATATCAAGCACGTTGCAGCGTACGCTGCAGCAACAAAGAGTGTGCAATTTGCAACGGGCGACTGCTGGCGTCATATTTACTCTTCTTCGCATTCGCGGCGGCATAGGAAAGTTTGCAAGGCAACACTCCTCAGCCTACACGGCAGTGGCGTAGCCAGCCAAAAATTTGTTGGGGGGCCAAAAAGTTTGAACTTTTTTTTAACTTTTGCCATTGTATGAACGGTCGTATCGAACACAAATAAATATGCTAGCAAACCGTTTCGAGCAGCAACTGACTGAGTTTTAGCGCAATACTCAAAAACCATTCAAATAGCAAAAACTGACTAAAAGTAGTAAAACTACATTATTGTTTACCAAACGTAAGATTAACTACATCGTTTGTGACGTAACATTGCATGACAATTAAAGGTGTGGCTTGCCTGTGATCGACTGTTGTGGTACTGCTCATAAAATACTTTACCGTTGCTGGTTAACAACTGTGTTAGCCTATTTGGCTTTTAGGCAATCCGGTCACAATTCCAGTGACGTTATTATATTACAGGGCACGCGGCAAAATGTAATGCGATGTATTCGCTCTGGCGTTTACGCCTGTTTATGTTACGTCACAATGGCAGCTCTTACCATGCGGTACAGTGAACAGTTAACTAACTCCTTTTAAACGTTCAGCTGTACAGGTTACAAAATTTGTGACACTGTTTACTCGTGACACTGTTTACTCGTCCTGAAAGCTTGCAGGAGATATTCCCAAAAGACACCACTTTGTCTTTGTAGCGTTATAATAAACAAAAACAAATATGAAAACAAACATAAATAATGAGCCGAAAAGCAGTCAACTTCATGTAACTCGAACTAGTCTGAAACACGCTGGAGCCAGTCAAGTCGTTCAAACAAGATAGCATTTACCCAAGTCTCAAAGGCGACAAACTTGCGGTTCTAGGTTCAGACGACAATGACATCTATTGTTTCTCTAATCACATTTTCCCTGTGCTGTATTATATTGTTGTCTAATAACAGTGCAATACAAACCGCCACTCTTTCAAAGCCTCAGCTTAACCCTAAAATACACAGGTGGCCCGTTTCGTTCGATAAACACGCTCAATACCGGTACTCCTACTTAAGGTAAACAAAAACAGCTAATCAACTGCAATACAAACTGCGCGCAATTACTTGCACCTGTCTCCGAAATCCACTCACAAACTATCAACCACACCCAATGTTTGAAGGATAAGAGCTGATCCGTCCAAAAAAACTACACTGCAGCTATGACTGCCAAAGCTTGAAAACTGCAAATTAACTTTTTAATTACTGCCGGCACGCAGCACTTCTTGAGCGAACACAGCAGCCAAGTAATTCAGTAGGCGAGTGACATTTAGCCGGGCACGGGCCAAACTGATGCCTTTTCCCTGTAGCAAGTCGACATGTCACTTACAAAAGGCCGAGTTGTGTCGAATTAGGTGTAACATTAGGTTTCCACAAAGCGGACGAGCTAAACAACAACGGCACGTTTTCCGTTTTTAAACAATCTCGCCTATCGCCGGCCTTTGTCCAAAAACTTGTGGTGAACAATAAAAGGCTTGATTTGTTTTTCAAGCACCCAGGTTAAAGAGCCCAACATTGTCTGGCTGACGCAGCATCGCCTGTAATTTGAATCCCTTTACCAGTGTTGTAAAAGTGCACTTAAGTCACTGATTTTAAATGACTTGACTTGGCCAAGGTATTTTGAGGAAAATGACTTGACTTAAGTCTTTTGAACAAATGGCTTGGGTTGAAATTAAGTGTTTTCATTACGAATTTGCTTTATAAATTTGAGCTAATTATCTCAGTTTTTGTACATAAACAATTTGCATACGTTTTTGTCGTTTTTTAGTTGTCACCAATTTTTAATAGTTTATCGTTTATTTTGGTTACAAAAACTGGGCTTGGAATTGAGTAACTCTAATAATGACTTGACTGGCACTTGACTTGTGCTTTTTCCAAAAAGACCTAAGTTACCTGACTGGGACTAAAATAACTTGTTTATAACACTAAGGCCTGGTAGTTGTTTGCGGATAACTTCAAATTTACATTGACGTTACTCTTCCTAGCGTCTAAACAGCTAGTTTGCCTTCCATGTTACATTTGTAATGCGCTATTAATTTTTCGTTTCTTTTTACATCAAGTTACTTACAAAAGATATCTTTATCTTTTCAATAAAACAGCAATAAGAAGCTTTACAATATTATTCAATAAAATGTGTTCGTTTAGAGATACAAAAAGAAGCTCTACGGACCCAGGAATTAACACAGCGCGAAACAGTGGAAACTTTAACCCGGTAACCAATGAAGATTAACAAGATTGGAATTAGGTTTATCCCGCACCGAGGAAACTTTACTACCCGTGTTTATAGCAATACTTTTTTTTATTTTTTTTTCATTAAATGCCGAGGAAGTTGTAAAATGTCGACGCCGACACATATCGTGTTTTTATGTATACAATTTTATTTGCTACATTCAATGACTAATTTCGACTGTGTGGTGTAGTTGATATAAGTTAGGCACCTAGCCATACCCCCTCTCCAAATATAGGTTTTGCCAACTTTAATACAGAGGTGAAAGTCAGGCAGAACGGCATTGAACATGTTTCCGAGAAAATAAGGATGCAGGTAAGCCGGGTATGGCGTACCCGGAAAAAAATGTTTTTACCTGGTCGTTTCCTTTTTCACCTGGCCATCCGCCATCTTCTTGAATGTATTTAAACGAAGATTTCAGTTGCATATTTGTGCATATTTGTGAACGATGACATTTGATATTTGAAGGTTATTTTTAGATATCAAAGTATGACGTAACTCTGTGATATCTAAAAATTCTTCTTTCACCTGTGCTTTAACAACGTCACTGCAAAACAACACGTTTTGCGCTAATCTTATCATTGTCAATTTGTGTTTTTTTCTGTTTTGGAAAACGTTTTTCTCTCAACGTCTCTGTGCATATGCCAATGCATGTTATGCGTTTAATAAAAGTACACATATTATTAGGCAGGTAGTCAAAGGAACATTTAGTAAAATACAATTAAATATATTGAACACAATTAAATATATCGAAGCCGTAATCGTTGGTCAAAAAGCAGCTTCAGAAGGGCTAGATTTCAGTTGTATATACACACATATGTGTGGACATGTTTCATTGGATGATATATCGAACATATTCGAAAAATTACATTTATTGCCAACTGAGCTAAACGTTTTATTGTCACGCTCCCCGAAGTATTTCTCCTTTTCTTTTAAATATTTTCTACTTGACAAAAAGCTATAGCGCCAGAGGTCTCAAGCATTTGGGACGTTTGGAAAAATCATGTTTATTACAATATGGCCGAAGGATTATGTTAGGTATATGTATAGGCCTAGAATAATTTCATCGTCCAATGAGAGGGCAATTTCGCCCACAAAGAGAAAGAAAAAAATTTGCCAATGGCCGATTTATTGCATCGTTTTGAATAATCATACGGATATTCAGCTTTTTAAATTAAAATCAAATTTTCACTTAATATTTTGAAAAATATGCCGAGCAGTCCTTTAAGATTCGGTTCAGTTGCGGTTCGACTCGTTAAAAACAGGTTACTGTTAAAAACAGGTTAAAAACAGGTTACTGTATTAATGGCTATAAATTCGAGAGATATAAAGGCAATACCCAGAAGTCGAATAAAAATAATTCGAAATGCACATGTTAATTGGGAATACACAACGTTTTGAACCTTAACGCAATATACTGTATACATTACAATTAGTATAAGTTTTACAGGCAACATTTTTTTCGTGCATTGGAGTAAACGCAAGATGCGCCCACGTTAAGTAAGTGTAGCCGCTACAGGCAACATTGTGCCTTAATGACTGTTTTAAAAGGTGCTTGCGCGACCTCTTTTGGTGTAAAACTATATAATTTTTCGTCGTTGGAGTTTATGAATTGCTTACTGTTATGTGCGCGCTTCCTTATATACCGTTGTTGGTATGCAAATACGTTACCGACGCTTTTTGTGTTTGTTTTATGATCAAGTCTATGAAAGACCCTGAGTATATGTGCTTTGAAAAATCTCGCAATTCATAAAGTTAAATTGACCGGCCTTAAGCCCAAATTGTCGCTGCCTGATCGGTGCTATTTTTTATTCTCATCCGTCTTTTTTGTTGTTTAAGTGTAATGAGAATAATAAAAAAAGATAAGCTTTCTCACAATTTACATAACTTTTCATTTTTAATGGTATTTAACTTTATTTTCCAATACCGGTTTTCGGTATCAGAATATAACTTTAAGTATCGGACATTCCTATTGTCAACATTCCACGTTGTAAGGCTACGACTGCATTACTTTGTTGTTGTTTATCGCCTTTACTGACACGTTTTAAGCAGGATGCAAAGTAGCTCGTTGTCGTATAGAAAAACTAAGTGACCGCCATCACGATATTAATATAGACAGAGTTAATTAAACGAAAGCATTCTTACGAAACGACCTATTATAGTTTATGTATGCGACCTATTACAGTTTATGTATAAGTCAGTGAAAAGTATAAGCATCGTGCAGTACATATTGTACATTATTTATTACACCTATTTTATAGATGTTAAGTTTTATGTTATTATCTAGACTAGAGTAGCTAAATGAACAAAGTAATAGCTCAGGGGGAGGCAAATGTATTCAATGGAAGAGCCATTTGCAGAAAATACAAGTACCAAAGAGCCACTAAAATATTTCAATACAAAAACGGTAAATAATGCAAGGTCAGCCGCAATAATAACAGAATTGTAATAAAACGGTCATAATCAACACAATAATAATTCCGGTAATAGCAAAATAAAACGCAAAATATTTATTAATATCAGTCGTTTGTGAACCATGCAACTCTTCGGACTCTATGTCTAGTGTTACGTCATAAACGAAATGCTGGCCTAAATAAAGAAAAGAAAAAGAGAGAAACGTTTATAAACGATACTATTGATGGTAGCCTTTACAATTTTTCGGAATTTTGCGATTCAACTAGAAGAGCCACAAAAAACATGCCGGCGAGCCGCAGTTTGCCCACCCCTGTAATAGCTGTTTGCAAACCGGCAATTATGTCAGATAAACCAAGATAACTTACCAAGATAAATTTTTTCAACCATAATTAAAAACAAATGACGGGGCCTAATTATGCAAGAGTGTTTCGCGATTTCAGCCTAATTGTATACTTGTAAGCTATGTATATAGTAGAGGTCAGGTAATGGAAACGTCAGTGTTGTAGGCCTAAACAAGTCATTTCAAGTCCAAGTCAAGTCTTTTTAAATAAATAACAAGTCAATTAATCGTTAGAGCAAGTCAAGTCCTTATGAGAAAACCCAACTAAAAACAACAAAAACGCAGCATATAACAAGCAAATAATTAACAAATGCTCGCATTTAAAAAAATGCTTAATGAAAACACTTTATTTCAACCCAATACATTTGTTTAAAAGACTTACTTCAAGCCAGGTTATTTGAAAACATTGACTTATCATTAAAACTATGAAAAAACATTTTTATTACGTGTTCCAATTATTTTTGCTTTATGATGGCATTTTGCGGCATTACTCTATGTGGTAACGTGTAATATATTAACAAACGTGGTTTGCAACACAGAATCGTGCACATGCAAAGTGTAACACGTAAAGAGCTACAGACATGAGTTTATCGGACGAGTTCGAAATGAGGCAGCTCGGCGAGGAAGACTTCGAAAGTGGCGTCAAGGATTTTCTCATAAAGTTCTACAGTCGGGCCGACGTCCTGGTCCAGGTACTGGGTGCAAACGAAGCCGATGAGGGAGGAATGTACGCCTACCGGGCCTATGTGGCGCTAAAGTACCACAAGGCGTCCTTCGCCGTGTACAAGCGATCTACAGGTCAGTTGGCCGGCGTCAAGTTTAACTTTGTGCACAGCTGCGAAGCGAGCTCGACTCCCGTGAGTATGTTGTCCACTAAGTACGACGCCGGTGAGATTTCGGACAAGGCCAAGACCGCCATTAAGTTCGTCGACAACTTCTTCGGCGATATTTACAAGGAGCTGGGCGTGCAGCGCTACATGGAGTCGGGAATGGTCTGCGTGGACAAGCAGTTCGCCAACATGGGTCTGGCCACGCAGCTTGGGAAGCGCAGTTCTCGGGAGGCCAAGCTACTCGGCTGCGAATGCATCGTGTCTTTCAACACCTCGGCCTTCACTTGCAAGTGAGAACGTAACGTACAATGCTTAACGTTTCACGAAATGTGCGTTCTCATTTGCATATACCGCCACTATGACTAACTTTATACAAAACTTAGCGGCAGCCTCTGGGTATTGTTTTGAGAAAGAAGTGCGTAACAAAACAACATTTAGCGGTTTCAACCCTAATTCTAAATAAAGCTAGCATGAAAATCGAAAAACGCTTCTTTTTATATCGATATTCTATTAAACCAGTGGTTCTCAAACTGGGGTCCGCGGTCTTTTTGGGGTCGACGAGACAATTTTCTGGGACCGCGAAGCACCTAACAAAAATATCAACACGACTCTCCTAAAGAAAACAATTGTTCGAGCAATAACATTTTGAGGCAACTTACTTTTCCAAACCAAGCTGATTAGTTGTTCATTTACGTTATTGCACGCTTAAGTTAAATTGTCAATTGTGACGTCATAGTGTTGCGTTGTTCTAGTGAGAATTACGATTTTACAGCTTGCTGCGCTGCCACTGTGGGGCACCGGTTTTAAAACTGTTCGTGATTGCTAGACTAGAATAAAGTGATTTGTTAATTAGAGGTTAACATAACTGATAGCAAAGAAGCAAGTGCACCCGTCCCATTGATACAATTAAAAACAACGTGTTATTTTGAGTTTATTTGTGTATATTTTTAAGGACCGTGAGCAATCAAAAATTGCTGGGGGACCGTTGCGTAATTTTTTAACAAAAGTTTGAGAACCACTGCATTAAACACATTTTAGAACTTCTTGAAAGCAGCGAACGATTTTCCAAGCAGGCCTGTGTTTTTTTAAGTAGCGCTGCTCACAGTTCACAGACGATTGTTGTTTGTTGCAGGATTGTTGAAAAGTTCGGTTACACATTAATGCGCGAAATCAAGTACGAGGAGTACATCGATCCCGACACTGGATGTCGCCCTTTCAAGGTCGTTGACCCTCAGCAAACGCACGCCAGAATCTACTACAAGCGGATCTAAACAAGACTTGTCATGTGACCAGTTGTTTCTAATCATGTTTCCAATTCCTCATCGTTTTTCATGGGCACGACAAGCACCGCTCGTACCTTATAATTTGACAGTTAGCTTCTAAAATTGATGAAGCCGGAATTATAAGAGCAATGTACTATCTGATTTTAAATTTAAATTTTACTGAGTTTTTCAAGGCAATACGTTTTACAAGTTAGTTATAGGCTACCTCAAACTACAGCCTGCTTCTAGAGCAGCTAAAAAAAACTATAACTCCAACTGTTCAAGTTTTTTTAAATGGCTCCAGCAAAAAAAAGACTGTCTTAGGGTTTAGCTGAGTGCAGTTTATTTTGACTAGCAATTTGTTTGTAACATTGTGATAGTCCAGAGTAGACTCATTTTAGTGCTATTGTGTTGTCACTTAATAAAGTTGGCTGTAAATTTCCAAGTCACAGATTCTATTGTTAATTACTTTACAGCCCACCTAATAAAATAATTAGGTAATGAAAACATTCATTGAAAATGTAATCTGCATTCACAAAAAGTTGCACTTTAGTGCTACAATATTTTAAATGTAGGAGATCTGTTTAATACAGTCAAATAAAACTTTTCAAAACAAAAGGCAACGAGCAAGAGCAATTGTTTTTCATAATTCATAAAACAAGTATATATGCTGTGTTCTGATGTTGAAATTAAGCGATAAATTCAATGAATGGTGTGTTGATAACATAAAATGTCAACCTGAGAAACAAAAATCAATTAACGTTTAATACTTTACCAGCAATGGAAACCAATTTAGAATAATAAAAAATAAAATGGTCAAGCTTTCTATAAAAATAACATCTTAACATTAATAATAAATTGAAAAGCCAAATTAACTAATGATGATACAAGCTTGTATCGAAACGTCTTAATCAAGATGATGTCGAACTACTCGACCTTTTTGGCTTTGCATTTTATTATCAAGCTACATTACAGATCCGTGCATAGTGTACCCAAATCTTTACATTAAGTTGAACAAAACATAAAACATTATCATCATAGGCAATAGCTAAGGTGTAGTAATTTACAAACACTACTTTTAAAAGTGTATATAATTAAAAGTGTATATTAGAAACAAATAACAATAAAACATAGATAAAAGTCTAATTAACTGAAGACATATGTCAAAAAATAAATAAAAAACACCTACAACAGTCGTAACATAGATGGCACAATACCAAACAACACAATTTATTAAATGATAAAAATTAGTTGCATAGAACTCGGCTAGCTTAAAATTTGAAGATGATAAAAACAAAGTCTAATTAAAAACTTATATGTGTACAGTTCAAAAATTCTACTCTCATTAGAACATTTTGTGCTTTTGTTTTTAACTATTTAAATAGTTAATAAAGCTGCAAATTGCATATTTGTTTTATTTCTGTTTTTTAGAACCCTTTGCAGTAAGATATGATTGAACATAAAAGTTTGTAAACAATGATATCAAGGCAACCATGTAGGAAATGACCATTAAGTTTAACCAGTCAGGGAATTCACAGTCTGCAAAGTAATTGTAAACACAATGGGTAAAGATGCAGACAAATTGTATGAGTTGCAGTCGTGTAAGGTACTTCTTCCACCAAAGATATTTGCGCACCTCTGGCCCAAAACAGCATAGTGCATAGTAACTGTACATGATTACATGAACAAATGAGTTGATGAGTCCAATGAAAAACGCCTGTCCTCCAGCGGTGTACTTAATTGCCAGCCACCAGTTAATGAGCATGGTGGAGTGGTGAAATACATGTAAAAACGAAACTTGATTGAACTTTTTTCTCATGACAAAGAAAACAGTGTCAAGCAACTCAAAGTACTTTGATATGAAATACCACCAGCAAACCTTGGCCATTCGCATGGCAAGTGGGCTGGTAGAATAATCCACAGGCTGGCATAGAAGGCTGTAGCTTGCGAGATAACTGGACATGGAAAACTCATACACCATATAAACAGAAAGACAAACTAACACCAAGTTGTACACCTTTAACAAGGCATTGATTTGAAAGGGCTTTCTGCCTTTCATTAGAGTTTTGGCATTTGCACAGAACGCTATGTACAACACCAGAATAACCGCTGGCGGCCATGGGCTGTGCACCATAAACCAGTCTTTGGTTCTGGCGTCCATCCTTTCCTCTATGGCCACTTCGTACGTGTTTTCTAGGTAATTCCAAACATCTTCCCAAGCGCTTTTACTGCTATTGACCGACATTACAATCTTGGGGTCGGTGCTTCAGTAACACAGAGCGAAGTTCTGGTAAATCGACCGGGTTCACAACGCCCTCAGACTTGCAGCACGCACGACTCGTCCAACCTTGCGCTGCGCTGTACGTACTTCAGACTTTGATCGTAACGCGTCACTAAACACAAACAAACCAAAATATTTTTTATTTTTTATTGGAACTTTACTCCGTCCTTTCCTTGACGGAGAAAAGCAATAAAACAAGATTATCCGTATTCGTGTTTGGATAATCTCTAATTGAACATTGTTTGTGGGTGCACCAGTACTAAAAGGTAAACAAGGGTGCATCACAAACTTTTGATGAACCATTAATGTTTTTGACATTCAGGATATTAGAAAATAGGTGCATAGGTTTCAATTTTCAACTGATATATAAATGATACTCGATACTCTGTACAGTAGCCTACTCGCAAGCAGCCTGCAGCCATAATCGAACTCTTATCGACAGTGTGTAAAACTTCGACAGTTCCGCTCGGTTTATTAACATGTTGATAATAATAATGCTGTTTACCTCAGTTTACATTTTAAGTAAACAGGGTGCATGAGTCCGTAACAACAACTTTAAGGGTTCACCGAATCAAAAAAGTTGAAGAGCAGTAGAGTAGACAAGAACTGATTCTTATAACAACTAGGCAAGGAATGCAGGTAACCTAATGGTCCCCCTTTCAGGCAAAAGTAGGCCAATATAAAAAAAAATTAGAAACAAGTATTTCCCAGCTGATTTGTGTCACTTAAGGTGTGTATATTCACCAAAAATAAGTTCCAGCTCATCTGGCCTGGGGAAGGCCTGGATTTTATAAGGTGAACAGGCCATGTTTAACCTTTGGTTTCAAATTATCAAAAATGTTATGAAATTGCGTAAAACAAGTCATTACGAGAAATCTGAAAGTGATGCTTTGATTTACTTATCGGCCACTACAATAACTAAAGATGATAGGCTACAAGTTCGTATGGAAACCTATTAGTCATAATGATGTTGATTTACTAAACCTTTTTGGCTTTGCAAATTATATTATCAAGATCAGACATATTTGTGAAGAGTAAGATCTGCAAATAGAAAGCAATCACGAAGTCAACTGAAAAATATCGCACACAGTTTGGTTGAAAAATCATGTGGTATTTTCGACGAATGATTATTTCACACTTTAGGGTTTTGTTGCTGTTAGTGTTTATATTATTATAATCTAACTGTGGAGGTTTCTTACAAACAAAAATCGGCAACATAAGTATTTTTTCGCAAAAAAATATCATTTTTACATTTTGAAATTCTGTCTATAGTGTGCTTTTGAGTAATTCAACGTAAATCTGTATTATGTAAACATGCTGCCCTCACAAAATAGACTGATAACAAAAATTTCACAAATAAGACTGATAACAAAAAAAATTAGAAATAGACTGATAACAAAAATTAGGTTAAATTTAATCAATAAATATAACTTTTTTCCAATCTCTACTCAATGGGATCAAACTAGAAAAAATAGACTTACTTTCTAAAAAATAAAACACATGTAGGTTGTATATTATTTTATCTAAAAGGGCAATAGGTAAACGTATATTAAGAATATATTTATTTCAACGACTTCCAAGTATATGAGAGCGCCAGCTGCGACAGTTGTCACCCATGTTTCGAAAAGAAAGGACACAAAGTGCGTCCTTATTTGTTCTTTTTCGCTCCGAACGCGGTGTAGGCCCTCAGGTAGAAGTTGGCGAAGAGCGCCACAAGCGAGAAGAGGTAAAGGATGGACCAGGCGTTGATCCAGCCGGGAAAGTTGCACTCGGCCGAGTAATTGTGCCCGCTGTGGAACATTATGAGAAAGAACTGGGCGATCTGCACCCGCGTCAGGTAGCGCTTCCACCAAAGGTGCCGTCTCACCGCCGGACCGCAGCAAGACAGCCCGTAGTAGCTGTACATGATGACGTGCACGAATGACGTCACCATGCCGTTGAAGAAGGTGCCGCCGCCCGCGATAAACTTGACCGCCATCCACCAGTTGAGGATCATGCTGGAGTGGTGGTAAACGTGCAGGAACGAGATCTGGTCGAACTTCTTGCGCAGCACGATGAAAACAGTGTCGAGCAGGTCGACGTACTTGGAGAAGTAGTACCACCAGCAGACCGACGCCATGCGCATGGCCAGCGGCCCACTCGAGTAATCCACCGGCTGGCAGGCGAGCAGGTTGTAACCGGCCAGGTAGCTGGTGGTTACGAATTCTTTGGCCATGTAGCCGGAGAGCAAAACCTGGCAGAGGTTGTAGGCCATCATGAGCGGCCGCAACTCAAGGGCTTTTCGCTCGGCCATGATGTCCTTTGCTTTGACGCAAAAAGCAACGTAGCAGGCCATTACGAGCAGTGGCTGCCATAGACTGTAGCTCAGCGGCCAGTCCTTGGTTCTTGGGTCGGCCAGGTCGTAGATGTAGGTCTGGTAGAGGTCAGCCCACCTCCGGGCGCCATCCTTAGCGCTTTGCCACAACATGGACATGTTGATATTTCGCGGATTCGTGCTTTGGCCTTAATCTGAAAAACGAAGGGAAATTTGCGGGACGAATTTTCATTTGTCTGTCAAAACGAGTGTGACACAAAGCGTTGCTGCGAACTTACCAAAAACAACTTCGATCCAAAAGGAAAAATACGTATTTAGAAATATCTTCACTTTTAGGTAAAAACAAGTAAGAAAATAGTTGTTGGTATTAAATCACTATGAACATACATCAATATGCAAATCCTACACAAACAACTGTATGACATGTTGGCTACAGATGTTGTAATTATTATTATTATTTTTTTTTTTGGGGGGGGGGGAAGTATATAGAAAGCGATTCGGTTGTTGGCGTATAAATGGCATCAAAATACAAGTGCAAATCACATGCAAGAATTAGCCATGCAACTGGACTTTAGATCCAACCCATATGACCCTTAAAAATAAGTCTCACCAAGTTTTATGAAATGTATTTTGTTTATTTCACGTCGGTTTCAAAACATTCATTGTGTGGTATATATATGATTTGACTGCTGCAATAGGCCGCTTTTTCAATTGATCGTCCCAAATTCTGGTCAACAGTCAGCACGTAATAGGCTATAACGTAAGGGAAATTTATGTAGTGGACCGGAACTCGTCAAAGAGCGTTACTCCGCCTTCTTGGTTAAGTGGTTTCCAGCCATTTTTCGAATTTGGGCTCCAAGTAAGTTGAGTGCAGTCCAATAACAATTAATATAACTCGCAATTTAAAATGTGGGCTACACAGCGCTAAAGTTTATTTACAAGGACTAAGCTGAAGAGCAGAGCAGAATGGTCCAGCCCAAGCAATATAAACCCCTTCATTTTCCATAATACTAATATAAAAGCCCCTCACTTTTCATACCATTCTTTTAAACAAAATTAGGCCATTAATTTTTATTTGCTTTTCATAAATTAGGCTACTGTTTTTAAATGACCTTTATTACTATAATGACTTGGACTGGGGCTTGAAAATAACTTGACTACTGGAACACTACTTAACAGCATGTCAAAACAAGGGCCTTTCAAAAATAAGTGCCCATGATTTAATATGCTTATTTAGCTGGCTCAATTAAACGATCATCTATTTTGAAAACGTTAGGTAAAACATTAGATTTCGTCATATTATGAGATTTAATTTATCGTACTTCCTAATAGTGAAATATTATTGCTTGCTGTTAATTTAAAATATATTTAAAGATTCTTTCAAGAAAAAAGATTGTAAGAGCTAAAGCAATTCCGAGTTGGTTTTTGATTTAGCAGAAACTGTTCTTCTTTAGTTTACCAAACAAAACTCACGTTGTAAGGTGTATCACCAGTCCATCCGTATACTGATGCTTGATACTACAAGTTGTACGCAGGCCTATGAATTCTGACACTCAGCACATTTGCTGCGAAAATTGACTAGTGATATTTTCTGACTTAAATCTTGCAGAGGTAAACAACAATGTTACGTAACAAAGTCACTAAAATACGACAACAAAACATGGAAAGTCATTTTGGTATTTGTTTTGTACAACACAATTGTATCAATTAACATAAGAAAATATATATTTTATTCACTGTTGAATAACATAATGTTTACAAAATCACGTCAAACCATAACCTTGTGATACAAAACACTTTATTATTGCAGCTTGCGAAAATAAATAAGTTTATAAAATGTATGCTGCATGCCAGTGGTGCTGAAAGCAAGCGGGAACAGCCGTACCGTACTGGTTAAGAATGTTCTTTTTTATCATAGTCGCTTTTACGAACAAACCCTGTATTAGTATCTTTGTAAGCATTTAAACATAAATTTCAGTTGTGCATTTGTGTGCTACATCGATCAATAACCTTAAGTTTCCAAGGTTACATAAAGAAAGAGGTTATATAATATGAAATTTCCATGCTTAAACGGTAAGAATATTTTATCGTTTTGAAAAAATAGATATATAGCCTACTATTTCGGTCCGGCCGGATCGATTTGGGTCGTAATCAAGCGCCAAAACTGGCCCGGTCGGATCTTAGGGTTAGGGTTAGGGTTTAAGGATAAATAAGCGATTTTGAAAGCCGGACCAGTTTTGGCCTAGCCGGACCTGTTTTAGCGGCTGTTCCAACGCCAAAATTGATCCGACCGGATCAGTTTTAGCCCCGGACCAAATTTCGCGTTACATTTTCACCCCTGCTGCATTCTTAAGTTAAATGACTTTCTGTTTTTTTAATTGTTTTAAATGGATTATAATTTTTGGTAGTTTTTCGGTTTAACTACCTACATCAACTTGCATGAACAGTTGAAAATTTAAAAAGCCTTTTCTAGCCCATTTTCAAAATAAATAGAGAGAAAACACTTGTATATAGGCTACTATTTTATTTATTCTTTTGTTTTGTTTATCACTTTTTTGTTTTAGTTCCTTCCCTCTAATTAAAACATTTTGCTTTTTAAGTGTCCAGGATGCTATAGGTTTGACGTTACTATAGAATTACAGTCTGTTCAATTTATTAGAAATAAAAAAAATTGAAAATCGAAAATTGAAAACAAAGTCCTAAAAAGGTTGCTAATAGACAAAAATCATTGGTTTATATAAAATGTTTAGTTCGTTAATGAACCAACATTGTTAATTCGACGTACGGTTATAAATACTTTGAATTTGTCACCATAACTCTTTCCAACGGACATTTTTCCCAAAACATATTAGCGTTAGCGGAAATATTTGTCGGATGCTAAAATCAACTAAATTTTGATAAATTTCAAAATAAATGGGAATTTTTTTAGCTTATTAGGCCTGTATTATTGTTACGTCATATTTTTGTTCTGCTTTTTTCGTTTTTATAAAAATCTATTCAATAAATAAAGGCAGAAATCCAAAGGATATCTATATATATACTAATTTTTAGCTTTTAATGGAAGGCAATAGGCAATGGCACGCAAAGTAAAATGATATAGTTATTTTTTCACTGTAAGAAAAAGTGCTAAAAAAAAAAAAAGTTTTCAATTTAAAGTTGGGTGTCCGGCAAAAAATGTCGGTTGCCCCGTACAGCAATCACTTACGCGAACGGTGATCTTCGCTTGTTAATATAAGGTTGGTCTGCCGACTGCCACTTACCACTGCGTTTATTCACGTTTTGTCTTCGCTGACGCTAACATGTAACTTCACTGAGTTACGAAAATGTAACTATACGCTTGGCGATTTTCGATTAGAATCGGAAACGATCTTAAAATACCGGCATCATGAAATCACAGATGACTAAATATGAGTGACTATTATCATGGCAATATTGGGTTATCGCACAGAACGGCCACTGTACAGTTAAAAAAACGCACACAAAAACCCAGTGTGTTTTCCATAAACTGATATTCCCTGCCATTTTCTGATAAACTCCTATTTACGACATCTTCGGTCACGTTACTGCTGAACAGCTGTAACTACTTGTATGTATAGACTGTGACTAGTCGCTCAGGAAGGAAATTGCGGATTAACAAAGATAAAAATCTAAACAATATGGCTAGCAGCTGTGTATCAAAGCTCATTTGATATACTCAGGGTTAATACCATAACGCCTTTGATTCTCATTAGATGCATAGCGAAATAAGAAAAAATGATAATTTGTTTACATTTTGTTTTATCGTGGGCCAAATAATAAAAGTTCTGCACACTCTTAGGAAACGCATCTTTGTTTATTATATCACGGGATCAACTGAAATTTTATCAAAAGCACAACCTCCAATTATAATGTGCGATGATTTAAAACAAAATGCTCACACTTTGCGCCACAAACTTTTCATATTGCATTTAATAGTTTGCAAAATACTTAATTCGGAAAAAAATACTCACAACTTAAGGTATATCTCCCAAACAAACATTAAAGTTAAAAATTAAGGGTTCTCTTTAAAAAAGGAAAGCTGAAAGCACAGTAAGTCAGGTTGTTGTCATACCGTTAAGGACGATAACCGTAAAAACCCAAATAATTTATTCAAATATTTTAAACAAATAAATTAATACACATGTGCAGATATAAAGTTGTGAACAGAACAATTATAGAAAATATAGATAACGCAGAAATATTTATCATGAATATAAATATTAATGATCCCTGTAAAAAAAAACTTTAACATTACTCGTGTTTCTTACGAACCTTGGTATCGTAACTTTTCAAGTAAAATTTACCGAAAAGCAAGATCAGTGAAATCATATACGAAATTACGAACCAGTTCAGCCACTTCGGGTAATCGCACGGGTCAAAATACGTAACAAATGCGTGTGAAAGAATAACGAAAAACTGAGCGATCTGTAGCTGAGTCAAATATTTCTTCCACCACAGGTATTTTTGAACTGCCGGTCCGAAACTGGAAAGGCCGTAGTAGCTGTACATGAAAACGTGTACCAGGCAATTTACCATTCCGTTGAAGAACGATCCACCCCCTGGGACGTATTTTACGGCCATCCACCAGTTGAATATCATCGAGGAATGGTGGTAAACGTGAAGGAACGTAATTTGATTGAATTTCTTTCGTAGTACAAAAAACAGTGTATCAAATGTTTCCAGATACTTTGAAATGTAGAACAGCCAGCACACTTTGGCCATTCTCATAGCCAGCGGTCTGGTTGAATGGTCAATGGGTTCGCACGCTATGTAAGTGTAGTTTGCCAGATAGCTCGACATTAGGAACTCGTAAAACATGTAAGCGGAAAGACAGACCTGAGCCAAATTGTAAATCGGCAGCACTTTGTTAAGTTTGAATGGCTCGCGGCCCTTCATAAGGAAGTCGGCTTTCGCGCAAAAAGTATTGTATAATAATATGGCTGCAATTGGAACCCAAGGGCTGTACACCATAAACCAGTCTTTTGTCCTTGAGTCTCCCAGTTCTTCTATGGCAAGTTGGTAGTAACGAAACCAACTATCCATGTAGTTGGTCGCATTTTGCTTTGGTGAAAGTGTCATCACTAGTAACCTGTATCCTATTTAAAAAATCTTCAGCCGAATTTCCTGTGAACAATTCCATTTGTATATGAAGAACAAAGGGCTTCTATTTGGCTCAAACAGCTCTAAGGCCTGTATTGCTCACTAGTTGTTAACGGCCCAATTATTCCATATGAGTTTAATATTTACACAAAGGGGCCATACGTTTAGCCCACTCGGCTCAGTCTACTTATCTCATTGTTGGATTACTTATAGCCTGATTACGTTATTCCTAAGACTTCACACCTACTTGGTACGGTAATAGTGGGCTACATAGAAGCGCACGTTTTAAAGCACACGAATATTTTAGACAACAACACCCAGAATCAAAACTATCATGATTTAACCATGTGTATTTCCGTATGTCATAAAATCATACAGAAATGCGGAAATCAACGAACTAGACGTTTGTACACTTTAAACGCGAATAGCAATCCAAGATATATATGTTTCACTATGAATTTTGTCCAAGAAAAACTGTCCCAAAATTAGCATTTTGCGTGGTTTTAGACATATCTATACAGTTCAAATATCAAACACTTAAAACGCAGTCAATCAAAAACCCGTCAAAATTTCGAAACAACTGTGAAACAACTAAGTAACTGAGCAAAACTGGACTAGACTACGCGTAGCCAAGCAACAATCCACCTGATTGAAACTGCAAACTGACCTCTGCTCATATCACACATAGACACCTTTCTTATACAGTTAATATTACCAACCCCGACCGGCTAGGCGACCGGCTAAAACGGCTGCGACTGCGAAGTGTGCAGCGAGTCAACTTGTGACGAACGGTCGACGGAAGGAAAACGAAGGCGAAGAAAAACGCATAAACAAAGAATAAGCTGGTATACAATAGTGCGGGAGACATGTGTAGACAGCTAGTTTTCTCACAACAAAGCACGGAAACTTTCACTCGGCTAGGACACAATGGTTTTGAAAGATTGAACACTTGATTAAGGCTAGGCTGTGACCCTGGCTTTTTAGTTATGCTTCCTGACACTACAATAACAAATTGAAACATTGATTGAACGTAAGCGCCGCTTATGACTTTGTACCAATATGTCAAGTTTACATCGTACGGTACGACGTAAGGTAAATAACACTAGGTTTAACTGCCCGGCGAGTTCTGACGACCAAAACCGTATTTTTTTTTCATGGCCGCAGAACCAACATATTCATCGATATACTAAGGCAAACTTGGATGGTTTTCGCGAAAAACAGAACCAAAATTGTTTAAAAGTGCGTATTTTAAAGGTACGCGACCGACGTGAAATGCCGTGACGATTTCATAGACGCCTGTTAAACATTACTTTGTCTTGTTTAAAAAGGGCAAGTTCAGCCCATTGAAAACCAACCAAGCAACTCCTTTCGTTTTTGCTTTTTCCGTGACCAGAAAAAACTCGTAAACTTTAGTGGTTGTCAAACTTTGCCAGAAGGCGTACCCTCTTTAATTTCCTAGAATAACTTTATTTAGATAAAAATATAAAATCTTCGTAGTATAATACTATTACATTCAAATTCTTATTTATGCAAACTATACTTTCAAAAGACAAATATTCGAAAAAATCATTATCCAGTGGTGTAAACAACTCATTTTTAAGTCAAGTCATTTGCAAAATATGTTCAGTCCAAGTCTATGGGTTTGCCACAAAAGTCAATTTCAAGACGAGTCATTCACACATTAAACTTTCAGTAAATAAAATAGAGGACTTTGTGACAAATCACATAACTCAAGGAAAACAAAAACGCAGCATATAGCGAGCAAACTGTTTATAGGCAAAAATTAGAAAAATAACCAGATTTTATAAAAATGTTTGATAAAAACTTTCAAGTTCAACCCAAGTTATTTCACTCCATGACTTAAGTGCAAGTCAAGACATGTCTTCAAAACACTTAAATCAGTCAAGTAATTTTGCCCGCAAGGCTTGAGTCAAGTCAAGTTTGTTAAAATAAGTGCCTCGAGCGTACTTGAGTCAAGTCGTTTACTTAAGTCATGACAATACTTTCATTATGACCAAAAATCTATGCGCAGGATGTGCACTTGCTAATACGTAGCCTAATCTAATGCTGAATTTCGCAAAACGTCTTAGTTCAGTTTGTTGATATATGGAACAAATATTCTCCTTACGAAAAAAATATATAAATTTTTCTTACGTTAATCAAACCATAGATCAAGTCAAGAGCAATATTGTTTGTTTAATAACCAATAGTAAAATAAAAATTAAAATCTAGATAGTCTTCCGGCCTTGCTAATGAAAATCTACATAGTATTATTAAACTTACAAATCATTTTTTAGTTGTTTTTCTGCGTCGCACCCAGGGTGGAAAGATTTCTTACTGGAACGCATGTAAATATCCAGAGATGACGTCACTAAGCTACGTCATAACGAGACGATTAACACAAAAAACCTTAGAAAACCGGACGTTATCGGTCTTAGTATCGGGAACAAATATGCAAATGAAATGTTAGTTTGAATCCTTTCAAGGAGGTGACAGTATGGCCTGTTGGAAAAAGACAGTGCTGTAATGACTTAAGTCAATGACTTGACTTAAGTGCACTTAAGTCACTGTTTTTAAATAACTCGACTTGTCTTAAGTAATTTGGGCAAAATGAGTTGACTTGACTTAAGTCTTTCGGGCAAATGATTTGACTTGGCTTAAGTCTTTTGGGCAAAAGACATGGGTTGAAATGAGGTGTTTTCTGTAAGTCTTTTTTTAATACAATTGAGCTATTTATTCAAATTTTTGCACATAAAATAATTTGCTTGCTCTATGTTGCGTTTTTCTTATTTTTTAGTTCAGTTATTGCTCATAATCGCGTTTAACTTTAAAAATTCTAGTAAAGTTTAACGTTTTATTTTTACGACAACGACGTGACTTGAAGTTGACTTGCTCTAATTAGGACTTGACTGGGACTTGACTTGGGCAACCGATGACTTGGACTGGGACTTGACTTGTTATTCATTCAAAAATACTTCACTTGTACTTTACAAAATGACTTGACTGGGACTTAAGTCATTTTAAAATGACCTGTTTACAACACTGAAAAAAGGACATGGAAATTTTACGGTACGGCATTCTAGATCGTTCTGAGTAACTCTTACCGCTGGTCCAAAAACGGCAAAGGAAACAAGCCACGCCCAAATAGAATAACTCTTACCAGGAAAGTTGAGTGGCTTTGTTTTTTTTAATTAAATATTTTTAACACTAGACTGTATCGGAACTATACAATCAACTTAAAATAACAAACAAATTAAAGTCAAAAGACAGATTTCACAAAAATAACCAACTTGAACGAATTTAAACCACTTGATGAAAATAAAATTTACACAAGCGTTATCGACTGATCAAAATTTAGAAAAAAGAAAAGCGGATAAGTCATGTCGGGAACAATTGCTTTTACATATAGCACAATTAATCATATAGAAGTAATTGTAATTCTAAACAACCACTTTACATTCGCGGGTTTTTACATTAGTGTTAATATACGACAATTCTATGAAAAAAGCATACCTCAGCATCTGTTGACACTTTAAAAATGTTTTGTCGAAAGTCTTATAGTTTAAAAACGAAACCCACACTTTAGTGCAATCTTAAGCTTTGAAATATCTTACCGAAATTTAATTAAAACGGTTCAATTAAAGCATATAGACATACCTAAAATGGAAAACTTTTTTTCCAAGAAGATGTTGTTGTTCTCTTTAAAATAGTGCTGTCTGCCAAGCACTATGCAACACTGTTAAAAATGGCATGCAAAAAGAGCTGCATTTGGCAAGGCAGGATGGAACCACTCTAAATGACGAGTGGTTGACGGTAGCCGATTATCTATTTTACAGCAGCGTTAAATTTTCTGTATGCCGAATGCATTTTCTTACCCAACAACACAGACAGGCATTCGCAATGGCGACGAGTTCCAGATACAGCCAGTTATAATGATTGTATTGGCAGCAGCATAAATATTCCGCTTTTGTGTGTTTTGTGTTTTACAAGCCCTCACAATTTATTGCATAAAAACTAAGTTGGAGGCCAGGCTTTGGCTCACTAACTATATTCTGTTTCAATTTTAACATAATCTATATTTTGCAAATCCCTTAAACGTCTTTTTCGCGCCGTACTACTCTTAAATTTTACAGAGTGAAACTGTTGTTAAGTTCGACTATATAAATATTTCGGGCAATGTGCGAATGCCTTTTATGTGTGAAATGCGCCACGCACCCTTTAAATTAAAACCTTTGCCAAATACACCAATTAATTTATTTTTTCGGCGAGTGTAGACTATTCCGTTGCATATTGTTCGCTCTAAAAATACAAGTTTTTCTAAAATAAATTAAAAATAAATAATTTATGACGAAAAACTTTTATCCACCGAAAATGTCATGACCTTTCTTGTTTCGTGTAACACATTTTGAGGAAATCTTTGGGCGCGTTGGCGAAGTGGTTAGCGCCACAGACCAGCAATCCTCAGATCCGGGGCTCAACTCCCGGCTAAGCACTGTACGCGCGGTTCTTATGGGCTGAGCACCTGAAAACCATAGCCCGAAGATCAAGCAGAGAGCGCGAGTCGCGGTCAAGTTAATAATTTCTGCAACAGCGCGTCTACGAGCTGAGCTGGCGGCCGTGGAAGTAGAAGAACATCTCTAAATACTTAACAGACTTGTGTGCATGTTAGTGCACTTTATGGTGACGCGTGCATTATATTGTGATGTATATGTAACGCGCACTCGAATATGTATATAGGATCTTTTAGTACAAAGTCTCCAATGCGTACCATTGCATTTTGCAATTAAAGTTCTTTTATGGCCATTAGCTATAAGAAGTTCCCGATTCCTGTTCTAAGATAAACGTTTGTTTAACTACTAAAATCAAACAGAGGCTTGTTTCTTTTGTGCATCGCTAAATACCTTCAGTTGCATAATAGCAAACCAGTTTGTTCGAGAGCATCACGTTTATTAGGATTACTTGCATTATGGCGTAACTTGTCGTCCTGTTAAGATTTTTCTAAAGTTCCAGAAAACAATATTCGGATACGATAGGCCTGCTATATGAAACGAATTAACGGTAAAAATATGGTTGGACCACACTGCAACTCAAAAACAACGGCAGTTATCGAACTTTACTTACACATATATCCAATTGAATTTGAGTCTATCGTACAAAGCGCAGATAAATTGTGTTTATCGGTTTAAATCGCAAATGCTTTCATTTTAGAAGACAAAGTGACAAAAGGGCACAAATGATTATTACATTGCCTAATAAATACAACTGTTAAGTTACTTTTCCCAAACAGATTGTTTGAGCCGTTGACTTACAGTTGTTTAGATGATCAAAAACCACGTAAAAAGTAAGGCATACACGGTGCTTGGTTTGCGTTTGATGGTCATAATAAAAAACACGTCATCGGTTCGTACCAACAAGAATATGCATCAACTACACCAAAAGAAAATACTCACACTGTGCGTCACAAACTTTTGAGATTGCATTTTATGGTTTGTAAAATACTCAACTCAAAAAAACGATTCGTATACTTAAGAGATATCGCCTACACCAGTGGTTCTCAACCGCCGGTCCGCGTCAACTTTCCTGCCGGTCCGCCCAATATATTGCAATTTTATATCTCATTTGAAAAATGCAAGATGTTGAAGGCTTGTCCATCAAATTTAAAGCTTTGCAAGTTGCGTAATTTGCAGCATTGTGACGTAACATAGAGTTCATGGTTTACTTTTGTATGTGAAAGCATACTTCTGCCGTAATTACATTTTTGGTTGATATTTATTTTTGAAGGTCCACCGGTCCGCAAAATTTGTTTTAAAATTTTACCGGTCCGTAAGCTAAAAGGGTTAAGAACCACTGGCCTACACACACTTTCAGCGTTATGCTTACTAAAACGAAATGAAAAATTGAGAAAAATGTATCTAAGCAAAATCACGGGCTCACTTAAAAATTGAAAGCGAATATAAAGTCTCTAATTCAGAGTGGTGTCATACCGTGACGATAACAATAAAAACCCATATAATTTATTGAATTATTTTAAACAAAATCAATTAATACACATGTGCAGATATAAAGTTGTGAACAGAACACATATGGAAAATATAAATAATGCAGAAATATTTATCGTTTACTCAAATATTTATCCCCCCGTTAAAACTTAACACTACTCGTGTTTCCTACGAACCTTGGTATCGTAACTTTTCAAGTAAAATTTACCGAAAAGCAGAATCAGTGAAACCATATACAACACCGTCCAGAGATTCAGCCACTTCGGGTAATCACACGGGTCAAAATAAGTAAGAGTGGCGTGTGAAAGCATAAGGAAAAACTGAGCGATCTGTAGCTGAGTCAAATACTTCTTCCACCACAGGTATTTCTGAACTGCCGGTCCGAAACTGGAAAGGCCGTAGTAGGTGTACATGAAAACGTGTACCAGGCAATTTACCATTCCGTTGAAGAACGATCCACCCCCTGGAACATACTTGGCAGCCAGCCAGGAGTTGAATATCATCGAGGAATGGTGGTAAACGTGAAGGAACGTAATTTGATTGAATTTCTTTCGTAGTACAAAGAACAGTGTATCAAATGTTTCCAGATACTTGGATATGTAGAACAGCCAGCACACTTTAGCCATTCTCATAGCCAGCGGGCTGGTTGAATAGTCCGTGGGTTCACACGCTGTGTAAGTGTAGTTTGCCAGATAGCTCGACATTAGGAACTCGTAGAACATGTAAGCGGAAAGACAAACCTGAGCCAAATTGTAAATCGGCAGCACTTTGCTAAGTTTGAACGGCTCGCGGTCCTTCATAAGGAAATTGGCTTTTGCGCAAAAAATGGTGTATAATAACATGGCTGCAAAAGGAACCCAAGGGCTGTACACCATAAACCAGTCTTTTGTCCTTGAGTCTCCCAGTTTTTCTATGGCAAATTGGTAGTATCGAAACCAACTGTCCATGTAGCTGGTCGGATTTTCCTTTGGAGAAACTGCCATTACTAGCAACTGGTATCCTAAATAATTAATCTCTAGCCGAATTTCCTGTAAACAATTCCATTGTATTTGAAGAACAAAGGGCTTCTATTTGACTTAAACAACTATAATGCCTGTATTGCCCATTGGTGTTTAACGCCACAATTATTCGATATGAGTTTAATATTTACACAAAGGGACCACACGTTTAGCCCACTCGGCTCAGTCTACTTATCTCATTGATGGATTACTTTATAGCCGTATTACGTTATACCTGACTTCACACCTACTTCAAATGGTACGTTAATAGTACATAAAAATAGACGTTTTAATGCACACGTTGCAAGTGTTTTAGAAAACAACATCCAGAATCAAAATAGGATGAAGAGTAACCATTTTACGTCATGGAGTTACACAGGGATGCCGAAATCATCTGACTAGACCAGTGATTTCAAAGTTTTTTTTTTATTCATTCCTTACAAGCCCAAATACTGTCAATTCCTCTCCAGCCAAAAAAAAGTGTTGTACCATTTTTATTTATTACTTCGATTTATGCTGCTGGCAGAAATTCTAACCTCAACGAAGGGTAGAAGTAGGCAGAATTAAATAAAAATAAATGTAAAACTGCAATAGACACATCTGCACCAAAAGCCAAAACTTGTTAAAAAGAATAATAAAGAGTTATTCGAAACGTTCAAAATGAATAAAGAGTTATTCGAAACGTTCAAATTGAATAAAGAGTTATTCGAAACTTTCAAAATGCTACCCACTTCTGTATGGTTTATGATATTCTTATTACGTCTTACTACAACCTCCACCCATTATGCTCTAAAACTTGTTTCGTATGCGCTAATCGTCGAAAAGTTGAGTTTGTTAGAACGTATGGCGTTTAGGTATTAATTATATAACACGTAAAAATGTCTGCATTGGTGTATATTTCTTAAATGGCTAGGACTGTGAAATAACAATGGACTTATATTTTGGACCTAATATATTCTTTACAATGTCATTCAAAAAAACAGACTTCAGAAATTTGCTGTTTTCGGTCCAAAAAATGTGAAATGAAATAAAGTATAAATATATTCAGTGCAAAGACGTATTATTTTTAACTGTAGCATACTCTTTTCTTTGAAAAATAGATTGCTTGAATATACACTAATAGTTTAATTAGGCCTTCATGGACCCCCTAAAACTGGTTCACGTACCTCCAAGGGGTTCATGGACCCCAGTTTAAGAACCCCTGCTGTAACACACTTCCTCCCCAATTTAAAATTCTCCCCCCAAAAAGAAGACAAGTGGCTCCCTTTGAGAACCACTGGACTAGACGTTTGTACATTTTAAACGCGAATAGCAATCTTAAATATAACAGTTCCACAATGTTTTTTGTCAAAGAAAAACTGTCCTAAATTTAGCATTCTGCGTGTTGTTCGACATGTATTTACCGTTGAAATAGCGAACTTAAATGAATTTCGCGTGGAACAGACTTCTTCTACAGCAGGGGTGCCCAACATGAGGCACGCGTGCCAAATGTGGCACGCGACCTAATAAAAAATGGCACGCAAGCCCCCCAAAATTACAGCCAATTGTCAAAAAAAAAAAAATTGTTATAGAGCCAATTGTCATTGTATATTCACAATACAAAACAATGCCAGCAATAACGACAACAAACAATTACTTCTGAGATTATAACACTATCCTGTGCTATTTTAATATTAGAAAAAAAATAGTTGCTAAACTTTGGCACGGGAAGAAGTTATAAGATAAAAATTAGCACGTCGGCATGTTTGAGTTGGACACCCCTGCTCTACAGTCTTAAACTGAACCGAAATTGTTTAAAACTGCTTATTTTAAAGGTACGCGACCTGTAGACTAGAAGTGATTTTAAGATAAATTAAAAAAAATCATTCCCGAAAATTACCATGACCTTTATAGTTTCCTTTCACCAATTTTGCGGAAATGGTACAGCGCTTGAGTCATGTTGGCAAAACAATTTCTTTTACCTATAGCACAATTAATCGTGGAAGCAATTGCTGTCATAAATAACCACTTTACGTTAGCAGGTTTTTACATTTTTGTTAACGTACGGCAATTTTATGAGAAAAAGCATACCGGTATGTCGGAAAATCAATTAACCGCATCAATTTGGCAGTAATCGCGATTGTAGACACTATATGAGTTCCACAAAACAATGAAAGAAAACAAACTTCCTGAAATCGTTAGATATGACGTTATTCCGCAGCTTCAGTCTATTTGCTCAAGTCAGTATTATGCGAAAGTGTTTTTTACTATAGTTTGAAATGAAATCTCGAAAGGAAAATTTAGACAGGCACACCTTTATATCCATTGATGACGCCGATTGAAAAGGACCCACCCCTAGGTTTAGTTAAGTGGGTAATAATAGTAAGTTATTACGCCGATACAAAATTTGTTTCCCTTGGGTCTGTAAAAAAGGTATGGTGGGTGGAACTTTAAGTTGGTTGATTTTATGTAAAGCAACGGTTCTTGATTTTTTTTTACCTTTATTCTAATACTTTGCTCAAATGACAGTTTGAATTGTTTATGTAAATAGTCGAATAGTCTTGCACAATTGCTAGTTTGGGAATTCCCAAGTGGTTTGTAAGCTTGTTAAAATGTTTTAAAAGGGGTGCTTGACCAAAATACGCTGGGGACCACTGGTTCAAAGTGTAAAGCATATTTATTGTTGTGTGTCTGTTGCTGTGTTTATTTACATCCATTGCGTAGCGATTTCAAATTACAAAACGTCGCCGAAATAGGCTTTGACCGGGTTCCTGTTTATATACACATCATTGTACAGCAGAAAACGAGGAAACGGCACTTAAAATAAGCACTGTCGATCGGTACTTAATTGACGTTAAAAAATGCACATGGTAGCGTTATTGAGCTGTAAGTGGCCAAATAATTTATGTAGCAAAAAAAAACAACATTACGACTACCTAAAAACTTACTGAACAGAGGCTTTTTTAACG
Source organism: Ascidiella aspersa (assembly GCF_963924565.1). Taxonomy (NCBI): domain Eukaryota; kingdom Metazoa; phylum Chordata; class Ascidiacea; order Phlebobranchia; family Ascidiidae; genus Ascidiella; species Ascidiella aspersa. The sequence goes on from NC_139454.1 coordinate 22,155,909, forward strand.
CATCTCATATTTTTCTCTTACATTTATATATTTTAAGTATATTTTTATAATTTTGAACTACAGACATACATAAACTTTCAAACAGTTTGTATAAAGTTTAATTTTAACTTTAACTAAATAATGTTGTCAGGTTTTTCTATATGCACTCCACGCAAATTTGATCTGGATGAATATAAGGTTAAGGTATTCGCAAAAATGTATTTTATCTTTTTGATATTAATACTAATAGCTTAAAAGAGTCATGTCCGTGCCACCATTCATAAAAAATTTCTATGATTAACAGCTATTTTTTGCTGCACCAATAAAAAATTGCTTTAAAAGACAAAATTGCCGAATAAATTAGACAGTTTGCGGTCCACTTATGCAGTGTTTTTTTAAGGTGTTTTGAAAAATTTCTCCAGCGGTTTCCCAAATTTTGGACTTGCAACTTTTTGGTATTTAAATGAAACACTTGCGGTCTCTTAAAACTACTTAGCGGTCACCCAAACCAAACCTTAAAAAAACCCTGCACTTATGTATTATTTTATTATATTAGCATTCTGGCCAGGAATGGAAAATCCTTAAATTTAAACGCGCAAGTTTTTTGCCAGGATAACCGTGAATTTGAAAGTGGCGTTGATTTTAACTTCCTCATCAGATAGCTCTTCCATCTCGCAGGCTTGCTTCAAACGACGTCCAAACTCCTCAACCAGATCCAATTCCTCCAACTCCTTGGTGGTCAAAACACGACCAGAAGACTTCGCTTCAACAATTCTTTCCTGAAGCTTGTTCTGAAATGCGTCGATACTTCTCAGAAAGCCTTTGTAACCCGTCAAGTTGTAGCGGACGGTTGAAGAAATTATATTTCTTGTCTTTGTTTCGCTCGGAAGTTGACCAAAAACATTGGGCAGTGAATTTGCGTTTTCTGCGTAAGGCCTGGGGTTGTAGCTCGCTCTGCTCAGCACATCGTTCATCACTTCTGTACACTTGGCCTCTGATTTCTCAACGTTGTCACAACCATGTGGCGAACATTGGGGATAGTAATACCCAATCAACGCCAAGCAACCATCAGGCTTTAAAATTCGCGCAGCCTCGCTGAAGAATTGCGAATAATTAAACCACATTACTGATTCGGCACTTAGCACCATGTCGGCGGTTTGGTCTGCCACTTGTATGTCTTCTGCCGCTCCGACCACGAACTTAACATGATTGAATGCATTCCTCTGCTTAGCGTTTTTGATTTGATTGCGACTAATGTCAGAAGCAATCACTTCATCGAAATGCGGTGCCATAAATTTGGTGAATTGCCCACTGCCGCATCCAACCTCCACCATTCGTTCTAGCTTTCTCTCAATTTCTAGTTGTGGTTCCAATGCGTATTGTAATATGAAGTCGGCAATTTTCTTTGGGTAGATCCCGCGATGCTTTACGTATTCGCTCGTAACCACCTCTGACTCATAACAACGAGTGCTTTCCATGTTATATGCAGTTACGCAGACTATTAAATAATTCCTATAAAAAGTCGTACATATCAAGGCATTTGTAAGATTTGAATCAAAAGGGTCTCAAACTCATTGCTTAAAGTGCGCCTTAGGCCGCCAAAAATTTCCCTACCCGCCGCATGCGTCCCCTGCTTTAAACCGCAATTGCTTGGTGCCAGGATTACAAGTAAAAAGAACACAACGTAAAGACCTATGCTTTTGAATTATAACAGGTATAAGTTAGGTTAGTGGAGATATCTCGACTGTTGCCTATTTAATGGTGCCCTCACATAATATTTTTTAGAAAAAATGTTTTATTGTAGGTAAGAACTCTACAAACTAAAACTTTCACATAATATTTGTTACGGCTTTCTAAAGTAATTCTTAGCAAACAATTAAACCCCTAGTTAAGCCGTGGGTGAGTCCTTAAATTCGGGTATTAAATTAACTTGATAATAAGAGTTTGTACTACAGACCACACAATTAACCCAAGAACCAAATGTATTAGATGAGATATTTGCATATCAACACACCACCAACGCTTATGATACTTAAACAAAAATTACTTAAAGACAATAGCACAAACGTTCTAAACCGCAAAGGCCCGCCTCCCAAATTTACTTTAATATTATTTTCAAACCATGAAATGTTACTGCAATAACCACGAATCGAAAACTGGGCTACAGAACAGACATGCACTCAAATATATAGGAAGAACTCAATCTGTTTCTTTCATGCCTAAACAACCTAAATCCTGTTCTAGCAGGACGTGAAACCTGCTTTTACTGGGCGCAAAACATGTCTCGGTAGGCACAAAACATGCTTTGACCGACTCAATTCATGCTTTGACTGCAAAACAAGTTTTGACCGGACTGCATACCTGGTTTGACAGGCTATCCATACAAGGACGGAACATGCGTCCGCTTTCAGCGCATTAGTGGCCAGTATAAAATTCCATTACATGCTTAACCCAAAGTAGAAAGTTATGTCACAAAAAGATGAATCGAATAATGTACGTATACAGAAAAGATGCATCAAATAAAAATGTATACAGAAAAGAAAATTCGTTAGTAATTTCGAAATGTAAAATCACTGTACAGGAGACTTCTTTAATTGGAATGACGAATGGCCTCCTGTTAAGCGAATGGGAGCCAAGGCCATGTTCATTGTTCGTGCAACGCTGATGGCTTTAAGCGACAAAAATGTCTCGAACCAGCGACTGTTGAAGGAAACTCGACTGGTGTTTGAAGTCGTTCACGGCTTGTGTTCGTTGGGGGTTGAGGGTTGAGGTGTCTAAACGCCAACCTCAACTGCAGCCGAACCTCGGAGGTTTATTGCCAAGCAATCTCAAAGTCCCGAAAGATTTTCATATACTCAGTGAGTATCCGCAAAATGAAATGAAGCTGCAACCTGGTGAATTTAGCGATTAGTTCAGGTTGCAGTGGTTTAGACGCGGCGTAGTTCACTGGCCATTCCAAAGTGTACGAATACTTCTGAAAAACAAACAATTTTTGCAAATTTAAGAAAACATTTAACATGAAAATATTAATCGTGGAATTAACACAATGATTTTTAACATAACTGTGCATTAACAAGTTCCCCTTTACCTTTACCAATAAAATATATCAACAGATTTTAACAGTTTTAACATTAACACAAAACGTATTTTAAACAAAAACAAAACACAATTAAAATTACAAGTTTTCACGCTGTTCTTAAACATTAATTCCCAGCGCAATTGTTTATTTATTGTTTATTTAAAACTTTTATATCTTCATAATTTATCATCGATAGTTTTCAACATCATCATGTAAAGCTTATTCATATATGGTTGAACCATTCTCTACAATCAAAAAATAGTTTTATTTTTATTTGTTCACATGCAATATTTGCTGTCTTCATGACACCGTTTATTGTTTTCACCCAATTGGAATTTGACCAATTGGCGTTGTTCATTGTAGCATTGTACTTTCCTTTTGATAACGAACTTTAGTCCACGTCCTCGTATTAACTTTAAGTTGACGAAAAAATTCTGAAAAGAAAGTCTTTAACTCGTGCGAGCTCAACTGGGCTGTCGCAAGTCAATGAAATCGAGGTTTGAGCATCACCCTTAAAATATTTTCTTGCTTTCATCTTTATGCATGAAAGCTTGACGCATCGGCGACCGTCACATTTATAAATGGCTGCTGTGCTGAAATTAAAAACCACCCCGTTTTTTTGAAAACAAAACCTTCTTCATAGACGAAAACAAACAAAACAAGTGATTATATCATTGACACACGGGGTCAGCGACTCCGTCATGCCCGAAACAAAGATACATTTATACAGTCTATAAATTTTCAATATTATTTTATATTTTTATATTGCCAAGGTTTCTCTTGTTCCCTACGCTTTCACAAAAGGTTGGTCAGGCCTTAGGTCAAAACGTTCAGGATGCAAATGAGCCTGTTTGAGCATTTTATCTCTACTTTACAATATTCACAAATCTTGTTTGGTTGCGAGTAGAAATGTCCGATTCTTGACATTTTTTTGTGATACCGACACCCTATAATTTGGACAAAAAGTATTATGACCCAATGCGATAACAAATGGCATCAGAGTTGAATCAATTGCATTAATTCAGTTCAATTCCAAATAGGCCTACTCCCTTAAAGTTTCCAATTACATTAAAAACTGTAATTAATTACATAAATTACAATTGATCCCACTCTGAATGGCATCATTACAACAACTTAAACAAGCAAAATATATGTATTCGATTAGAAAGGTGATCAGCGCGTGCCAAAATGTGGTTTAGCTTGAAGATGTTTTGTTACCTCTCGTTGATAGCCAAATTATTTTGAATAAATACAACCTATGAGTTAGAATCTCAGCGTTCAATAAAAAAATCTTGAATTTAAGCTTAAATTAATGTGGTATCGGATCGGCACCAATACCAACTTAGTATCGGATGAATTATTTTGGGGGGCAGTTGCTTTTAAAGGTCGTGCCAACCAAATTTTCCTAACAACCTTCTTGTGGTTCATAGCGGCCGGACTACTCCTTGCGAGGTTAATTCTGTGGCAAATAAAGTAATTAATACATATTGACTGAAAAGTTTGTCGGATATTCAAATCTAAGTTTGTCGCAAATTCAAACCAAATTAAAAAATGTTCTAAACTAAACAATAATTTTAAAAAGACAAATTTTGGTTACGTTTAGGTTTGGTTGCAAAATCCTTGTTTTACAATCACTAGGTGGAGCAATGCAGCTAGATTTTGCGTTTTTCCCGCCAAATTTATAATTCCTACAAACAAACACTGAACAGCAAACTTGTTACGTTTGTCAGTCTTATTTTTCTTTAAAAAGAAATTATCGGACTTTAGTTTTATGTTTAAAATGGTACAATGGCTTAAACCTACCGAACCTACCTGCTTGTCTCAAAAGTATGCTCTTATGCCAATTTGCATTTCTAGCCCTTTTTACGTAAAATCCTGCAAGGGTGGGCAACTGGAACTGGGCAGTGCCGTGTTTTCAGGTTTGCGGTGTGCAATCGAGGTTTGAAGAGGTTATTTGATCTAGAATCCTACCACAATTTTTAACAGTAACGAAACGAGTTCTCAAAGTTAAAATTACAAGAAAAGCATAAATATGTAGGAATAAATATAATAATATTACTTGACCCACATCCCAGCCGTTTTTTCGAACTTCACAATTCAAGAAATTATGGTGTTCAGACACGTCCAATGGAGTTAATTATCAAATAACAACTTTTGAAGTTCGTTTTCAAAGTACTGTAAACGGCTTCAGCAATAAATCGTATTGTGATTTTGCAGATTGTGAATAGTAGTGCCAATTTTGAAGTTTGGTAAACAGGTGAGCCGGGAAAATAGCCTCTCGCATCGAGTTTTTATGCACATACAGTGTTTCATGTCCTACTTAACAACATATTTTTCCTAAATTTAATTGTGTAGTTTACTTATTCAGGTCTTTCAGATTGCTTCAAAAAACTTTCAAAAAAAAAATGTCAGTAATGTAATTTAGAAAATATTGTCGCTCTGTTGAAAAGAAAGCCCTTTCTGCTGTATATTTAGTATAATTTTAGCCAAGATATTTTTAGTATGGATCTTTGGCGGCCACAAATTTTGAAATGCAGTCAGGCTGGATATTATGCCATTTAAAAATTTTTAAGTTGATTCTTTTTTGAAAAGTCTGAAACACTTTAGAAAAGTAAGGATCTCCCGCGGACAATAAAACGTAAAAGAAAGATTCTTGTCTTCGTATCCAAAGATCTCAAATTGGCATTTTTACATGTTTGTTTTTGTACAGAAACTGACGATGCCTTATAGGCGTAATATATATTTCTAAAAGATTTTAAGAAATTATTTTTTGTTTTATCTGTTTTAATAAATTTTTAAGATCTTATTTGAAAATGAGTTGACATTTTTTGTGCTTTATGCATTTTATAATTCGATTTTTAGAATAACTTTGTTTTAATTTTGTGACAAACTCTAACTATCTTGCAATGAAGAGTGTTTCAACTGAAGATGTTGTGGAAAGTTTTCAAGTTTTCGACATATGTTTGAAGGATGTCTCCACCATTGAACAATGTATGAAGTAACAAAACAAGCTTTTTAATTGAGCCCTCTTCTGTGCTGAAAATTTAATATCTTTTTTTTATGACTAATTTCACAAGCTTGGTGATTATAAAATGCTCGTATTCTCTAAATCTGTTGATCTGTGACAAATTTTGTTTAACTTCAATTATTGAAGGCTAATAATGTGCATATCAATACAGGCTTGGCTATTACATAACTTTTTGGAAATCTCAACAAATACCAGTTACATTTTATTAATTTATTTACTCAATTTTGACAAGTACTCATTGGTAGACACTCCTTCATCCGACTGCTAAGTGCAAACTATAATGTAATATCAACACTATCTATGGAAGGGCCTTGATAATCTAAACCAGTGCTATTCAACCTGGTATACTGTATACTCAAAGGTATACTAGGTCAAACTAGGGTACATACAACCTACAAGGGTGTACAAAATAGTATATCGATTAGGTCTGCATTTGCATGTTACAACTTTAATAGAATTTTTTTCCTTTTTTAAATGGACCTATGTTGTATCTTTTTAAAGTTTTTCGAAAATGTTATTTTTCATACTTTATATGTTTTTTTATCTTTACATTGTGTTTTCTAACTAAAAATGTAAACTAGTTCAATTATTTTATGAACGCAGAAGTTCTTATCCATTTTATTCATTTTTCATCTTGCTTTTGGTCTACGTACTTATGTTTTATTTACATTTTTAGTGGCAAACATGGCTGAATTGTACAGAATGGATGGAGACTCCCTTGTAAACCAGTGGTTGGCTTTTCACAGTCGTAACCAGCAATGTACATTGGAAGACAACATTGACCAATTTGAAAGAGAAGTATGCAATGTATAAAATCATCTTAGGCAAATGTTTTAATAATTTAGTGATATTCTGCATACACAGTAGAGATGTTCAATATTATCATCTCAGAAGTCAGAACTGATACCTGATGCAAATTGTTCAAAACTAAGGTGAAATTGGTGCTTGTACTACACCAACACAGGATTTTCAGCCATGGGCATAATAAAATAATTTAATTTAACAACTAATTTTTCGTTTAAACTTTACTGCTGCAAAATTGAGTTAGCTATAAAATAAAACCCTCTTTTTAATAGTTTTTATCAATTTTACCCGACAAAGACTTTATATTTCAAGCCGACATTGAAAACAATACCAAAACACACAAAAAAAATATCGCTTAATTTGGCTTTTGTTTTTAGCTCAAGCAGTTGCAAGGGAAGTCAAAACCCACAACCAACACATTACCAGCTCCACAAACTTACCACAATGTAATAACTCCTAGTGATGACATCCTGGAAGCCTATTGCAGCCCAGCGAGCAAGAAATTCAAACGTCCGACCCAGGTTAACTTTAAATCAAATGTCTTTCTAAATGATTGTGTGGCGATTGCCATTTGTTATCCATACTGATGTGAAAGAAACACTTTCCAACTTATGCCAAACATACTTTTATTTCACATTTGGGAAGGTTCAATGTAACTTAATCATATTTTTTCTAAAGAAAAAAAAAACAGGATAAGTTTCGAAGTATTGCCCGGGCGGGCAATACTCCTGCAAAAAGCAAGTTTCTGGAACTTGTAATACTGTATTTTAATCACAAATATTTTTTATTTGTGTTTTAGGTTAATTCACCCAGGACTCCGCTTGTGAATAAACACACAAGTCAACCACAATTTATTTCACCCACTTCCCAAGTGGAAAGGTAAGGGCACAATTTTTTTTTAACTGATTTTTCTTGAGACAAGTGTCAGGGTATTTTATTAAAATATAATTGCAGTTTAGTTTGCTGGCTGTTGTGTTATAGCAACTATTAATTTCACAAATATTTAATGTTTGTAAATTGTTGCTCATAAAAACGAATATGTCCAACCTGTTTGACATCGTACAATCGACTGTCGATTTTTCTGTTAATGACATTTGTTGGCTAAGGTGATACACAAACTATAGACATGTTATATTTTCTGTGCAGTTTTGGGTATTAATTTGAGAAAGTTTTGTTTTAATTTTTACTTATCTTTCATATATATACCTAAAAAAAACATAATGCACTTATTTTGATAGTTATTAGTCAAAAACATAGAATTTAACATTTACGCTTTGTCAGTCAAAGAGGTTGGGTGTAACACAGCAGTTCCTAAAACTTTATTAAAAATTTTGCCTGGTGGACCCTTTGCGAATATTTTAATATTTTGCCGCCCTCTAAAAATTCAAGGGTCAGTTGACCCATGTTGCTTGTAGTACACTAGTGCAGTTATGATTCTTTCAATATAGCAACTTTCTAACTAATGTGAAGGATTCGCTGATAGCAGGTAGTACAGCATAATAGATGCTTTGTGTTATCACAAACGACATCATAAAACACGCTATATGATGTAATAATAAAGCATAACTAAAGACAATAATAATGACAGATAACGTTTAAAACATAGACTAATGTTTAAAAACTTTCGCTAAAGCCCAATAATAAAAAATTAAAGACTAATTTCCTTTGCGGACCCTCGGGAACTGCTGTACGGACCCCAGTTGGTCCGCAGGCCCCAGTTTGGGAACCACTGGTGCAACATTTAAAAACTTAAGTGAAACATTGCAAACTTACATTCCAAATGAAAATACATCTTTTGATTTGTGTTTAGTCCATCACAGAAGTTTACCCAGCGGACCAACTCTGGCGAAGTGGTTGCACAGCTCTGTAGTGGCAAGGAACCTTCCGACGAATTTTGGACCAATTCCAACTCTCACGAACGCATTGTGGCGAAGAAATGTGGAAACAGCGCCGTAAATCTTCAAAAATACATGTTTCAGAAAATAATGGACATTTGTGAAAGTAGGTCATCACTTACCTGTAGTTTAAAGTAAACAACCATCCAAAAAGCTGTATCTGGAAGACTATTTATTTTCATTTATATATATATATGTATTGTATATGTATATATATATATTTTTTTTTATTACAAATCGATAGATCTTGAGGCTTACTCTCAACAAATCGCAGTGAAGATACTGCTCTAGTGATTACGACACCCCGGTCTTCAACTAGGTCCTAGACCTAGTTGAAGACCGGGGTGTCGTAATCACTAGAGCAGTATCTTCACTGCGATTTGTTGAGAGTATATATATATATATGTAACACTTTGCATGTATATAGATTAGGATTGTTCAAAAAAACACTTTTTTGTCAAATTTCAGTAGGGATCTTCTGGAATCGTTAGATTGCGTCTAAAAACCCCACAAAACAAATCACGTTTGGTTCAGTATTAACCGTGCTACGTCAATTTAAAAATTCAGATTTAGGCTAAAATTTTGGAAAAAAATAATTTATCCTCCCCCAGAAAAAAAAATTTTTTCTACTTTTTTTGCATTGCTTTGCAATTGAATAGCCATAAATAAACCTGTTTTACAGTTTAAAAGTGATTATACAATTTGCATGTATATAGATATATTTACTATCAATGTATTTTATTTCGTTTATTGTTTCATGTCACGGGTAAATAGTTTATTAACAGAAAACAACCTGTTTATTTTGTTTTACGATTTACTGCTTTTAATCAAGTGCAATTTATTAATACTAAACTGATTTCAAAAAACTATCTTTTCAACTCTTGCTATGTAAATATATGATGTAAAATTTTGGTCAAAACGGTGGTTTGTCACAATACCAATTGATTTGTTGTAATATAAAGCAATTTAAGACTGAATAATCCCTTTAAAAGTAAAAACGTGATGACCCAAATTGTATTTTCGCTCTTATAAACTTAACAGTGGTATCAGGTTCATTTGTGAAAAACATAAACTTTATCTTGTCTTTTCGGCTTCTAGTTTTAAACGACCTTATGGAATCGGTGGCCGAGGAAATCCAAGCTCACCACAAGCTGGATGCCTTCTCACCTTGTGCAACACCCAGTCAAAACTCCGTTGTTACGGTGGGCAGAATAGCCAGCGAATCGGGGGGCAAACTGAACCCACATTCGTTGATATTGGAGGGTGACCGGATGACATCTTATGGGAGAAGGGTGGCCTTGGACGTGGAGCAGCTGCCAGAGTTTTCATTTTTTCCCGGACAGGTTCGATCCAATCTTGTATTGTTAGTTTGTTGCTTGTCTTTCGCTGTGTGTTGCTCGTTTCTTAAAAGGTTAAAGCCTTAACTTCTGGGACTTTACATCGACAAACCATTGCAGCAGACTCGCCGAATATGTCGATCTATGTGATTCAAGCAGGCGAAAAAAAAACAACTAGCCTGCAGTGAGGTTCCAACTCACGACCTCCGGTTATACGGGGACCGACGCTCTACCAACTGAGTTACAAAGGCTCATAGAGGAGCGAGTCTAGAAACAACCATACGCCAATGCTTGCTACATTCTGTTAGTACAAGCAACTTCACATTGAGGGCTAGATCAGAGGGTCTAGGTCACAGTTGTTATTAAAACACATATGTGCGTGTGTCTTTCATTCTTCTGGGACTTTGTTCCAACATTTTGGAATTAAATTCAATGCTTGCAAATTTCGGGATGTGCAAAAAGATTCGAATCCGATTTTGCCATTTACGTGGGATAATTAGAACTGATAATTTCTTAGTTACTTTTATCACGGATGGTTGCGCCTAAATAAATAAACTAATGACAAGTTTGGGTTACGGCCTGTAGCGGTGGCCAAACAATTTCTGTCCTGTTCTTTAAATGTAGCCACGTAGTGAGGCATCAACCTTTTTTGAGGGCGACGAATTATTATTTACCGATAACCTTCGCCTAATCATTCGGCAAGAATCAAACGTTATTGTGCAGTCGGTTAACCGCTAGTAATGCCAGGTGTAGTTTTATTTTGAACATTAAGTTGCAAAAATAACATTCCATCGTCGTAAAACGCACAAACGTTTACTCAAAGTCAACTTTGGGCTTAGCGAGCCTACGCCACGGCGTAATTATTTAGCGAGCTTACGCCACAGCGTAATTGTCATATAATAGTAACGCATTAGTGGCAAATAGTAACTTTGTATTCTTTGCAGCATATTATTGGACTGCTTAGTAAAAAAAATCGCCGGCGTGGACGTAAAACTAAAATACAACATTGTATAATAAAATAGACTAAATTTGTCAAGAGTTTAGCTATTTGAGAACATGAATTTTGTTTTATAATAACCATTTTTTGCTTTCGTTTTAGATATTTCAGGCTTGTTTAACCGACTATTTGAAGTTAAGTTACTAGTCCAATGTCCAAATATGCATTTGAATAGAACATTGTTTCTAATTTTGATCAACCCTTTTTCTCGTCACGTATTTATTGCGTTGGTTTAGATTGTTGCAGTGGAGGGCACCAACCCTAGTGGCCAGAAGTTTTTGGCGACTAAAGTTTACACCCTTCCAAATGAACCCGGAAATATAATGGTGGCAGATGAACCCACGATCTCGGATCAAGGTACTTATGATAATATTTCAATTAAAATCGGGAAATGCTCTTCTTTTCGTTGTTTGTATGTATGTCTTTTCGGGGTTGCCAGAAAGTCTTTCACTCTTTAAAAGCTCTCTGGGATTATATACGGATTGAAAAGTCTTGTTTTTACCCCCAAAAAAATTTGTTTTTCTTGAAGTTAAACCATGGATTTAGAAAGTGCAGTTAAAAAACATTTTTTAAACTTTTTTTGAATTGTGTTGTCCATGGCATAATATGCTGTTCTAACAAAATGTTCATCAATCCAATTTAAAGTTTTCAAAAACCTACAGATTTTCAAAAAGTTTTCGGATAGTTTTAATTGTATGGCAACCCTGTTTTTGAATTGTAGTTTAATCTAAAATAGCTTAACTTTTCGTTTGTTTTTTTGTTTTGTACCTATTTGTCGTGAATGATATCAATAAAGCACTGGACTGTGTTTTATTTTAGTGTTTTTTTTTCGACAGAAAACTTACATGTAATGGTGGCAGCTGGACCCTTCACTACAACCGACTCTTTAAGCTACGAACCACTGAAACAGTTTATTTCCCTGGTTAAAGAGCGCAAACCACACCTGACCATTTTAGTGAGTCTCGTTAGCGTATTGTGTTTAAAACAGAGAGTCGAACCGTTTGACTTTTCCAGTTCAGGTTTAAGGATTTTTTTGGAAACTGGTTAAAGTCTGGATTCGGTTCGTGCAAAAGTTCTGGTTTAGCTCCGGTTCGACTAAATTTATTTTTTAAATTAGTTATTAAAGTTTCGATTCGAATACAATATGAGTTACGTCCAACCTAAAAATGTAGGACAATAAATGTAGATAATAATAACATTGTAACTCGTATTTAATATAAATTCGTAAAGTTGCACCTTTCAACACACAAGCAGCTTATTATTAAAATATCTAAAAGATAAAAAAATAAACATCGTTTTATTTGATGCATATGTATTTCTTTTTTATAAACTTTCGACATGGCATAACTAGACTCCGTAAAATACACGCTGTAACGTCATGCTGGAGTGAACCGCTTTTTTGACACGTTTGGTTAAGGTTTAAGTTCTTTCAAAATATTCGGTTTGGTTCCGGTTAAGCTCCTTAAAAATCTTTGAAAACGGTTCGTGAAAAAAATTGGCCCAAAACCGGTTCATAAGGTTTTGATCCGGTTCCGGTTCGACTCCCAGGTTCGAAATAATTTGTCTAAACCAGTGGTTCTCAACTCTTTTTTCTTTCGTGGCCCATTTATGTTGCAAAAAAAATCTGTGGCCCAATAAATTTTTATGAAAGAAAAAAATGCACAATAGGTTTAAAACAAAACACAGCAGAACATATTTCGAAACAGATTATTTATTCAACCGTGCATTAGTGAGATGCTTGCGGCGGAACAATAAATTTGCATTTCTTTTTTATTCCTCTCCAAGCCATTACTCCTGTAAAATTAAATATAGCCACACAAACGAAATTAAACCTAGCTTTATTAAATTGTTCTGTGGCCCACCACAAATGTTCTCATGGCTCACCAATGAGCCATGGCCCACTGGTTGAGAACCGCTGATCTAAATCTTTTCCCCAATTTTTTCGCAGGTGGGTCCTATGTTGGACGAGTCGCACCCGGAACTTTCACAAATACAAGAGACATTTTCTTCGTTGGCGAATAAGTGGATTGACTTTGCCACTACAGCACTGGACGAGTAGGTTTATTAAACAATAAACATGAGTGTTGAGTCATTAATAGATGATAAATTATGCGAAATTAATTAAGCAACGCGCATAGACCTTAAAGTTTTAAGCAAAAGATTTGTTTCTTTGACTTTTCATAATGTTAACGCTATGTGTATATAGTTTTTTTTTTTTTTACTTTAAAAGTACCTAAAATAGGCAGACCTGTCTATTTGCAGTGGAATTTTACCTTGAAAGATAAATGTACTAAACATAGTAAGTTAACAACAGAAAGTTTTAAACCTCTTAGCGCTAAAGCGAATTTAACCAAATTATTTGGAAGAAATTATCTTTAAACTTTTTATTTTTATCTTTTTTGTACGTTTGACCACATTAATGATGTCTTTGGTATCAGAATGGTACGCATTAGTTATCACATCCCTTTTTTGACAATATTTTCGTCTTATGTGGCATCACTAATCAATATATCAAGTAAACTATGATTTTAAAAGCAATCATTTGAAGATTATGGTCCTACTTTAATTGTGTATAGGTAGTGCTCGTTCTTAAATTTGCGTTAGGATCGATGGTACTCTATTTTACATAAACAACACGGGCGACCAGTATTTTTATTCCCCTTTCCAACCAGGTACACTTCAGTTGTCTTCGTTCCTTCGTCGAAAGATGTCTTCCATCACGTCGTTTACCCACAGCCCCCTTATCAACCCCAGTCCAGCTCAAAGGTATTTGGCAAGAAATAAAAAGAATAATAAGAATTTTGTTATTTGGTCTGGGACGGTTTAAAAGAGCGATCGTAATGATCTGCAGCCGAAATCGGGGCAAAAAAGAGGAATCTGCAATTTGTTTTTTTGTTTTAGTATTGATGGCGACTATAGGAATGTCCGATAATATCGTATCGGAGGCGATACGAGATGCCATGTAGTAGAATATGTACTCGTCTGATACTAGGGTGTTGCCGGTTCCGATCTTATACCAAATTAAAAATAACAACCATGGTTTGCGAAATTTGTCCTAATAACCTGAAAAGTCCCATTGCGTGCTTCACTTTGCCAATGCATGCGTAGTAATCAGTAATCACGTAGTTTGGTACCGGATCGCGATCCTTTTGCCAAATTATTGGTTGACGGTATTGCAATAAATGTTAAGTATTGAATATTCCTAATGGCGACAGCAAAATTTTGCGGTAAAAATCCAAACAAAATGTGTCTGCAAATCTGAACTTCACATTACACACAGAAAAGGCAAAAATTCGGGTCCAATGCTAAAATGTCGCCAGAGGAATTCAGAGGCAATTTTTTCTGTGTTTTGTCTAGAACGCTTTCCACATGCCAGACCCGGTGACCTTTGACGCCGGGATGACGCGAATCGGGGTAACTTCAACTGACGTGCTGTTCCATCTCGGCGCTGCTGAAATTTCGCGCCTGTCCAGCGCCAAGACCGATCGTATGTCGCGCCTCAGCCAGCACCTTTTCATGCAGAAGAGGTTTGTATAGGCTTAATACTGCGTCATCTGTAGCTATTCAGTGTTTTTTTAGCCCATATGGGCCGCGACCTCCCAAAAAACTAGTTTTGCACAGCTCTTTAAAAAATGTTTCTCAGCTAGATTTTTTCAAAATTGCGGGAGCAATACCAAAGACATTGCTCATATTTACTAAAATTGACTTTGTTAATGCTACTGGTTTATTTCTTATTTGTTTACTTTAGGCTTGCAAAACGTTCAATGCTTTAAAAAAGGTTTTTTTATATGATGCAAAACCACTAACGATGCCATTATCATGCAGATGTTGTTTTTCGTTTTATCGGGCTGGTTGGGTATGTTTTAGACCAAATTAAGTTTTTTGCAAAGCCTATTTTGTTGCTGATAAGTATTTTTTTTTTAACGAACTTATTTTTCTAAATTATTCGTCGTTTCGGTAACGCAACTGAGCTTTTGGATATTTTTTCAGCGATTTAGCTGTAAATACACAAATATCGGTTTTCAATATGAGAAGTATATATATTTTATAACAAACACGGCAAAATAGATGTAAAACTTATATAAATTATATATCAATTTTTGTGTTCATTAAATTTTTGCCGAAACTAATTTTATGTGAAAAACAAAGTCAGTTGGCTATTGACCAACTCAAAAAAAGTTAGCGGATTATTTTTTTTTTCTTTTTAAAGCCTCTCCGTTTCTTGCGCAGCTACTACCCCATGTACCCGGCACACGAGTCGGTCGCCATGGACTGCGTGAACGCAGAATTCGCCGCGAAGATGCCGGAAGGCCGCGACGAAAAATCGCCCGAACTGCTAGTCCTGCCCTCTGATCTACGCTACTTTGTGCGCGAGGTCGACGGGCGTCTGTGCGTGAACCCGGGACGCCTGACCAGGGGCGAAAACGGGGGCACCTACGCCCACGTGGTGGTGGGGAAGTCCCCCGGCGAAAAGGCGGCCAACGTTGTAGCAAAGATCGTGAAGTTATGAGCGCCAACCAGTGGCCAAGTTCACTCGGAGCGCAAATAGCTTCTTGCTGAAGCCTGTTTATTGTACACTAATAAAGTTAGTCCGCATAAGGAAAAACACGGTTTCCGAGTGTGCACTGGTCAATTGCGCGAATTTTGTTAAAAAAAAAAAAAAAAATTGTTAAAATTCTAATTGCCTTTTTGCTTAACTTTTGAATCAACGAGGTTTACTTATAGGAAAAATTTAGGATGTTTTTTACCCAGCCAAACTCAGATGGGTCTTCGCGGCCCGTTAAAAATTCTAATTGACGATTTCTTGTTTAATGTGTATTTTTAACATTAAATTATAACAACTGTATATCAGGGCGGACCTAGTGTTTTTATCGATGCTATGCTATGTAAAGACACATTGAGTGCGCGTGAAGCGCAATTAAATGCATTCAGATCTACTAAGTTGGCGAAAGTTCAACTGTTTATGGTTTTAGAGTATGTAAGGAAAATATATCTAAAAGATTCCTTAAAAACGTGAAAATACTGGACTAAATGTTAAAGCCAGATTTGGCAACAGAGGACGTGGCGGTATTTTGCACGATGTGCGCAAAAATGTGCAAGAATTGTGCGCACATTTTAAACTGCCTTCAAAAATGTGCGCACTTTTTTTCACCATGTGCGCACATTTGAAATGCCTTAAAAACTCCCAGTCAGTAGATGGCGGACCAGGTTAATGTTAATCGGCGGGAAAAAAAGATTCTATAATGACGTCATTACACAAACAAAATCAAAAAAAAGTTTAAAATGTAACTTTTCGGCTCGTTAGGCCAAAATTTAGAATTAACTTCAGTTGTTAACCGATACTGAAAAATTTACCGCTTAAGAAATTCGCTTTAAACGCAAATCCTAGCTAAAAACTTATATTCATTTGATATCGGATTAGAACCGATAACACCCTAGTATCGGTCGAGTAGCACAGTGTTTCTTAATCAGGTGAATGGTTCACCTCAGGGTTAATAAAATTTTTGTAGGGGTGAACCTATAAAGCGAAAAGGTCCGGGCCAAAACTGATCCGGACGGATCAATTTTTGCGTTAGAACAGCCGCTAAAACAGCTCCGGCTAGGCCAAAACTGGTCCGGCCTTCAAAATCGCTTATTTATCCTTAGGAATGTTTAACCCTAACCCTGGTTTGACCGGACCAATTTTGGCGCTTTATTACGACCAAAATCGATCCGGCCGGACCGATTTTGGCCGGACCAATTTTTGGCATGACAAACCAACCAATGAATCACAAATGGATGATAGACCCTGCTTTTGTAGCTTTATATCTCTGGACTGGAGAAATTGTAGATTTGCAATGGTAAAACTTGGAATCAGCTCCGGTCCAAAAGTATCGGACATCTCTAGAATAGCTTATTGAAACGGGCACCACGGTTGACCATATAAATAGGGCTACCATTATTGGCTTTAATTTTTTCCTTGGGTCTCTCGCCAAGAATAGGAAACAAATTTCAAGGTGAAAAAACGTCGAAATATAAGAAATGCAATTTATAACCAAAATAATTTTAGTTCTCAAAAATGTTATTTATAATTCTCAAAATGTTTATTGTAGAAAAAATCTTGTGTTCGAGTTATCAGTTACCCAAGTCATTATTAGAGCAAGTCAAATCAGTAGTATAAAAAAAAACGATAAACCATTAAAATTGCTCAACTCGTCCGATTTGTAAGTCAACTAAAAAAAGGAAAAATAAATTTGTAGCAATTTGCAACAAATTTGATATAAATAACTAAAGTCATTACAACGTTATATATAAAATACTTAATACTAAATATTTTCCCAAGCAGTGGTAGTCCTGAATACAACTTATAAAATAACAAAATACGCTCAAAAAGCTGCTTAATTTTGCTGTACAACTGTCTTGTAGCGTCATAATTGAGGAAAAAGAATGCCACCTATAATTAGTCATTCTTGAAGTCTGCTAATGGTCGAGCGAAATAAACTGGGTTATCAGTTGCGACTGTAAGTTTAGTTTATTGTATTCCGCGCTCCGTTCAGTTGTTAGACAGACCTATTTCCGAAATGGATCCGGTACATTGCTTGCAGTATTATTTTGTATACTGGTCAATTAAGCTTGACCAAATTAAACAGTAATTGCCTTTTTTGAATTGTTAAGTAAAAGCTGTAGTGGAAAGAAACATTATAGGCCCACTCACATAAAGAAAAAAACGCGCAGTAGTGTAGGCTAATTGGTTAAGGCTATTTACTTTTTGATTTAGATTTACTATAGTACTGAGTTTAGCTGGAGTCGACCCAGCTCTATAGTGACAATACAAAAACAAGGGTTGTTAAACCTGGCGTAAACTGTAAGCAAGAATAGCTCGAGCTACGAACGAATCAATTTGAACAAAACTTGTTTTTAATTTAGTTAAGAGAAAGCTTTGCTAACACGGTATATTTTTAGAAACTACTTTTTGAAGGTAACTTGTAGACATTATTTTATGCCAATCACTTTTATTTTTTTGTGAGTGACAATATTCTTGTTTTCCTTTACTTAAGTTTCATGAGTTACAGCAGTGCTTTTCAACCTTATAATGCTTACGACACCGCTTAAAAATAATAAATTGATTTACGGCACCCGACTGTGTTTTACTGAAATGTCACTATAAAAACGTAAAGATGTAGGAAAATGTCATTTGATATAATAGTCTCTAATCGTACACAAATAGTTGTATCAAAAAGCTTTCAAAATTTTTTGGTGGAAAGGGTCGAAATTGCTTTGCACGTTCTGTACAAATGGACCAGTCTAAGTTCTCATTGCCATGTGTTATTGCATGCCAAAGCTGTAAATGTAAAGCTTATCAGTCGAATTACCATATTGACAGTACCTGGCCAATAAAGCTGTTTAAATGCAATATTACACAATGCTTTGTTTAAACCAGGGGTGTCCAACAAGCGGCACGCGTGTCAAATGTGGCACGCGACCTAATAAAAAATGGCACGCAAGCCCCCAAAAAACACTAAAATTGTTATTTAGCCAATTGTCAAAAAAGACAATTTGTTATTCAGTCAATTGTCAAAAAATACTAAATTTGTTATACAGCCAATTGCCATTGTTTGTTCACAATATAGAACAATCGCGGCAATTACGACATCTAACAATTACATCTGATAATATAACAATTGTACTGTATAGTGAAGGGCTGGAGGCTAGCATTAACATAATTATATAGCTTGGTGTGAAGTTACAATAGTTAGCTCACCGACGGACATTTAGATGCAGTAATGCGCATTTCTACTACACAGTGTTTCAAGTTTAAATAAACGTTTTTGATTTTTGTAAAAAAGCGATTTTATGATTAATTGAATTGGTTTGGTTACGTACTTTGGCACGGGAAGAAGTTATAAGATAAAAATTGGCACGCTGGCATGTTTGAGTTGGACACCCCTGGTTTAAATCAACTTATTCCATTATAAATGAAACTATTATGTATATTAATGATTTGTCATTCGTTTTTTCAGACTGCGTGTGTTATAATGGATAAAGTTAAAAAGAAGGGTTATTTTTTAACTGTTTTAAAAAGAAAACATTTATTTGCCTTGACAATTTTCACGTTTATCGCAATAATTCTCGTCGCTGAAATGAATATAAAACTGGCATTCGCAAAACTATTTGAACGAGAACAAGAATCAGCGGAAAAGATACCGCTGTTTACTGACAAAGAAGAATTACCAGTTGGTCTCGGAGATGATCACCAGAACCTGCCAGGAAAAACCAAAACTACGGTTGTCGTTTTACTGGCAAACCAAAGATCAGGGTCTTCTTTTCTCGGCGAACTTTTCAACCAAAACCCAGACGCATTTTACCTTTTCGAGCCGCTGTTTCCCTACTCCCACTCTTGCAGGATTTTAAAGCAGGAGCGGGTCGAAGCCTTGTCGCGATTCGCAAGATGCGACTTCGCAAATTCGCACGCCGCTTTCAAACAGGCGCTGGCGGTGTCGCGCGAAAACGACCAAAACGCAAATTGCGTGCTAAACGGCGTCTGCTTTTTGCAATTAAACCGGAGACTGGAGTCCGATTATGGACGGGAATGCGCCGATTCGATACCACAGCGTCAGTGCGACCGCCTTCCATTGAATCCCAACGTAATCTCTCGTGTTTGCCGACGATCGCAGTTTGTCGTTCTCAAGGTAATCCGAATCTGTGACGTGTCGACTTTGTCGTCACTTTTTGACGGTGACGTAGCACGTGGCCTTGTCGACCTTAAGATCGTGCATCTCGTCAGAGACCCGAGGGCGATTTTGTCGTCCAGGTTAAAGGTCAGTGAAATACGATGTAACGCAGATATCCAGTGTTGTGAACAAGTCATTTGTGAAATAACTTAAGTCTAAGTCAACTCTTTTAACGCAATAGCAAGTCATCGATTAAGAACAACTACAAAATAAAGCCAAATAATACCCACGACAGAATAAGATCTAAAATCGCCTGAAGAAGACCTAAACCTGTCGGAATAAGTCATAAATTCAAAATAAAGCTTAAAACTGCAGGGAATATGCATTTGACGATTGGAGACACCTGTATGGCATCGGCCATTTTGGTGTCAACGTTTGAACGGCACTGCTGGGGCGCCTCTGCTTTGGTACCGTACTGTTTGACCCTGTTTGGGTTATTAGTGGGTAATGGATGGGATTAGAAAATGGGTGAGGGTTGAAGTTATTAGGGGAGTTAGTGATGCAGTGAGTGGTGGGGTTTGGGTAAGGTAAAATGCTGTAAAGCTTAATCTGACCATTTAGGTATTTTTTCGTCGGGTTAAGGTGTTATTCCGAACTGCGTTTTATTCGGACATCAAGTTAATCTAATGTCGGTTTTACAGGCGGAGTCTAATATTAGGTGCTGTGAACTTCTTGTTTCTACAGCTCATCCAAGCTCCCGGTGCATTTTTGTTAAACAGCCTTGCAAAGGAGGCCGAAATATTGTGCAACCGGTTAGAAGGAAACACAGCCTTTGCGGATGCTTACTGGGAACAAGGTTTGCGTGAATTGTTAGCTTCAAAGAGTATTTTAACCGAAAACGCAATAAGGCTATTATTTTTATTCCAACTGCAATATCTAGCCTTAATGAAAATATTAAAGTCATTATATTCGATAACATCGACATTTCATTGTTAAAAACGTTTCGGCAATACCTCATGCCATCATCAGTGTAAAAATATAAGTGAAGATAAAAACGCTATAACACGCACAAAAGTATCGATGTTAAGCTCTTTTACACACTTAGTGCTACTTACTAAGTGTGTAAGTGTAAAACACCTATAAATCGCCTTCTTTTCTTGTGTTTTTTGTCCTGTTTTTCTTTTGTTCGTGTTTTAGCGTTATTATCTTCACTTGTATTTTTACACTGATGATCGCATGAGTTATTGCCAAAACGTCTGTAACAGCGAAATGTCGATTTTATCGAATATTATGGCTTTAGTATTTTTATTCAAATTACTAAAAAACGTGTTTTGTGTTCAAATAAATGTCTAGTCTATTCCTTAAGAAAATCAACCTAATTTCCTTAAAAATATCTATATACCGGTACAAACAATGAGTGTGAAAGTACCAAACTGTGGGTCGTTTCTTCACTTCAAATGCCTTATGATTTTATAACATAAACAAAGCAATGATTGAACATTATTTCGTTTCAGGCCAAACCCGTTCAAGCAGCTATCGCCGGATCCGGTATGAAGACTTGGCTCGGTATCCACACGAGATAGCGCGCGGACTGTACGATTTTATTGGCTTCACGATGCCCAGTAAGGTCAGCAAGTGGATTGATGCGTCGTGCGTTAAAAACGTAAGTTCCCTATAAGTCCCTCGTTTGGCAAGGAAATGTACCGAATGGGACCCTAGAATATTTGTAACTTACTTTCGTTTTAGAATAATTTTTTTTTAATTCAAGGTAGTAAAACGTTAAGTATATTTTAAAGTTGTATTACAGCATTGATCGGCAAACTGGGGCCCACGGCCCAAATGTGGGCCGCAGAGCCAATTTTAGTGGGCCGCGAGTTCTCAAGTCAAGTCGAGTGATTTTGCTTTTGAAAACAGCGACTTAAGTGCTAAGTCATTGCGACACTGATTGTTTGTACATCGCCATTAGGCGTTCAGGACGACAAGGTTTAAACACAGCTGTTCGAATTGCCTTGGGTCACAAATGCCTTTTGTTGTTGTTTCACGAGGCCATGGCATAATCTAAAAAAATCACAACGGCTTATAATAAATACATTTTTATTCCACAGCAACTTAGACGTCCT
Organism: Ascidiella aspersa; assembly: GCF_963924565.1. Lineage (NCBI taxonomy): Eukaryota > Metazoa > Chordata > Ascidiacea > Phlebobranchia > Ascidiidae > Ascidiella > Ascidiella aspersa. The sequence goes on from NC_139454.1 coordinate 22,177,799, forward strand.
CTCGGGAGACTCGAAAATGTGTATAAATTGCGGTTTTGTTCTAAGAAATAAGCTAAGAGTTTTGGTTTGAGAGGGTTTTGCGTTGGCCAAAGGAACTGCTGGTAACTGACGCGCAGTCGGTTGTCCCCGTCAGTGTGTCTGTGAGTATTCAATGGCTTACTCTTCCGAGTCCCGAGTCCGACTCCGGTCAAATATGTGATTTTGTCGAGTCCCGAGTCCGGCCCGGACTCTACAGCCTGTATTTCACCAATTTACCTAACTAAAATAACGTGGATATTCAGCAATCCACTTATAGGGGTGTCCTATAATTCATTCACCCACAATACATGGTTAAAAAATATTCCGCAATATAATATTCCACCTTTACAATTTCCATTTGGCGGCCATATCATTTTTTAAATTCGATACTGTGCATGCGCATCTCGGACTCAGGACTCGGGTAGTTTTACAAGGTCTTACTCGAGTCCCGAGTCCGACTCCAGCAAAAACAAACCGACTCCTCGAGTCCCGAGTCTGACTCCGACTCCGCAGCCCTGGCCTGCAGTAAACCGATCTGAATTGACGGCGTCCAATTCTGTCAAGAATAAAAATCACAATCAACGAACGGTCTGTTTTTTTTACGAACAAAACGAATAAGATTTGTTCAAGTAAACCAGAGTTGAGAGGACATCAGTGTCAAAATTCTGTTTCAGGACAGCAAAGCCGAAATACCGACACACTGGCATTCCTACATTCGGAAAGCCGACGATGTATTGAACGGCTGGCGTCGGTGGCTTACCATCGAGCAGGTGCTGGAGATTCAAAAACCGTGTGCTGACGTCTTTGAACGTCACGGTTACGTCACTGTGGGCAACTTGAGTGAGCTGCGTAACGAAGAGAAGCAACTCTGGTGACCCGTTGAGATTAAAATAAAATTTTAACGTTCATGGGATTAGTATAAATTGTCATTTGAAACAACGTTTTATGTGAAAACGAAATACAATGTAAGTCTTTTATATCGAAAGACAAGCAATTTGCGTTCTGTGGGTGAAATATCTTTTTTGGATAGAGCCTTTCGGTAATACTACTATTCATGGGCGCCGAACGTGGGTGTGTAGAGCATTTCAAGACGCCCTGGATTTCTGACAGGGCGCCAAAACCCCTTAGAATTTGACCGAGGTAATAAATGTGCTAAATAAATTAAACGTAAATGCAATGTTTTTGTTTTTTTAAATTAAAGGTTCCGTTTTGCCTATTTCGAAGAAAAGTTTTTTAGCCTAAAAGCGATAATAAGAAAGTTATGAAAGGTAAATGGTTTGTTTCACTGTCAACGTGCAACAGCACAGGTCTAAATACTCACATTTTTATGTAATTAGTAGGCAAGAACTGATTAGAAAAAAACGCCCTGGAATTTTGAAAGTTCGGCTTCTATCCTACTACTATTAGATTTGGTTATTATTATTTCTTTAGGCGTGCCTTTTCATTATGTCGTTTTAAAGAAATCACTCCTATTCACTTTACAGCTTTATTCTTCAAGGATAGCCAAGACCTGATAAAGTAAAAAATAAAATTTGAAATGTTACCTTAAAAAGATTTCATCAGCTTTAATATACTGACTTGCCAACTATTTTCCTCTCCCCTCTTTGATTTTGCTGTTTTCTTGACATTTCTATTTTTCATTTAAAAACGCCACATCCGTGCAACAGGGGTGGTTATTTATACGTTTTGTGTACAAGAACAAGACAGTTTAAAGTGCAAGTACTTATAGTTTGGTACATGGAAAAACTTTAAATAAAAAAGTAACGTTATTACGGATTACAGTTTAGACCAGGTTTTTCCTCAGGGGCTGTACAGCTCCCGTTAGACGTTGCGGATAGTCAAATGTCGCTTTAAGTTTTTGATTTAGTGGCCATGCGCTCTTTTAAAATGTTGTCGTATTACAAATTCAATTGCTTTAAAAGCTATAAGCTTCAGTTTAAATACATTGTTAAAAAAACAAGAATAACCGGTAGAATTATAAAATTTTCTGTGTAAGCGTTTATATCAATCGAAAAATAATTACTCGAATATTCCTAGCAATTTTGAAGGCGGTAAGGACCTCATGCGTGGAGTTTTTAATCAAGTCGCCTCGTGCAATAGACTGATAAAAACATCCTTACATAATTCTGCTTATAGCAAGGTATGCTATAATATTTTATTTTCCTATGCTTATCACCAGATGGCTAATCTCTATTATAAGCTTAATTAAGTAGCAGCATGTAGATATAATTGACATTTCCCGACTTAGACTACGTCCTATCTAAGGCAACAATGAAGGATTAACTGAAAAAAGAGTTTCCCGATAATAGCGGATCGGGGCCGATGCCCGATGCCAAGTGGTAAGAATCGTTCGATACTTGGGTGCAAATTAGCCTAATATGAGAATGTCAGCCTTGGCATCGAAATTTTTGGCCTTGTTTGGGGTTATTGGTGAGCAATGGGTGGAGCTAGAAATAGGGTTAGGGTTGATATCATTCGAAGAACTATAGTGATGTACTTACGGGTGTGGTTTTGGGGTCACAGGTGTATCTTAAAAGTTGGATAGGCCTGAATCTGGTCATTTAGGTGTTATTCCGATTTAGACAGTCCTACGACTCTCAGGTATTAGTCCTTTTTTGGTCTTGTTCCGAACTGTGTTTTATTCCGACGTTGATGTTGTTCTTATTTCGGTATTATGGCAGATGTCCCTGAAGTAATGAAACTTCTTAAAAAAGTAAATTTTGGCCTAAAAACTAACAAAAAAACACAGTTTTGTCTGTTCTTTCTTGTCTAAGCATAATAATTGCGTCATTTGGTATCCGATCTGATCGCGATACTTTTTGTACAAAATATCGGGTATCGGTTTTTCAAAAAAATGTCGATATAAGTACCTTAGGTTACACCCCCAAGTCTTAAGCCAATAGAAATCTTTACAGTATGCTATTTTGGAACTCTAAGCCGAAACAAGTATAAATAGAAAACAACGAGCTGATTTAGTTATTAAAACTTTGAACAATAAAAATGCAGCGTTTTATTTATAAACTTGTAGTGATTTTTCAACATTTCTCGCGCTGTTGCACCGTATATAGTTTTTTTTCAGTCGAGCTTACACTGTTTATCTCTCTTTTCGCACGGTTTATCTCGGTTGTAGCTTTGTATCACTTTTATGGCTCAAGATGTATTTCTTAATTATCCTGCACAATAAAATATAGGAAACGTAATAAAAGTTACCCCGTGAACTCTGTTTAGTAGCTTCGGTTCTCATTACTAACAAATAATGCGCCCAAACCAGTTTGATACAGGGTTCAAATCCCTGGTTTACTTTAGTTAGACACTCGAGTATCACTACCTTGATTTATTGAAGCAATTGCAAAAGTAATCGATGAACGTAACAGGTGTAATAGGTAGTTTAACTATATAAAAACAGCAACAAAAACACTCAGTAAAGCATCGTAAAACACTCAGTAAAGCATCGTAAAACACTCAGTAAAGCATCGTAAAACACTTAGTAAAGTTAGTGAAAACACTCAGTAAAGTAACGTTGTATGGTGACTGCAGCACATATATAATATAATAGGATAAGTAAAATATACATATAATTAATCATGGACTGCAATATACACAGCTACATATCGTTTTACATATTCGTATGCGACGTGACGCAAAACTTAAGCCCAAACATAAGTGCAAGGGATTAGGGTTTTCAAAGAGGTAGGGTTATTTCATTTTAGTAAGTGCCTTTTATAGCAACCCAAACCACCAAACTTGTCATCGGGTGGGTGTGCATGTTTCTGCAAATGTAACAACTAGAAGCAATTATAGTTTTTAAGGTAAAAAAAACACTGGATAAAGTTATTAAAATCTTGCAGGCATAGGCGCCGAAAGTGGGTTTGCAGAGCGTTTTTAGACGCCCGGATTTCTCGTAGAAAGTCAAAACGCGCTGGTGGAATTCGACCAAGTTATCGATATGCAAAATAATTTCTTTACAGTCTTAGTTAACCAAAAGTGATTAAAATATTCCTGAATTACCATGTATAAGACGAGGTCATAGAATCCCTAAACTATGTTTTTTTTTTGTATTTTTTTCAAATTATTGCTACGTTTTGCCCATTCTAATGCAAACCTTTTTAGCCTAAAGGTGCGAAAATAAAGTTTTAAAAGACGTAATGGTTGGCTCAGTGATAACAGGCAACAGCTGTTATCTACAAGTTCACATTTTTTATGAAATTAATAGGCAATTTTGCAGTGTCTAGAAAATAACGCCTTGGAATTTCGATAGTTCGGCGCCTATGCTTGCTGGTCACAGAGGTAGGGGCTATCAGTTTCACGCCAAAGTCGTGCTAGTTAGTTGTAGGTAAAGGCCGACTGGTCCCAGTCGTAGTAGTTGTACTGAGGTGCGTAGGTGGTCGCGCTTCCGTCATTGCTTGCTGGGATGTTGACCGGGTCGGCCGGAGCAAAACTCGATGCTGAATTCAGTCGAATGAGAGGTTATCTTTGAGCTACGATCGTTTGTGTATTAATAAGGGCAGTGTTTCTCAACCGGGGTGCCGCGGCACCTTTTCTAATCCTCAAGGGTGCCCCGACATATTTGGGAATCTTTAAGAATCTGATTTTGTCTCAATTCTTACAACTTTTTGTTTCTTCCTATACGTTGTTTAGAGTTGGTGTACGTTGTTCCAGTTCATTTTATTCTGACATTACTACTGAATGACCAACGGAAAAATCTTATAGGGGTGCCAAAATCTATTTATTATTTCTGAGGGGTGCCGCTTGCCGTAGAAGGATCAGAAACACTGAGTTGAGGGCTTGAAAAATAGAAGACCGGTAAAATTCAATCAGACCCCCATACAAGTGTATCGGTATTGGGCCCAAACTGAGGTTATTCACCGTGTAACATTATATGCGCCAGGAGAGTTATAAATGCAATGCTATCGGTAAATGCGGGTTCGTTTTGTTCGTAAAATTGTTAAAAGCACATCAGCAGTGTCCTACGACCGCGGCTAGTAGCGCTGTATGTCAATTATTTAGTTATTTAGCCTATTCAAATTATGTTATCTGTACCGCTACTTCACGCAGAGTTTTATAATATAAAATTCTTTAAGCCAAATAGTAAATAACAAAGCGGTTTTCAAATTCCCGACCCGCAATTTTACGGCATTCCGTCTGTAGCTCATGTCTAAATTTACCACGATTATGCGGATTTTGTAGTTGCTAAAGAACGCGTTCATAACGTATGTTTTCCCATTTTATATATGCCACTCTTTCTATTCCAAATTCATTTTTATTATTATCGGTTACAAGCTCCTGTCCGACATTTTAGGACAACCTAATTTGCCTTGAATCAAGTCAAGTCAAGTCATTTTGCCCAAAATACTTAATTCAAGTCTTTTAAAAACAGTGACCCAAATGCACTTGAGTCAATTACTTAAGTCATTACAACGGCCTCAATACTCACTCATGTATTTACTGTAGTCGGGGGGCGGTGCCGGGTTGGCACTGGGCGTTGGCTGCTGATCCAGGCCAAAAGCAGGGCGTTGTTCGTGAGTCGTGCCGACCTGGGCATATAAAACAGCGATGGTATGTCTGGCGAATGCGGCAGAAAAATTGAAGTAATTTGTGCTACACTTTGTTTTGGCGTGTTATTTTTAAACAAGCCTTTCGTGGCATATCCTGGGTTGATAAATTAGTTATTATAGAATCTAGATTGAAAAGGTACTTAAATTCTTTCAAAATTTCAAGTTTTATATCGAGTAGCCAAAACTTATCCACTGAAAATCATTCTTTATCTAAATTCTACACTGTCTTGAACTATAGCATTTGTATGTACCCAAGCATAACACTTTGCTTTACGTTAAGTTGTTTGTCACATTTTAATCGCTATGTGCACCACAACACAATGTACAGAGCTTATTGAAACTTTTTCGAAACACAAAAAAAGGGAGCGTCGGCCTTCTAAAAATTTTTGTGGCTTATTTTAGAAAACGCTAACTAGATAACACCAAAACAACCCAAAATAATATTTGAACAAATTTAACGAAAAACCACTGTCGAAGTGAAATCCCTTATCGTCAAAGATTTATTTCCTACAGAAACAAAATTCAAAAAGGCAAAGACTTACCTGAGCGGACAGGGCAGGGTACATAGGTGGTTGATCCCCGGGAGCGTGCAGGGGGATTGTCCCTATTTCGAGAGGAGCCATGACGCGGAGATTTGAAGAAAACTTTCGGGTTTTAACCTCGAGCTGCCAAGTAAAAAATGTTCGTCCTTTCGAGTTTGGGCAGAATACAACTTAAAATGCAAGGTCTAAAGCCGACCTAAGCCGGGTAAACCATTTTGGTAATGTTGGTTTCATTCGGAATATTTGTGAATAGTAAAAATCAAATCATGCGATTTGTAGACACGAATATCACGTTGTGTTGTTGCTTGATTTTATTTGTAGCATAATCAAAGCGGCGAAATCGAACAGCTTTCAACATTGGCGCTAAAAGTTTTATTAATTTCTATCGCGAATTCTTAAAGAGGACTATATAGATTTCGTTAATGTGAGCAACACAAAAAGTGCAACGGACAAATGGGGCAGAATATACATACGAAGTGCTCGCTTTGCTCTACAAAATCGCATGGTTTAATAAAGGGAAGAGATGTTTGACGGCCGGCCGATCAATCAGGCAAGAAACGAATGCGCAATGGCGCGGAATGAACAGAACAGACTGCTAATTTTTCTCGCGTGGCTTCGCTGGTTTTTATGTGGTCTTAAAAAAAAGCTAAAAATGATTTTTTTGGTTTAACATCCTGTTATTCCTCGTATATTGTTGGTTTGTTGTTTATACGCGTATACTTCTAAAGGTTAAATTATTCAAATAACAATTAAGCGATTTTGTAGCAAAATTTTTTTTGAACATTACACAAGTAACCAACTTTAAATAAATGGCTTAGCAGTGTGAAAATTAAGCAAAGGGTATTTAGACTATGTTGATGAACAAAGCATAGGCATCCAGCGCTCGCTCTGTGCACTAAACGCCCGACTAATTTCTATCAAATTACGCTAAGCAACCAACCATCAGGTAGTACTCAATGTCGATGACTTTGCAGTTTCGCTGGTGGGATGGTGGGACAGGGGGAATCTGTAGCAAAGAACACGGTAAAAATTAAACTTGTCCAACAACAATATACTTCGCCAATCCGGCATCATCAGTCTCGAAATATACTTCTCTATTAAAAACTAGAACTTATAAATGACTGATTTTGACTCAGACAACAAAGCCGAAAGTATATTGCTTACATTCAAAGTCATTGTCGTCATTGACGTGCCTTAGGGCGAGGAGATATCTTCTTTTTACATATTCAGTTTGCATTGCCCAACAATAATTTGTTCAAATGTGTTATATAAGTATGATAAGTAGCGGTATAGCATAACACACGGAATAGCTAACTAAGACGACTTAGTTTAAGGTATTCATTAGGAGGACCTGCCTAGGTTTAATATAAAATTTAAGATTTTACAATAATTGCAGTATTTATAAATTGCAAACATGGTGAACACGTATATTACATAGGCCAAAATCTTTGCCGTCCGCCAAAAAAACACATTTGAAAATGGGTTGAGTGTAACTTTGCTGTTGAAACATTTGCCCTGAAGACACATCATTTACTTTCGGGCAGCCGGTCGTGCAGCAGACTTTACGTAAAGCAGAAGCCTCAAAGGCCCTACCCGAATTTTCTGCGTGTCAAGGGTCACGGAGGAGTGCTTTGGGCAGGCCTTTCCGGGCAGCTCCTGTTTGTTCAGCGTCTTCCTCACCATCCTGGACTTTTTGAAGCCGCAGGCGTCGGCGTGTTCTACGGCCACCTGCACGATTTTCAGCTTGCACTCTGGCAGGTCGGTGTTGCTGCATAGACGACACGGACAATTAGGCACTGGGAATTTTTAGTATAACCACTCAGCCCTGTTCAGGCTTAGGATGAACCGTGCTGTCGATTTTTGTATTGTCATGTTGCACACAGTGACGGTGAAATACTACAAATAATAAAGGGCCGGTCTGAACGTGACAATGGAGGTGTGAAGTCATAATAAAAATAATAATGATATTTTTTTTACATACTTTACTATTGCTGAATTCAATGAACCTATCATTCTTTTTGTATATTTACGATTTGTCATTGTCCGCTGTCCCATATAATCATTTAAGATTACCAATTTTTTTTTTTTTTTTCAGAAATGTAAAATTGTGTCCCCGTAGGGCGTAGGCAATTTATTTCGATCAATTATTTTCGAGGATTTCATAAAAAAGAAATGTCATGAAGCGATTCGCGTAAGCTTAACGCTAATTTCCGGCAAAATAAAACAGATATAAATGCACAATGATTCATTCTGGTGTAAATAACAATACAAACAAAATACGGGGCGTGCTAATGTTTATGTTCCACCCTGGTTTCGTTGACCGTAATGCAGGGCTGGCTATTTTTTTTGATGAAGTGCACCAACCTACTTAAATTGTTGTTGCTATATATACGAAAAAATAAAATAATTAAAAACCACTGGAGCGTTACTAAAATTCCTGTTACAATTTATTGTTAGAAATCAGTTTTTTTATATTTTGCGAGCAGGCTGGTCTTTTTTGTACTCTCTATTGAAGTGGTTCTGGTATGCGAAGTCATTTTGGGTGGTACGCTGTACGCAGTATGTTTTTACCAATAGGTTAGACATTTTTTTATTGTAATAAACTATACATTCATCGTAATTATTGTATAGTTAAATATTTTATGCTTTTTAACGATGGGAATTATTATCTTTCCGAAACATCTATGCAAATTTATTTTATGACATCATAGCAAAACAACAAAGAATCATAAAACTTGACCAGTATCTTGCAAGTTAAAAAAGGGAAACTTTTTTAAAAGTAGTGGGCCGCATTTTGTTTTGAATTTTCCGGGCTAAATAATTAGCTAATCCACCCCTGTTATTAATCCTATATACATTTTGAGTAAAGTTGAGTTTTTCAACAACTTGTTGGTACGCAACAAGATCATAGAAGCTCACGGTGGTACGCCTGAAAAAAAGGTTGAGAATCACTGCTCTAGTGTTTAAAGCACCACTAGTAAACTAACAAGGCTCTATAGTTGTTGAACCCTCTTCTAATAAATAACACACTAAAAGTAGCCTAATGGTGACCGGTTTTTATTGCTTTAAAATTAAACGCGATCCAAGGGGTGGCGTAAATTGTTTTTTTGCATGTTGTGGCGGACCCCACCTGCCAAGCCAAAGACCCCAAGTTTGGGCGTACCGCTGGGGCTCCAATAAAATCAATGACAAATTTAGCAGAAAAACACTGAAAATTTATGTTGATGCGAACGGTTCGGGGCCCTACTTTTAACTTTTTTACCAGATTCATACATTATTTAGGCACAAAACACCACACCGTACTTTTTCCTGCATGCAGTTGTTTAAATAAATAAAAAAAGGGCCAAGTGAAAGCCTTTTTTGCAAATATACGCATGTTTTGCATTAATAAAGTATTATAATGAAAAAGACAAAAAATAGTTTGGGTACGGCCTGGTGTTAAACCTCGATGTAAAGCATCCTAAAGACAGCGGATAAAACTAGTGTTCTAAACAAACGTTAAACTACACTATTTAATAAAACTACAACACTTTTGGCATTTTTTTTTACCTAAAACCAAATTAGGCATATCTTTTTTATTTGATAACTGATAAACAATTATTTTTTTAGATATCCAAAAAAAAAAACACAATAACCTTCCATTCTCCACACTTGCATTAGCCACAATGTATTCTCCAGGTACGTAGCCTGTCTTGTCTGCGTTAATGCGACCCTCGATAAGGCCACTGGCACAGCACCAACAACACATGGATTTCGACATTTCCATTGTGGAGGGATGCTGCGAGCGTAGGATATAATATTTGCAAATACACCAAGTCATTTACCTCAACTGATATATTTGATTACTATTTTGAGTTGGGAAAGGGTATCATACCCACTTGGTTTACTGTTAAAAATTACAATCCTAATGAATGTGTCTATGATTTTTTATCCAAGGAATGATTTACAATCAAAAATTAATTTTTTCGAAGGCATGAAACTCATGTCACAAATATTGAAAGATTTTGTGCACAGTTTAAATATTATTTGTTTTAAGGCCTCTGCAAACAACGACCAGTTTACTTGTAGATAATGCTGATACAAAAAAAAATAAGTGAACTAACTTGGTAATTATCCGAGTTAATTCACATGAAAACGTTGTTTTTAATAAAAAAGGGGTTATAAATATATATATATTTATATTATGCTAAACAAAACATTTTAAACATGTTTAAATACTACTAAATTTATTTCTATATTTTTATTTAATTGTTGAACCATGTACTTATTTCACTTCCAACCTGAAAAGGTGAATATGCTAAAAAGTTGATATATTACCTTGGCATTTGGTACAAGGTTAAGGTCCCATTCTTCAATTACAGTAAAAAAACGTTGTTCCTTGTCTGAGCCAAACGATTTTTCAAGGCGAACCTGGGCCCTGTATCTGATGTAGCCATCTTGCACTAAATATATAAAATTTCAGATTAAATGGTTAAAGTCAGAGCTACAGATGGCATCAAGAACTGAAGGAGATTCACTACACACAATAAATGATAACATAACTCAAAGATGTACTCATAAATAAGTTGTCTAAAGTTATATGGAACCTATTTTTAATCACTAACTTAAATGAGTCAAGGTGCTACTTTAGTGTTGTATTGACTTAAGTCAGTCATTTTTAAATGACATGATTCGACTTATCTTTTGGGACAATGATTTGACTAGACACCAGTCTTTTAGGAAAAATGACTTGACTTGCGTACAGGTCAATCACTTGGTTTAAAATGAAGTGTTTTTATTAAGCTTTTTTTTTTGCAAAATTGGCTTAATTTATTCTATTTTTGGCACAAAAAACAATATATATTTTGTTTTTGATAATATTTGGTAGAGGTATTGCTCATAATTAATCGGATGAGTTTACCAAATTTTAATATCTTAACATATAATTTTTATGACCCTTGAACTTAAGTTATTTGACATGTGTCTTGACTTAAACTTAAGTTATTTTACAAATGACTTGACTGGGACTTACTTCATTTCTAAATGACTTGTTTACAACACTGTGCTACTTACCTTCAACCGAAGATGGTAGGTTTTGAGGAAGCTTGTATTGAAACGGATAAGACGTTCATCCCGAAGAGATCTTTTGCCCATTACCACCTCAACATAATATTGAAAAATTGTTAGTATGGGATGTGGTAGGTTAGCATGAGTATGTAAAAAATATAGTTCCAATACTGACATATGAATCTTTGTTAGTTAATTGTATTGCGAAAGGTGGTTTAAACCAGGGCTGCGGAGTCGTTAATAAATAACTCAAGTCCGACTCCGGAGTCCGACAAAAGTGTGATTTCGTTGAGCCCCAAGTGTGCCCAGACTCTACAACACGTATTCCGCCAATTTACGTAGCAAAATAGGGTAAACATTCAGCAATCCTCTAATAGGGGCATCATACAACTAATCCACCCACAATACATGGTTGGAAAATATTTCATTACATGTTACACATTATAGATTTTGCATTTGGCGGCCATATCAGTTTTAAATTTGCTACTGTGCAAGTCAGACTCTGGACTTGGGTAGTTTTACGTGGTCTTACTCGAGTCCCGAGTCCGACTCCAGCAAAACAAACGGACTTACTATTAAATTTAGTTTGTGCGTACGCCGTACACAACACCAGTTAATTCTAATTTTAACATGTTACACAACATATTTAAAAAATGCATCAAACATATCACACAGACATACAAGATTTTATTAACACAGCTTCTGAAAACATTTTTCACATGACTTTTTTCACAATTGGTCAGTGAGTTGTTAAGTTTTGTAAGCAAAATCCAAAACATAAACTTTAAATAAACTATAAACAAATATATATGTATATACCTGATTTTAAGATAAAAGTTTCAGTGAAATACCCCTCTTTCCCTGTGTATGTTGAAGAACTACTCCCGTGGTGTTCTGTCCACTGTACCTTAGCCGACCCCTTTAAAGTCAGTTTCAAAACTGGAAAACATACCAGGATAGATAAACTGTTGATACCAGGCATAATAATCAAAAACAGCAGTTTGTTACAATTATCAGAGGAGTTTTTTTAATTATTAATACCAGGATAGGTTGTCAGGATGTTTTCTGTTCATTTTTCACACAAAACTGGAAAGAAGTATTTCATCTACAAAAGCTAGAAACTTACAACAACGAAGTTAGAAAAAAAATACAATATTTTACCCCAAAAATAATAAATTATGCTTATTAATATTATCGTTATAATAGGATTTGCATTGGCCAGTCTGCATTTCATGGTACTTTGTGGTTGGCCAGTGCCAAATTTCGTAGTGTGCAGGTGTATAATCATCTTTTTGCACACCTAAGTTTTGGAATTCTACTGGTCCCAATTTTATTTGCTTTCCGAAATTTAGGTGTGCAGTTTACTAGTTGAGGTGCACATGCAAATGGTTCAGTAACAAATTACTCTGGCCAATCGCAGATGTAAACTGGCATGTCTGGAAAGTATGGCAGATTTTGAAATCTGGTGGGTGCAAGGCTGAAAAATTTGGGATGACCGGGTGCAACTAAGGTCAAAAGTACACCATGTCATTATAGCATATGGGAAAACAGAGTCCACATCCATTTTCTCGGGGTGCAGATCTAGTATGTTGAAAAAAAAATTGTGGGTGCACTTGCCATACTTTTCGTAGTGATAGATTGGCATGTTGTATGGCAAAAATTAACAGTAATTTTTCCCATATTTATTTTTCTAATTAAAACAATCTTTAATTTGCAATTAGTGCTAAAATACCTTCAAAGTCTTCAGCTTCACTGCAATTTAGTATTACATTCCCGCTCACAAGTTCATCAGGTTTGTAAACATCCTTATTACCAGTAAATTCTACCCTAATTTCTACACCCATGATTTAAATTTCTTTTCTACATCCAAAAATATAATAAAATGTTTTAAAGCAATTATACAATAACTACAACAATGGTCGAGATTCTAGAATATCACCACAACGTTGAAACAATTGTTAAAGTAACCTACAATATTTGGGTTTAGGTGTCAGTTAGTGCTTGAGTGAAAGTGGGTCAAGTATTATTATTTATTGATATTGCTTAGCCCAATAAATTCCAAATACTGTTCGTTGTGGTAGGATTCTAGAGTACCATAAACCCATATACTAATTAACGGCGCTGGTCTAGAATCCTACCACAACGAAACACCTTTTGGGTTAGGGTGCGGGTTAGCGTTTGGGTAAAGGTGGGTCAAGTATTATTATTAAATAAAGAATATAATAATACTTGACCCACCCACACCCAAACGCTAACCCGCAACCTAACTCAAATTTTGTGCGTTGATTTTAGAACTGTGGTAGGATTCTAGACCAGCGCCTAATTAACTAATTATACAATCATTGATTAAAGCCTATATAAGCACAGTTTACTTTGTAAAACCTACAACTGCAATGCGAATAACTAGCATGTTAAGTTAATATTTTCAAATCATGTGATCTACTGCACTTTACAGGTAATGGAATTTCACAAAAGTCGCACAATGTCGGTCGGTCATGTGATGCATTAAAATAGACAGAGTGCGTAAATAATGTAAACAGTAGTAGCGTCTATAGTCACCTGATTTAACGCTTGGTCAGCCTCAGTATGCGCCACATTTTACAACAGGGACGTGATGGCGTTGTTTTGCAAAATTTGCGCACATTTTAAAACGCCTTTAAAAATGTGCTCACTTTTTTTAGTTAGAGGTAAGTTAGTTAGAGTTGCTGTTATTTTTTTTATCATTTTTGTGCAAAAAATGTTCGCACCACCTTCTCTCTTTTTAGGCATAATGTGCTTGCTAGGTCAATGATAATATATTCAATACTTTATTTAATATAATACCATTGGTCCCGATTGCATTCCATTACCTTCTTGCCAAAGATCCGTGGCAAAAAAAAACACGCCAGTGACGTAATGTGGGGTGAAACATTGCCGGCCTAGTCAGTTTACAATAAAAAAAGCTGTTTTGAGAGCATCTTTTGTCGAATTTCGGGCATTCGGGCAGTAGCTCGTATATTGAGATTTGTTGAGATTGGCTCTGAGCACGATTGCTCTTACTTTTAAGAAATTGCCGAAGCAATCCCAAGACTTGTGTCAAATAAATCAACTTAAACCGGTTTTGGCTATTGTCTTAAATATGTTATGTTTACTTTAAGCTTCTGTAATGAGAATTGGGTCGCCAAACATTCGCTGACATAGACTTTAATCACGCTAAGTTTCGTGACGAAGAGAAGCATTCCACACTAAAATCTTTATTGGGGATATGACCTAAACTAAACGACAGTTAAAATATACCTTTATTGTCAATTTCATTGTGTTACGTTTTGTAAGATTTTTTTTACGTATAATGTAACTTGCCCTTATGGTTTATTTTCAAGCCACATTGCTGCCACGCTGCGTAATACATTCTCAACAAAACCAACTTTCTAGGGACGATTCCCAGACAAAGAGCTGCAGCAAATTCGAATACAAATAGACCAACTGTTGGTTTCTAACATAATTCTGCCAGTGGCGTCAATCATAGGCGTAGCCAGCGGGGGTCTGAGGGGCCATGCCCCCAAAAAAATTTATAAATATTTTACTCTTAATACTTTGTTTTTTAGCATTTGTGAGCAGTACCACAACAGTCGATCACAGGCATACAACACCTTCAATTGTCATGCACTGTTAAATCACAAACGATGTAGTTAATATTACATTTGCTATACATTAATGTAGTTTTACTACTTAAAAGTCAGTTTTTGCTGTTTGAATGGTTTTCTTGGAAATGGAGTATTGCGTTAACTCTCAGTCAGTTGCTGCTCGAAACGGTTTGCTAACATTGTTATTGTGATCGTTACGGCGGTAAATACAATGACAAAAGCTAAACAAAAAGTTCAAACTTTTTTGCCCCCCCAATTTTCGGCTGGCTACGCCACTGGCGTCAATGTAAGCTCAACGTGTCCTCAGACCGCAACATAACTGAGCGCGGGTCATCTGACCATTTGTGGAAAACGCCTGAACGCTTTTCTTCGACTACATTCTCTCGATGGTTTAATTTTTTGCAACGCCCCAATCGCGCTTTAATTTAAACTTTTTAAAGCTTGGATTTTTCGCACTTCCTGTCGTGCTTTTTTTAAACGCCAACATTCGGTGCATCGTCCCTATGTTAATCACATCCTCAGGGAGAAGTTCGTTTGGGTGAGATCCTTTCAAGTAACACCCTGACGTATCGTCCGCATAATGCTTATTAATCCCGCTGTAAACAACGTGGAATGTTGTTTTGTCGAGCAGTTTTATTTCAACGAGTCTCCGCAAGAATTGAAGTTGCATTTACCGGAACAGAAAGAAAAACGATATTTGATATATTCGATTTATTACAACGGTGGCACTTGGAAACAAGCGAGCGAGGATTTTTTCAAACATTCTCCAAAATATCGCTCCAGTTCTTGCTTGTAAAATAACTTCCTTGAACAGAACTACAAATTAAATCCCAATCTTTTGGGGTAGAGTTAAAAACTGCGGAATCGCTAAGCGGCTTCGTGGGCATTCAGCACTCAAGTGTATTTTAAACTGGTGAATGGTTCACCCCAGGGTGAACAAAATTTTTGCAGGGGTTAACCAATCAAAAGGGGCGAATAAGGGTGAACCGCCAGAAATGTGTGATATCTCTGCAGTAAATCGACAACTGAACTGGTGTTTTTTTTTGCTTATTGTAATATGAGTGAAGTTGGTTTGCACTGAGTGTATAAGTACAAAAGTTTGGTGACTGTGTTTTGTGCTTTTACAGCTTTATATTTCTGGACTTGAGAAATTGTAGATTTTCAATGGTAAAATTTAGCTTGAGTTGATCTTAACAAAAATCGAAACAACCTAAATCATTTCGTGCTGTTATATATAGACGAGATAGTTTTATCATATCATGAGACAAGGGTGAATGAAATCTAGAGATCGATGCTAGAGGTGAACAAAACTAAAAAAGTTTAGGAAGCTCTGCAGTACTCCATCTCTTCAATTACGTCGTTGACGCAGGTTGATAACGTTACGTCCGTTGTTTGCATGGTAAGCGTCGAGTGGTCGTTGGCAATTATATTGCCGCTGGTACAAACTGGCCAATCCTCAAGCGCTGTATCGTCAATGTTTTGGAAGTTCGTAATATTTGGTTCTGTGTTACATAACGTTACAATTTTATCTTGGAAACATTGACAATATTTATCGGGTGTTACTTTAGTTTTTCACAATACTTAACACGCGCAACTTGCTTTTTCATATATTTTCTTTGAAAATGTTGAGCCCCCCAAAATGAAACCTGGGTAAAATTAATTAATTAAGCTAACACATATTTTTTAAATCTGCAAATAATATATCGATTTTAGAACCTCCTAACAACGAATACACTACTAACATTTTTCTTCCGTTGACAGTTAGTCGGATGCTTTAGTGAAGTTGATGAAATAATAATAATATTATTCTTTTTTTGTTAATATCGGGATCTAAGCTCGCTCCGACATTTCTAGTTGTTTATCTTTTTTCCATATCGTAAAGATCACAGCATAACCACAAAGGTTGTAAAAAAGATCCAAAATAACTTTATTCAACACGAGCAGAATACTATATAGTTACACAAATAGCATCGTCGGTTCTGCTAAGATTCTTAATTCGAATTAATCTTTAGTGAAGCCTTTGCTCCTGCCGTCCGCCAACAGCAAATCGTGTGGCAATCGCATTCGAGTTTGCTCGCGTTTAACCAGCAGCATTTCTGCTGAGAAAAAAACGGGAAAGTAGGTAAAAGTGGAAAATCCTCTGCAAACATTTTGACTGACGTTGACGCTAATGGCAGCTGTGATGAACGAATGTGTAGGCCTATTACAAAAAAATAAAGATTAATTATAGAAAAACTAATAACTAAATAAGTATGATAGAAAAGCTAATAATTATCATTACATGAAAAATCAACAACCGAATTGTCTAACATGCTTGGGTCATTACAATTTTCATTTCAATTATTATTTTTTTACATTTTCACGCGTGTGATGGCTTGAACTGGTTTGTCTCGTACATACCAGTGACACTGTTGCAGCAAATGTTAGTTTTCCATCTGCTGATATGGAATTAACGCAAATAAAAAGGCAAATTCGTCTGAAACGAGTGCGTAGGTGGGTTGTGGCGTGATGCAAGGATGTGATGGCCATTGGCCACCGTAGCAGACAAAAGGCAAGCTTGAACAGTGATCGTGTTGTGTATAAGTTGTGTCGGTTTATTTAGTTTGTTTCATGCAAAGAATAAAAGTTTAAAGGAGTGCTGGTTACTCAAGAGCATCTTTGTACTGTCATATAATTAAGACAAAGCCACATTTTAGCCTGATATTTCTTATCTTCGGTTATTTGTCTGAAGTTAAAAACATTCAACGGAGGCGTATTACTTAAAAAAAAGCTTTAAAAGTGTTAGCAACACCAAGGTGGAAAATATAAAGGCAGGTCTAACAAATTTAACGTTGGCCTAGTAGACAAATCGAGCAAGTTTTTCTATAGGGTACATCAGTTATATGGTTGTAGCAGTAGGGAGTAGTTTTCCCGAGCATTACCCGTACATTTGGCCGGTTGCCCAACTGACGTCACAATACGCGAGACCGGTATCAACTGAAGCGTGGAAAGTACCAAGCAATCGTTATCTGCGTTTCGCCAGGGATCCTAGCCTTATATCTATGCTATTCTATTGGATACAGTTTGACGCTATCGGCTTGAATAGCCGTGTTACGTTATCGTGTCAACTGAGTGAAGTGACTCTATTTAGAGTTCAAGAAGTCATAAGGATAGGTATTTTTAGCGGCCTTCTGCATGGAGTCTGGTGTATCCAAAAAACGCTTAAGAGAACATAGGCAGCCGCCGGCCCTCGCCTAATGGCCAGAGCCTTACTTACCGATAGCAACCAGCAAGGCCAAGGACGACTGTATTAGAAAAAAGTAATCTGTGTATGAGACAGAAAGTGTTTGTGAACTTTATTTTAAACACGGTGTTGATTTGTCGCGACATAGACAATAATTTATATTGAAGTTGTAGCATCTTGCTCCATATTTTTACCGGATTAAAACCCCGGTCATTCAATCAAAACAGTTCTGGCTGATTGTGACGTCGTCACGCAAGGCTTTGTGAGAAGCTTTCGTCAATTGTCCAGAATTTCCTGTTTTTCATTATTCTTATAGAAGCGTATTGTCTCGAAATTTCATTACCGCCGGCTGGAATGTGATATTTAAGTGATTTTGGACAACTAGATTTATTTAAGCTTTTCAAAATTAGATTAGAATTAAAATTAAAGCATTTTAGTTTTTCCAAATTAGATTAGAATTAGAATTAAAGCATTTTAGTTTTTCCAAATTAGATTAGAATTAGAATTGGTTCGTTTTGAGTTTTCTTAATTAGATTATAGAATTAGAATTACCGAATTCCTAAAAAATCAAATTTTAACTAGAATTTGAACTAGAGTTACATTTGGTTATTCACAATCAATTTCTGAATGTGAATGGTTAATATGTGTGTGCACAAGTAATGGTTAATATGTTGTGCACAAGTAGTACGCAAGTACCGATTCTCGTTTGCTTTAAATATTCTATTATTGTGGCTCGCACCCACAAAGTGGTTTGAGAATTATCAAGTGAAGAAGAGTATGCAGAAAACATGTTGTTGCAAAGCTTATTAGTCAAATGTGCAGGATGTTTTGCATTAGCCATTTTGTACTTATTCAAATTGTTTGTCTTTGTAAATGATTTGTTCTAAAACTTTTCCACAGATGGCTTTCTTGTCGTCTTTTGGGAAGTTGCACCAACTTTGCGGAAAATGTCGACTTGGTTTAAAGTTGATCGTACTTTTTGCTTGCCTGGCTACAGCGCTGCACTTTAGTTTTCTACTTTCAAAATCATATAAGGTGATGGTCATTTCCAGGTTGTTACGGAGACCGGCTGAATCTTTTGCATTTTATTTGGCCAGAATAGTATATCTTCGTGTTGTCTCTTATCACTAGGGCCATTTTTATTTTAACCTAAAAAAAAAATTTTTAACTTTATTTTTATCAATTTTTAACTCTATTTTAACCTAACGAAATAGCTTATTTGTAGAGGCTACAGTTCTTCCTTGAATTGGTGCCATCAGTCACCCAAACATAATATTGTGTCGATTTCAGTGTTTTATGGATTTAAACAGTGCGTCGTGTTTTCTGGCGATAGATTTAGCTTGCTCAGGCATTTTTGTATTACAAAATTTCAGTAGGCTATTCCTAAGATCCACACTGTTAATCTTCGAAAAGACCACGCTTATAAAGAGAAAGTGTTTTTTATAAGAATTATTTAAATGCGTAACTATAAATAAATAAAAAATGGACAATTTGCGATGAAAGTTGCTGCTGATCCAAGTGGGCATTGTGACATATTTTCTGCTTTTATGAGTTATGGTTTAATTGTGTCGCAGTTCCTCATTTACAATGCTTCCACGACGATTTTTACACAAAACTACTCTCAAGAAACACAAATACTTTGTCAAAAGCCATAATTTGACAAATTTTGACTTAATTGAAAAATTTGACTGTATTGTAACTTTTAACTTTATTTTAATCTATAAACTTCTTAGAAACATTCCCCTAGGTGCTAAAAACAACTTTATTCTTTGATTCGTGGACAGAGGAGCTCCTTAAAACATTTTGACTTCATTAACTTTTGCGGGCCCTACTTATCACGTTGGCAGAACGTGAAACTACAGTTTTTTTTTAACATAGCGCAGAGTTGTTATTCCGCATAACTTACCATATCTTCTATAACTGATTGATTGGCGCATATTTAATTGACTTTTTTTGTTTCGAGATAATGGCAGTTAATCCCATAGATGCAAATGTATTTCACGTGTAAGTCAAGTTAAATTTCTTCACTATTTTCTTTTATTGACAATTTCATTTTATTGTTGCCATTTGATACATTTGTTATGCTTAACTTTATGAGGTTTATGCAATTTTTCCTTGTCCGTATATGGACACAACGTTTAACGCCGTACGGTCTTAAATGTTTAACGATCAACATCGCGTTATTGCAGATCCCGGCTCTTCCAAAAAAACATCTCCTTTGATGTCGAACCTCTTTCGTTTCAAGACATTGCTGCCAATTTTCCTCAAGCTGAAATCGGTGGACATTTTAAGCCCTCAAGCAATGCGACTTCAAAAGTGAGTAAAAACTAAATCAAATTAGGGAGGCGCGAGAGGGCATTTGTTTGCAAATACGACCAATTATGATGAAACCATGTGATCGTCATATTTTCTGGAGTTTTTGTAACGTGACATTTAGCGTTATCGATCTACTTATAACAGGGTGGCCAACCAATCAAAGACCAAGAGCCACATTTCTTACTTTATAAGTCGCACAGCACACAACAGTGGTTCTCAACCGCCGGTCCGCGTCAACTTTCCTGCCGGTCCGCCAAATATAATAGAATTTTATATCTCAATTGCAAATAGAAGATGTTGAAGGCTTGCATCAAATTTAGAACTTCGCCAGTTGCGTAATTTGCAGCTGTGTGACGTAATAATGGCTGGTTTAAGTCAACTCTGGGACCAGTTGTATGTAGAAAAAAACTTAACAGAAACACGTATAACACGCATGTTATAAAAAAAGATCGAAGCAAATTTCTCATTAAACTAAAGTTTCCATTCTTTGCTTTTAAGTTGCAAATACTTTTGTCGTAATTAATTTTTTTTTGTTTTTGTTTTTTGAAGGTCCACCGGTCCGCGAATTTTGTTTTGAAATATTACCGGTCCGTAAGCTGAAAAGGTTGAGAACCACTGCCTTATAACGCATATGCAGAAATTCAGTGCTCCGCAACCGGTATGTCGCGGTGTAAAAATACTTTTTTACTTGCGCCTTTTTCCTAAGGCACTATATAAATTTTTTTTCTAAGCAATATAAAAGTATTGCTTAGAAAAGCATATTGATTGTATGCAATGATTATGGTAAACTTATACTTTCCTTATATGTATCCTAAATTTTTTTTCTTTTTTTTAACTGTATTACGTTCAATCGTAATAAGTCGTAATTCTGAAAAAAAAATGAAACAAACTCAACTACCAACAGGCCCTTTGCGCGTTTAAAAAATACAACAAAGTTTTTTTTTAACTTTTTGACAGACGCGAAAGCCGGATAGTTTATCCCAAAGAGATTCTCTTTGGTTTGTCCATACGCTCGAAAGTCATGGAACTTCCACGTAAAATATTAGGCATTGTTTGACTATCCGCCTCGGTTCATTTCTGTTAAAAATATACAGCAGACAATCAAGTACTTACTTAGCCACAGTATATCGAAGGGTTTTCGGACAATTGGGACAAAAGACAATTAGGACTGTTTTGCTTTTGGTTGCAATTATATTGCCCTGAAGAAAATTGCCCCATAGATGGACGAAACGTTGGTACTTTAATAAAATTATGCCGGAAGAACAATTCACAATTGAGACAATACAGTGTTGTAAAAAAGTTATTTATAAATAACTTGAGTGTTCAAGCTGAGTAATTTTTAAAAGAATAGTCCAAGTCATGTCCCTTAATAAGTCCAAGTCATGTCTTTTTGAATAAATAACTCTCAGTCCCCTCATTAGAGCAAGCCAATTCCAAGTTTTGTCCTTGTCGAAACAATTAAACGTTAAACTATTACAGTTATAAACCTGTCCTATTATGGACAATAACTCTAGTAAAAAAGAGCATAAAACGCAACATATAGCAAGCAAATTGTTTTATGTGCAAAACTTAAGAAATATAATCCAATTTTATAAAAAATGCTTGTAATGAAAACACTTCTTTTCATCCCAACTCATTTGTCCAAAAAACTTAAATCAAGACATTTGAACACAGTGACTTAAGTGCACTTGATTTACTTAAGTCTTTGCAACACTGATACAATATTTGCCGAACGCAAATATATAGAAATTTTTATGTGTCTATAGGTGGCGATTATAATTCCTTTTCGCAATCGTAGCCTGCACCTGCGATATTTCCTGCAGCACATGATCCCCATCATGCAGAAACAGATGCTCGACTTCAAGATCTACGTAATCAACCAGGTAAGCCTATACGTTGCTTTGTGTTGCAATCAGACCAGTCCTTAAACATTAGCGGATCCGTTGCTACCGTGTATAGCGTTTTGCAGAATACTTTTTTTGAAAAAATGACACCAAGCATGTTCATTCCAATATTGTTTGTAGCCTGCGAAGCATTAGTTAATTATAGGTGATTCCAAACTTTTTCAGTTGAGTTAATCGGGAATTGTGTTTGCATAACATCTATACCCAGATAATAAGCAATGATTTAAAATAGGCCTGTTTAACTCAGAATGGCACACGGGCCTCAACAAGCAAAAAACAACTTTACTGGTGCAATTATGCAGCTGAAACGACTACGGCTTACGTATAATTAGTACACCGAAAGCCATCGCAGACTCACCGAGTCTGTTGATCTATGATGCAAGCAGGGCAGACTGGCTTTTGGTGTACTAATTATACGTAAGCCGTAGTCGTTGGTCAAAAATCAGCTTCGAAGGGCTAGATCTCAGCTATTAACACACATATGTGTAAATGTTTCATTGAATAAATGATATGGTACTGTGGATCCCCTTCAATGAGGTTGCTTGTACTAACAAATTGAGCAAGCATTGGCGTATGGTTGTTTCTCGACTCGTTCCCTTCTGAGCTTGCATAGCTCAGTGGGTAGAGCGACGGTCCCGACTTGACCGGAGGTCGTGAGTTCGAACCTCACTGCAGGCTATAGTTGTTTTTCTAGTCTGCCCTGCTTGCATCATAGATCAACAGACTCGGTGAGTCTGCGATGGCTTTCGGTGTACTAAAAAACAGTTCCTCATTAGATAGCATTATACTGTTTAAATCAGGGCTGGCAAATCTGTGGGTCGTGCAAAAGTGTTTTAGGGTGACGATTAGGCCTACATTAACTGCAATTCAACAAACAGGTGCAGAAAAGCAGACAACTAAAAGCATTTTGATTATCGCTGTAAAACGTAAAGGGTGGCGATCCATGGAAATTAAGAGTTTGCAGACAAAAAATTCTATAAACCCTGGTTAAACCAATAAACCATGCTGAAAAGCTTTCTGCTGAACTCCTGTAATCCCATAAAAAATGCTGCAGCTTTTTTTTAACTATTTAGCTTCTTAATATTTATAGGATTCCAAAATCATACAAAAATTACCAACCCAGACAATAACACTTAAAACGACGCAACAGCAGAGTTTCGCATAAATTAGCAAATAATTAAATATATTACCCACTTGAGCATTTTGTAAGGATTAAGGCCGTGTTTGTGATCCGCTTTGTAAGGATTAAGGCCGTGTTTGTGATCCAATCCCTGTTATAAAAAGACTCAAAACATCAAACATGTAAGTAGGCTAATAAAGTAACTTTACCACTTACAGCTGTGACATTGTTTGTTACAACAATTTCTATATATTATGGTTCAGCTGATTACCCACCTGCTATCAGACTTGGACAACTAGATTTATTTTAGCTTTTTAAAATTAGATTAGAATTAAAATTAGAGCATTTTAGTTTTTCTAAATTAGATTAGAATTAGAATTAGATCATTTTGAGTTTTCTCAAATTAGATTAGAATTAGAATTACCGAATTCTTAAAAAAACGAATTTGAACTAAAATCACATACAAGCAATTTAATTTAATCGCAAAGTATTCTTATAAGAATGTGAATGGTAAAGCCTTTTTATGCTTTTTATACTGTAAAAATAACATACAACTCGTTCCAACCAAAGAGTTTTAATTGAAATTCTGTGTTTCAACTGAGTGACTAAAAATGCCGTTGGAAAAAGTAGCAGTTTTGGAAAAACCCGAATTAGATTAGAACTAGAATTAGAGCGCACAGGCAATTCATAAATTAGAAGCCGCATTTTGCTCTAATTCAATGAATTAGAAAACTAGAATTATCTAGTTGTCCAAGTCTGCCTGCTATCCTCAAATTACCCACATGATGGTAATTACCCACATGATGGTAATTACCCACATGATGGTAATTACCCACAGGTTAAGAACCGCTGGTCTGAAGTAACGCGGCCTGATCCCGTAATAAATGACGTCATTAATATGCCCAGACCAGCAAAATTGAAGCAAATTGGTGAGGTTTTTAAGGTTATTAGGCTGCAATTTGCTTTGGCGTTTACTACCAGTTGTTAACATATTATGTTTTAATAAATTTAACTTTTAAAATTTACCCTTTTCATAGTAGAATAGCTGTTTTCGGTCACAACTCACAGCTAAAATTGCGATATTAATTTGGTATCGGATCGGCACCGATACCAACCTAGTATCGGACGAGTACCGATATTACCACTTGGCATCGGGTATCGGCTCCGATCCGATATTATCGGACATTCCTAAACACAACACAGGCTGGAAGCGGAACTTTCAATCGGGCAAAGCTTCTAAACGTTGGATACGTCCAAGCATCGAAAGATTACGACTTCGACTGTTTCATATTCCACGACGTTTGCCATATACTGGAGAACGAGCGGTGCCTTTACACGTGCCCAAAAGAGCCTTCTCATCTTTCCGTTGCCGTGGAAAAGTTCCACTACAAGTTCGAGGCGAGATTTGGTAAGTTGCGTGCGCGCCACAAGCACTGCTTAATAAACTACAGTGGTGAAAGTGGAAGAATTTTCTAACCAGGACGACGAAAATTTTTCACACTGAAACGCATGACAATTTTGAGCGATGACGTCGCAAAGTTACGTCACAAAGTGACGTCACAACGAGACCTCTAAAACAAGTGAAGTTATGAAACCTGGGGTTATTTTCTATGTCGTGCACAAATTTGCAAATGGAATCTTAGTTTGAATACATTCAAGGAAATAGCGGGATAGCCTTTCAAAAAAGAATATTTTTCGACAGGGTATATTACACTATCTCCTTGAATGTAAATACTTTTTTTAACAACTTACTTTCTTTTTTTACGGCTTACGTTTACCTCTGGTTTAATATAGAACAAGACCTTCCATTTTTTTATCCAAAGTAGTAATACTGTGAAGTCAATACCGTTGGGTTGAATATTTAAACATGTCAAAATGTATGGTAATTCTTTGAATGGTTTAGGTGACCATTACTGTATATTGTCGCAGGTGGCGTAACGTCGTTGACCAAGGATCAATTTGAGTCAGTAAATGGATATTCTAACTTATACTGGGGCTGGGGTTTAGAAGACGAGGATATGTTTATTAGGGTGACGACAAAACATAAAGTCAAACAGACGCCTAACCAGATTTGCAGGTCAGTGTTCTTTTTCGATTTTCTGTTTAAGTTTTTTATTTCATATATACTAGGACCACCATATTTTCAGGACCCGAAAAGAGGACATTTTTGGCAAATAAAACAAAAAGTAGAATTGTTACGTTTTTAGTTTGATGACATTTCCTTGGTAGTTGCAGGCAAAACTTCATTTTTAACGATCGTAAAACTTGTTTACATGAAATATCATTGAAATTATATATAACTATCAGGATCCACGAAACTGATCCAATTTGTAATTCGAAATTCTTAAAAAGAGGACATTTGGGCATTTTTGAGCGTCCTCGGAGGACCATTCAGTTTTCTTGAGAAAAGTGTTCAAATCCTCCTAAAAGAGGATATATATGGTAGGCCTAATATATACTTCAATCTTCCAAGAAACCCGAGGAAAGAGAAAAAAATGCAAAAATTAATTCGAGTTTTAGAATATACTAGATAAAATACCCAGCGTTGCCCAGGTTAAATAGAATATTTACCAGTTTTATTCCAACTGTAGAAGTACATTACACCTACAATAACCACGATAAACTACGCAGCTGTGACTATTTAATCAATAATTTGCGATGGTATATCAGCCTTGTGTAAGCCGCATGTTATAGCCGATAATTAAAAAAAATATTGGGGTATTTAACATCAAACCAAATTGCAACTTTGTGTGTTTTGTTTAAATGGAACGACTAAACAGTAAACACACAAACTTGGCTAAACACGTCTCGCATTTTTACGTATCAGAAACAAATGACATATATCAGGGTGGTCCAAATCAGTGGCGTAGCCAGCCGAAAATTTTGGGGGGGGCCAAAAAATTTGGACTTTTTTGTTTAGCTTTTGTCATTGTATTAACTGCCGTGACGAACACAAATAACAACGCTAGCAAAACGTTTAGAGCATCAACTGACTGAGTGTTAAACGCAATACTCAAAACCATATAAAGAGCAGCAAAACTGTCTAAAAGTAGTAAAACTACCTTAAAGTATAGTAAACGTAATATTAACTACATCGTTTGTGACGTAACAATGCATGACAATTAAAGGTGTTGTATGCCTGTGATTGACTGATGTGGTACTGCTCATAAATGCTAAAAAACAAGTAAAAATTTTTATAAAGAGTAAAATTTTTACAAATTTTGGGGGGGCCATGGCCCCTCAGCCCCCCCCTCCCTGGCTACGCCTATGGTCCAAACCCAGGCCCCTATGATCCAAACCCAGGACATCATTTTTTGTGGCCCGCGAAGCACCGTTGAATTATTGTAATATTAAAGGTTAACGCCCTGGACCTTTCCATCGTGCAATTCTAGCCAAATATATGTAGTTAAAAAACATTCTACGCTTATGAATGCAGTATTCTGTTTTGTCAAATACGCAAATTTTTCGCGCTTCGCGCGCACCATTTTGCCAACAGTCTCATTATCACAGTACTTTTTGACGATGCTTTTTGTCGCCATCTTTAAACATTTCATGCCCCGACCTTACAAAAATCGTTGATCGCTCCTAGCGCGCATGTCGCATATATATCCTACTTTATGTGGCCCGCCAAGTATATCAAATAAATATTGTGGCCCGCGATGCTGTCAACCTTGGACCACCCTGACATATATCGATCGGAAATCACTAACAAAGTAAAACCGAAAGTCGTAGCAGCAATTGTTCAAATGCGCGAAATTCAAGCAAATACATAATCCAGGTATAGTACCATCCTGCGTCTAACGAACGATAACCCGTTTGAAAAGTAACTGTTGCGTGGTTAAACACATTGTAAGAAGCCATTAAGCTTTGACTTCAACCACTTGATTATTAAATTATTCTCGAGAAGGTTTGTTGTACAATATCCGAGTAGGTGTGGGTGTGTGTCCTGGTGTGTAGTAGAACTCTGTTTAGTATGTGTGTGGTCTACCAAGCTGCATCTAACGTAAATAAACGCAGTGTTTGCCAATTTAATTCTGCCTGGTTGGCGTTCTTCCGTCAATATAAACTAATCACAACTCCAATAACCAAATAATATATCTAAATTTTGCGTGGTTAGGCCTGTATATAAACAAAACAATTCATTATGATGGGGGCTCCTAGTCACAATTGCATACTAGGCCTACGTTGTAAACTGCCCGTTTAAGTTTGCTAGCGTAAAAAATGTGTTTGACTGATGGATTGGCCAAGACTATGAAAGATAAATGTGGCAATTAACATGTAACCAAAAAGTTGTTACGGATTTGGTCAGAGTTCTAATAAATATCAAAATTTATTTTCAAATTGTCATAACAGTTTTACCTATATGCCTACACGTTGCACTACATGACGCTTCACATTCGGTAAATATAAATTTCATAACATATTTGTTGTATGTTTTTTATTTCGCTGTGATCGGAGAACATGTAACCTACATTGTTAAACAGAAAGGGCGTTGATTGTCTCTTGATTGTAGCAGGGTTCCTCTTTTTCCATGATGTTTTAACTCCCGGGAAACGGGATTGAAAAGTGAAAATTCCCGGGAATCCTGGGAATCGCGACGAAAAAAGTTATACCTAATTACGTCATTAGGATGTTTTAAATTATTTTACATTAGCTCAAGACATTTAATTAAGCTCATTTATGTTCAGTAGTATGGCTTCTGCAATCTTACAAGACCTTCTCGTATTAAAAGCTGCACCCTTACCGGTATTTGTTTTTATTTTAAAAAAAGCGCAGGTAGGGCGCATTTGTATTGTTAGAATAAATTTAATAAAGTTTTTCCGCTGGTAAACGCAAATAAAGCAAACTCAGGCAACGACTTCATAGGTTTGATAATATTTTTTTCTTTATGTCAGTCAAAAACGACAAGTTTTTTAAAGTTTTGTTATTGAAAGTTGATGTCCACTGAAGTCTTTATCAGTTTACAAACAATAAACACAACGATGGTTACAAAACCTTAGTTCCTTAATTCGAATGAATTAACACAAAGTTATCACCACTAATAGCAATAAACACAGAACAAATATAAAACTTAACTTACACCGCAACAGAGTAGATGTTACCACTAACACAGGCGCGTCTCAAATGAAGGGCAAACAAGACACGTTTAAACGAGACACGTACATGCTCTAGGCAAAGCGCGCCACTAGGAGCAGTGTTTAAATAAAATAAAACACTAAGGTTAACAGGTATGTTGCTAAAAAACGGAATTATAAAAAAATTTCCCTTGATTCGGGATTGTTAATACGCGAAATTTTCCGGCGAAACATTCCCGGAGAGGAACCCTACTGTATACCGTTGATTGTGTTTAAAAGGGTTTAACTAAATGCTTTGTCGACTGGCGTGGTATAAAAGTTTGCTGATGCCGAATGTTACAGCCGATGGTTTACAAAATATTAAGGGAATTTGACATGCAACCAAATGTCAGCGTTGTGTGCTGTTTCTGTAATAGTACGACAAAATGCTAAGCGTATCATACAACTTTTAAATGACGAAAACCTGTGACATTTATCGGTCCAGAATTACTGACAAACGTAAAACTTTAAGTTGTAACAGCAATTGTTTAGACTTGCGTGATATTAAAGCAAATAATCCCGGAACCAACTGCGTCATACGTAAGAGAAAACCAATTGAAAATAAATATTGCCTAGCCTACCCGTGACCGGTTTGCGACGGCTCTCGCTTGAGATGCGCGACTTTCTCTCAAAATGAGAGTAGTTTTTTTCTGTCTCGAAGCGCATGTCTTTCCTTCTACTATAGGCGAACTTATTAGGACGACCGGCGAAAATTGACAATATGCAGTAAAAAAATTCCCTATCACAGCATTATATACCCGACTGTCAAATCACAGATTGAAACAATACGTCCCATCTAATTAGGTTTACATAATTATCATTTTGATGGTAGCATATCCAAAGTACTACTTTTAGCTAAAATAGTAGGCTACCTTGCAAAGCAGTTACGCTAAATGCACTGAAACAACTTTAAAATCACATAATCAAAGTTGGAAAAAAAAGAAGCTTGGCAGGGCCATGGCCTCGGCCCCTTGAATCAGTTCCTAGTTAATAGTACATCCCAGTGTTGTAAACAAGTCATTTTGAGATGATTTGAGCCCCAGTCAAGTCATAATTAGAGCAAGTCAACTTTAAGTCACGTCCTTTTTCGTAAAAATAAAACGTTAAACTATTGGAATTTTCAAACTCCTGCGATTGTAAGCAATAACTGAACTAAAAAATAAGAAAAGCGCAACATAGCAAGCAAATTGTTTTATGCGCAAAAATTTGAAAAAAAGACTTCGGTACAGAAAACATTTTATTTCAACCCAAGTCATTTGCTCAAAAGACTTAAGTCAAGTCAAGTCATTTGTCCGAAAGACTTAAGTCAAGTCAAGTCATTTTGTCCAAATGACTTAAATCAAGTCAAGTCATTTGAAAACAGTGACTTGATTGCACTTAAGTCAAGTAATTGACTCAAATCATTACAACACTGGTAAATCCTAATGGAAAGTTAAGTGTATCGACCAAGCGTTCATCTTACATTTTATGTTCAGATATAAAATGGTTCCGCATGGCCATGAGAGTTCAAACGCGGAAAACCTTAACAATAAGAAGATTGTAAAAAAGACCAGGGAAAATATGAAGAAAGATGGATTAAGCTCGCTTGAATTCAAGGTTAGTTAATACTGTTATTCCATTAAGATAGTACACCGAAAGCCATCGCAGACTCGCCGAATCTGTTGATCAATGATGCAAGCAAAGCAGACTAGAAAAACAACTAGCCTACAGTGAGGTTCGAACTCACGACCTCCGGTCAAGCCGGGACCGTCGCTCTACCAACTGAGCTATGCAGGCTCAGAATGCGCCAATGCTTGATCAATCTGTTAGTACAAGCAACCTCAATGAAGGGGATCCACAGTACCATATCATTTATTCAATGAAACATTCACACACATGTGTGTTAATAACTGAGATCTAGCCCTTCGAAGCTGCTTTTTGACCAACGACGTTGGTCGTAGTCGTTGGTCAAAAAGCAGCTTCGAAGGGCTAGATCTCAGTTATTAACACACATATGTGTGAATGTTCCATTAAGATAATTAGGAATTAACTTATTTTGCCAACGTTTAACTACAACGCCCTCGCAGAGTCGAATCCAGGGGAGGCTGAATGTGGCCATGGCCAACCAAATTTTATTTTTCAAATCTAAATTAAGTTTCCAATATGTTTTGCCCCTTTTCAGAAACAGATTTCAGCACAAAGACGAAACAAAATATTTTGGACGAAAGTTTTTGGCAACGCGAATGTATAACATCTTTGCTTCTGTATTTAAAATATAGCCTAACACCTCCACAACCTAATTGCGTATGGTGTTTTTAAGATTGTTCTTTATGAAGTTACGTTTCGATGTCCCTTTATGACGCCATGCAATGACGTAACTCTGTGACGTCATATCTAAAAATGTTAAGCCCGCAACAAAAAAATTCTAGTTCAGCACCTGACCTCTATATAATACCTAAAAAAACATCCACAATTGGTTGCGAATTTTGCAAATAACGATTTTTCAAAACTTTTAAATTAATGGAGGCGGGAAAATGCTAGAAAGGGAAGATGTCACCGGCTCACCGCTTAGCCTCTTGTTTTGTAATTTCTGGAGGCCCGAGTTTTATCTTGGTTGTGGCGTGAATACAGTGCTTTCTTGCTACATACATGTTAAAAGTATAAAGTAAAACATATGGTGTTAAAATGATAAAAGACATATATGTTAAAAAAGGCCGTAACAAGTTAGTAATCGCATATTTTTTAACCTACATGAATATAGGAAATATCGAGGGTCTTGGAAAAGACTTACACTAATATCACGGTCGACATTTTCCCACCTGAAGTAGAAAAAGAGAAGAGCGAATGAATGAGTGATGTTCTAGTACCCAACACGACCGAACAACTACCCTACTGAAAATTTGTTTCCTATATCAAATATGACTTTCCTAATGAAACATCTAAAAACTTAATGTGAACACGTGTATTGTCATAACAAGCTTCGCATGTGCTAGGGAAAAAATCCTATACGACAAGGCAAGATTTGATTCATGTTGTGCTCTTTCTATTTTTTTGTTAAACTAAACGTGTCATAAATATTGTTGTGTTTCAATGCAAAATAATCTTTGTTTCTTCCGTTTACTTTTGGGTTTTTAGGCAGCCTTGTGTTTTTTCGCAGTATAGTATGCAGTCCGTCGTGTTTTAAAGCGCGACTGACATGGTGATCTTGCGGTCTTTCGTTTTTTTTCGTTTCGTTGCATATTTTTAGTTTCGTTTCGTTGCATATATTTAAAGTGAACTTAAAATAGACCAGTGCTTCTTAAACTTTTTTTAGTTTTGTTCACCCCCTAGTATCGATCTCAAGATTTCATTTACCCTTGTCTCATGATGTGATAAAACTATCTCCTCTATATATAACAGCACGAAATGATTTAGGTTGTTTCGATTTTTGTTAAGATCAACTCAAGCTAAGTTTTACCATTGAAAATTTATAATTTCTCCAGTCAGAAGTATAAAGCTACAAAAGCACAAAACACAGTCACCAAATTTTTGTACTTAAAAACTCAGTGCAAACCAACTTCACTATTGCATTAACCAAAAATCAACAAAAAACACCAGTTCAGTAGTCGATTTACTGCAGAGCTATGATACATTTCTGACGGTTCACCCTTATTCACCCCTGCAAAAAAAAAATTTCACCCTGGGGTGAACCATTCACCAGTTTAAGAAACACTGAAATATGTATATATTAATCTATCGACACTAAGATTATCAGTGGTTTTAGAAAAACTTACTATCAGAGTCGAAATATGTAGGGTAAGCAAAGCTGTCAATTCGTGCTTCTTTATAATAAATGTGGCTGCTTATATGTCGTGTATTATTTAGCCTCGTTCAGCAAAATGACTTGTTTTGCATTTGCGTTTTGTTATGTTTAGGTGTCTTATTATTAAGTCAACCGATAAACCAAATATCGACCTCAAGCGGTAAAAGTTTCTTACACCAAAGTAGGGATGTCCGATAAAATCGGATCGGACTCTATATCCGATACTTATAGTGGAAGTATCGGTAGGCTACTCGTCCGATACCAGAGTGCTATCGGTAGTGATGCGATACCAAATTAAAATAGGAATTCCAGCCAGTTCCGGTTCGGCTCCTTAGAATCTTACATTAAACGGCAGTGTTGTAAACAAGTCATTTTGAAATGACTTAAGTCCAAGTCAAGTCATTTGAAAAATAACTTAAGTCCAAGTCGAGCCTTTTGCAAAATAACAGGTCAAGTGCCAGTCCAAGTCATCGGTTGCCCAAGTCAACACCCAGTCAAGTCCTTATGAGAGCAAGTCAATTTTGACATAAAAGTAAATAAAAAAAAAAAAAAAATTTGGACCAAAACCGGTTCATAAAGTTCCGGTTCGACTCCCTGGTTTACACATGAATGGACGTGGGTGACCATGTTTGTTTTTATTTTCTTAAAAAAAATAAAAACGATTTGCTCTATGTAGACCGGTGTTTCATCTCAGCCATTTTTTTGTGGCGACCCAATTACTAAGCGTAAATGTAATAGCGACCCAATTTTGTTTACTGAACTTTATTGCTGAACAAAACATAACACAATTGGTATAAATGAATTACAATTTAACCAAAAAGAGCAGTGCCTTCGTATTTCTCCATAAGTTTTCTCAAATTTAGCTCTTGACCGATCTCAATAAATCTCTGCATTTTAGCAGAAAGTGATTTAGCACATTCCGTTTTCCTAATTGCCTTTGTTTACCTTCCTATCAGTGAACAGGCTTCTACCACACACTATAGGTTGCCAAACAAAGACAAAATTCAGTCAATAAAATAGTCCTTCTAATTCAGGGGTCAGCAACCTTTTTCTAGTCGCGGGCCAAAACCCAAAAAGGTCTCTGCAGAGCAACTGTCAATCAGGCGGGCCTCGGATATTTTTTTCACTTAAAAACGTTTTAATTACATTTAAAGAGGCAGTAAAGTGTTGACGCAAAACGCGAAAAAAAAGCGTTGGTTTGGTTTTAAATTCGAGTTCACACGTCGTCATCCATAGTACTAATGAAAAGCGTAATAAAACCACTTTGAGGGAAGGCGATTACATTAAAAGTTAATCTACCTCAGTGTTTGTTAAGCGTTTTAAGTCAAGGCGCACCTGACAAGCGAAGCGAGCGCGATTTTTTTGGTATACCGATATTTCTTTTAAATTTTTGCAAGTTTTTATTACATTGCCGAAAATAAAAAAAAATGTTAAAAAATATATGTCTAATATTTTTTAATACGTTTTCCGTTTGTCCGCGACGCACTTGGAAGCCTTTCAGGGCGCAACGTTAAAGAATCGCTAATCTAGTTAAAAAGGCAGCATCGACTCGTGTCTAATTTGTCTAAGAGGCGGCGGGCCGGATGGATTACATCGGCGGGCCGTATTGCCGACCCCTGTTCTAATTGCACGAAGCCCTGGATTTATTTTTTACCAAAAAAGGTTTTCAATTCAGTGGGATATACTATGGTCTAAAAGCGACGTCACAAATTTGGACGCTGTTAATTGGCGAACCAGGTAATTATGTGGAGCGAAAATACATTTTCGAGTAGGCCTGTAAAAAAAAATAATAATAATGTTTGTGATTTAACTGTGGCTTGCCGGTAATTATTTTTCGAGTCTAAAAAAAACGAATTGTACTTTCCTTTTCAGTATGTTAGGTCCGATTTAGGAGATTCTGCACAAAGCGCCATGAGTATCTTGCCTATACAATGCTAGTAATAAGCGCTTGTTCAATATTCCGGCCTTGAACACTTGTTCATAATTTTGCCTCCGGCTTTTGAACTTATTTTTTTATGTTAAGTAGCCCTCAGGTAATATCAACTAAACCTTTGGTAAGTCGACACCAAACTTAAAGGGTAATAAAGTTACAGGGGCGGATGAAAATTGGTGTTTCACATTTTTAATCTCGAAATTCAACTGCAGCGACAAACACAATTTAGGTTTAACGAAATTAATTTCCAATTTCCTCGTCCTAAAATTCACCAAGTCAAATTTTCTTAAAAAAAAACATTTTATTTCGATCTGAAGAACGAAATAGATTTCACGAAGTACAATAAAATAATAGAAAAGGTTAATATTACGACAATATGGAAAAAGGGAAAAATAAAATTTAACGGTCAAATTGACAATGCGTCAATCCTACTTGCACATACGGGCCTTGTAAATATATGTCGTTATCACCTGGTATAGCACCCCTTACATGTAAAATGATGCACTTTCCACCAGCCACAAAGCTACGAATGCGAAGGCCGCCGATTTCGTGGACAAGTCTCTCATTTCAAAGCGCAAACTTGGCCAGGCTTTGTGAAAAAAAGCCGGAAAAGGGCGTTAAATAGATTTGAACTGCCTAAGAGTAATAAAGCGCAGAAAACATCTTGCAAAAGCACAATCCGTCTAAGAGTTTTATGTTTTAAACAACGAAAACTATCTTGTTCTAGACTAGAAGGTTGAAAAAAATACAAATTGCCCGAAAAAGAAGAAAAATCGTTGAAAATACCGACAAGTGTTGCAACACTCAAACAGGTTTAAAACGGCCAAACAGTAAGCGGAAAAAACTGTTCAAAAAAATGTAAAGTGTTCAAGAAATGTAAAGTGACACCAAAACATCAAATTGAAACGGGGATACATTTTTCGACAGGTTTAAAAACTCGCGGTGAAAGGTCAAAACTGTTGGTTTAAAAATACCGCGGAAAAGAATCGATACCGTCGGAAACACCATAGTTGCAATTGCAATCCTTTGTAAAAATCGACCGACATCACTTTTTTAGACCAAAACCGGTTACCTATATTTTTTTATGAACTTGGCAATGTGGATATCATTTAAATTTATTAAAAATATAACGCAAATAACGTTCAGTTTAAAACCGAACACTATGTAAAATCTGTAAGCCATGAAAATAAATGAAAAAGGGCAATTTGCAGGTTCGAAAAGTAGGTAATTTGGTTGTTTTTAAGGGAAACTGTGTGATATTTTCACGTTAAAATTTCGGCCCAAATATATATAAAGATCATCGGTAGACCTAAATATGGGTCTATACCTCTCAATGTCTAATCCTTGGTGTCGCCAATTCCGTCGGCGTTGATGGCGAACATAGCCTCAGCTTCGGGAAGACACGGTGAATCATAGATCTTGCAGATGCGAGTTTCGCCCCTTCCCTTGCGTAGGTAAAGGCGAGTGGTCGATGCGTGCGCCATTATATTGCCACCGATCGGCTTCTTTGGGTCCGAGCAGAACATCGCGCTGCCGTCGACTTGCGCCACCACCTGGTTCGTGATGATCACCGCCACGCCGAACTGTTGTGGATATAAATTACTTTTGAAGTTTTGGTGCATAATGGTTGGAGGCAGTGTTGTAATTAGAGATCGACCGATATCCATTTTTTGGACCGATACTGATACCGATTTTTTTATATACCTAAGAAATGTTCAAAACTTGAATTAATTGAAAATATTTTGGAGCATAATGGTTGGAGGTTGTAGTAAGACGTAATAAGAATATCAAAGCCCATACAGAAGTAGGTGTCATTTTGAACGTTTCGAATAACTCTTTATTCATTTTCAACATCATGTTTAATTTAAAATAAAATTCTAATGATGTTTTAGCTTATATACTTTATTTATTATTACACTATTATTTTGCATATTAACTTGGCGTGATGCTAAAACCCACATTATTTTGATAATAAAAATTGATAAGTTGTTTGTTGTACAGGAAAAACGATATCATATTTTCGTACTAAAGTATCGGCAAAAGGATCGGCCTATATTTACCGATACCGATATATCGGTAAAAGCCAAATATCGGCCGATATTATCGGTAAACCGATTGATCGGTCTATCTCTAATTTCAAGCTCAACTTACTTCGTCTGCCAGTCGAAGCAGGGTCCTGAGAAACCTGCCCAGGTGCATTTGCCTGGCCGAAAGCTCTCCGCGGCCGCTGTAGTCGGTTCTGTACAACGCAGTGGCGCTGTCCACTATTAGAACAGCGTACCTGAATACGCAAGTTGATTATTATATCTGTTTGCGGAACACAAGCGAATTAGGGTTGACAGATAGCCAATAAAAAAACAAAAAAAAGCCAAATCTACTAAAAACTTCTAACAAGCCGAATAGCCTATGCTTGTCCTGAAATAAATAAAAACTGCAGTAAATGGTCATGCTGGTACATTAAATTTATCTTTTTGTGGCAATTTTTCTCAATTTTGTTTCTATTTTTGTAAATTTTTCTTGGCAATTTTTCGCTTTTTAAGATTTTTTGGGGCAATTTTTTCCGTTTTCTGTTAGTTTAATCTCTTTTAAGCTTAGTATGTGTATCCACAACAGAATCTTGTCCTCCAACAGAACACATAATGCCGACGATAAACGTTGTAAAATATTTAACAAAAGCTTGAGAAGCGCACCGCTCCGAACAAAAATCAGTCAGCAAAGGTCCAAAACTTTTAATACAAATATGCATTTCGCCATATAAATTGCATCGTCAGTTTGTCTATACAAATAAATGGTAAAAAATTAAAATATTAAAATGTAAAATAATAAAAAACAATTTTTTTTATTTCGAGATCAATAGGCATACCATTAATTTTTAACCAGGTATATGCCAGGTCAGGATTTCTTGAACTGTAATAAAATTTTTTCCACACATTACGGGCTATTTCATCTTTTGACAAATTGCGATTTAATCATTATTCCTTTTCGATAATGTGCTATCAATAAATAAAAAAGTTTAGCAACATACCTGGTTTCTGACATCATTGCTGCGGCTTGCATCAAAAGCTGTGACTGGTGGTCAGTGTTGTAAGCTCTTGCATAGGCAACATTGTCAAGAACATCAGCTCCATTCAACCCATATCTTTCTGCTACAGCTAAGAGACGCTCAGGACGAAATGTACCCTCTGTGTCGATGTACATGCATTTTCCCTCACCACCACCTTGCTCAATTGGTAGCTGAAATTCATAGCAAATTTATTTGATTTGACAAACAGTGACTATTTGACTATAAAATACCATTAAGCAACAGGGCTGGTCTATTCAAGGCAGTAAATAGTCAATAAAAATATTTGAATTGCCTCTGACTAGGAATTTTGATTAAATAACTTACCTGGCAGGTAGCAGCAATGGTGTGACAAATCTGTGTTTTTCCAGTTCGAAATTCACCAAATATCTCTGTTATTGAGCCAGTTTCAAATCCACCTGACACATTTTAAAGCAGTTATGTAATGTATCTATTTAAATGTCAAATTAGTTGTTTTAGTATAAAGTCAACATTATGCCTTTACTCTGTCAGCAAATTTTGTACATAGCCACTTAGCCAGATTGCATTTCAGTAGCTTTCTGCCAAAGTTTTTGTCATGGAACCCAAATGTGTGCCAGTGACGTCATATGGCGCGAAATATCGCCAGCCTAGTGAATTTACAATGAAAAATAGGCGATTCTGGCATATATATCAGAAAATTCTGTAAAAGAATTTCATGAAAAAAATTATTGGTGAAAATCTTTGGCAGCTACAAATTATGGAACGCAACGAGGGTACACAGGCAAAATTGAAAGTTTTTCATTAGTACTAAATAATCTTATTTTTACAGATGGCTCATGTAGTAAAATGATTCCACATTGGTGGCAGAACACTTCAAGCATTACAAGCATTTTGTCTACCTTGGAGAAGTTTGTCAAGTTCCTTAGAACCGGTTGTAACTTGGATAATTTCAGACCGTCGTTGGTGGAATTCGGTCGCTGTCGTGAAACCCATCGGAACCAACTTAGCTGCTTCCATCTTAAATTTTAGAAATAAGACATTTACTATTAAGTTTTTAAATACCTGTTACATCTCCTGTATCCAATTTTTTATTTTTTTTATATATATAACATACAAAAATAAGTTTGCCTGCCAATCTATTATCCGTATGCATGTGAAACTTAAGCTTATAAATATTCACCTTAAATGCAAGGTTACTTTAGTATGTGCATTTAAAACATAATATGGGTTTAAACCTACAGTACACATATATTTCAATTTGTATTACAATTTAAAGAACTTACTATAATCTTGTCAGCCTTTGCCTCACTTATTCCTTTCACGGAGACGAGCTCTTTTTTTGGAGCATAAGCAAGAGCTTCAACCGAATGATATCCATTTTCTTGTAACTTTTTGATATCATTTGCACTAATACCGTTTTGCTAAATAACACTTACGGATTATTAGTTTATAACAGTGGTTCCCAAACTTTTTGGGCTCGCTGCACACTAAACAAATCTTAACAATTTCGCGGCACACTTTTTAACAGAACAACAATGGAGTAATTTTACAATCGCCCTTAACACACGACAAACGATATGTAAATGTCTCAAAATTAATAATTTGTAATGGATAGTGCGTATTTAAGTCTAAAATGCTTGCGTGTATGCCTATTGGTAATGCAAATACTTTTTTTTTCAACATTACAAAAAGCTTCGCGGCACACTTGACAATCTCTCGAGGCACACTAGTGTGCCGCGGCACACAGTTTGGGAATCACTGGTTTATAAGTCAAATGTTTATACAGTTATAAATATTAAATGTGGAAAATCGGACGGACAGGTGTTTCATTTCACAATAAATTTCTGTAATTTTTGATAGGTTGTGTTAAATGCAAATACTTAAAACATATTTTACAAAAAGAAACATTAGAATAGTTATTTCTGAATAGCATAACATGCTTGCCTCCAACTTATTAATTGGCAGAGGCCCAACACCTTCTTCGTCCAGTTCAATGTTTTCTTCAGCTTCTTGCATCTTTTCTTCTTTTCAGGAGGATGCAATTTAGTAAATAAAATGTGTGTTTTTGGATGAAGGACAACCTTGTAAGATAATAAATAAATTGAATAACAAAATTACAATGTATATCAAGAAAATAATGTTTTTACTAAATTAATAATATAGACAGTTCCACAGATATTCCGTGTATCAATACTGCTTTAATAGCATCAAACGTATTGTAATTTTTAATGAGCCTGATATTTTAGGTTGAACGCACAATAAAATCCACAATTATCTAAGGCAGAATAATCTATAAGGCAATAGGATCAATACCAACGATATAATAAAGCCAAATCTGCATTAGAACTTAGAAGGTATGGAATCAATCCTGCATCGAATGATTTCGTGTAAACACTTGGGCATCCTAGTTTGCTGAACGGCGTTGTTAGGACTTCGCTGTTTTGACACCAGATTTTTTGGCCTGTTTTAGGTTAGCGGTGGGGTTATAATCTGCATTAGGGTTGACATTTTTAGGGGAGTTAATGAGGAAGTTAAGGGTTGGGTTTGAGGTTGTATAGGCCTTATTCTGGACGTTTTGGGGCGCTGGTCTAGAATCTTACCACAGTTCTAAAATCAACGCACAAAATTTGAGTTAGGGTACGGGTTAGCGTTTGGGTGTGGGTGGGTCAAGTATTATTATATTCTTAGTTTAATAATAATACTTGACCCACCCTCACCCAAACGCTAACCCGCACCCTAACCCAAGTGGTGTTTCGTTGTGGTAGGATTCTAGACCAGCGCCCGTTTTGGTCTTACTCCGGCGGGTTTAGGACTCATTCCATTTAGACGTTATAACAACCATTAGGTATTATTCCTATTTTATTTTTATTGTGAACTGTGATTTACGCGAATTTCCGAAGTTTGGTACAGGACTAGCAAGGCAAGTAACCACTTCCAATAAATACAGTTTAAAGATATAATAAGCCAATAATAATTTCACTCAAGCGTACGTCACATTATTTAACCAGCAAAATATATTAGTAAGGTTTTGGCACATTTTTAATTTGCAAAACGCTTTTAAATGTTTACAATATATTCGTAGTTTCGCGCGAGAAACAAAACCTTCCACAAGAGGCGATATAGAACATTTCGAAATGCGAAACCAAAAAAATTGTGTGAAGAGAAAAAAAAAAATCGTAAAGAGAACCGTGCAAAACATTTGTGAATTGTGTCCTATTACGGGCAAGGTGTGTCATTTATCACTGTTAATGTGCCTGCCCTAAAACAATGTTATCTTCTGTGAGAACTTATAAAAAGGAGGAAGTATGGCGATACACACAGTAATTGGTCGTTAGCAAAAAATAAAAAAAATCGTAAAGAAAGCGCTAAATCAGTGGTTCTCAACCTTTTTTTCACCGCGTACCACCTCGAGGTTCTATGATCTTGTTGCGTACCAACAAATTATCGTAAAACTCAACTTTCCTCAAAATGTATATTGGATTATTAACAGGGGCGGATTAGCTAATTAGTTAGCAACTTCGGCCCACTAATCTTGAAAAAGTTTCTCTTTTTTAACTTTGCAAGATACCGGTAGTCAAGTTTTGTGATTCTTTGTTGTTTTTTCCAACCCATCCGTCAGAAATCAGTGCAGTTCTAAGCAAAAAGGTATACGACAATCAGTGCATTCAAAGGATCAAAAAGTCCGACTTTTAGACTTTGAGGTCTTGGACAATGCTCTAATTTGCATTAACAAATGTGCATAAGAAGATTAAGTTTAACAATACTTGACCCAACCAAACGCTAACCAGCGCCCTAACCCAAATAATGTGCGATAATTTAATACTTATAACGCTTCAGGCCCCAATACCTCAATTTGTGACGTAATAATCTTAAATGCAATTGACGAGAAACCATCTTATGACCATCCGAGTTTGGGCCTTTTCCCCCAGCATTTAAAGAATTATTAAAATAACGCACATTATTTGGGTTAGGATTCGGGTTAGCGTTAGGGTTTAGGTGGGTCAATTGTTATTAATCCTATCTCATATTTTTTGTTATCTTTTCTGAACTTTTAATGAATATTTTTAATTTATCTTCGCCGGGAGTTTACCTAAAGATCCAAATCAGTGCATTGCCAGGACCTCAAGGTCTAAAAGTCTAGACTTTTCTGCCATTGGATGCCCTGATTGTCGTAGACCTTTTTGCTTAGAAATGCACTGATTTCTAACGGATCGGGTGTTTTTCTATGATATCATAAAATAAATTGCATAAATGTTCCGGAAAGATAATAATTCCTATTATTGATGAAGCATAAAATATTTAACTATACAATCATAACAATAAATGTATAGTTTATTACAAATGGAAAAAAATACTAAAACTGTAATTTTATTTATAAACATACTGCGTACCACCCAAAATTACTTCGCGTACCACTAGATGTACGCGTACCATAGGTTGAGAACCACTGCGCTAAATGAAACGAAATGACAATCGTGTCGATAAATATATGAACATCCGCAAATGTAGTTTGGTACGAGGTCATGCCGCTACATAACCATAATTTTTCCTATTTTAAATAAGGTAATAAAAAACTTTTTCGTCTCTACAAAATGCTATAGTTGAGTGGTTCTGAAACATGGGATCTGTGAGTCTTTTTGATTTATTATATAAACACTGCGTACAGTAGACACGTGGCGCACTAAGCACGCAAAAATGTTCGCACGTTGCTCGATAATAGCATTTCCTGGATTATTTTGGGTCGTGACTGGGAGTCGTGACTGGGAAAGCCATTCTAAAGCTAAAATAATATAAAAGGTAGCGTCAGGGGCGCCCGC
The DNA here is from genome assembly GCF_963924565.1 of Ascidiella aspersa. Classification (NCBI taxonomy): domain Eukaryota; kingdom Metazoa; phylum Chordata; class Ascidiacea; order Phlebobranchia; family Ascidiidae; genus Ascidiella; species Ascidiella aspersa. The sequence continues at coordinate 22,219,834 of NC_139454.1, forward strand.
AGAATTTTCCAGGGGGGGGATATCAGGGCAAAATCAAAAAGGGGGGTCCTAAATTTTCAACTTAGGGTATTCCCCTATTTTTCGTCTGACTTAGTGAATAATGACGTCATAAAACAGTGACAGTATGACTTTATAGATTGGTGATTGCAAGACGTAATGAAAAAACTAATCTGAAACAGCCAAATACGTCCAGCAAAAGCGACCACGTGCGTCGTCAACAATCCTGTCAGGCGCCAGCTGCGAAACACGGTAACTTCAGGCACAAAAAAAAACAAATTGTAGAATACACACTTGCTAATCAGTTAGCCTAAACAAATAACGAAAAAGAACAACTTCCAGCGTTTACGGTCGACCAAACAAAAGACGAAAAACGGCGGTTTGCACTCGATTTTGGTTTCGCATTAGATTAGGACGCGTGACCCAATTACTTTAAAAGCACGCCAGTTCTTAAACCATGACAAAAACGAACAACAAACGATAATATTTTGGAGCATAATGGTTGGAGGTTGTAGTAAGACGTAATAAGAATATCAAAGTCCATACAGAAGTAGGTATCATTTTGAACGTTTCGAATAACTCTTTATTCATTATATACACTTACCATCAGTGACTTCTCTCTATGTTGAAAATGAATAAAGAGTTATTCGAAACGTTCAAAATGATACCTACTTCTGTATGGGCTTTGATATTCTTATTACGTTAAACGATAATATCACTTACAAAAAGAGGGTAAGAACTCCCGCCCCCTGGATACGCCCTTGGGGACAATGGATAATGTATAATATTTTTAACCTTCATATACATATTGCACTTATAAATAATACTAATAATCGCATTTTAAAATTCCAGGGGGGGAGCCAAGTGCCCCCCCTTTGCCCCCCGTGCGGGCGCCCATGGGTACCGTATCAAACGAGCATACAGTCACAGTGTTTTCACGTTTTATAGTTTAACTTACGATCTCTATGCCAATGCATAGACGGTAGGCCTAATACATTCGATATCTTGTTTATATCTAAAGAACGCACACAAAAATATTTAATTTTACGCATTTTAATGGATTCGTCTTTTAAAAGCTTCATCGGCTGACTTCGATCAACATAGAAAAAATTTAGCTGTCACAACTCACAAGTTCGGAAGTACGGCAAAGAGAGATTCGAACAATCTCTTTGTACGGTGCAACTAAGTAAAATAACAGTTAAACATTAGCAAGTGGGCAGTTACACTACGTTTAATCACAAGTCCCCTTGACGTTTTGGCATATCATTTAGATAGACTTCCGGAAAATGTTGGAATCTTTTCTGTACGTTTTCGATTGTTTTTTTACGATAAAAAGTTTTTATGATATTGTTCAACACTCGTTTTACGATATTGTTCAACACTCTTTTCTCAACTTTCCTACAAACAACACAGTTTTAGACACAAAATGGAATCCGATTTACTGGTTACCGAGTCAATTAGTCAGGCAATATCCATCCTTCCATGACGAATAAAAATTTACATTTTTTACCTTAACGTTTTGTAAATTAGCCAATTCTTTTAAGAATAAATCAACGTTACAGATCCTGTTTAAAATAAAATCGTTAAACGGACCTAGGTTCTATATTCAAAAAAACGCTACTGTTACCTATAAGTCTTGATTGCAATTTGAGAACAAAAAATTATGAAACTAAAATATATTCGTATTGGATAAACATTGGGAGGCATAGCTCATGTTAAGCTGTTTTGTTGACATGTAAGCATTGTAATATTTCACAAAACTTGGTGTTTCACGAAGTATAAAACAGGGCTAACCAAGTTTTAAATTAAATTAGGACATTTTGAATTCCGATACTCTGTAACAAAATTATTTTAGGTTTTTTTTGTCATATAATCAAACAGATAAAATGGTTAGTACTAGATTAGATCATTCAACTGTTTCATGTGGTTTTATTATAGAAAGTACATATAATTCACAAGATTGAAATCTTTGAGCATTGTTCCAAGGTGAGAAGATAAAGCTTGAAAATTGTGTCTGGAACAAGCATAGTGCTACAATCACATTGGGAAGTTATCGTCAAAATTTGATTAAACATGCAAAACTTCCATGTACTGTTATTACTGCTGCTCAAAATATACCACAAACTTTTTTAGCTGCAGATTTCTAAGCTGCGTAAAAATTTCTCGCAATTATTATTTAAAGTTTTTATTCTGGCATGGCTGTAATAATGGTATTTCTGAAATTTGCATGTCTGTAATTAATTACTTCTGAAAACTTTGGGCAAAGCTTAATATGTTGCTGAAGTCACAACTAATTGTGCAACAGCATTTATCTCATCGCAGGATATTTTTTTAAAAATAAAATTGACCCGCATAGGATAAAACCCGCTTTCAAATCTGAATAACAGAGTTTTTTTTACTTTTTTTTTTCAGACCAAATGAAATGTTGCATTACGTACAGCGTCCATATTTATAATGACCTAAAAAGTTATGCTGACTACTTCCTGATATCTACCAGTTTGTTGCCAACTGTAGCAAAAAGGACTTAGGAGGGCTCTGGATTTATCACAACAAACTTGTACTGTTTTTTCTTTACTATTTATTCGCAATGGACTTCATGAGGAAGCTTGTACGTGGGAATACCACACTACAGGTAAATCAAAACATCATACCTACAAATAGTCATATTTTGTATATATTCTATTTCATGTGGATATGTAAACACTTGACAATGGTGAAATAGAAACAATAAAATGATGTCATTAAGTAAAAATACTTATGAAATGTTGTTTCCTATCTGCAAAGTGTGAAGGTGTAAATACAACAAGAAAAAATAACAAAAAGTGTTGTTTTCAATTAAACTCTTCGTTTTAAAAGTTCATTTCATTTCTCAAATTATGAACTATGAAGTAGGCTTTCATGTACCCCCTAAATCTAGTCAACTAACCCATAGCATAACTAAACCCATTTAACAACTCATTTCCTAGAGCAGGGATGGCGAAGCACTGACATGCGGGTCCACAAATTTTTAATGACCCACAGTCTCTCTAGAAATATTGAAATGTTAAATCATTTTCAGGAAATGATCAATGTAAAAAAAAATCTTCGAAATAACTTGTGACTATGCTGAAAAGCTTTCTGCTAAACTCCTGTAATCCCATAAGAAAATTATGCAGCTTTTGTTAACTATTTGGGTTCTTTATATTGGTGGGAATATGTATTGGAAAACCGTCCAAAAATCTTGAATTACCAATCCAGACGATAACACTCAAAACGATGCAACAGCAAAGTTTCGCATAAAATTAGCAAATATAATTAAATATATGACCCACTTGAGCATTATGTAAGGAATAAAGCCGTGTTTGTGACCCGCACGATGAAAAGGTTCGCCATCTCAGGTATGGAACTCAATTTGACATATTGAGCGTTTTGTCGCCTTTAATGTAGTGCAATAGGATGCAATTTAAACAATAAATACTTATAAGCTTAAAACATTCAATGAAACATGCACACATATGTGTGTTAATAACTGAGATCTAGCCCTTCAGAAGTTGCTTTATGACCAACGATTACAGCTTACGTATAATTAGTACACCGAAAGGCATTGCAGACTCACCGAATCTGTTGATCTATGATGCAAGCAGAGCAGACTAGAAAAACATCTAGCCTGCAGTGAGGTTCGAACTCACGACCTCTGGTCAAGCCGGGACCGTCGCTCTACCAACTGAGCTATGCAGGCTCAGAGAGGAGCGAGTCGAGAAACAACCATGCGCCAATGCTTGCTCGATCTGTTAGTACAAGCAATTCAATTGAAGGGTACCATATCAAGCTGAAAACATGTTATAAAAACCAGTTCATGTTGTACAATTTGTTTTATTTTCAAATCATTTCAAAAGGTGTCCCAGCCACCCAGCAGCTTGGACTTAATGAAGCTACGAAGAATGTTCCGGGAAATTTATTTCTCAGCCAACCCGCTTGCCCTGGCGGAACAAGAAGAAAAACTTTATGCGATCCTTCCTCTGTTTTTTAAAGTATATCGTGTTTGTTATTTCATCATACTTTATAGCAGTGCTTCTTGAACTTTTTTTTAGTTTTGTTCACCCCTAGCATCTATCTCCAGATTTCATACACCCTTGTCTCATGATATGATAAAACTATCTCATCTATATAGCAGCACAAAGTTACTAGGTTGTTTCGCAAGCTATTATCCATTTCTGACAGTTCACCCTTATTCACCCCTTTTGGTTGGTTCACCCCTGTAAAAAAATTATTCACCCTGGGGTAAACTATTGACCTGTTTAAGAAACACTGCTTTATAATATGGTATAGTAGCATTTTTGTAATATGAGATCTGGCTAGAAAAGTTAATTAAGATTCGGACAGTATGTATGATAAAATTGCATGGTAACACATATATTTTTCTGTATCTTTAATTGGTATTTAAAATAACACCAGTTCATGTTGTTGTGCTTGAAATTTATGTAAATGAACCTTATTGTCTGCAGATTTTCGGAAGTTCATCTTCACAAGATATGAGGGAAAAGTTCGGTGACATTCTGCAGTTTTCAACACAGGTTTTTACTAAATTGTTTTTGATATAAATGTATTTTTTTAATAATTTTAGTATTTTCTCGTGCTTATCCAATTGATATATTGTTATGAAATGTTTTGCCCGATATGTGAGTCCTGTAGGATTCAATTATTCCATTGTTTGCTTTGAAATGTTTCTCTTTATATCCCAGAGTTACCAGTTGACAAATTATAAATTTCTTAAATCATTAGGTTTCAAGATTAATGGTTTCGGAAATTCGTCGCCGCGCATCAAACAAGTCGACTGAAGAAGCCAGCGATGACATTGTCCACTTTCTACTTCCACAAGCAAATGAACTTAGCCAGGGTTGGCTGCTTTTAAATGTCTTATCACATCTTGCGGGTGGCGGGCAGGTTAAAATTATTATTTTTGGTATATAAATATTTGCATTAAATTGTACGATTTAATATTTGTTTTAAACTGTTTAGACAAATATTTGTTAACTGCAAAGTTTCGTTACAACCACGTTGCTGATCTAGTCTGTAATATAAAAATCTTTAAATAACATAACAAAAAGATATTTGGTAAATATAGCTATACATTTAGGTCGTAAGTTAGGCAAATAAATAAAGAAAATAAGTATTTTGGAAAGCAAGAAATATTTTGGCACCAAACTTGTTATTTCACAAGTGGGAGTAGCTAGAATTATTATAGGTCTTATTGTGCGCAATTCAGTTATTTGTGCACTTTAGAAAGGGTTTGAAAAGTTCTTGAACAACTTTATCAAAATACTGCAGTTATGTCAAAATTAGCAACGTTTTCGTTCTGCCTGAAAACTGCAAACACAGAAAATTACAAGAGTGGCTTTATTTTAACACCATTTATATATGTATAATATTTATATATATATAAACAAAACCAATAATAGATATATTTGTTTTATCAACTTCAGTTAAATCAGTAATCACTACCAAAAACATATGTTTTGTCTTTGAAATTTTCCCTGAATCTTATTATTGTGTATTTTTTTATAAATTATTCCTTAATTAATTACATATTGGTTTATAGGCCTTGTTGATGCTAAAAAATATTGTTATTGCTCTAGCTTTTTTGTGTTAAATCTGCTATACATTTATTTATAGTTTTATTATTCCCTAACCCAAATTTCCACAGTAGGAAAAAACTTCTATGAGTGATCACCCTGTTTTGCTCCGCTTAGGATGTATTTTAATCATTAAAGTTCTAAATCAGTGGTCGGCAAACTGTGGGCCGCAGATCCCTTACTAGTGGGCCGAAAGCTACTTTTCAATAGTTCGGTTTTATCAAGTAGTCGTGGGCCCCTTGACTGATAGCCAAACATTTATTGTACTAAATTTTATAAGTTAATGTGTGTGGCGTAACTTTGTGACGAATTCTAAAAATTTCTATGCCGCCAACCCTAACAAAAATCCTGGATCCTCCCCTTTTGTCGTTGTGGTTTTACGTAGTGGGCCTGGAAAGAGTAATTTGTGCCGTGACAAAAAAGTTTGCCGACCACTGTTTTAAATGAAGTTTTGCTCTTTACAGAACATTGCCGACTGTATGACGAGTATGCATTTGCCGTCCACCCTTGTCAAGTGTTTGTATCTCTTCTTTGATCTGCCATGCCACGATGCCGACAGTGGAACAAGCAGCAAGGAAGCCTCACAGAAGAGGATTTCTCCTCAAATCAAGGCAGACAATAACCTACAGGTGCTGCAACACAAGGCCTCACTCAAAGACAGAAAGCAATTCTTACAGAAAATATTTGTACAGGTAAACATATATATTGGAGTTTTTGCTAACCCAGTAAAGTGCGTGATGTGTTATACATTGGGCTTTTATTTATGTTAAGACTTGTGATTTATTTAAGTGTATATAAAATTAAATTCATACCTTTGCTGAGCTTAAATAGAATATTTAAGTTAAAAACATACCCCTGATCATTACTTACAAACTGTTCCATGAGGGTTATTCATACAAATACTGATGGTGGATTCACTCCACTAAAAGTGACTAATCATGACTCATACCTGGGGATTGAGCCCGATTCATTTTTGAAAAGTCTAATAAAATATGAATCATTTGGCACCTGAAATACTCATAATAGCTTAATAGTTTCATACAGTTTTAATAAGAAGCAATCAATCGTAACAGTCTTAACTGTTATACTGTTTGCGAACAAAATTACAAGTAATGCTTTTATCAAAACGACACCATTAAAGCTCGTTGTCTGCCTTCCAACACCCTTGATGAATATTATTTCATTTATTTTACTTACCAGTGTTTGGATGATCCCCTTGTTGTACTACCTAAAATTTGTTTTCCTGTATTGTGTCCAAAATACCTATATTTTTTTAGCATATGCTAGGTTTTATAGAATTCGCTAGCTGGGTGAATTCCCATGACGTCAAATGAAAGTTGTTGTACCTAAACGGTCATTAAATATTTTAATTTCGTTCATATAGGATTTTTTTAAATTTGTATTACGAGATTTTATACAATTCTGAATAGAATACTCATACTTACATGCTTATTGTCTGCTCCCCCAAAAGATGTCTAAAATAATGTACTATACTAGTAATTTTTTTAAATTGCAACCAACTGCCTGCCATAGGTCTAGGTTCCTAAGGGTTGTCTCTATCAAGCCTCAAGGTAATATCCTTGTCTCTTTAGACTCTTGTCCGAATGTGCGGCTACATTTCGCCAGCCGAAGAACTTTGTCAGAAGGACGACCTTGCCCTGCTTTTCTCCGCCGTCACTTCTTGGTGCTTCCCGCAAAATGTTCATTGGCGAAATGCTGCTGCTGAAGTTTTGATCACCATATCGAAGCATGGCTTAAGCCACAATGTCGTTCAATATGTGCGGGGTATGAGCAAGTAAATAGGGACATGCAATGTATAAAACAGTTTCATTTGATGCTATTTTTTTCCATAGTTTGGCTGACTTTGATTTTATAAAGTTACCTACTTTGTTTCTTGGAATTTTTTCCTTTAATGTCTGTAAAAAATTTATGATTTTTAAATGTGTCAAAAGTGTAGCTACAAAAAAAAGTTTACCAGTAATTAAAATGCCTTGAAAAAAAATTAGTAGTATACACACTTTTTTATTGCACCTAGTGGTATTATATCCTTGGACACTATGACTAGCAATGGGTTGCGTTTTGTGGAATTATTAGGATGGTGTATTCGTATACATACATGTTTATGAGGATAAGCAGGTCGCCGTTCTATTAAGGATTGTTTTGATCTACTACGATTATATGAATTGATCTATTTTGTAATAGCCCTTTGTTCATATAAATGCAATAATGCAATGTTTTGTTTGCTGTTACAGGGAAACAATGCATAAAAACTTGCATTAACAACTTGTGGCGTGCCAGCGTTTCGCCGGGTGAAAGTGACACGGGACCTGAAATGCTGGACGTCGAACTTTGCGATCAGCTGCTTTGTATTTTGCGCTTTATTAACAATACGTCAGACGTTACACAACTTCTTTTAGACGATTTTCATCAATGTCAAGGATATGTTTTTGTAGCTGAATTTTTGTTAAGGTGAGTGGATAATATACCAATGGCTTAAAAAAGGAAGCTACTTTTTCTCATTCATAAACCTGAACTCAATAGACGATCTATCAGTTAGCTGCTTGATAGCGATATTATATAACTTCCTTGAATTGTCTGTAGCCACATAGAAGGCTGGGTGCTGGTCCAGAATCCTACAAAGTTTTTTTTTGTTACAAGTAAGAAAATAGAAGTAAAAATAATACTTCAACCATCCTAACCCGAACGCTAACTCACACCCTAATCCAAATAATCTTAGCAATATAAACCCCTTGATGAAAATGTGGTAGGATTCTAGACCAGGGCATAAGGCTGCTCATTTAGGTTTAGTATTATTGTACTTCAAACATTCTTGGTTTCTTTGTAAATGAAAAGTGCTATTACTAGAACAGTGCCTATTCTAATAATGTGTTTTTACTGTTTCTTAAAAGGCTGGATGAACCAGCTGAATCAAGTGAAGCCCATCGCAGTGGTTTGTACAATGTGATAAGCTCAATAGAAAAACTGTCAACTTGTGGCTTCAACGAGCTCACTGTGGAAAATACTATTCAAAGCACAACGCAAGTGAACTTTAAAGTTCCAACTCCTCTTGGCCGCGGTAGGCAATAATCTTTTTGTAATTTTTTATTTATATATATATATATATATATATATCTGTTTTAAATGTAAAACAGTCTTATGTAGATAATATTTGGACTGACAAGATATTTGCTATGTTATTTATTAATATTAAATGTGTGGGGTTTAGATTTGAGTAAGGGTTGACATTATTTCAGGAATTTGAGAAGAAAAAAAATATATGGGTGAGATTTGTGGGTAGGCAAAATACTTTTTATAGCTTATTCTAGACATTTACGTCTCATTCCAATTTAGACCTGAATCCAACTATTAGGTATTAGCCCTATATTTTTTTCCAAACTGTGTCATACCAACCTTTTTCATTTAAACGCTTTTCTGTGCAACCTTTGTCAATAAAGCCATGGCCTTGATTGTGATCAATAAGATTATCCAATTTTTATTTGATGAAAGCTTTAGCTATTGAACACATTGTATACCAAAATATTAAATAAGAAAATGCAGTTTTGTTTGATTAAACTATTATTTATATAAATTTAGTGAAATTGGATGTTATGTAAATAATTGTAAACTTGTTGTCTGTGTCACACAAAACCGTTTTTTTACGACAAATGATCTGAGAACTTGGCCTAAAACCTTAGTTTTTAGTTTTCACAATCAGAATTCTACATGGATGTGATTGATTCTCAGCCACATTCTCTGTGTTTACCTAGAGCAACTCTTACATGACACTTTATTATGTATCTTTCCCTTGGAATGCACTTTGGATAGAATGTTATGTATGGGTGTTTAATGTGCTTTTAGTGTTTTTTTTATTAGGCTATACATGTTTACTAAGCTCAAAGTTTTGACAACTGGTTAAAGACTTGTGTAGCAAATAAAACAAACAACTTAATGTCCTGGAAATAAATAGCCTGCTAGTTTGATCTTTCTATATATAATTTCTACTTTGATCTTATTGCTCTTGAACCACTTTACAGAAGTACTATTACAGCAAACCCACCTAGTTGACCTTTTCAGGTTCATTCCAATTAAATCTTCTTTATAGAGTATTACACACATTTTAGCTTTGTACTGTGTTTAATGTTTTTACAGGTGAAAGTGTACGCAACATACATGCCTTTAAAGTGTTAGAATCTGTTTTCGTGCGTTCAACCAAGACCTTGTTATGCTGTGCCGTGTTGGATGCCATTTTCGCGATTTATTGCCTTGACCCTGCCAACTATTTCATCTTGTACAATCAAAACACTTTGTCAGCGCTTTCCGAAGTTTTGCCTCTGCGATCAGATGAAGTATTTAATCGGTACGTTGATTTCTTTTTTGTGATTTGACAAAATTTAAGTTTTACATTTAGCTTTTTAATTGCAATAAAAAGAGCATATCAATAAAAAAATGTGATCTTAGATACCTTGCAATTTCTTTTCATCAGTCACATAACTTTCCAGTTGTTTTAACACTGTAACATAGATATTTCCAGAAACACTAATAATAGTAGTATAAAATTCATACTTATTTTTTTAAATATATAATTATACACATTGTGGCTAACAAACACACCCTTGACAAAAAGTTATGAGATTTGTCTTGTTGTTGCAGATTTTTTAATATATTTGAATACATTTCGTTGACGCTGGGATTCGTTCCGAGCAAGGAATTAACCAGCATTGGCTTGCTCTTAAAAGACAACAGGTAAACAGTTTAAGCTGTTTTATTATGAATGTTTTAGATTACAATTTACAGTTAAATTGTTATTTTTTCTCGTGTTAAGCTCTTAGTTGTAAAATTAAATTGAAAAAAAGTTATATTGCATTCTCATTCTAAAATACCCTTATAATAAACTTCAATTTTAAATATATATGTAATTTCATTATCATCTTTTGTAATTTTTGTTTATTTAAACTATTTATTAAGAATTTAAGTGTATTTCATAAATATGTAGGTGTGAACATTAAAACCTTATAGGTTAAAACTTTTCTATTCTAACCTAATTTTGTTTGTTTTGTTTTTTTCCCATATTTTTTTCTTTAATTCCCACTTGTCCTATAACGATTAAATAAAAGCACAACATCATACACGTGCTGCATTATTAATGAATCGCATAGGACGAAAAATGCTTGGCTGTGTTGTTGCAGCAAGCGTGACTGCTGTCTGGCGTGTCTTGTCAGCCTGAAGAAAGTACTCATGAGTAACACAGCGACATACAGGGATGTTTACAGAGAAGTTGGACTTCTAGAAGTTCTTATAACTTGCCTTCACAGGTATTGACAGTTCATGTTTTTTAAAGAGAAAAACATCTTCTTGTGTTTTGTGTATTCTATTCTAGAAGAGTGTTATTCTTTAGAAAATCTAACAGAGTGATATGGCTGTTATAAACTGTTTTTGTTGTTTTACACCAATATTTTGAAGTGAATATTGGTATTTGCAAAGGAAGTTTTATTTGCACTTGTAGCTTTGTCAGGTCAATTGTATGTACCTTACAGGACCTTTTTAGATTTCTTTAAATTAGCTACTTGTTTGATTGCATAGCTAGTTCAATCTTTATTATTGTTTTTAAATTATTTGCAATTGTAGTGCAAATTTACTACAAAGAAAAATAAGTTTGCAGTGGCAATTCGTTGCACTGAACAAAATATACCAAAAAATACAATAAAACCTTATTTCACTACAATGCAACTGCAGCTTGTTTTATACTTGTTACTAATAATAGTGTTGCCCAAATGGCACCGATTTGAAGTAATCTGTTAGCCTCAAAGCATGTGCATCAAGAGCTTTCATTCAAAGAGATATTTCCCTGTTAAAACCATCAGAAACAGGACTTGAAACTATGTCATAATTGATTCTCCTGGTCTGTGGGGTACCTACACAATTTTGTCCTAAGTTATACATCAGATTAGTTTCTGCAAACTTGAGTTCTTTCTTGTATAAAAGGTTTATCGTTTTGGTGATCATTTGCTTTTTTTTAGACTAATGTAACTTTTGTCGGTGGAATAATTAACCCCTCGTGTTAAGACGGGGAGGTGAGCATTTTTTGCACAATGTGTGCAAAAATGTCCAAACATGGTGCGCACATTTTGAAATGGTTTCAAAAATGTCCGCACTTTTTTCAGAATGTGCCACATTTTGATATACCGTAGATAATGCGGGCACAACTCCTAACTCTACCTCAAAAATGTGCGCACAATTTTAAAGTTATTTAAAATGTCTGCACATTCAGAAAAAAAGTGCGAATATTTTTAAAGCCATTAAAAAATGTGCCCACATTCTGAAAAAGTGTTTTTTTTTTTTTTTTGCTTACATTGTGCAAAACAACACCCTGTTCCCTGTTGTTCATGTTGCTTGTTGTGTTTCATCCAACTGGTGCTTTCCCTCCTAGGTACTCCACCCAGTTGAAGGACTCGGAAGTGTTGACGCCCTCCAGTGATGGAGACAACAACCCCGCAGAGAAAGACATCGACCACAAACTTGGAATTATGGCCATGGACATTTTAGTAGAAATGCTCTCTGGATCTCCGACAAATACAAGTAAATTGATATTTGTGCAGGGAAAATCACAGTTGCATAGAAGTGTGACACCTGTATGTGCGCATTTGGTACGATAAAAGTTCAAGGCGATAAAAGTTTGTGTTATTTAAAAATCTCCTCCAATATTGGGCTGGGAAAATTGTTAAAGTCCATACAATATATGCATTTTGTATAGGAAAATATGCCCGATTAACCTAAAAGCTTTTGAATTGTTTGAGGAAATTAGGTTACATAGAACTGGTACACTTTGTTAGTGTGACACATCAAGTATATAAAAAATTTAAAGCAAGGGCCGACAGTTGTGGTTTTTAAAAATCTTAACTAAAATTTGACTGGGAAAAATTGTTCCAGTCCATGCAATATATATATTGTATTTAGATACAATAAATCCATTTTCTATAGAAAACTATGCCCAATAAATCTAAACATTCTTCAAATGTGTTAAGAAAACCACTGTTGTATAAAACTGTGACACTTTGTTTGTGTGCATCGAGTATGATAGACATTCAAAACAAGGTCAGACAGTTGTGGTATTTCAAATATCATTCCAAATTAAGACCGGGAAAAAATGGTAATAGTCCATACAATATATACAAAATTATACATACAATATATTCACCTTGTATAGAAAATTATGCCGATAGACCTAATTTTTTTTAAACTGTGTAAGGAAAACCACTGTTGCATAAAACTGTGACACTTTGTTTGTGTATCCGCTATGATAAATGTTCAAATCAGGGGCCGACAGTTGTGGTAATCCAAATCTCATTCCAAATTATGGCGGGCAAAAAATGTTAAACTCAATACAATATGTCCATCTTTTATAAAAAATTATGCCCAATGAACCTAAAAAGTTTCGAAATTGATTTTTTAGTTTATAAGCTTGTTTGTGTTTTATCAGGCATCTTCCGAGAGACCGGTGGTGCCCGGTGTGCATTCAACACAATATTTTATCCGCCATGTCGCATGTCAGCTCTATCCCTTGTCCAAGCCCTGATCCTTCAGCCGGTGGCAGCTAATAATGATGACGACATGGGAACACTTCTTGGCCTTTTGACTACTTTGTCCCCCAATGACATACAATTGAAAATCGACATTTTAAAGTGTCTATGCAAGGTGATTGATTTTAACTTGGGATTTGGTATTAATGTTGAGAAATATATTTAGTGTTTTTTAGATGTGCGTTTGTTTTGTGTCGCTCATTTTAAGATTTGCTGCATATCCATTTTATTTGTAAATTTCTTACTTGTTTTGTAGGCCTAATAGTTCAAAATTATTGCTTATCAATTTCAATAAAATTATAAAAGCCATAATATGGAAAATTCTGATATGTCGTTTTTATCGAATATTATGGCTTTTATATTTTTATTGAAATTACAAAAGAAACCCGTGTATTGCGTTCCAAAATGCTTATCGAAATGTCATGTTTCTCAATTTTTTATTCTATGTGTTTGTCATTTTGTGAGTATCAGTGATTTTCTTTTTTATTATAAAAAACATGACTGGAATCCCGATATCAAAGATATGTTGTTACCCTTTTTCTTCACCCAAACCCAAACCAGTTGCTGTTTTATACAAATACTTAATTTTAAAGGTATATCTTTATATCAAGACCGGCCCAGCATTAAATGCCTTTAATAAACTGATTTTTTTTGTAAATTTATCCTGTTTACCGCCTGTACTTACTTTGTGTTTGCACCTTTAGGTAATCAGTCGCTCTGTTGAGGCATCTGTGATGTTCCGAGCAGCTGGCGGCTTCATCAACCTGATTTCTGTGATAGTTGGCCTTGAAGGCAAGTAACCTTTTGCATTTTACACTTTTCTTAACAGGGCCAGAATGATTTGTTGCTTAGAATATTGCTCAATTGTTAAAATACATTGTAAAAATAAGACAATTTTGTTATACAGTCTGCAATGTTTATTGTTCAAAATGATGTTGCCAATTGCACTGCTAAGTTCGCCTATTTTAAAAATTATTTTTTTTACAACTTACTGCAGACCAACTGTTAACAACAGATTGCTAATGCGAATCAAAAAGACAAGTTTAGTATTCTGTTGTCTTATTCTGTTAAACAGGTAGAAAATGCATAGAAATCTGGTTAGGATTTAACTAACAAAAAAATGTCACTATCAGTTATAGTTACCTAAAGTAACAAATTAAACGATAGATACCTTTTCTACACTTAAAAAAAGTAATGCCACTATATAATTAAAAACGCCCTTTCTTGATTGAACAGGTTGTTTGGAAAAGATTGAGTTTGACCCGTTAAAGAATCAACAAGTCTATGACCTCATTGAGGTTATTTTCAATACACTTGCGGTGGCGTTGAGATTGCCAGCAAACAAACAATACTTCGAAGATGAGGTATTTGCATAACATTTGCTTAACCATAGTTTTTTTTAAAGTGTCTTTATGACAATGTCACATTTCTTATTGGCAATGTCATGTTGCAGTGCTGGACAGGCAATAAACAGGTTGTAAATATTATTAAATGTTTTTTAAAGTCAACCTTTATAGTGACGGACTGACGGGCCAACTATGCACAGCCAGATAAGACCACAAGTAAACTATTTCTAATCTAACATGAAAACTAATTGATCCGATCCGACGTCTTAATCAATGCACAGACATTTTTTGGACAACACAATGGCTTAATACTCAAATAAGGATTAATATCACAATTTGAATGAATACAGAACAATGTTATTAAAAGGAAACAGCATTAGTGTATGTTAGACATCATTCCAGTTACAAGTAACTAACAAGGCCTGCTCCTACCGCTAAGGTATTAACACCAACTACCGTAAGGAAAACTACAATGTTACACTGACGCAGGATTAACAGTTTATTATCTTTTTAATGTTCGTGTAAGTCTTTGAGTCGAGTAGCGAGTTTTACTTAAAACGCGCAAGGTTAACAGAACATATGTTAGTGGTGCCTATTATAATAAGGAAATAATTTAGGCTTTTTTGAACTAATATATACAACTTTTTCAAGTCGAATTTAGAAGCAAAATGGGTTGTTTTTAAAACGTATCTGTTATTACTAGGGCGATTATTTTTTGGCTTGTCAAAAAAAGTCAAAATTTTGTCAAAATTTACACGTTAGGTCAAAATTTGTCAAAAATTTTTTAAGTCAAAATCGAATAAAAATGCACATAAATCGTTTACAAAATTAAAAAAAAACAATAGTCAGCCTTTTGAAAGTCGTGTTTCAGTTGTTTTGAAATTTATCGTTCAATTTTATGGAAAAAAAATTAGTTTTGATTTATGCTCTAAGTCATTTTAACCGTATTATATCTTCATTAGACCAATATACGATATAAAAAAACTCGTGATTAACGACGCCTAGGTTATTTAAATCAATATATTTCTAACAGGTAAAAATAAATTATTTTTAGGTCAAAATTTGTCAAAATTTTAATTTTTTAGGTCAAAATTTCCTATTTTTTAGGTCAAAGTTATTACCAAAGGGCTGGCAAAGTTATTACCAAAGGGCTGTCAACATCAATGAGACAATTTCAAAATCTATTTTTTTAATTTGGCAGTGCTTAACTTTTACTCTTAAGGTTTTAACACCCGTATGGTTTACTATAAAATAAAGTGAAAATAAAAGTAAACGAGTTAACAGTTCATCATAAAAATAACGAAATACAAAAATGTGAGAAATCCAATAATAATATACAAACAAAAAAATACGGTGTCGCAGCGATATACTAAAGCAATTTTAAAGTTAGCGACCTATTAAGCAGAATTAGTGCTTTAACTCTGTGGCTATGCTAACAAATAGAGATCAACCGATATCACTGTTTTGGACCAATACCCGGATTTTTTACAAATTTTGTCAACCGATACCCCATATCAATTCCGATTTTTTATATACCTGGGAAATGTTCAAAACTTAAATTATTTGAAAATAAAATTCAAAGAACTTTTTAGTTCTATACCTTTATTAATTTATTATTAAACTGTTATTTTTGCATATTAACTTGGTGTGATGCTAAAACCCAAATTTTTTGATCAAAGATTGGGTAAGTTGTTTGTTGTACAAGAAAAATTATATCACATTTTTCTACTATTATATCGGCCTACATTTACCGATACCGATATATCGGTAGAAGCCAAATATCGGCCGATATTATTGCTAAACCAATATATCGGTCTATCTCTACTAAAAAAACGCTTGTCTAAGTAACTGTGCGATTAACATTTTTGAAATTGGCTATTAAATGATCGCACGGAGATTTCTGCGAAAAAGCATTTACACCTATAGTTTAAAAGTTAATTGCTGCTCTTCAGTTAGTATGCTATTTGGCCACAAACGCGAAAACTATGCGGGTGATTTTTTTTGTGTATTCATTTTCCATGGCACGCAAATGTTACTTTATTTTGTTATCTCAGGTGAACTACGGAAGCTTCCTGAGCGCTCTCAGGGGTCTGGGGCACTTTGGGGGCGATGGTGTTAAAACAATAGAAGTTCGACCAGTTGAACGTTCAAAATCGCCTCAGTTTTTAAACGTGGCGCTCAGCGAACTGGAATTCCCCTTGCCCGACAAAGAAAAGCAGTCCTATTCGAAAGTGCTCTGCGTTTTTCATTTTCTCTACCTTCTTGCCACTGACAGCTTCAAAGACGAGATCCTTAATAAAATTGCAAAGCTCCAGCACAGCCTTAGCTCCTCTTCATAGTAAGTTTTCAATTGCAAGTTGAACATTTTGAAAAAAAAAAAAAAAAAATTTGTCCACCATGAAATTAAAATTTGTCTACGATTAAGGAAAATGTCGTTGGCTTAAAGTTTTTAGGCTGCTAATAACGAAATTAAATTTTAGTGTAAAAAGTTATTATAAAATAAATACGCGGGTCTGTGTTTGGGCAAGTTCATTATTATTTTATCGTCACTCTACTTCACAATATTGGGGCTTACAATGTCAATTTCATTGAAACTATATTTATATATAATGTTATTTTTTTTTTATTTCGTGCGTTTATGGTTCGCCAAACTTAAGACACAAAGCTTTGTTTTTCAGTGTTTCGCGAGAATCTCATCCCACAGTTCATCACGACACTAATGTAAATCACGTAATTCACCCCCAAGTGATAATCATAATGCTACAGCTCGTGTCTGATATTTCTTCAAACGACCTCACTGAAAAGGTTTGTAAATTATTTAAGAACTTTTTTTTTTTAATTCGTACTGATCAGTGATTAATGTCAATGCCCAATTGTATGTTTAAGTTATACATAATCAGGGCTGCGGAGTCGGTTTAGAACTTTAAAACAACCCGAGGCCGACTCCGGCTGAAAAAATCAACTGAAGTCCGACTCCCGAGTCCGACCCTGACCGATTTCTTGTAGTCCCGAGTCCGTCTCTGACACAACAGTCTGTATTACACCCATTTACGTATAGTTATAATAGAGCATGATAGAAATCGATCCACTCATTGGGATGTCAAATAATTAAATTGATCTTCCCCCACTACGTGGTTGAAATATTCTACTGTTTGTTATTCCACATTTTTTTTACAGTTTAATTTTACAGTTTCAGTTTACAGTTTACAGTTTGGGGCCTTTCAAAAATATGTTGTGGTAATATGGTTTCGAAATACGGTACCGCGCATGCGAACGTCGGACTCGGGACTCTGGTTGTTTAACATAGATTTACTCAAGCGAAAATGCCGAGTCCGACTCCTGTTCATAAACACAATATTTTCGTTTGTAGTTATTAAATATCGTTTATTATATGAGTAGTCTATTGCTTTTACAAGATTGTTAAATTACAGAAGACTAGATAGTGGTGAACTTTGCCTGGCCTATATTCCAATAAGCCATTTTTTAAATTTAATTACAAATTTCAGACATACGTCATTATTGTTTGCTCTATTTTTTCAGAGTCAATATTTTGAATTACCATCACATAAAATGAATTTGCGTTTTTACTATTGCAGCGTAAAATTATTGCTTTATCTTTATCTTAACCAAGACAAATCCGTTTTCAGGAAAAAAATGAACTTAGCTTCTATCTTTTGGAGGAAATTCATTCGATCATCACATCGGAAAGGAATGAACAGGTGTCTATTAGGGTTGTTACTCACTTTTAAACTGTAAAACAGGTTTATTTGTAGCTATTCAATTGCAAAGCAATGCAAAAAAAGTATAACAATTTTTTTTTCAGGGGGGGATATTTTTTTTTTAAGTTTAAGCCCAAATCTGAATTTTTAAATTGACGTAGCACGGTCAATACTGAACCAACTGTATTATATTTGTTTTGTGGGGTTTTTAGACGCAACCTAACAATTCCATAGGGGTCACAAAAAAAAACTTGACAAAAAAGCGTTTTTTGAACAACCCCAGTGTCAAATACATACAATACATACGGTTTAAAAGTGATTTAAACCCTTGTGCTTATATCAGGGGTCCTAAACTACGGCCATTGTCAATTAATTTGGCCCGCGGCATATTTCCTGAATGAAGATAAAATACAGTTGATATCTTGTCTGATGCATTTAAAAAGTTAATTTTAATGAAATTTAAAACTGTACGACTATTTTTAAGGCCACTACAGTTGTTATTGTATAGTTATTTATATTTTCTTCCTAAATAGTTACCCGGCCCTTTATCAGAAACTTTTGGTAAACTCTGGTTTAGAGGCCTTATATTTTTTGATTATCAACCGGACCATTTGGTTAACTGTATATTTTTTTATAGCGTTTCTAATTTACAAAACTGAATTAACCACATAACATTGACCCAAGGTCCCAATTTATAGAATAACAGTGTTTTCTTTTTTTGTGCAGATCATGTGCGAAAGTGGTCTCTTAGATCAGCTTTTGTCCAGTTTTGAA
The DNA here is from genome assembly GCF_963924565.1 of Ascidiella aspersa. Classification (NCBI taxonomy): domain Eukaryota; kingdom Metazoa; phylum Chordata; class Ascidiacea; order Phlebobranchia; family Ascidiidae; genus Ascidiella; species Ascidiella aspersa. The sequence continues at coordinate 22,238,859 of NC_139454.1, forward strand.
GACTTTCTTGCTGATGAGAACGAACCGTTGAACCCGATCTGCCAACGGATTATGGAACGTCTGGCAAGGCAATCTGTCTCGCCTAACGAACTGCGGTAAGATTGGTTGTGCAAAGTATATTAGGTTTGTTCAAAAAAAACCTTTTTTGTCAAATTTTAGTTGGGACCCCCTGCAATTGTTAGGTTGCGTCTAAAAACCCAACAAACCAAATCTAAGCACTTTTGGTTCAGTATTAACCGTGCTACGTCAATTTAAAAATTCAGATTTAGGCTAAAATTTTGGAAAAAAATAATTTATCCTCCCCCAGAAAAAAATTTTTTTTACTTGCTTCGACAAAAAAGTGTTTTTTTGAACAACCCTAAAGTATATCATACATGGAATTTTGGAACATATTATGCAAAACATTCAATTTAAAATATGTTCTGAAGCATATGCTTTTAAATAGAGATGTCCAAAATTTGACGCTTTATTCCGGAATGATACACCATATTTCAGCGTTTCTTAAACTGGTGAATGGTTCACACCAGGGTGAATAAAATATTTGCAGGGGTGAACCAACCGATAGGGGTGAATAAGGGTGAACCGTCAGAAATGGATGATAGCTTGCGAAACAACCTAAACAATTTTATGCTGTATATATAGTCGAGATAGTTTTATCACACCGTGAGACAAGGGTGAATGAAATCTGGGGATAGATGCTAGGGGTAAACAAAACTAAAAAAGTTTAAGAAGCACTGGCATATTTTGGGCAAAAAGTATCACTCAATAATCAAAATAGATGAAATCAAAACGTTTAAAGGCAATTGTTTTCTTCTTATTTTTTTTTCCTTTTTTTTTTTCTTTTTTTTCTTTTTTTTTTCTTTTTTTTTTCTTTTTTCTTTTTTTTATTTTTCTTTCCTTTTTTATTTTTTTTTTCCTTTTAAAGGCAATTGTTTTCAGTATTTAAGCCGAAATTTGCTTTGGCGTTTCGAAATTTCCTCAAGTTGTCAAAGCAATTATTTTTTGATGCATTTACCTTTCAATGTAGAAGTTACTTCTTTGGATCGCAAATCACGGATAAAATTCCTAAATTAATTGTGTATCGGATCGGCACCGATACCACCTTAGTATCGGAAGTAGGGGTACTACCACTTGGCATCAGGTATTCACTCCTATCCGATATAATTAGACATCCCAATCTTATGTTGCCCTACACTCTACAGAAGACCTGGGCAAACTATAACCTGAGGGTCAAATCCGGTCCGCGAAGCAATTTAATCCGGCCCGCGGCTTACTTTTTATAAAACTTATTTTTTATAAATAATTTATTTATTTCCTTTTATTACTTCTTTACTATTTTACTTATTTTCTAATGTTAACCTGTTGTGTCCCACAGAAAATTTCTTCGCCTGGGAAAGCCCCTGCACTGTGAGAGCCTGTTGCGTAGCAACGACATCGTCACCCTGGGGCGCGTGAAAAGCCTCGTGTCGATCTCGACCCCCCAGAACGTGGGGTTGCAGCCGGAGGCCTTCACCCACCCGCCGGCATTTATCGAGTTCGATATGTCCACGCAGGTAAGCTCTGCTTTCGTTTTTAGACTCCTAAAATCCTGTATAGTTTTTTCGGTACGCCTGGCTTTGTGTGAGTATATCTGAACTGTTTAACCATTAGAGCATAATGGTTGGAGGTTGTAGTAAGACGTAACAAGAATATCAAAGCCCATGCAGAAGTAGGAAACTAAGGTCATCGGTAACGGTGAGTTTTTTTGCAAATAAATCAGTTGCGAAATGCCTTAAATCCCAGTCAAGGTTTAAGTCTTAATTACAGTCATTTTAAAATCCAAATGAAGTAATTTTAAAAGTACTTAAAGCCCAATTAAGTTATTTGTCAAATAAGTCCTGGTCAAGTCATTGTTAAGGGATTCAAATCCCATTCAAGTTTTTGGAGCATGATGGTTGAAGGTTGTAGTAAGACGTAATAAGAATATCAAAGCCCATACAGAAGTAGGTATCATTTTGAACGTTTCGAATAACTCTTTATTCATTTTCAACATCATGTTCTTGCACCTACTTCTGTATGGGCCTTGATGTTCTTATTGCGTCAAACTGTTTAAGTTTTGCGTGTTTCTGTTTGTTTAAGGGTAAATCGTTCATGTTGTTTAGTTGGCGCACGCGCGACCGGATTGCAAACACGCATAAGGAATCTTTTGACAGAACTGACAGAATGAATATTAGCATGACCTCGTTGTTGCAACTTGGTTGTGTTTTATTTTTTGTGCATAGAACTTTACGATTTTAGACACATTCAAGAGCCTTGCAAAAAATATATTTTAAAGTGATTTTTTTTAATGAAGTGGTCCTAATGTGGGTGACGTTTACGTGTTTTTATATACTTAAAAATCACTTTTAATGCTCCTGTTGTTTGATCTCAATATTGTGTAAACATGAATAAGTTTGTTATAGTTTAACGCAACCACTTAAATTTAAATAATTCATTAGGTTTGCAGCGAGCTTTAACGGCGTATAGTGCACAAAGCTGTACAGATTTTCAAGAAAATTCAAAAGGGTTACAATATGTTTAATTGTTTGAAAGTACTGCCTGAACTGCCTCTAGCCAACCTCCAGTATTTTTCCCCACAGGGATCGTGCTGCTTGTATCTTCCCAGCTTATTTCCACAGTCGCCCCCGAGCCCCACAGTTGTTGGAAACGGCTCTTTGCCCCTCATATCAGGGGTGGGATCAGGTAGGTGCTTTTTGTGTCAATTCTTAAGGCTTCAGAGAGTTTCGTAAACGATACGCGTGCATAAGGGACAATCAGTCAGTTTGTTTGGGCGTTCTCTTTGATTTATACTAGCCTTGATAAGACCCACATCAAGTTAACACGTTATACATTATTTGAAAGAGTTTACCATTACATAATATAAACACGGCACTGGCATTTCAATTGTCAGTTGCTTCTGAAAATCGACCGTTTCTGGCAAAGTGCACGTGGTTTTGTTTTCAACATTGCGTAATATATATACGCTCCAGTACTTTTATTAATTTAACATCAAGGTAAAGTTGGTCCGTGAAACCCTTGTGACTAGTTTTAGGGGGTTCATTAAGGCCTAATTAAAATCTTTGATATTTCAAAAAATGGAATGAATTGTTCAAAAGATAGAAGTTAAATGCAAAACGCTCTTGCCTCTTCTTCCTAAATGTATTTAACATACATTTCAGTTTCACTTTTGTTTCAGGTTTACTTTTTGTTTTCAGGTTTTTTCAGGTTTACTTGTTTTATGATGTCAATCTATGACATCAACTTTGGTTGCCGGCCCTGTCCACGCCAACCAAAGACAGTTTTTAGGGCGTCCACGTAAAAAAAAGTTTGAGAATCCCTGCTTTAGATTGTCGGCTGGCCCGCAATTTATATTTCAGACGAAAGTAACAGACTAATAAGAGCTTTGTAACGTTATAAATAAATACAGTGAAGTGCTTGTATAGATATGTGGCCGCCAAACTACGCCCCGCATGTTTATATTTCCTGCCCGCGCCATATTTCCTTCAAGAACCTAAAATAGGATCGTTCATATTATTAACAAAAAAGCAATTCTAATCGACATTTTGACGAAACTTTGAACCAAACGACAATTTTGTAAAGTTTACAATAGATTTTTTACAAATATTTATTTTATTCGTAGTGTCATAAAATGTGAAAACACTATTTATATCGTTACCGTTTTCCCATCCGCAACCGCCAGTGCTTGCAGTAATTATCCGGCCCACTATAAAATATAAATTGGTGACCCTGGTATAAAAGATGAACTGCCCTAAAATTGGTCGTGTTTCATTCGTTTTTTTTCGCAGAGGAACGTGTCTTTCCACCGGCCCATTGCCTCACCCTTTCAGCGTGGGTCTACGTCGAGCAGTTTTGTCCGATGAGGCTTCACCCGATCAGGATTCTCACCATCACCAGACAGGTCTCGTTTTTTCGTTTCGTCGCCGCGAAGTTTCTATACTTTGTCGTACATCTCCCCTTGTTTTGTGACTTAGTTTAAGCGGGCACACGTTAACATAGTCATTCGTAGTTTTTTAGCTCTTTTTGAGGTTTTAATGTATGACTAGACTACGTGAGGACTTACTGTTTAACAAAACAAGTATTTTTTTATGAAGCCATTAATTACGGGTATATATACATTTACACATGTTACACATGTTACACATGTTCAATTGGGCTTAAGCCAAAATAGGACGAATACCTAATGGTCGTAGTACCTTCTAAATCGGAATAAATCCTAAATCCTTCGGCATAAGACCTTAATGGCCAAAATCAGGCCTAAACAATACTTCCCCTAATCCCAAACCCCACCCCTAAGTTCATCACTAACTCCCCTAAGAATTTGAACCCTAACCCATTTTCTAACCCCAACTATTACCCACCAATAACCCCAAACAAGGCCCAAAATCCGGTGTCAAAACAACGGCGTTTATCAAACTGGAGCGCCCAACATCGTCACCAAAATAGCGGACTACCTACTGTTTTAGGCGTTATTTTGGCCTTTTAGGCCTTATTTCGATGAATTTAGGACCTATTTCAGTAGATTTAGGTCTAATTCAGACGATTTCTATCTTATTCTGTACTGGATATTACTGTGTACTTGGCTGTATTATGTCGTTAATCTTATACTATGACTTTATAGATTTTTCTGCTTTAGGTGTTGCTGCTTTTTAGGTCTTATTGTGTGTCCCCGTTTGATCCTGCTGTGTTATAGTCATTAGCACACGTCGTCGTCTGTGGGTCGTAAATCAATGGCCAGACAACAAACACGAACCATCAAAAACTTTTTAAATTCCACCACACCCGATATATGTTTAACACAGACCTTTATATATAAACGTACATCCTGTTCTTAAAATATTTCTCCTATCTATTGCAGAGCTCTCTACCGGGCCAGCAGTTTACCTGTTTTGCCGTCCACTTGAGCGCCAAACATCGCAAGCTGGTGATTTCCACAGCCGAACAGAGCTTCTCGTCAATGGGTGGGTGACATTTAATTTAATCGACCGCCCCTTGTTCACTTTTATTGAACTGATTGTTATAACGTTACTGTGTTTATTCTTGCTGAATGCCTTTCGGCTTTTTTAACCGAGTGTTACAGGAACAAGGACATCAGCCATTTCCTTCTATAACCAAAAACAACCAAACGTTAGCTACACATAGGAGTCACTTTTATTGATGATATCGCGTATACCGGATATAAAATTTGGTATTACCCTTTTTTGACCTATTTGTTAGTGAGATTTATGAAACTTGGGTTTAGTTCCGAAATTATTCGTTAGGTTTCATCAAAAAAAATTTCCGAGTGTTCCACCCGACAGACACTTTTGTTAATGAAGAACTAACAACAGTATTTTAGGACTATTGCGGAAGAATGTTGAAGCCCGATCTGGCCCGCGCGTCGTAGTTTGCTGGCCACTGGCGTAACACAAAGGCGGCTTTCAGTTTCAAAAGAAATAAACACCCTTTATATTCAGCTCCTGGTGACTTGGAAGAGTCGAAAGAGGTCGCCGGCTTCAACGTGGAGCATCTCTGGCAGGAGCACGAGTGGCATCACGTCCATGTGGCCTTACAGAGGTCGACCGTGCTCAAACACAGCACTGTTACTGCTTTCTTGGACGGCGAGCTGCTCGGAATATCCAAGGTCGGTTGCTCATACCCAATCTGATCCTTTATATTTAGGCGGGATTGGCTTTGTGTCTCTGACACAGGTTTCGTTTTCTTTAACTCATGGTCGATCGATTTTTGATTGGATTTGCTTTTTGTCGTTGTCACAGGTTTTGACCGTTTTTCGTTTTCTTTAGCTCATAGCCGGTCGATTTTTTGGCTGGATAAGTGGATATGCTTTGTATAGTTGACGCCGTTCTCTTTACTTATTGATCCGCATTTTTTTAGTTTTAATTTCAAAGTTGCACACCAGTTCTTTCGAGTAACGTTTGCCGTCATATTACCCCCCCCCACATCAAACTAAAGTCATGAATACGGCTTCCAAATTGGCTCTGTAACGTTGACACATGTTTTGTCCATTTTCGATTTCGTTATTTATTGATCCGCCTTTTGATCAGGTCTTTTTTGTGAGCTTCGATTTCATTGTTGTCTACTAGTTCTTTCTAGAACAGTACACTTCTTGGGATTAAATTATGACGTAACATTTGACGTCATATTACCCCCACACTGAACTAAAACCCTGGATGCGCCTTTGTAAATTGGCTTTGTGTCGTTGTCACAGGCTTTGAACGTTTTCTTTAGCTATTGACCGGCTTAAAATTTTTTTGTTTATTTATTTTTAAATAATGATTTTGGAATTTTTAAACGTTCATTCGACTCCCAACATTTCTTTCATTTCCTACCCCGCTTAAAAATGTTTACCTTTTTTTCAATGTATATTATTTTAATATTACAATTTGAAAAAAAAGAATTACCTTTTTTTAGAAAAATATATATTTTTAAATATTACTTCACCCATTTAAAAAAAGTATTTAGCCTTTTTTTCGAAAAAAAAATGTTTTTTAATGTTACCTCAACCCTTACTCAAAACATATTTACCTTTTTTTTTCCAAATAAGCTTAACATTACCCCACACTTTCTCCCACCCAGTTGCGCTACGTCAGTGCTTACCCGAGCCCCCCATCATCGTCCACCCAGCAATCTTCCGGTCCCGCAACCAGCGTCCACGGTTGGGTGGGGACTCCCCCCGGCTCCGCTGCGCGTTCCGCCCTCGTGTGGCGGATGTCCTCTCTCCTATTGGCCGACGAGACCTCGCCCTTTTTTATGCAGAGTGCTTTGATCCAGACCAGTCTGGGACCCGAGTACCTCGGAAGTTTCCAAAGCGTTAGGCTCCCAGGTTTGTTTTTTGTTTTTTTTATTTGCGTAACGCCGTGATCCAGACCAGTGTGGGATCATGGTAACTTGTAAGCTTTTCATGAGAAATTTCACGCGTTTTTAAGTATACATTAATTGTTCGCATGCCGTTTATCATATTATATTGCTTAAAAGTGTTGCTATTTCACGACTGAATTTGCAAAATTTCCGCTTAGCTCATTATTCCGATCAGGCTTATTTTCTAGCTTTCCAACCAAACTAACATTTAAAGAAGAAAATCTGGCTTGTCAAATCGCCTAATGTTCTTGTTTAACTTTTTTGCGATTTTGGTAAACAAATAAAAGGCTAAACTGCAAATCAAGTAAAGCTTTCATACGTTAACACAGTACTTATCAACCTTTTTCGTCCCATGTGGACCCCTTTTTTCGCTATTAAAAGCTCTATTTTCCCATAAGAAAAACAGCACCGGTAAATTTAACTGTGAACATGTCAATCAAGAGAAATTTAGTAAGCCGCTGAGCAGTGTTCCCTCTGAGAATTTTTTTTACTGCGCACATATTTTTTGTAGTGCGCAAGAATATTTTAAGGCTGCGTTGGCAGGGGCCCGCGCCAGATCATTGTTTTTTGTATTGAGGCAAAAATGTTAAAGATGACGTCGCAAAGCGTGACGTCATCAAACAAATATTCCCAAGAAACTTAAGTCGGGCTGGTTTAAGGATGTTGCAACAAAGCGGTCACGCGAATAAATATGTTAAATTGACAAAACGTCCAATTTAGCAAGATAGGACATGTGACACAAAAAGGTTATGTCCAAGGCCTTAAAACCTCAAAATTCCCTCCTTATCCCGGTTGAGTCCTCTGCGTTAACATGTGTTTAAATGGGTCAAACTTTCGTTTGCAGACGGCAGCAACGGGTCGCTTTTCGCCGAAGACAACATCGCACTGGTGATCCATCCCGGCTCCAAAAAGTCGGTCGACTGGGAATTCGTCCAGGGCAAATGCCGAAAGCAAGATCAGCGGCACATTTTAAGCCAGGTAAACGTCACCGCGAAATAGTTTTTGTGTGTGTCGTTGACTTTTAAAGCTTGGGATGTTCGTCGATAAGTACTTTTGATGTTCTTGCCGATTGCCGTATCATTTAGATCAGTGTTTCTTAACCGTTTTGCCGGCCACCCAAATAGCGTTGGGAATAATCAGCGAAGCTCCAGCGACTGAATTCCCTTCACTTATTTTTTTCTAAATTAACAAATCCCACGACAAACAGCCTCAATTCAGTAAAATAAACTATTTCTTCGCATTGCTTCCCCAACTTTCTCAAACTGTAGAAAAAAAACTTGATCAGAACCTGTTAATTCGGTTTAATCAGAAACAACAGAAACAACTTTATCTGTTATAAATTACATAAACTTATACCACAGTAACATGTGCAGCTTAATTCGAATGAATCATAAAACAACAATGTTGTATAAAACAAGTAAATATTATAATAATAAACATATAGTATAGTAAGTAACTGTAACTGAAAGACCAACAAGCTATAACACAAAGACTGGAGCTCCTCACTGCTTGAAGCACAAACACAAAGTGAAGGACAAACTAAGATTAAAGTCACATGAGCCCAACACATAAATTGAACCGCATGAGAGAAAGGAAAACATAGAACACTTAAACAATTAATACACAATTTAGATAACTTAACAGAACCAATCTGAACTTTTACCATATGGACTGCTACAGTCGGTCACCCAACCAGATCAAACGGCCACCTAGGTCGCTATCCATAGATTAACACTGAGTCTATAATAAATTCAACTGAGCAAACATATGTGTATAAATAACGAAAACTAATGGGGGGTAATTTTACCTATGTGTGAATTGTAGGTCCGCGGTAAACCGAGTAAAAATTTAGTTGTTGTTCACTGGTTGTTGGCCTTAGGGTTTTTACGCCGTGTAAAGTTTGTTCTTGCGGTCCAATCAAAATATTTTGCGGTTAGGGATGTCTTGAAATACTTGAAATCTTGATCCAATACCCGATATTCTGAACAAAATCTATCGCGATTCCACCCGATCCCAAATTACGTCATTATCATGCTGACACAAGCAGAATATAAATTAAATCGTTCAAAGTTAATGTTTTCCAGATTAATTATGGAAGTTTTATTTATATGAATTGTTATGTTGGTGTTTAGATTTCCTATGTGTAGCGAACATATAGGTTCTTAAAGCTTGACGTACGTATTATGCCCCAACAAGCAGAATAGAAATTAAATCGTTCAAATGTAATGTTTTCCAGGTTAATAATGCAAAAAACATTTTCTTTAGTGCTATTAGGTTAGTTACCTCAATTGTTAACCTAATGTTATAAGATAAATTTTTGTTTCAACGTGAAAGTCGCTGGTAGCAAATTCGGGATTAAACTTCTTGTTAATTTGGTTACGGATCGGCATCGATAGCACCCTAGTATCAAACAAGTACTGATACTCCCAACAGGGCATCGGTATCGTCCCCGATCCGATATTATCGGACAATCTATTGATGCAAGCAGGTTTTTTTTTTAAGGTTTGGTTTGGGTGACCGCTAAGTAGTTTTAAGAGACCGCAAGTGTTTCATTTAAATACCAAAAAGTTGCAAGTCCAAAATTTGGGAAACCGCTGGAGAAATACCGTTTCGGTTCCCCAAAACACCTTAAAAAACCACTGGATGCAAGTGTCCTTTACCTTGTTCCTCCCCCGCATTCTAAAGACCAGGTTCAAAAACGAGTCCATTCTCTCCAAACTAAAAATATTGAGATTGATAATATTAATTACGTCTGAGATAGAACTTTTTGTGCTTACGTTAAGTTAGGTTAGTTGAATTTTAAGTCTGCAGTTATTTTAGTGATAAGGCAAGATGAAATAGCGCTTACGTTGGAAACCTTGAATTGAAAAGTACAACCACCTATGGTAGTGTGAAAACGCCTTTTCGCAAAAAGTGAAATTATTCCCAACGATTTGTTTTCTCTCCAAGCTGGGACTACGATCAGTCGACCACTCGGAACCGCTGACGCTTTTCCACAACTTGAGCGCCGGGGTGCCCGGACCCGCCAGGTCCATCGGCGCCATTGCGGTCGGCTCACGATACAGGGACTCCCCCCGGAGCTTTGCACCCCAATTGATCGGAAAAACTCTGCAGGTGAGTTGCAATCTTTGCTGACCTTGCCTTATGTTCGCTTGGGTTTACTATAATAACCACAGGCTCCCAGGTCGAAACTCGTTTTATTGGCCCGCTATCTAATTTTGTTGGGCCAGTGATGAAATCAAAAAATATTTTCTTAAAAAAAAAATATTTTTCTTTTTATATCATATTCGGTAGCACAACTTGTTTACGGTTTAATACAGGGGTTCTTAACCTGGGGTCCATGGACCCCTTAGGGGTCCGTCACCTAGTTTTAGAGCAGGGGTTCTTAAACTGGGATCCATGGACCCCTTAGGGGTCCGTCACCTAGCTTTAGGGGCTCCATGAAGGCAGTGTATATTTAAGAAGTAATAGGTTTATCAACCACAACAGTTTAATTAAAAATAAAACGGTATTGCACTGAATGCATTAGGACTCCAGTTCACTTTCACATTTTTGGACCGAAATCAGCAGACTTATGAAGTTTATTTGTATTGTGACGTAAATTCATGACGTCATTTAAAAAAAAAATGCCTATTGTGGTCCACGCGAGGCCAAAGAAAATTTTAGGGGCCCGCGGTAAAAAAAAGTGTAAGAACCCCTGGTTTAATATATGCGAACCAAACTTTTTCGGCTTGTTTACATTTTTGGATAGGTACCTTTGTAATCACACCTAGAAATGTCCGATAATATCGGATCGGAACCGATACCCCATCCATGCCAAGCGGTTGTATCGCTACTCACTCATACGATACATGGATTGTAAAGGTGCCGATCCGATTCCAAATTACGATAGAATTTAAACCACGATTTGCGATCCAGCTTTACGAAACTTTGGTTTAGTTTAATTTTTCCTAAAGTTTGGCTGAGTTTCGCATCCGGTTAATGAAATACTAATAGCAGTGCTTTGAAATTAGTACACCGAAAGCCATTGCAGACTCACCAAATCTGTTGATCTATGATGCAAGCAGGACAGACTAGAAAAACAACTAGCCTGCAGTGAGGTTCGAACTCACGACCTCCGGTCAAGGACCGTCGCTTTACCAACTGAGCTATGCAGGCTCAGAGAGGAGCGAGTAGAGAAACAAATGCTTGCTCAATATGTTAGTACAAGCAACCTCATTTTGGAATAAGGCAAGCATTGGCGTATGGTTGTTTCTCGACTCGCTCCTCTCTGAGCCTGCATAGCTCAGTTGGTAAAGCGACGGTCCCGGCTTGACTGGAGGTCGTGAGTTCGAACCTCACTGCAGGCTAGTTGTTTTTCTAGTCTGCGCTGCTTGCATCGTAGATCTACAGATTCGGTGAGTCTGCAATGGCTTTCGATGTACTAATTATACGTAAGCCGTAATCGTTGGTGAAAAAGCAGTTTCAGAAGGGCCAGATCTCAGTTGTTAACACACATGTGTGTGAATGTTTCATTGAATACTTTGAAATTAGTACGAAAATAATAAGTCGCGGGCCGGACAAATTTACCTGGCCGACCGGATCTGGCCCGTGTGCCGTAGTTTGTCGAACTTTGCTTTATCGCGATTTTAATTGAATTACCCCCAAACAGAACCACACCAGCACACGAAAATCCCTTCGCGACTATTAAAATAACTAGCACTACACCTCGATAGAATTTATTCCACCACGCTGCAAGCTTGAAATCAATCGCTAAAAAGTGAAATATTGCGACAAGCGTAAGGTCAATGCTTTCTCAGGACGTGGGCGGTATCTCGGTAGCCGTGGACCTAATTTCGATGGCCGAGAGCGTGGAGGGATTATACGCAGCCGTCAAGTTCCTCGTGTGCATTGTGAAGGTGAATCGACAAGCGGCTGATGACATGGAAAAGACCAACGGTTATCAGGTGCGTGTCATTGAAACGTTGCACGAAGCGGCAAAATTATCTAATTTTCATTCGGTTTCCATTTTTCTCCTGAAGTCTTTCTGCGTACAAAAATATTATTAAATAGCCCAAAATAAGTTTCTGAACTAGAAGAAAAGACCAACGGTTATCAGGTGCGCGTGATCGAAATGTTGCACGAAGCGGCAAAATGATGTAATTTTTACTCGATTTCCATTTTTTGTTCTGGAGTTTTGCTACGGAAAGGCTGAATATTAAAAACTTTCCTAATAGACCAAAAAAAGTTCAAACAGCCATCAACCTTTTTTTCTGTCCGGGCCTCACATAAAATATTACATCCGTGCCGAAATCGAATAAAAAATATTCCTTTCCGTAAGCTGAATCACCTATTTTACGTTTTTAAAATGCACGACTTGTCAACCACTTCTTATCCTGACTACCAACTGTCGCAGACTAGTTCGGGACACAATCCCCATAGTAGCCGCTAAGGATAGGATTGACTTTACGTTCTCGAACAAGACGTTTCTTGGGTGGTACGACAATCAGTATAATAAAAACTAATGCACACCAAGTGCCCGCATAAGGCTACAGCTGGTCTCTAACCACGACATTGCAAACTGCCCTTAAAATGCGTCCGATTCTCTCGATATCCACCCGACCAATGTCGACGCAATACTACGAAACACAAAACGAAATCGCACACAAAGATATCACCTTTTTTTGCTAACTAAAAGAAAGACAAGAAAGTAAATGTAAAAGAAGAGTAAAAGTGTAGTGGCGTATTCTTCCCATTGTCCAAAAAGTAGGTCGGGAATGCCTGAAGTGTTAGTATTGTTCGAGGACAATTCCATAGGGTGACGGTGCCGCCACTTGGGAGGTAGGGCTAGAGTTGAACTGTGCATCGGCAGAAGGTTGGCATTTTTACCTTTTTGTTTATGGGATAAGTAATGTATATGTGTCAGTATTAGTAATATCACATAGCGCTAAGAAAACGCTGCGAAATTCACACAAAGACAAATCCCCCACGGAAACCGACTTAAAAAAAAACGACTTAGTTAGTCACAAAAGGGCTACAATAATTAAATTTGTGACTACTAACCTTAATTCCCTTGGTCAGGCGCTTGGAATGCACCTGAAAAACAAGAGCGACCTGCTGAACACGCACATCCTGCACCTGGCCTTTTCTTTGGCCGGCACCGTCGACTCGGGCCGCGACGTGGCCTCCATTGCGACCCCCTCGGCCTTCGAGGATTTGCTTTGTGACCTCGAGATCTGGCATCGTGCGCCTGGCGAGCTGCACAAGTCGCTCTTCGACCACTTCTACGAGCTGCTGTCCGAGTCCAGGCGAGTCCTCATTTTTTTTTCACTGCGAACTTTTGTTTAGACCAGGGGTGGGCAACGTGCGGCCCTTCACCTTCTTCCAGCTATTTTTCCCTAAATAAGACTATGAGTGTGCACTATGTTGGGACTTTTGCTCTATCAGTTTCCCGTTTGAAGTGCCATAAGCTACACCGCTACACTAATGCAGTTGAACTCGAATGGGAAGCATCAAAACAATCTTCATTCATAAAGTTTTACTTGTGTCGCGTTGTTATGATAAAGAATTGTTTTGAAACATTTACACCTGTCTGGTACGTTCAAGGTGTAACAGACTTTTACCACACATATTAACTGAGAAGGTTTGTTTAACAGCTGGTTTTGAATTAAGGCTGTTAATTAAATTGTACTGAGCCGATCCGTACGAGAAAGGCTTCATTGGAATTGTAGGGAAAGTTATTTCCGAATCCACAATTAGACAGCACTGACAAAACTGCCGTAGTTGCAGCCTAGTAGCTCATTAGTTTTTCTAGTAAAAGCTGAAAATATGAATTAGTGTTTATTTGATGTGCGGCCCTCCTGTGGGCATTACAGTTTCCTAACTGGCCCTTGTGCTAAAAAGGTTGCCCACCCCTGGTTTAGACTGTTTGAGGTTTCGCCAATATACTTAAGCTGGGTTGCCACAAAGTAAGAGAATTTAAAAGTCTTTTTTGAATGTTTTTTTATTTTATTTACGTATTGAAAAGTCTTTGAAAACCCCTTTATTTAATTAAATAGACTTCAAATTTATTTTATGTCAAGCTTAAGTTATGGGTTCAGAAAGTGCCATTAACAAACAGTTAAAAATGTATTTTTAATTGACCTTTGACCATGGCATTTATTCAGTTTTGTTATTGAAAAACAGTTTTTGAAAAAAATTTTTAGTCCGTGGCCTAGTTTTTGAAAAACAGCAAATCGTGAAAGCAATATGAAGGCATTGCTAATATTAATCAGATTCAAACTATATATATATTTGCTAAATGCTAATGCTTTATGTTTTGTTCGCTGACGAAAGTTTTGTGAAGAAAATTGGGTCGCCAAAGCTTTTCCTGTTCTTCTTAAAACTCAGTATTTGGTTCAAAATATCGAGAAACACTGATGTTAGCGATTGTTCTTTGACCTTATCAAAATCCGTAGTTTTTGGCGATTTACAAACCGAACCAGTCCAACTTTCGAGCTAAAGCAATAAAAAGCTTCCGCCTGGTGAAACTTGAAAATCCTTAAAAACGGACACGCTAATATCCACCTTTTCATTCTTGCAGCAACAACGCCGCCAACCATAAGGTGATCTCCGCTCTATCGATGGTGAAGCGATGCACACACTTTCTCTATTCGGACTGCGCGCTGCCCTACAAGACTGTGTGCTCGATTGTTAAAGTACTTCAAGCGCTTATCGCCAACAAACCGAACAGCGCGGATGTACTGAGGTAAAGTGACTGCGCAATTTTTTTAAGTTAGACTGGCACTGGTATATAAGCAAGTAAATCAGGGCTGCCACAAATTCGTTGAATCTTTTAGAAGTCTTTAGATGTCTTTGAAATGATTACCATCTTGAAAAGTCTTTGAAAAAACCTATGTTTTTTCAAAGTATTTGAATTGTCTTTGAACTTATTTTATGGCCAGTTATGTGTTTTTTAACGTGCCGTTAAAAAAATAATTGACGAATGTTTTTAATTGTGTTGACCATGGCATTTGTTACTGTTTTGTTTTCGAATTATATTCAAAAATCGTCTATCGGTTCAATTTTAGATCTTTGAAATCCAACAAATGTTCTTTAATTTTTTTTTAATCCTATTGTCTGGCAAACCTGTAAATGGACTTGTCTAAAGTCGAAGTTAAATTGAGATTACGCAAAAACTCCCATGAATTTGCTTGCTTTCGATAAAAAATATGATTTGGGGGAAAAATTAAGACAAATTAATCAACAAAAAACGTTATTTTGACCTCGTACAGTGTCATACATCACGCAGGCAACAAACTAACGGGTTGACAAAAAATGAAAAAAAATGCTTGCGTATTGCTTGTTAGTTTTCTATTTTTACATTTTTCTGTTTCTAACTAAAAAACCTGGAATTAAAATATAGATTCTTTTCCAGGTTTATAAACATTACGAAGACCGATTCATAGTCCTATTCTTTTAATCGCAAGACTTTGATTTTTACATGGACGAAATCGTCAACTTATATTCGTTGTTTTTCCAGTGTGGGTCAATTCGCGGTCAGTCTTATGCCAGCCAGCAACTTACAGGAGCAAGATGTCGTGCTTTCCACGCCAGAAGACGATTTCGCAGGTAATTTCATGTTCTTAAATGAACTGCAGATATTTAACATAATGGAAACCGCATATTTCATATACAGAATAACCAAGTCTGTCAAAACTGTACAACACCTTGTGAAAAGCGTATTTTAAGAGCATTATCCCAGACTGGGAAAAGCTTAAACCAGTGGTCGGCAAACTTTTTTGTCGCGGCCAAAAGTACTCTTATCAGAGCTATTGTAGGCCCGCTATGTAAAACTAGTAGGAAAACAGTGGCGGATTCGGAATATTTGTTTTAAAGTGAAATATTAAACGGCGTCTTGATGGACAAAAACTGTGACTGCCAATATAATGTGAAACATACTATAAAACGAAGAATCTACGCGCCGAGCGCGAAAAATTTTGTGTTTACATATAGTTAAAGTTGGCCAAAAACGTAGTTCGACAGGGTCTGAACCACGCTGAGACAATATAAAAATTTTAAGCCACATGTAATTTTAAAACATAAAGTGCAATGAATGTACGGCTATCACGCGGCCCACAACTACATGATAACACTAAGCTATTCAAAAGTAACTCGCGGCCCACAAAATTGGCTCTGCGGCCCACAGTTTGCCGACCACTGGCTTCAACAATTACCTGGGTATTGGTTCGCCCGAGCCAGTTTCACAGAGAAACTTTGTGTGTTAAAAGTGAAGTCATATCTCAAAAGTTCTCACATCCTGGTCATCATCTTGTTAAAATACATTTTACTTTTTAATACAATCGCAGTTTCGGATATTTGGCCGCACAGTCGGAATAACGTGCCGATCAGTAACGTTGCATTGAAAAAACTCATAGTTTGTCAAGAGTTATATTTCTCTGAAATAGGTTTACAAATGGCTTTATCCTATTTGTCCCAACTACTCGACGAGCAACTATCCCAGTGTTTTTCAAAAAAAAAAAAACCCTAGGTCGCGAACCAAAATTGAGTCGCCGTTATTTTTGGTTGGGTCGCCGACTGGAGTAGTTCATATGCTTAGATTTAGTGAGATTAGTTTTGAGCAACGTTTCTCCCACAATTCAGGAAAATTGCGGAAGTATTGCGAATTAAAACGTAACATTTTATGGAAATTTTAGCCGACAAGTGGCTATTGCAAACTACAATATGTGGCGACTCTTCAACTTTCTCACAAATAGCTTTTTAAGGCTTTTAATTTTTATTTATTTTCCAATAATTTTAAGCGTATTTGCGAAGTTTAAGTTTATTAATCCTATATTGTCTTCATTGTGTTTTGTTCGCATCAAGCTTACAAAACATCCAGTGAACATAGCTGGTTTGCCAAAACATAACTGTTATATTTTCGCACAGTATTTTGGTCGCCACTTAAAAAAGGTTGAGAAACACTGAATGCGATACACAGTAATCGGCGTCGAACCGCTGAACAAATTATCCTATCCATTTCATCTTTCGTTTCTGACCTTGTTCCATTTTGTTTTCAGAGGACAGCAACCCTTCGTCGGTGGACAACGACACGAGAGTGAGCAAGCGCAACATCCACTTGCGCAACCTGCTGCTACAAGCCGTTCACGACGTCGTCACTCAAGATAAGGCCGCGTCCAAGTACGTAACGCAAGAAAACGGATTGTGGTAGAAACAGATTCTAATCGTCGTGTTCTAGTAACACCCGCGTGAAAAATAATCGCTTTATTCATCAATGGCTTGTTTACCACGCTAAATGTTGCTCGGAATGGGTTCGAAGCAATTTGTTAGCATCGAAAAACTTGACATTTTTTTATTTAGATAGGGCTGTGGTTCTTACCGAATCTGTCGATCAATGGTGCCGCAAAACCGTAATCGTTGGTCAAAAAGCAGCTTCAGAAGGGCGAGATCACAGTTATTGACACATATATGTGTGCATGTGTTGTGTTTATCTGTCATTAAATGCATTGGCGTATGGTTGTTTCTCGACTCGCTCTTCTCTGAGCCCGTGTAGCTCAGTAGGTAGAGCTACAATCCCGGTATGGCCTGAGGTCGTGAGTTCGAACCTTACTGCTTGCTTCATTGATCGACAGATTCGGTTAGTCTGCGATGGCTTTTGGTGTACTAATGATACGTAAGTCGTAATCGTTGGTCAAAAATCAGTTCAGAAAGGCTAGATCATATTTGTCAAATAAATAGTCTTAACAAGTGGCAAGCCAAGTCGTGAGTTACCCAAATATACTCCCCCATCTCAGTGGTTTCCAACCAGGGTGACGCGACACTCTGGGGTGCCATTTATACCGTTCAAGGGTGCCCAGAGACTTCGGTATATGTATTAGAGATAGACCGATAAATCGGTTTACCGATAATATCGGCAATTGTAGGCTGATACTTTTGCCGATATTTTAGTACGAAAATATGATGTAATTTTTCTTGTACAACAAACAACTTATCAATTTTTTAATAAAAAAAAATGGGTTTTAGCATCCCGCCAAGTTAATATGCAAAATAATAGTTTAATAATTAATAAAGGTATGTAAACTGAAACATTATTAGAATTTTATTTTCAATTAATTAAAGTTTTGAACATTTCCCAGGTATGTAAAAAATCGGTATCGGTATCGGTATCGGGTATCGGTGGAAAAATTGTAAAAAATCGTGTATCGGTATCGGTCCAAAAAGTGATATCGGTCGATCTCTAATATGTATTCATTTGTAACATCCCTGTTTCGCAACACGTCCTTTTGCACGACTAAAAAAAGGTTATCCCAGGTTTATCATGTGCCTGGAGTCGACCCTCGGTCTGGACTGGCTGCTCATCTTCATGCAACCCAACGTCCACCACAGCAGCGTCGTTCTCGCCCTACGCACCCTCTTTGCCGTCTTCGTCGCCTCTTTTGCCCCCGGGGCGCCGCCAGGCCAAAGTGGGGCTTCCCCGGGCGTCCAGGCCCACTCCCACCTGACCATCGTCGAGAGATTCCAGGCCGGGGAGGGTTTCGGGGGGTGGCTGAGCGGCGCCGACCGCTTGCAGGAACGAAAGGAGGATTCGTTATTGGGTAAGTTCTGCGTGTTTAATCGATACCTCGATCGTTTAGAGCAGGGGTTTTCAACATTTTTTACACCGTGGCCCCCTTTGAAAAACTAAGTAATGTATTTTTAATTCAAAAACTAGTTTATACAGTAACAGGTAGTAGAATGATAAAATGATATAAATACAACACTAAATAAATATGATGGTACATTAATTAGTTTTTACACATTTAGTTAAAGTGTTGGTTGAGCTTGTGTTTGCTCTGACATGGTCTTGATTGCTGGATGATTCTCATCATACTTTCTTTTAGCAGTGGTAGCCACTACGCAAATTTTAAAATAATTATATTAATAAATCTAAAAGTTAAACAAAGAAAGGTTGGAGAAACCCCTGGTTTAGAATTTGCTTTTTTACACGTAGCTATATCGTTTTATATTTTTTTGCCAAACCCGAGTCTTAATAATTGTTGACGTGTTAGATTATTTAGTGGTGAAACTTTTCTAGAATCCGTTGCTTGCGTATTGTTGTCGTTTTTACGAATTTCTTCATCTCCCCCCGTTGGCGAAACTCGATTGTTAAAAATCATTTTAAGTTATTATTTTTACTATAAATTTTTTGGTGAGTATGATCTTGCTTAGTAATAAAAAGATTTTAAACTTTTGTATGTTTTTTCTTTATAACTGGTCAGTTGTCATGTTTGATTTCGTCATGTTTCATATTATATATTAGTTGATTAAATTATTAAGATACATTTTTGAGGCTTAAGTCCAAAGTCAAAGAAGCGTTTAAATCAAAATGGTGTAACTCTTTGCATGGTGCCATAGTTTTAATGTATGCCTAGGCACAATTGTTTCACTTTCTAGTGCTCAGGACATCAAAATTCTTTGTAAATATTTCTTAGCTGTTTGGATAGTTTGCTTTTTGGGGGATTAATAAAAACGTTTGGTTGTTTGTTTTTCTGATTAATAAATAAAAACGTTAGGATGGTTTGTATTTTTTTCTGATCAATAAACAACTGTTAGCATTGCGTGTTTCATTAAAGTTTGGTCGAAGTTTTGGCCGCGACTATTGCGTTTATAAAAAACGAAGAAACTCTAATTTGGTCTGAAACTAATTGAATAAATTTTGAATAAAAAGAGCACATAAAGTGTAGATACTTCACACTAGTGTAAACGAGCAATTTTTTCGAAATCCAATCTAACTGGCAAATACTTTTATGACTGCTGTGCTTTCCACAAGTAGTATAATTAATGGTAATGACCGCGATCGAAGAATTTCTTAGTTTTCTAGTTAATATCCAAAAACATGCAGCAATCCAATCAAATCTTATTCTTTCATAGGCTTTAATGTTCGTTTGAGCAACGACGCACACATGGCCTACCCTTCTCTGTGCAAGGAAGCAGTGTCGGTTCCCGGATTTCTCTCGCTCCAATTTCTCCTCGCCTCTCACTCTCACTCCTCCCAGGTCACGTGGTTGCTTATGCGCTTTGCGCTCGCCAACTACGTCACTGTGCCGCTGCCCGATCAGGTATCTACTAGACTAGAGCTTTAGCGCCCCAGCATTTTTGACCTGGTCGGACTTGGCGCGCCGATATTGGTTTTGGGCAATATTTCCGAAAGTTGTGACGATACAGAGTTGAAATTTTTACACAGTCCTTGTATTGCCTACACTTTTCCGGTAACACACTTTTAGCGAAAAAAAAATAATATTTAAAAATAGGAATATTAATATTCAGCGATATTAACCCCCCTTTAAGTAACAAGCACGTCGACATCAAAATCGACTAAACTTTCTAAAAAAAATTATTGCTTTTCAAAAGCTGGACAAGGAGTCGACAAAAACGCTCATTCAAAATGGCGCAAAGATTGCCGACGAAAACCTCAAGTCGCTTTCCGTCGAGCTGCTGCGAATCCTCTGCGCCCAGTTGCGCCACTCGCTTCACCAGGTAACTGAGTTGTAGCAAAGATTTTGGTTGGCAAGTTTTGTTGATTTTATATTTTCTGTGTATTTGTTTTTTCCCTTAATTAAAGAAATTTGTCAAACGCTTCTTTTGAATCGCACCCAAAGCGTTTTGTGGTAAAAAATCCGCATCCGTGCCAGTTTTAATACAATTGAGCTTTGTTCAGTGTTTCCCCATTTTCATACTGTTGCTTTTACACTAGAGAGCACGAATATTTTAAAGGCTGATTTAGCAGAGCCCTCACTCCTGGATCAAAAACGCGCTTTGTACTCAGTAGAATTAGGACACAGAGCTTTCTTCTGAAGTTTATTGTTTTTCGGTGTTTACATTTTCTTCATGTTTGTTACCTGAATCGTATTTTCTATTCTGTCAGTACGCGGATAAGCAAATTTTACCGCGGAAATGGCCTGGCAGTTCTTTGTATTTGTGATCCTTAGGGTAACATTAGCTCTGATTTCACATTTTTAGATTTTCTTTGCTCCTCAAATCAAATTATCATTGTCTTTAGTTTTCTCAAAAAACTTAGCTCGGAAAGTTAAGTGAAAAGCGTATATTTCTTTTCTTAAGTGAAAAAAGTTAAGTGAAAAGCGTATATTCCTTTCTTTATAAAATGCGTTTGTCATAATCATTCGTATGACAGCAGTCCAGCCATAAGTAAAAAAAATCCTAAAAAAAAATTAGAAAAAAAATCCTGATTTTTCGTTATTCGGCGACCAATGAGTTCTTTATTTACTTGGCAGAGTTTGAAGGACACAGAAACACCCCCTAACTGGGTGACGAGCCACCCCTCGGCCATCCTGGCCTTTTTCGAGGCGCTCTACACGTCTGACCACTACACCCAGTTGATGACGCACAACGAAGTGGTGACGTCACTCTCGATCGCTCTCGTCACGCCCAACGACGCAGTGACGTATAACGCGGTAGGTCTATGGCAGTGTTTCTTAAACTTTTTTAGTTTTGTTCACCCCTAGCACCTATCTCTAGATTTCATTCACCCTTGTCTCATGATATAATAAAACTATCTCGTCTATAAATAACAGCACCCAATGATTTAGGTTATTTCGATTATTGTTAAGATCAACTCAAGCTAAGTTTTACCATTGAAAATCTACAATTTCTCGAGTCCAGAGACAAAAAGCTACAAAAGCACAAAACACAGTCACAAAGTTTAGAAAAACAATGGACTATCATCCATTTCCGACAGTTCATCCCTATTTGCCCCTTTTGGTTGGTTTACCCCCGCAAAAAAAATATTCACCCTGGGGTGAATCATTCACCTGATTAGGAAACACTGGTCTATGGGATTTCTGTCGTTTATCGGGAGAGCGTTGGTTAATATGGTTGGAATTTTTGATTTTGGTGATATTTTTAAGATTAAAGGCTTTTAAACCGCTGCCAAACACCATCGTTAACCAAAAACTCTTTTAGAGGTGATATTTTTCACGATATTGGACTTCTGCGTAGGTATTGTCTTGTGCTATAAATACGAAATTTAACAACTATACAGTAAATAATTTCACACCGTCAAACTGGGCATAATGATGAACAGGTTGGAACGCATTCTTTATTATACAAAAACTTAATTGGAAGTACTTAGTATGCTATTTATTTTTCAGATAACTATTGCCGAACAATTTAATTTTATTTGTTTTAAAAAGGGAACGATTGTTTGTCAGTTGTTAGATTTAATTTATCTAATTTTCGTTATTAATATTTTCTAAATTTTAAAACAAGCTGTGCTTTTTCGAATCTTCTCTATGAAATACCATTTACAGATTTTGGTTTAATGTTACTTTTTGACTCAAAGAATAGTAGCCAAACGATATTGATGATATCATCAGACAGTAAAAAAATATCTAATTATATCGAAACATCTCACAGAACAACAACTTTTTTTTAGGTTTCAATTGAGTCAAATATTTTACTGCCTACCTAAATGGAAGCTTGTAACGGTCCTACCTGAAAAAATAAATAAAAATCGTTTTATTTGATACAGAAGCGCGATTCCACTTTGGACCATCTCTCCGTGGAAGGACTTATGCCGAGCTCCTTCCTGTCATCCAGTCGACCTTGCGCTCATCCGTCCAAAGATACTTTATTAAACCTGCTGGGGAGGATGGTTTGGGACAGCGTGGCTAACCCCAAGTGCAAATCCACACAGGCGATACTCGACACTGTGCTAGACGTAAGAGATGTCCAAAAGACTTTTTGTGCGATAACACGAAAAATGTGCTTGAACAAACTTGATTTTTTGTCTTCACAAAGTCACTACTAGAATTGGACAACTAGACAATTCCAGTTTTCCGATTTAATAAGTTAGATGAAAATACGGCTAATTCTAAATCTAATCTATTTTGTGAATTTCTTGTGTGCGCTAATTCTACAGTAGGTCAAATCTATTTGGGATTTTACCAAACATGCTACTTCGTCCAACGACTTGTTTAGTCTATTAGTCAAAACAAAGAATTTGAATTACTGCTATTTGTTCGTTACAACTTGTAGGCGATTTTTACAGTATTAAGAACATAGGCTATGTCAAACCAGATGGCAAATAGCATAGGAATATTTGCCATTTACATTTTGATGAGAATAAATTTCGATTTTAAATAAATCGATTGTGAAAAATTAAATGTAATTTTGTTAAAATTCTAGGTTATATTATGTTTTGTAAGAATTGCGTAATTCTAATTCTAATCTAATTGGAAAAATTAAAACAATCCAATTCCAAGTCTAATCTAATTTTTCGAACTGAAATAATCTAATTTTAATTCTAGTCTGATTATAAAAAGCTGAAATAAATCTGGTCACTACACGTTATTTGCTGAGCTTTCGCATTAGTTTTAAAATAGTTCTATTGGAAATAGATTTTAACGACTCTCGATTTGTGTGTAAGTTCTCAAAAAAATCTTTTAAGATTTTTATAAAATCGTTTACTCAAATAGCGGTTTCCCACCCTCAAAGAAAAACAAACATACTTTGTTATCAGCTGAGCGGCGAGAAATGTTCGCTCGCCCAACACAAGGACTACATGAGCGACGTGGTGCGCCACCTAATGAAATGCCGCACCACCATTCTCCCCTCCTACGTCAAGAACTATCACGTGACCGCAAACGTCACCGGACTGGCCGCGCGATTCGTTGACAAGATTTGGCAGAGTACGTCATGAGTATTGAGTAGTGTCGACAGTATATTACAGTCTTAAATACACAACATATGCATCTTTGGAGCATAATGGTTGGAGGTTGGAGAAAGCGGAGTAGGAATATCACAGCCTATACAGAAGTAGGTATCATTTTGAACGTTTCGAATAACTCTTTATCCATTTTCAACATTAATGTTAAAATGAATAAAGAGTTATTCGAAACGTTCAAAATGTTACCTACTTCTGTATAGGCTTTGATATTCTTAAATACACGATATGCACGGATACGTAATTTAGCTTAATAATGAATGTCAAAGCTAACTAGGTCGATTAAATCGCCATTCTCTTGATCAAGACGTTTCGATACGAACTTGGAGCATCATTAAAATTTCGTTCCACCTTTTATAAGTGATGTTTGTATATATTCCAGTCATATTACCTGATGATGATACAAGTGCGTATCGAAAATCTAAATGATGTCGCTTTACTTGACCTATTTAGCTTTGACATTCATTATTCAGCTAACATTATGTTTTATTGTCATTTTTAAGTACACTATTTCGAACTTTTCTTTTTGTTGTTGTTCCAGTAAATTATGCAATAGGAATCGAAAACGATGTATGAAGGGCTTTTTTAAACATTGATAATAATTCACCATCTGCCAAAACTAACTGTTTCATCTAAAATACAAAATGACAGATGACGAAAAAGGTTTCTAAAGAGTCGCACGAGTTTTGTGTAATCCTTTTTCAGAAATTTACTATTTTACATATTGCTGACAAAAACTAGGTAATTGTTGTACGGGAAAGTGAGACCTAACGCCAGCGCGAGTTAAAAAAACATTTATAATAACTAGATACGGCTTTCTGTAGCTGTGCAACCAGTAAAATGTGGCTCTATCTTCCAGATTTGCTCGCCAATGACACTCGAGAAGTTTTTGCATTCCTTCTTCATCTCATAACACTGTGTTCAGTTAAGCGTAAGTTCTTTATTAGCCTCTTTTTTGTTGTAGGTTTTTGTACTGTTGTCGAGTAAAGGTCAAATGTTGTTACTTACTCGTCGATCGTAAATAATTCAAAACATGATAATTCGGTGAAATTCTTGAGCTCGGTAAAACAAATCTTCTAACCTGGGCTGCGAAGTCGGTTTAAAACTAACCTGAGTCCGACTCCAGTCTAAAATACATACGCGAGTCCGACTCCCATGTTTCTAAGTGCGATCTGGGCCGATTACACGATTCCCGCTTTCAACTCCGACTCTACAGCATTTATGTAGTCCATTTTCCTAACTCAAATAGGGTAGACATACACAGCGTTCCACTCTTAGGGAGTGTCATATAACTCATCCACCCACAATGCGTGGTTGCAAAATATTCCACCATATGCTATTCCATCTTTACAATTAACAGTTTCAGCCTAGTTGTTTTCTAATTTGTTTCTGCGCATGCTCACGCCGGACTCAGGTAGTTATTAGTAGCATACTCGTCCCGAGTCCAACTCTAGTAAAATAAACCGAATCCAGTCTCGAGTTCCGAGTCTGACTCGGCAGCCCTGGTCCTAACACGGCTACTCGGTTGAAGATGATATGTCGGTCAAACTGAATACTTCGGCCAATATAAGTACACTCGTCTAAAGAGCAGTTAGGCAACACGATTTTTTTAAACATTCAAGTAACCATTATATGTGACGTACGAATAACGTCATCAACCCTAAATATGTCAGCTTGGAATGGTCGATATTTAGTGTTTCTCATCCTTTTTAGCGGCAACCTAAATATTAAAGCGTGTAGACGGGGAAGCTTTTGGCGATTGTAGACAATTGCTTTCATAAACTTAATATTCAATATGCGCCATTATTTCGCTTTTCGTTTTATTTTCAAATCTTTTCTTTCAATCTAAACAAACCTTACCATGTAAACAACTTCAGTCAGCGACTCGATCATATCAAAGGGAGCCCCAATCTTGGTTACCACTTTGTTAACACAATATGAGAACGATTTTTACGATTTACGTCCTTTAATATGCTATTTTATCACAGTTTTTTATTCTCTTTTTTTTTCTAGCGTCCACTCACGCGCTGGACAGTCTGCACAAAAGTCTGTCGCGATTGATCTTACACCAGATGTGCCAGAGGCACGGATCGGTTTCAGACCAAACCGCCCTGCTCGACACCCTCCACGCACTTACAAATAACAGGTGGGGAAAAGCGACTTTCTTTAAACCGGTTGCCTTGTGTGCGTATTACAGGCTAAGAAATGGTCAACCCTTCGACTTATCCCTATGGGCGTGCTTTCATATCGGCCGTTTGCTCAACGCTGATGCCTTTATTGTAGTAAATTTGTTATAATCACCGAGGTTATTCGTGGAACTTTATAATTTGCTTTTCATATTTCCGAAGTATGTTGACTGTAGTGTGAACCGCCTTGGATGACTCACCGGTTTCGGCCGATTTTTTTTTTGATTTAACCCAAATCCAATTTGGACAATTTTGGTTTGTAAATCGTAAACTCCAGCAAAGTGATTTTCCGACTGCGTTAGACATTCCTAAGTGTGTCGCCTAACGTTTTTTTTTTTTTTTTCAAAAAGTATTAGAAATATGCAAGCCTGTGTTTTAGACTCATGGAATGTAATTATATGAAAGCCACATTTTTGATTTTTTACACAAATATCGGTCAGATTAATTAAAATCAAGCACGAAAATGATTTTTTGCATTACTACAAGCAGGGTTTCCATACCATGCTTAAAAAATCCTAGGGGGAGACTTAAATGCACACTAGGGATGTCCGATAATATCGGATCGGAATCGATACGCGATATCAAGTAGCAGTATCGTTACACGTCCGATACTTCATGGTATCGGTGCCAGTTAAAAACCAAATTAATATAGCTATTTCAGGCATGATTTTTTGAGAAAAAAAAACTTGAACATTTCCAATTATTCTATTTTGCTTGTTTGAGATGAGTAATGACGTCATTTAGTATAGGATCGGCTCGCGATCTTTTTTGTCTAATTATCGGGTATCGGCAACTAAGTGAAATGTCGTATTGGAAATGCACACTATCCACCCCTAATGTACGCTATCGATCAGATAACTAATTATGCTAAGGCAGTGGTTTTCAAACTTTTTTATAAAAAATTACACAACGGTCCTCCAGCATTTTTTTAATTGCTCACGGTCCCTTAAAACTAGACAGAAAATAACATTTGTTTTTAATGGTATCAATGGGACACTTGCTTCTTTGCTATCAGCTCGGCAATGTTAACCTCTAATGAATCATTTTATTTGAGTGGAGCAATCACGAACAGTTTTAAAACCGCTACCGTGCAGCCCACAGTCTGTCAGCGCAGCAAACTGTAAAAGCGTAATTCTCATCAGCACAATGCAACACTATGACGTCACAATGCACAATTCAACTCTAGGCGTGCAATTAAGTAAGGAATGAAAAACTGTTCAGCTTTGTTTGGAAAAGTAAGTTGCCTGAAAATTTGAGTGCACAAAAAATTTTCTTTTTTAAGAGCGTTGTGTTGATTTTTTGTTAGGTGCTCCACGGTCCCAGAAAATTGTCTCGCGGACCCCAAAAGGACCGCGGACCCCAGTTTGAGAACCACTGTGCTAAGGCATTAACATAAAGCTTAGCCATCTATCATCGGCGAGTAAAACGTGAAAAATCAATCAACCAGATTTATTTTATTTCCAGAAGCATCGTCTTTGGACCAAAATGTCGGGACACCTCATTTCTAGCTTGCCTCGGCTACTGCCTTTTCATGGTGTCGGACGACAGGTGGGTCGATTATTGAGCGGTATAGTCAATCAAACGTTTGTCTCTCAATATTAGTTTATGTCTCATTATTCTGATTGATCATTTGTTGGCCACTTGGCCAAACTTCTTAGTTCTTTTATTTTGCACATTGTATTTCAACCAGACTTGGACAACTAGATTTCTTTTACTTCTTTAAAATTAGATTAGAATTAAAATTAGATCGTTTTGAGTTTTCTCAAATTAAATTAGAATTAGAATTACTGAATTCCTAAAAAAAACAAATTTCAACTAGAATTTAAACTAGAATCAAATATAATTATTTACATTTAATTTAATTTAATCGCAATTATTCTTATAAGAACGTGAATGGTAAATATGTGTGTGCTAATTTCATGTCGTTAAATGCTTTTTAGACTGTAAAATTACATAAAAGTCGTTATAACCAAAGAGTTTTTATTGAAATTCTGTGTTTGTTGACTGAGAGACTAAAAATGCCGTTGGACAAAGTAGAATTTTTGGAAAAATCCGAATTATATTAGAACTAGAATTAGAGCACACAAACAATTCACAAATTAGATTAGAATTAGAATTAGTCGCATTTTGCTCTAATTCAATAAATTAGAAAACTATAGAATTATCTAGTTGTCCAAGTCTGATTTGAACCATGAAAGTTTTACTAACGCTTATGCATTTAACAATTGTGAACCTTCTGTTATCTAATATATCCGGTGTTCTTTAAATGGTTTATGCTAGGATTTCGTAAATTTAATCTTTAAAAATTAACTCATTGCGAAACCACCTCTTAAAAACCGCTGGGTTATGCTTTTAAGCGATATGGGATTAACCCATTTCGTTGTTAACTCCACTTTCCTTGTAATAACGTGCAACTCAGTTTAGGATTGCGCTTAGCAATAATTTGTAATACAACAATTAAATATTGCATTATATATGTATGTGACGCTTTGCGTTAAACTGATGAAGTCCGCCCGCAACCCCTAAAACTCATTGCGCGATGCTTTTAACTCGTATGTGATTAACCCATTAAGCTGTTGACGTCACTTTGTACCTTTCAGCTACAAGGAGTTCGGTTTGGAAGCAGACCAACGCCAAACCACTTGGCACGTCGCCAATGTGGCCGAGAAACCGGAAATTCGAACTGAAGGTGAATTTTCAGGTTTTCAGGTTGTTTTAAAGCAAATCGAAGTGACTCCGGGTTAGATTTCCCGTTTGGTCAGCTGCTCCATTTGGAGAAAAAATTCTAGTTTCGGCTTCAGATATTAGATGTGCTGCCTTTTATGAGCGTGCTTAAACATTCATATTCGAATCACAACTTTTGCCACTCTCAACAAGATTAAAATTTAAAAATAATAAATGGCCCTCACAGAAGTACAACAAACAATATACAGCTGTTACGACTTCCTTGGCTGAAGGTATCCAACTCCTGCTGTAGGTTGAACATTATGACAAAAATCGCATCTGTCCGTCGAACTTAGTGCAGAACAGGCTGGATCCGATCCAATACTGAAATATTTATCAGTGTAATTTATTATTAACACAAAGGCTTACACAAGTGGATTCATATCTTAATTCGAAATGGAATACAAAACAATCTTATTGAAACAGAAACAGCATCAGTGTAAGTTAAACATCATCGGCAAACGCTCCTACCGCGAAAAGGTAATAACACCAACTGCCATAAGAACAACTGCAATGTCAAGGCACCACGTACTCAGTGACTTTTGACCATTTGACCGCATGGAATAGAATACTTACACTATTAAATTGGTCATAAAGCACTTACATAAAAATGCGATTTTACAAACTCACTGTTCATCTTAGCAGTATTGATTTCAAAAGCGGTTTCTTTCCCAACTTCAGACTTAATCCTCGGAGCAGCGGTGACACCTCGCGAAAAAGGTCTCGTTCTTCTGAAGAAGGCCTCATCTCGTGTTTGGTCGGAGCTGCTTTGCACCAAACAAGATCTGCTCACCGATTACTTCAAGGTATAGGCTTCGCTTCATCGTGCTACCGATTTTAATTGTGACACTTGAGAAACACGCTTTTAGCACTTGCGCTCCACGATGCACAGAAAACCAGATGCGTTATGTTATAATTGTATGTATAAAGTTATGTCCATTAAGAATGCCGTTTAGTCTATATTGGCAATATAAAATGTGAAAGCTCTCCTCTCGCAACGGAATTCCATGATTACGCTTTGTAGTCGTTCATTTCCTGGTCATTTATAAAGTACAATAAAAAATACAAATAGAAAATACACAATGACGAAAAATAGATTAAAAAAATACATTGAAAAGACTACAAGTTTCTAGCTATTTCGTTTGCGGAACGAATAGAACGTGTTCCACAATCAAGTTGTTATTATTTCGCAAAAATGACGAAAAAATAATTAAAAATACAGTAACAAAAAAATTCTAATTAAAAAAACAGCAGCTTTCCAAGTGAAATGTGTTGTGGAACGAAAAGAACTTGTTTCACAATCAAGTTGTTACTTTTCGCAAAGCTGGACTTTCACGACCTCGGATCGGAGCAAGCCAACCTGGACTGGGCCCGCGTTCACGCAAAAGACGTCGCCGCCAAAGCCTGGTCCAACTTTCTTGCCACGGAGCGAAAAAACGCTACCACCACTGGCCGGGATTCCCCTCAGCAACAGGTGGGTGACCCCCCTGGGGCTCAAAGTTTTGTTTTAACCCGTGAAGTTACCCCTTTTAAGCAATGGCAGCGTTGCTGAACAGTGTTCGCTTTTCGACGAATATATCTTGAGGCTTTAAGTTTAAATGGTTCACGTTTTAGCAAATCAAATTTTTCAGTCATGTATTTTTTAAGACGTTACGCGCTTTTTGGACTAGTTTCTCTAAGTCTAAGTAAAGAGATGAACAAAGAGTATCATTCATGAATTTAAAATTCTTAAAAATGGACATTTTTCTAAAGCAGTGTTTCGCAACCTTTTTTGGCTTGCGGAACTCTACAGAAATTATAGTTAGTTCGCGGCACCCTTGCTCGTATTTTTGCTGAGAGGTTAACTGTAACGTTAGAATAAACGAGATTGAAACAGCACATTAACTGTGCAACAAGGTAGAAAAAAAATCGATTTGCGGCACTTTTATCGCACACAAAAAAGAAGTTTAAATATCTCTCGGCACCCTGAACAATAAAAATGGAACCCTAGAGTGGCGCTGCAGCCCGGTTGAGAACCACAGGCCTAAAGTGTCCCCGTGATGTCAATGTGTTTTTAGGAGTTTCTATGCTCTCACTCAGCGAAAACAGGGAGCATTTACCTTTTAAATACTATACGTTTTCATTTCGGCCAATCATATTTAACGCTCTGTTGTATTTTACTTAATCAAACGTCCGGCAACACCAATAGGAGCATCTAGACCGGTTGACAATTTGAAAAGTATTTTGGCCTTCTCCGTAACAGGACTGTCTATTCGGTTAAAAATAACCCGAGTCCCGGAGTCTGACTCCCGAGACTTTAAAGCAGTGCTTTTCAACATATGGGTCGCTACCCAAAATTGGGTCGCTGTTTGATTTGGTTGGGTCGCCGACTGCAGTAATTCACATGTTTTTACTAATTGGGATTGTTTCGGAGCAAAATTTCTCAGTTAGGAAAATTAAGGAAGCAATACAAATAATGTATATAGTTATTAAAATTTTGAAATTCTTCATGCTAATGCCTAGTTTTTGTTCGCTTACATGAAGCTATTTTTTTAGTTCGCTCACAAGAAAAAACACTTGGCTCGCGAAACCTTAGTCGTCGTACTTACACTTAATATTTGGGTCGCCGCGAAAAAAAGGTTGAGAAGCACTGCTTTAAAGCCTGTATTCCACCCATTTACGTAACTAGAATAGAGTTGGTGTACAATACACTATACAGCAATCACTCATAGGGGTGTCATAAAACTCAAAATATCCCACCATTTGCTATTTTGTCGTGACATTTAGTTTGCGGCCTTATCAGTTTCGAATCTGGTACTGCGCATGCGCACATCGGACTCGGTACTCGAGTAGTCTTACGTAGTCTTATTCAAGTCCCGTTATACATCATGAGAATAGAGTTGGGTGTACGTACAGGAATCACTCATAGGTGTGCCATTCAACTAAAAATGTTCCATTTTTGACATTTACAGTTTGCCATTTTCGCCAATTTCGAGTTTGGTGCTGCGCAGTGCGCATGTGCACATCGGACTCGGGACTCGAGTAGTCCTCTGTAGTCTTATTCAAGTCCCGAGTCCGACTCCAGCAAAATAAACCGTCCCAACTCCGT
Organism: Ascidiella aspersa; assembly: GCF_963924565.1. Classification (NCBI taxonomy): domain Eukaryota; kingdom Metazoa; phylum Chordata; class Ascidiacea; order Phlebobranchia; family Ascidiidae; genus Ascidiella; species Ascidiella aspersa. Next base: position 22,270,450 of record NC_139454.1, read on the forward strand.
GGCCCTACTCAGTACTATACCGAGTACCCATCACCTGTATATTTTTTTTGCCTTTTTTTACGATACGCGAAAACAAAGCGATTATTTTAATTGCCAAAAAAATCCGAGTGTATTAAACCACTCTTTTGATCTCGGTTTAGCTGATGAAGCGCATGAGCAGCGCGGTTATGCGGAGCGGCAAGAAACCAAGACGAGACGTGTTAAGCAAACAAGCGAGGAACATTGTCGTGCAGGTGAGTTTGCCACCAACCGGTTTTTGTTTTATTGTCGTTCGCGATTAGGCAGAAGCCAGATTTGTCTCGGAAACGTTCAGTTTTATCAGTTGGTCAAAACTAAACAAAGGTTTTTGAGCACTCGACGATGCAAGAAAATGATGGATAGTATTTTTCCGAGTTTTTCTGTTGAATGAAGTCTGTTTTTTTACTTTGGTATACCCAATAATACATGCATTGATTGCATCCCATCATGTTCATTTTTGCACACACTTTTACTTGTGTTTGTTGTGCCGAGTGGAGAGCCCCACCCGTTAAAAAAAATGTGGAATATCACCACTATAATGGATTAGGGGTTGTATAACGTCAGACTCCATCTTCAGGCAATATTTCAACAACAATATCACTTTTTTGTATTTAACATGTTTTAGCTTATATTTACAAGATGAAAAAAAACCGATGAGATTTTTAGTTGGTTTGCGTTGTTTATACACAAATTGCGTAAATCTCACACATAGCATTCTGAGCAACAAACTGAACACCTTGATAAAACCACCTGGTTTTGTAAGTTGCCTTAATCCGGTCACTTACCATAGAAACTACAAATCACCATTATAGTTAATATATGACGAAGTTTTTGTTTCTGGTGTGCTGCTGTGACGTAGAGGGCGTGAGATTTCAGGGTAACCACAAGTCTTTGAATGTCTTTAAATTAATTTACGTATTGTAATGTCTGTCAATAACCCGATGTTTTTCCAAAAAAAAGTTTCTAAATACTCTAGTTTATATCATGTGCTTAAAGTTAAAACTGTGATTAAAAGAAAATTTAACTATTATTTATTTTGTGTTGGTAATGTTGGCATTTACCGTTTTAAGGATTATATTAAAAAAAACGTCGAGTTATCTGCTTTTAGGTCTTTAAAAGGCTAAATATTTTCTTTATAACGTCTTGGAATGTCTAAATTTGTTTTTATAAAACTGTGTGGAAACCCTGATTTTGTTTTTCGTCGAATGAACCAGCAAGGATCTTTTCGGCCTTTGTTGTGTAGAAGCTGTTTTTACTAACAGGGTATAATCAGGTGGCACGATTTGCAGACAAAATCAAAGCCTTCGATCTGATGGAGCAGGGATGTGCGAAAGCTTGTAGAGAACAGGATAGGCCAAAAGAGGGTTTTAGGTAGCATTGAATGGCCACCATGCTCACCTGACCTGACACCAATGGATTTCTTTTTGGGTGGGGTGTTGTAAAGAACAAGGTGTATGAGAAGAACCCCAAAACAATAAATTTACTTTTAGACCCAAACCCTACTTTTTATAACTGTAAGCCTAATTTTGGCCCACTCTGTACAATACAATTTGTCAGCATATAGTGTCACCTGATTACCCTTTTTCGAATCAGACACATAGGATCATTTACAGAGAATTTTGCTAACGCTAAGCGATCTGTTTGCACGACCATTTACAAAGAATTTTTCTAACGCTAAGCGATCTGTTTGCTGTCTTCACGGCCAACGTCAATCCAGTCAAATATTTGCCATTCGTAATACCCCGTCACATCACCTTCCGCTAAAGGCAAATGCGCAAATCGACCAGGCGCCGTGTTTGTGTGGGCAATCTAGGGGCGCGGCGTCATTAATTGGCTTACTGTGACGTAACTGTTGCTACAATTGTGCGTCAACCACTCGACAACATTTGGCATGATAATTGAACGTTATACGTGGCCACTTACACAGGTGGAACGTTTCACCAGTCATCCAATCTCTCCCCTCTCGTAATTTATTTTTCTTACTGCGAAAGCAGGACGCTTTTTGCTATCAACTTGAACGGCGCGACACATAACTGGGGAAAAAGTCATGATTACTTTTGGATGGAGTTTTGTGCTGATCTAATTTTGGCCTAATTTTTGATCGGACCCGCTTATCACAGGGTGCGATGTGGGTGTTAATTGGAGGCTAATATTTTTAGCTTTTTGTTGTAAAAATTACTCTTTCATATTTCTATATTATACTGTAATCGCGTTTTTAATGTACAGTATTGCGTTTTTAGATCACTGTTGTGTTCTAACAGTTTATTTTTACTGTTGGTTTGAGCTGATTGCATATTGTGTAATTGAAACACAAATAGAAATGTCAAAAAATAAGCACATTTTTTGGATTGCTAGTTTTGAGACATTGGTTGAACAATCTAGACACACAAACCCTTTATATTCGTTTCACTCTGCAAACTCAATGTAATCATCACATTTTACTCATTAAAGCATATATGCGAATGTATTAAGAAAAATCTTCTTGTGATGTCGAACAAAAACAAATTTTAACTTTCTAGTAACCTCGAATTTCGAACTGTCAGTGGCGCGTAATTTTCTACCAGTATACTGCGACTTAAATTCCCTTGGCTCAGCAATCATAAAGACACGATCATACTGTGCTTTCGCGATTTCCATTTACACCTTTATCCCACTATTGAGTATTAGTTCGTTTTCGGTATTATTTCGACTTCTGACTAATTCAATCGATGAGGCTATTCAACGTCGTTTATTGCCGGAGTCCCCGGAACGCCTCGATTAAAAAAGATGACCACTATTATAATCCTTAAATGGAAATATTACCTTCAACTTGGCAAGGAATCCGACCAATCAAATTTTTTTTTAAGTGTTCTTGGCTCAATCCATATAAAATGCCCGCGGCACTTTAAATACATGGATATACTTACAATAATCACGAGTCGTCGCCGCAATTCGCCCAGCTAGGGTGTGATTCAACACAGGACCGGTGGCACTCTGTCAACCCAAGCAACCCGTGCCGCACCGGGCGCCGCATTATGACGTCACAATTCTGCGTCGCGATATTGGTCATGTGGCGACTGGGTGGCGAAACGTTGCTATAGTGTGACGTGCCGCGTTGAAACATTGTTGCAATCCCGTGTATATCGCCACACACGTTGTTCGTCGACATAGGCTGAATATTTCAAAATTCGAAAGCTTCCACTCCAAAAGAAAATTGTTCTAACTAAGGCAGTGGTTCTCAACCGGGGCTCCACGGACCCATGGGGGTCCGCAAAAACTTCCAAATATATCTTTGTTAAATTAATGAAATCTGGGATATGTGCTTGGCACATTCTTGGTAAGTGATAAAATCACATTGTAACATGTTGTAAAGCGTATTGAGTATGACGTAACACTTCCATTGTGATGTAATAGAAATAGATTGCAAAATGAAAGGCAGCATTACAACAGTTTTCGTGTGCTGGATTTTGGTTTAACTTTATGCTATTGTTCGCATAGATGACATGCGTCTAGCATTGTCAAAAACACAACCACGCATTTCAAGACTTGCTTCGTAGATGCAGATGCAAAAATCATATTAAAATAAACGTGTCATAATAAAGCAATCTGGTGTTTTCTGTTAGTTTACTCAACATGCGGTTCCCTACGGCCAACGCAGACAAAAAGAGAACTAAACGCACATATCACGCGAGAAAATATAAGTGGTCCGCGACTATTTGACGGCATCAAAAAGGGGCCACGGGTACAAAAAGTTTGAGAACCACTGAACTCAGGGGTAACAAAAATGTTTTCGAAGTAAGAAGGATAATTCTAAGGCCTGGCCATTTGGGGCCAGACAACCGTTGGGATATACTGGCCGGGTATAAATCGTTTTGTCGAACTGTATTAACTTGATTATCGTTATAGATAAAAATATAACAAACACTATGCGATAAAACTGTAGAGAGCATTAATATATTGTCGTGCAGTTTAACATTTGATCGAAGATTAGTTTTGAATTGCATCCGTTAACATTTGAACTGTGCTTTATCTTTATTAAGGGAACTTTATTATTTAACCCGTCGGGCCGGATCTGGCCCACGGACCGAAGTTTGGTGACCCTGCTTACTATTTGAAGACCATGACAAACGCCACAAAGCAACATGTAAATAAATCTTTTACACCAAAGTTAAATCTCTTACCCTTGTAGTTAGTACACCGGAAAGCCATCGCAGACTCGCCGAATCTGTCGATCTATGATGCAAACAGAGCAAGCCAGAAAAACAACTGGCCTGCAGTGAGGTTCGAACTCACGACCTCCGGTCAAGCCGGGACCGTCGCTCTATCAACTGAGCTATGCAGGCTCAGAGAGGAGCGAGTCGAGAAACAACCATACGCCAATACTTGCACATTTTGTTATACAAGCAACTTCACACTGGGGGATCATCAGTCCGTATCAATCAATGAAAGACACACACAAACATATGTGTTTAATAACATCTGTGATCTAGCCCCTCGGAAGTTGTAGTTAGCTTTCACTATTCCACTGTCTGGATTAGTTGAAAGTCGACACTAAATGTCTCCGGGCGTTTTAAATCGACATAATATATTCGGTTTAAGTCCTTCGGTGGCTTTGGAACCGATCCACGCACAACTTTGAAAATCATGAGGTATTCGTTTTTGCTCAGCGCCAGCTTCTTTGCAGCCATGCGGTAAGATAAACACGTGTGACGTCTTTCTGACGCACAAAAATATGCTCCTTGTGTCACAAGCTGCTTAACGAAATTCCGTCGACCAATGCTAAATGTTGCTGTTTTTGCCAGTATCTCGAGCGTTACATCCAAGTCAGATAGAGTATAGACTGTTTTGTAGGGCGATATTCACTACCATTTCGAAAACACAGAGCTTATGCCAGTGTGGTAGGTAGGTAGGTTTATTGTTTGGGAAGCAGGTTCCCAGGGAGCAGCGAAATACCAAAAATAGGATTTTTATTTCATTGAAGAAACCGCGGAGGGGTGTGCCGTTCATTTTTGTTTTCTAAATCGTTTCCTCTGGCTTGTTATAGTACGAAGATTGCCGTACTGTCAACAAGCTCGCAATTCACTATGTAATCGTACTGCCAAATAGTTTTTTAGAGATGAAACAGTAAAAACATGTGTATTCTATTAATTAAGTTGCAGTTGTTACTTAACGAGCAATTTTAGTAAGCACAATTTTATACATTATTGGTTGGTTTTGCTGAAAGGCCTGTGTTCTCCTGTTTGCTCAGCGATCGATTTGAACGCAAGATTGGAGAAAATGCCGTTTATTTGTTCCAAGCGTAAGGCTTAGCCTTGTCTTACTAGCAATTTATGTATTAAGAAAGTGTTTGTTTCTTAATTTGCCATTTGAGATATACAGAGTGTCCATAAAGTCTCTTTACAATTTAAAGAAATATTAAAATGTGAAATGATGATATATCGCAATGAGGTTTGTTTTATGTTAATCAGTATTTCATAAAGTATTTATTGACACATTAAATACACTTCTAAACATTTAATCAACATTTAATTAAACATGTCATTACTTTATTTAATACACTTCTATATGGGAACCATTAGTTGCACGAAGCACATTTAAACGGTTAATTTAGAAATTTTGTCTGAAACAATAAATTTTAGTGTCAATAAAAACTTTATGAAATACTGATTAACATAAAACAAACCTCATTGCGATATCTTATCATGTCATGTTTTAATATTTTTTTAAATTGTAAAGAGACTTATGGACACTCTGTATATTTATGTATTATTTTGGGGACTCTATTGCCTTATGTATATTTTTGGGGACTCTATTGCCAATAAGTTTAACAAATAGCATTTAAATTCGGATTGAATTGATATGAGCCATGACTTCGTATTCCTTCCCCAATTTTCTCAAATTTTGGATAAATATGGCCAGAACTAATTAATTAAACGAATTTAACCACCTAAACTCCTGCGGTTGGCAACCCAGCCAATTTAAACGGTGACCGACTCGACTGTGAGCCGCAGCCCATAGGTTTATGGTGAGTGTCTTCAAAAATAACCTTTTAAAACGCAGCAGATATTCATTCTTTAGTGTGTTTTGGAAACATGTGCTGGAATTGTTGACCAGTTTGTCACTTTACTTTATTAGTTTCGCGAAAGGCGACTGACATACGGACAAGGAGTGATTAAACTGAATGACAGGTTGCTCAATAAACACAACCGGTCGTTAAAAGTGTTCACTACATACACAAAAACTCAAATTGAAAGATAGCCTTGTTGTTCTGCGTGTCGATTGGCACACTTTATAAAACTGCTGCGTCTTCTAATCGGTTGAAACCACAATTATTCAGCGCACGCTTCTGCCAAAAAAGGGAATGGCTGAAAATGTTGCCGCTGTGAAAAGGTGAAAAAATTATTTCTCGAAAATCTTGATTAAAAATTCTTTGTATATGGCCGTATTTGTCCTAATTCTAAATAGAGAAATCAGGTGGCACTGTATAAAGACAAATTGTATTTGATTCTCGACATCAGGTCAAAGCCTGATGAAGCACGGTTGTGCGAAAGCTTGTCGAGAATCAAATACAATTTGTCTTTATACAGTGCCACCTGATTTCTCTATCTTGATTAAAAAAGCAACCTTGGTTTATGAGAGTTGTAGAGTGTTTTCTAGTTTCTTCAGCAATTAAGCTCAGCCTAAACCCCAACTAGTGTAACAAAAATAAACGATTATTTTTCTCGGTAAACCATTGTTGCAACGAGGTTAACCCGCAACAAAGCCACACACACAATGCTGACGTCATCACCACGTAATCGCCGCGGATAGAGCTCTCGTTTCTTAAATTAAAAAATGGTTGCCAGGTTAGTCCGAAATCCAGCGACGCGGATTTGTAAGCGTCTCTGTTTGTATGTAGCCGACATTTCTAATTTATATATATATATATATATATATATGTGTGTGTGTGTATGTGTGTGTGTGCTCGCGCGCGCGCGCAAATGAGTGAATATGAATGTAATTGTCTCGAAGCGGTTAATTACATTTAACGTTCACACTGCGGTTTGTCCATTGTAGAGAAAGGAAAAGAAATTGGTGGTTAGAACCGTCCATGGAGTTTAACGAATGTCTGGTAATAGTGAGGCTTTCTTAAGAATTCGGATTTGAACAGTATGGCACCAAATTTGTTAGATTTTTAATTTCTTGGCAGTTTTTTTCACTTTTTGTGCTTAAAATTTTAGTTTCAACTTCTAAATACCTTATTGAATGAAGCCGATCGTGTTTTACAACTTTTCCATCATTATTACATCGATAGAACAGCGGGCGGTCGATTTCTCGCCGGGCGCAACTCAATTAACCCGCTTTACCGCCATTAAGACTGAAATCCAGTTTGGATTGCCAGCAAATCAGGCGGAACAACATCTGATTATTAACAACAAACCGTCGCCCGTGTTTTCCTTCGCTTTCCAACGCTCCATGTAAGCCCAACAAGCGTGCTGTCTGACAGCGAGACCGCCTTCCTTGAAAACCCCGCTCCCGTAGATTGTGACGTCAATAAGGTTTGTCCAGTTTAACCTTTGTTATGCGTTTTTGTTCGCAGTTGACTGTAGCGAAATACGTATTACCTTATACAGGTGTATGTAAAATTGTGCCACTTGAGATTCGGCTTTCGAATGATGTATATCTAGCTATTTCTTGTAGAAAAGAACAAATTATTAAAAAAACATCTTGAGGTTATTCGTAGATGTTCGCGTTTGTACCGACAAATAAACAGTTACAGTATTTTGATGGGCGAAAGCTAAAGGGCATAGTGTGCAGTGCTGACAATATTACACTCATGGAGCGACACTGTAGCCACCAAACGCTTAATTGTAGCCAGGCATTCGCATCGACGCTCCGTTCAGGCGTATCGTGTCAGCCGCAGGCATTGCTGCCTAAGGCTCAACGTTTCTCACGCGTTTCGCCATTTCATGCCTTTATGGGGACTTAGAACGGTAAAATTCGCCCGACTTGGGGCCCGGTACAACGCCGTTGCTGAGCCAGACCCTTGTCTGAGTCATTAGGCTTGGCTAGGTTAGCCAGTGGTAAATTTACGCGCTCTTAAATTAGACCGCGTGGTCGTTTCTTTTGTCTGTCAGTTAGGTCGAAAAAAAGAATGCGTTGCGTTGCAAAAAAAATCGTGAGCAACACTGTATTCAATAAAACAAAACCTGAAAGCCTTTTATTCCGGTAGGCTGTGTTAATTTGAATTGCCTGTCTGCTATTGTTTTATTCTAGTTTAAAAGTTTAAATTATAGTTTTACAAACTACTTAGACTTCTGGATCAAGAGAAAGGCAGTGCGAACAGTTTCTTATTTTATCGACCTTGCGTTACTTCTTATTGCACCAGCTTAGGAGTTTGTCGGTTACATATTTGCTGAGTGTCTGTGTTGTGTCAGAGTGTCACTGTTTATGATTGTATCAGAGACCTGTCGCGTTTTTCACTTGTAACATAGCGCAGTCAGTAAAGTTCTAACATTTCGTGACAGATTTCTAAGCTGTATGCACGTGCATGCAACTTATCCCTGCAACGTATTCTATGCCTAAATGTAACCTAGTCGGCAGAGTTTTACGCAAAGCCAGTATCTACCGGGATAGCGTCTGCTGGGATAAGTAGCAGCGCTTCGTTTTTTTTTTCAGTTTGTTTAGTAGGTGTGTAGCCGACAGCATGTTTTTGACAGCACCACGGCGGATTCTAGTTATATCTGGATTCACGCCTTTGTTTGGTTCAAGTCTTGAGTTGTTACTTGTTTCCTTTTTTTTCTTGTGTAAGGAATTGTTTAGCATTATTAACCTAGCATTATTTTAATTTGCACAAAATATTATGTGCATTTTTATAAAAACCCTCCTTATTGTATTTTCTGTTCGTTCTTTATTGTTTATGGTCGATAAAACATGTTCAGCCTATTGGCATGTTTTGTTATGTTGTTTGCTATAGCACTGAGAAATGAAATTTTTATAAATCATTTAAAGTAAGTTTCTCCTTGAAGAAATGGTTTAACTACCAAAGTTGTAATTACGATACCACATGATTGTACTTAGTGGTTAAAATCCAAGTCTCATCAGCTGACATCAAAATATCTTGGGAGTGCTTCAGGCTATTTTGGTTCAGATTTTTTATTTTAGTTCAGATTTTGAAAGAAGCCATGACAGACGTTGTTCTAACCTCTTTATGAAAATAAATTAAATTTTCTGGGATGCCCTGTTTGCGGAGTTCAGCTTGAAACTAAACTTGTTGAAAAAGTGTAAAAAGGCAGATCTTGCATTGGACTTTTTTACTGTTTTAAGTTCTAACCATGGTGTATCAGTGTTTCTTGTTTATGTGTAATGTTTTCACATTTGACGTTTCCTTAACAGTAAAGCATATTTTGAAAACATATCTTAAAGTTTAAAAATTAGGCAACATCAGAATTTCATATCACATGCAACTTAAAATCGAATCGTTTGGATTCTACCCTCAAGCACACACGAAAAGATGCAAGTGCCTTTAATCAAGTTGGGAATTAAAAAGCATTAGAATTCAAGCTCAATTTGATTTTGAGGTCTTTCGTATTTAAAAAAAAGAAAAATGTTTGAAAGATTCCAGTTCAAGCCTTTGGTTTTTAAGTCTCAATCTGCTCCGAATTCTGCAGCCCCAAGCCCAGTTACCCCTAATACCCTTGATTGGCTTACAAGAAGAACATCATCTACTCATCTTAGTGAACCCAATGCCTCTCCGGTGCAACGGAATAGTCCAGTTATAGCTGTTGCCAACATTATTGAGGACTTCAAGCGTGACCTTGAATTAGCTTTGCGGTTACATGATGTCTATGTTTTAGAGCAGGACTTTGGTTTTCAATTTTTGCAGGTGAAAAAAAGGACAATTATTTTTCAGAAATTAACTGCATACTTGTATATAAGCAGCTAACAATATGAGGTTATTTTAGTAGTAAGTGCTTAATGACTTTTAAACATAAATTATGTTGGGTGATGTCATGATGATTCAATGTCCTGACTTATTGTTTTGAATCTTTATGATGTGCATTGTAGTTGTTTTTGCCGAAATTATTTTTTGTTTCGGGTTAGGTATGTTTCAGACTGATTTTTGTCCATGTATTTTGGTATTTTCTTTAAAGTAAAATATTTTACAATATGTTTTTCTTGGCAGGACAATAACCTCTGGACTTTGAGTCACATCTCGGTCGTTCGAAATCTTGTGCGCGTTCACTACAATGACAATAAAGAGGTAGAAAAGGAAATTACATTTTTATTAAACCTTGCATGCTTACAGTGGCAAAGAGTGGTAATGAATACAGAGTAATTAAGTATTGTTGAAAAATTTGTATTTAAATAACCTAGGTTTTAGATAATGTGCAATGTTGGTTGATCCTGTTTATTCTTCTGGTGAAAAACTTAAATTTTTAACTACTTTAAGATTTCTCTTCGAAATTTTATAATTTTTTAGAATAAGTAGATGATTGGATTTTCAAGGTGTCAACTGTTTTTGTTCCACGCAGGACCAAAAACACTTGACCGAATTCGCGGGCAAGGAATGGACGAATTCGGCATCTGAACTTCGTCGAGAGCGCGGCATCTGGGGTCCAGAAAATGCAGAGCTACTTACCAAGTGGACCCTCGATTCAACGGAGGGGCCGTGTCGTATGCGCAAGCGCATGATGAAAGATGAAACCTTCTACGAACGATATCCACACCGACAACGATCCCAAAACGATTCTTTGGTATGAAGTTCCACCGTGGTTTTTTGTTTAAAGATTTCTAATAGTGTTAGGGAAGCTTTAAATCCTAATTAATTTGTTTTAACTTATATGTATAAACAGCTTTTATAGAATTGTTACTTAAATTAACTTAATTTTACAAAAATATCTGTAAAATATTTATTGAATGTTTTATTAAACTGTTGCTTTGAAATCAAATTTCACCCAAATTATAAACTACTAAGTTTACTTTTCCCATTGCTAATGGCGTTGTTTATTGGTTTGTATTGTTTTAAAGTTAAGTGCATACTGTTTAATTAATTTACCACTTTGTTGGCTTTAGGCAACATGGTGCTATGTTTACTGAAATGTGCTAAACACCGAGCACTGTTGATAAACTTTTGCCAAATCATTCTCCATTAAAGTTGAAAATAACGCTTACCAAAGCAAACTGGTTTAGAATTTGTTGTGTTTACATTTTAATCCAGGGTGTTTTGCATTAAGTGGATAAAAGTGCCTGTACAACCACATGACATTTCCTAGATCAGTCGTTCTCAACCTTTTTTCTTTCATGGCCCATTTTCATGCAACTAAATTTTTTTGGCCCAATAAATGTTTATGAAAAAGAAAACAACTATAAAATAGGTTTGTAAGTTATAACAAATTGAAAAAAAAAACAGCAGAACATGTTTCAAAACAGATTATTTCATTAACCGTGTATTGGTAAGATACTAGAGACTAAACAATAAATTTACATTCCTTCTCAATTCCTTCCCAAGCCATTATTTCTGTAAAATTAAGTATAGTGACACAAATGAAACTAAATTGTTCAGAAAATCTAGCTTTTTTAAATTGGTCTTTGGCCCACTCAAAATGTTCCCATGGCCCACTGGTTGAGAACCGCTGTCCTAGATTTACCAATTAAATGCCAATAACAAAATTAATACCCTTTATTTATCCAGTTTCGCTGGAAAACCATTAAGTATTAAAATTTAAGTATCCAAAAGGATTTGCAATTACCATTTTGAGAAAAACAAAATGTATGTAAAATTAAAAAAAACTATGGTCAGCTTTTTTGAAATTGGTTCTACTTTTTATGCAGCGATTGAAACACAAGAAACCAACCAGCCAAGACAGCTGGGAGTATTATCGCCGCAAGAACTGCCTGTCGCCATATTTTAATCCGGACCTGGAGAGTAGTGAAAAGGAAGAAGTTGAACCAATCCCACCAAAAACTTTGTCGGTTGAGGTGGAGGAAAAGCCAGCATCAATAGACAGTGAGTTGAAATACTTGGCTGCTGTTTGCATCAAGTTTGCAGGAACTTTTACTTATAAGTAATACAAGTCATTTTGAAATAACTTGAATCCAAGTCAAGTCGTTTGTGAAGTAACTTATGTCCAAATCAAGTCTTTTCAAAAAACAGCAAGTCAAGTCCAAGTTCAAGTAAACAGTTTGCCCAAGTCAGTCATTATTGAAGCAAGTCATCTTCAAGTCAAACCACTAATATAATAATAAAACGTTAAACCATTATAATAGGTAAACTCGACTAATTATATTAGCAACAATTCAACTAAAAATAACAAAAATAACATTCTAATCGTTTTGTGTGCAAAACTTGAGATAAATAGCTCAATTTTATAAAAATATGGTATATGAAAGTACTTAATTTAAACCCAACTAATTTGTCTAAAAGACTTAAGTCAAGTTAAGTCATTGGAAAAGTGACTTAGGTGCACTTAAGTCAAGCCATTTACTTAAGTCATTACAACATGTTCTAAATTCCATCTTTAGTGCCAAAAGAATTTCATTGTGTGTTCTAAACTCAACCTGTTTAAAATTCTTAAAATACCTTGTTCCTAGAGCTTTTGTGTTGTTTTTTGGTAAAACGTGCTATTAGAAAATGATTCTCTAATTGTTTTTGCAGCTGAGGAAAATTCAACTGAAGACGCAATTCTGCTCAACATCTGTTCCAAGTGTCAAAGCGCTGAGAGCAAAGACGCTTCTCCAAGCACTTTCGCCGAAAACCTGAACGCGGACCTCGTCCAGGTGTGCGACATGTGCGGCCTGATAATCGACGACCTGCCAACCCTGGACTGCGAGAGCAAACCGGAGAACGGAGACAGGTCCTCTGAAGAAGTAAGCGCCGAACAGTTGGTCGGAGTGGTAAAGGATCGTCAAGGCAGCGTTGAAAACCTGACCGACCAAAGTGAAGCAGTCGGCGAACAGGCCAAGCCAGACAGCAGCGAGAATCACATGCCGGCTTCGGCGTCCACCAACAGCTTTGCCGACCCGAACAGCCAGCAACAGGACAAGCCCAACAATCAGACCATCCTGAAACTGCTCGAAAAGGGAGAAAAAATCAGGTGACTTTCTGGCACTGTTAAGCAATGCACAATTTGCTTTGCTACAGCTCTGGAATACAACAGTTATACCTTACAGCAGTGTTTAATCTTTTTTACCTCACGGCTGTAGTTTTTAAAAACCTGGCGACGCACCTAGCGAGCAAAGTGGGCCTCATTTTTTGATAGACCGGTATTTCTCTTAAAAAATACATACATATAAAAACATACGTTTTATTTGAAATATCTTTCCGTTTTGCCCCGGCGCAGCTGGTGACGTTCCATGGCGAACCGGTTAAGAAATGCTGCCTTATAGGTTCGCGATTTCTCAATAAACGGCTCTCTTAGTTAAAACAGTAAATTAAAAATTCAATTCTCACAAACTTGAAAACTCGACATTTTATTTTATTTTTCAAATTGATTGCAAAATATAAATGGCGTTATTATTTCACTTGAATTTTCTCAAAATTAGAACTGTGTAATTTTGTCCCTCGACTGCAACGGGCAGATTCATTAGGCCCAGAATGTATTTTCGCTTTTTCAAGTCGCACCAAAATAAAATGAATCTGAATCCACAACTAGAGCTTGACGTCGTTCTATCGTCACACTTGCCAAAAAAGATCGCCTTCCACGAAGCCGTTAATAATTGATGTTTCTCCTTTCAGGAACATGTTTCGCTCGGCGCGAATCCAGGGCCTCGACGTGCACGAAGGCTTGCTGTTGTTCGGCCGCGACCACTATTACATCATAGACGGCTTCACAATGCTCAAGAGCCGCGAAATAAAAGACATTTCGCTCCTTTCCGGAGAGTGCGTAATATCTGTTATCGTCTTTTTGTTTTGGAAATAAGGCCAACGTTGCGAAATGTGACCCGAGGGAGTTGTTGTTCTTAAAGGTCGCGTTGCTGATTTTTTGCTTGGAATTGGCCAATGTTTTCACCCATTTGGCCCAATTAAAATAGCACAGCTCAAAATTGCTATGCTTCTTTAAACATTGTTTCATCGCAACTACATGCTACAAGTAGTGTATAAATATTCTTTCGTCAAACAGCTATGTTTTTCAAAACATTGTTGAACAGAATTTAAACTCAACACACTGAAATAATTGCGCGTTGTAAAAGCTAATTTCTCCTGTCTAAATATTTGTTTTGATGACTGGTGGGCTTGAGTTCCACACAGCGAAATTACTTTACCACGAAAAAACAACACCGCTAAATTATATTTCGGCGAAATATTATTCCAGGAATGTGCGAAAGTTTATTAAACTCCCAACCGCTAACAATAAACCCAACTTTCTTTCCGTAACCAAGGACTTCAAACCTTTATCCCATCATTCCCCAAATTTGACGCACTGCGCCCATAATTTTCGTATTAATGTTAACTCTAGGTGGTGCTATATAAGACTGTTTTTTTATTGGAAATAAAATATATCCATGACATAGTAATTTGTAACTACCTTTGAAAAATATTTGTCCTGATTTTCAAGAATACAGTACGTCGTTAATAGAGATCGACCGATATTACTTTTTTGGACCGATACCGATTTTTTTTATATAACTAGGAAATGTTTAAAACGTTAATTAATTGAAAATAAAATCTAAACAACATTATAGTTCAATTACCTTTAATAATTATGAAACTACTATTTTGCATATTAACTTAAACTACTATTTTTGCATATTAACGGCGTAATGCTAAAACTCAAAAAATGTTCATCAAAAAAATTGGTATGTTGTTTGTTGTACAGGAAAAATTATATCATATTTTCGTACTAAAATATCGGCCAAAGTATCGGCCTACATTTACCGATGTATCGGTAGAAGCCAAATATCGGCCGATATTATCGGTAAACCGATAAATCGGTCTAGCTCTAGTGGTTAACACTGGCGGGCGGGTAAGCTCAGCCTGATTTTATTGATTACCTCTCCCTGACATGAAAGCCTCTTCTGTTTTACAGCCACGATCCAATTATTCCTTCTACAAGTCACAGTGGCCAGGAGAACGACCATTGCCACGAAAGTCTTGCCAACCGAATGTGTACCAAGTTTCCGTACGATGATATTAAAGAAGTTCATAAGCGGAGATATCTGCTGCAGGTATACATTGACTTGTTCAAATATCGCGTTTTCCTGCTTAATTTAAGTTTTAAGAGACCAAGCTCAACTTGGGTACACTATGCACGGATCTGTAATGTAGCTTGATAATAAATTGCAAACCCAAAAAGGTCGAGTAGATCGACCTATTTGGCTTTGCAATTTATTATCAAGCCTAACTTATATTGCGAATAATTTAACTGGGCAACATCATGTCACGTTTTGGACAACTGTATACGTTGTATTTGATTTTCTATGTTTTTTGTAATAATTTAGCATAGATTTCCACCAACGTCTAGAGCAGACCTGGATAAAGTTCGGCCCGCCATAAATGTAATCTGGCCCGCAGCTTACTTTCTATAAAACTATTTTAAGCAAAGAATCCTTAAAGTTTTTTTAATTTAGAATATTTCATAAAAAAATACACTTGTAAGGTATCCTCATCTATTATTTCTCTTCCCAGCTTGTTCACATCGTGATATCAACTGTTTTACATTAAAATAAATCACTCTTTACAATTTTATAATCGCTTTTTCATGCGACCTTTTAAAAAATAATCGCTCTTGATCTAGAGCCATTTCTTGCACATACTGTAAATAATTCGCCTTTGTTCATCTAATAAAAGCAGCATTTTGGCAAAAATAATCGCAAACGTCATTTACGTTTTGTTTTAGGCAACCAGTTTTTACATCACGTTTCCGTAATTAACGCGGTTTAACCCATCGTTCTGTCTCGCAGAATATCGCCCTGGAAGTGTTTAACCGTGACGGCCGCAACTACCTGTTGGTTTTCCCACAAGGAACCAGGGCCAAGGTCTACAGCAAGTAAGTAACAGTGCTCTACACTACAGCTTTCTTCAGTTTGTTTCATTGTCGCTCATTTAAAACTAAATGAAAACCCGATTAAAATTGAAAAATTAAATGTTACACTTTCGATTGAAAATATAACACAGCTAAATGTATAAAAACAAAAAATATGTTTTTTTGTATTTAACCGGGTACACAATACGCATCGTTTTTACATATATTTCATGGGGATTGGGGACGTATAGACAGGTAAAAGAATATTGTATCAGTTTTACAGGTTGTCTGACAATTAAATACTTTTAAAAATAGCAAAATGCAGAACACAGTTTTCTTCTCCGGTCGTGCTTTTCCAATAAAGCAACCGACCCTTTAATAACTCGCAATTCGCCCCGAAGGTTTCTGTCGTACGCCACTGACCTGTCAGACCGAGGTAAGGACTCCATCTCGGGCCAGAGAAGCGACTTGAACGTGGAGCAGCAAGGACCAACCCTGCTGAGCAACATCATCGGCGAAAAGACCGTCACCAGTAGATGGGAGGTAAGTCGCTGAAACGCTTCAAATTTTTTCTGGACCTGTTGCGCGTTTTTTGAGGCGACTAAACGTCGCTTTAAACCAGTGTTTCTCAACCTTTTATGGCTAGCGGCACCCCTCAGAAATAATTAAAAGATTGCGGCACCCCTATAAGATTTTTCCCTCCGTAATTCACTAGAATGTCGCAATGAGGAAATGGAACAACACACATCAACCCTACGCAATGTAGGAAGTTATAATTGGATTCATTCCACTCTAGTCTTGCACAAAAGTTGTAAGAGTTAAGCAAAAATCGGATTCTTAATGATTCCCAAATAAGTCGCAGCACCCTTGAGTATTAAAAATGCCGGTTGAGAACCACTACTTTAAACAATTGAAGTTTGATCCTGCTGTGTATTTTAAACCAGCTGTCCTATAGAAGACAGTGGTCTTAGCGTCTTTTTTATGTTTTTGCTGTGCCCTTGTATACCTGTTTTGCTTTTGACAAAAAATATCACGATTTAATCCGATACTGAATGGCGTTTTTACTATACTCAAACGAGCAGAATAGATGACATTAATACAGCATTTTTTTTATTATTTTCAAGACAAAATTTGCTTTATCTTCAAGAAGTATCGTTACCTCTAATTGTTAATCTACGATTTTTTTGGTAAATTTAACTTTCAAGGAAGAATCTCTACGTTGCATCGCAAACCAGGTCTGAAATTTCTGCACTAATATGGTATAGGATCGGCACCGACACCATCCTAGTATCGTACGAGTGCCGATACTAGCACTTTGCATCGGGTATCGTACATCTAATTAGCACCACAACCATACAAAACCAGTCTCAAATGCCATCGCTTAACTTCAGTTACATTTGGACTAAAATGAATGTTACTTTTTCCTTTGGATTGGTTCGCTTTTCTCCGCCTCAACGTTGCTTGTCGTTTCTGTAGCGCGGTGAAATCAGCAACTTCCAGTACCTGATGCATCTCAACACATTGGCTGGTAGATCGTACAACGACCTCATGCAGTATCCCGTCTTCCCCTGGATTATTGCCGACTACACGTCCGAGGTGAGTAACTTTCCAGTATTACAAACTTGGAGGCCGATTTCGGAGCGCTTAGGATGCCCAGAGCTCCCCCCGTGGAAGTTTAAGATGCTCAGCCCCCTAAACAATGATAAAATTTTATTTCTGTTGATTCGTACGATTTGGGATCCCATTTCGACATAAATTGTCACATTTAAACATTTATTAAAATACATTTTAACTCTTTTCTCTCCAATCCGCATATAAACTTATCTCTTTATCGAGCGTTTTGTGACGTTGTATTTAGTGCAATTTTTTTTAATTTTTAAACACCCCTATGAAAATCTAAAGTCGGCGTCTATGATTACACTTTTGTCGCGAGCTTCATAAAAAACACAGTAAAAAAAATAAAATAAAGGTCCTAAAATGAATTAAGCTTAACTGTCAACTCAGACTAGGACTAGATAATAGTATTTTATTAACCTGCTGACCGTGTAATTTTAGGTACGCTACTGAAAATAATCCGAGCATGTCCACAATTTTACAGACTCAAGTACAGTTCTAGTTGAACATTATTTTTTGCTGATTTAGCTTTGTATTTCCTCAACTATTTCACGGGCAAGTTTTTCGCAAATAAAAAAAGGATACCGAAAGACTGCGAATGGCCAGGTGATAGCATTTGGTTGTTGTATAGGTGCTGGACCTGACCGACCCGTCAACCTTCAGGGACCTGAGTAAACCAATGGGTGCCCAGTCGTCGTCTCGCTTGGAGCAATACAAGAAGCGATATCGCGACTGGGAAGAGTTGGGCGGTGAGTCGTAAACGTCCGGATATTCTACTTTCGGTTGTAGTACCCCAGCCTGGTCCAACTGCAGGCCCGCGGGCCAAACAGCTTTTTTGGCCCGCGAACTGATAGTCAGCTTTGGTTCAATCTGGCAATATCACTTCAATTGGTGTTGAAATTATTTTATAACTACCGTAACTGAACAAATAGACTATGTATAATTTGCCAGCAATAAGCCTAAGAATCGCAATTTAAAAATATTGGCCCGCAAGATAAAAAAAAACATGTTTTTGGCCCGCGATGAAAATAAGTCAGACAACCCTGTATAACCCTATTGATCCCAACGAGTAACTAAACATGAATTTGAAAGTTAAAGGCCGTTTTTAGACTTGCCTGCCATGATCATTTGTGAGCAGTTTATTGCACATTTTCCTAAATCTTGTTTAATTTGCTGTCAGTTCATCTTCACTGATTTAATTTTATCCTTGTTTTTTTATACATCACTATATAATATATATTAACTCTTTACATAATGCAGGGTCGTCACCAAGTCTTTGAATCTTTATAAGTCTTTAAATTGATTTACGTATTAAAAAGTCTCACATTATGCTTTTCCGAAAGTCTTTAGTGTTCGAACTAACTCTATGTCCAGCTTTAGTTATGTGGTGTTTTAAAATGTTCATTTAATCGTGTCGGCCATGGTATTTATACTGTTTTGTTTCTGAAAACATATTCAAAAAACGCTGAGCGATCTAATTTTGGGCATTTAAAAAACCTACCAATTTTCTTTAAAAAGTCATTTAATGTTTTCTAAATATTTTAGCCATTTGATCGTAAACACTTTGTCTTTGACGACTTTTCGTATTTCATTCCAGCCATTGAAACTCCCCCATATCACTACGGTACGCACTACTCGTCAGCCATGATCGTCGCCTCTTACCTAGTGAGGATGGAGCCCTTCACCCAGCATTTCCTCAGACTGCAGGTGTGTGTGTGGATGACCGAAACTTTTTTTGAACAAAATTGGAATCGGTATTTCAATCTGAACCGTTATCCAGTATATTTAGTCAAATGGTTGAACTCAGCTAGATATTGTCAGTTACTGACAGCAGGAAAAAAATTCTCGAAAAAAAATTCAGGGGGAAAACGCAGCATTTGGTCGCTAATTTGGTCGTCTCAAAATCGTTCTCCTGATCTTGCCTTTATGACCTTTTTCCGTTTGCGCAGGGTGGCCACTTCGACCTGGCCGACCGAATGTTCCACAGCATCAAGGACAGCTGGTTTTCGGCAAGCCAGAAGAACATGGCCGACATTAAGGAGCTTATACCCGAGTTCTTTTACTTGCCCGAATTTCTCCTGAACACCAACAAGTTCGACTTAGGTAGCGTTTTGCGAGCATTGGCTATTTGTTATTGGCTTGAACGTTTTAGTTCTTTCCGTTCGTTTGTAATAAGGGAACAACCGACTGCAAAATTTGACCTTTGTGCGCCGGCAAAAATTGCCCTGCAGGCGTCACAAAGTCTTTACATCTTTAAAAAAAAAGTTAAAAGTATTTTGAATTGATATTGCAAAGTATAAAATCAACCATGTTTTCCAAAATACCTTGAATAATCTTTTCATTTTTGTTTTATGCCAAACATAAGTTATGTGTTTACAAAATGCCGTTGTAAAGTCAACTTTTGAAAATGTGTTGACCATGACACTTATACCGTTTTTCGATTATGTTCAAAAAAACCCAAGCGATGCAATTTTAGGTGTTTTAAAAGCTATATATTGTATTCGAAAATTCTTTAAATGTCAAAATTATTTTAGTATTTTAAATTAGATTTTCTGCTGATTAATGTAAAATCGCAACATACATTTATTTGACTCATGTAGTAAAAAAAAGTATGCAGAAAAATGGGGGAACTTTTATCTCCGAAATCTGAACTTTCAAAAACTAATGTCATTTGCATTTGATATTAAAATTTTGTTGACCAGTGAATAAAACATGTCAAAAAATGTCGCAAACGGTAAAGACACGCTATTCCGGACAAATTAATATTGATAAACCATATTACTCAACGCGTTTAATTCATTTGCTCTGACGAATTAGTTATGCCTTTTCCACCTTTTCGACGCCATCTTTTATCCGCGCAGGCCAAAAGCAGAACGGCGTGAAGTTGGATGACGTCATCCTGCCCGAATGGGCCAAGGGGAGTCCCCAGGAGTTCATACGCGCCCACCGGGAGGCGCTGGAGTGCGAGTACGTGTCGTCACATCTGCACGAGTGGATCGACCTCATATTCGGGTACCAGTAGTTTTTACTTGGTAGAAGTCGCTACTCGTTTGCGTCTACTCGGTTTTACTTGGAAGTAGTCGCTACTCGTTTTAACTTGGTAGTACTCGCTATTCGTTTTTTTACTTAGTAGTACTCGCTATTCGTTTTTTTACTTGGTAGTACTCGCTACTCGTTTTAACTTAGTAGTAACTGCTACTCGTTTATACTTGGTAGTACTCGCTACTCGTTTTAACTTGGTAGTAACTGCTACTCGTTTTAACTTGGTAGTACTCGCTACTCGTTTTCGTCTATTCGTTTCTATTTGCTAGTAACCACTACTCGTTTTAACTTGGTAGTACTCGCTATTCGTTTTTTTACTTGGTAGTACTCGCTATTCGTTTTTTTACTTGGTAGTACTCGCTACTCGTTTTAACTTGGTAGTAACTGCTACTCGTTTATACTTGGTAGTACTCGCTACTCGTTTTAACTTAGTAGTAACTGCTACTCGTTTTAACTTGGTAGGACTCGCTACTCGTTTTCGTCTATTCGTTTCTATTTGCTAGTAACCACTACTCGTTTTTACTTGGTAGTACTCGCTACTCGATTTTACTTAGTAGTAGTAGTTGCTACTTGTTCTACTAGGTAGTAACCTGCGTCAAAAATTTCAGTTCAGCTTCGGTTCGACCAATTTTTTTTTTAAACGGTTTATTAAGTTCACTTCACGTACAATATGAGTTGCGTTAAACCTTATATTGTGGTTCAAAAAATCTGGAGAATAAATACCGAATTGCTTTAATATAAGTCCTATGACGTATTTAAAACAAAAGTCATTAAGTGCAGCGTCACATTGATTTTCCGAATTTTCACACTTTGGTCTTTTCCATTCAGCTGCAAGCAACAAGGCGAGGCGGCGCTGGAGTCGAACAACGTTTTTCACCACCTTTTCTACGAGGGCGAGGTCGACATCTACTCCATAAAGGATCCGCTCAAGCGAAACGCGACCATCGGCTTCATCAACAACTTCGGACAGGTGAAAGAATTTGTCAATTTTCCGATTATAATGAGTTTAGCTTTGGTTTTAAAATACTTGACGCCTGGGGGGTGTTACGGTATGTGGGCGCTTAATTATGTTTCGTTATTGAAACTAATTTCTCCCGTGGGGTAATTTGCGATAATGTTACTGTTTTCATTTATGTAAGCGTTTAAATTTGTGCCATAATTTATTTTATATACAAAAACTCAATTTTTAAATGGTTTGATAAGCCCTTTTTTGTGTCATAACTTAGAAATGGGATGTGTGCCTAAATTACAACGATCATTG
The DNA here is from genome assembly GCF_963924565.1 of Ascidiella aspersa. NCBI lineage: Eukaryota > Metazoa > Chordata > Ascidiacea > Phlebobranchia > Ascidiidae > Ascidiella > Ascidiella aspersa. Next base: position 22,292,308 of record NC_139454.1, read on the forward strand.
CTTTATCGCTTTTATCGTGAGTGAAGTTAAGAAAGAAAAGAAAAATAGACAAAATGTTGCATTTCAAACTTTATGGACACATAAACATTGCCATTTTCACCAATAATAAACCTTTTTTATGGACTCATTCAGATTCCGAAGCAGCTTTTCAAGCGTCCTCACCCCCAGAAGAAAGCCAAGGTTGTCAAGCTGCTTCCCGACATCTCACCTGCAAGCTGCGACCGCGTGTTCTATCGCAACCTGGACAACCTTAAGCAGTCGGCCAATCCTATCAAAGGTACGTATCGTAGAGACTTTTCTGAATTAAAGTTTTCGTTAAATAGTTTTGTTAAAATGGGTCGCGGTATGAAAAAGGTGGAAAACCACTGTTTTAGGGGAACTATTAATTTTATAAAATATATCTATCCTAATTTTAATGTACAGGTGTCCATAAAGTCTCTTTACAATTTAAAAAAATATTAAAATGTGAAATGATGAGATATCGCAATGAGGTTTGTTTTGTGTTAATCAGTATTTCAGAAAGTTTCTATTGACACATTAAATACACTTCTAAACATTTAATCAACATTTAATTAAAAATGTCTTTACTTTATTTAATACACTTCTATATGGGCACCATTAGTTGCATGAAGCACATCTAAACGGTTAATTTAGAAATTTTGTCTGAAGCAATAAATTTTAGTGTCAATAAAAACTTTATGAAATACTGATTAACATAAAACAAACCTCATTGCGATATCTCATCATTTCATGTTTTAATATTTTTTTAAATTGTAAAGAGACTTTATGGACACCCTGTATTTTATAATTTATAATATGTTATCTTGGCTCGAGTATTTTTGTCTGAGATAAATCAATTATTAGTAAGCTGATCTATTTGATAGACCTTGACCTGAAAACATCTATTTAAACATTTTTTCCTCACACAGACGGACAGACCTGCATGGGTGTTCTTAAACTTTTGTTGTTTTTGTTTTAGAATCAGAATCGTTTTTTTTATAATAAAAATATGTTGAAACTTTTACCAATTTTTCCGCACAAATTAAAGCATATCCCGATGGATATTGACTACAAGCGATGGCTCTTTTTGAAGAGTATGCCTTATACTTATATCGTGGAAAAATCACCGAGAAAGCTTGACAATTAGGTGTTAATATGGCTGAATATTAATATTCATAAAAATTAATATATTTTCGCTAAAAGTGTGATTGCTGGATTGCAAAAGCCAATATAAGGACTGTACAAAAATTTCAGCTTATTAGTGGCACAATTTTCGGAGATATTACCCCAAAACAATCTCGGTGCGCCAAGTTCGCCTGGTAATCTATTTAATCGTATTGATCATTAATTGTTCACCTTCTTTTTTGCACTTCTACAATACAAAGCTCACTGAGTTGCGTCGTTTATGAAACTTATACCATATTTAAAACCAAAACTAGCCGCAAACTTTATTTTTCACCCAGAATTGCCGGGGCCGGTCGGGGTGATTGTACCCACCGAGAGGGACGTCCTGGCGGTGACCCAGGGGTCCCTGCTGGTCCCGCCCCAGCATACGCGCGCCCTCTCGTGGTCACACCATGACCGCAGTGTCCGAGTCGGCTACTACGAGAGCGAAAAACCGATCCAGGTCAGTAGTCCTTGAAAAATATTTTTTTTGGGGATTTTTTTGATTAACTAAATGATTACGATAAATATGTATTGGAAAGTGGCGGTTTTTGGTGTTTTTCTTTTTTAAATTTTGCGAAAATGTTACATGAAAACCAACATCACGATTTTATTGACTTAATTAAGTTTTCAAGTGACATAAATTAATAAATACAAAAATCAATAAATAAAAAATATTTTCACTGAAGTATTTAACGTAATGTAAGATTAATCGACATCGTAACAACCCTTTCAAAAAAATTTTTGTTCGTATTTTTTTAGTTAACTAAAGGTTCACGATGAGTATTTATTCGAACTGGGGGGATTATGGTTAGGATTTATAATATATGTAATTCTCATTTTCGATTTTGCGAAAATGTTACATAGATTAAAACCAACATCACGATTTTATTGGATTAAATTAGTTTTCAAATTTAATCCAATGATGACATAAATTATTGTAAAAAAATATGTTCACTAAAGTATACATTGGAAATACTTTCTAAACTAAGTAGAAGCGAACAAACTAAAAAGTTAAACTTTCAATTTGAGATTATACACTCGCGTTGTCACTGAGAAATAATTAAAAAAAACGTCCATGACAATATCACCGGTATGCCTCGACCAATAAAAAGTCAATTTATTTTCCTGGCGCGTTCTTTCTGTCGAACGGCGCCCACCCTTTACTGACGTCACCACTTCGTTACGTCATTAGATCTTTGAGAACCTGGGCTGCGGCGAGATCCTTTGCTGCTGTATGCCGACTGAGACCACGCTGATAACCGGGGATCGTAGCACCGTGGTGCATGTGTGGAGACTGCCCGGACTCAAGGACAGAAACAAGACCATGACACTCGTCAAGGTGGGTCTTGTCGTGTTTTTTTTTAATAATTTCCCTGCCGTACATCAGGCTTTGGGTTGCCACATATAGCAAACGCGGTACTAAGTAAAGGTACAAGTAACTCTATTTGAATTACTTGGCCTAGACTAGGACTTGCGCCAATCGCATAGAAGTAAGAATACAATCCAATTTAAAACAAGTCATTTTCTTTTAGAAAATAATAGCCTTTCAGTTTTGCCTTATTAGTAAAATTTAACTATGTTACGAAATTTGAGCTAAGGCTGAATACTTACCCAGAATTAAATGTCATTAATATACTTTACTTTTGGTTTATTACACACGAGTTAATTAAAGTTATATACGTAAACTGTTGCTGAAGTATATACTTCAAAAAAAAAGCATTACAACTTCATTTTTGCTTAAATCTGGCATTAATATCACTATTTTCGGCAGGTCTGTTTGTTTAAACGGTTACACCCCCAATTTGCCAAATAAAAGCACCAGGTTAAGAACTACTGTTTTACACAAATAGTAGAATTTTCGGTAAAAGCAAAAACTACGTTTGCAAACTAATTTTTTGCGCCTTTCCATTCATGAATAAAACTAAAATAAAAATTATTTAGTTCGTCGAACGAGAAAATGAGAAAGTACCTAGAATTGGCCTTAAAATGACGTGCCGTCAATATCCCAACCTTTTCCTTTGTGCTTCCAGTCTCTGTACGGCCACACTGGGCCGGTGACGAGCGTGTGCGCATGCGCGCTGTACGGTATCGTGGTAACGGGGTCGGAGGACGGCTCTTGTATCCTCTGGGATCTTAACCACCTCGCATTCATCCGACAGCTTGAACATGAGAAGACGACCAACGGTGTCTCGCACATCTGCATCAACAGCAAGACCGTGAGTACTATATGGCTGCATGGCTATGACGCCCAAAGCTGAACTTAGCGAAATCGCAAGCCCACAAAGAAATTAAAAATAAATCAAAGAAAAAGTACTATGGCTGGCTTGTATGGATGGTTTTTGTAGGGGGATGCGAAGTCGGGTAAAACAACCCGAGACCGACTTCGGCCAAAAATATAAACTCGATTCCAAATTAGAGCCGATTTCTTTGAGTCTAGAAGCCAGCCTTGGCCCTATACAGTAATGGTTTTTAAAACTGGGCCCGTGTACACCTTCGGGTTACGAGAACTAGTTTTAGCCTTTCCTAAGGCCTAATTGAAATATTAGTGCCAATATTTATTAATATAATGAATTTTAAAAAAAAAAAAAAAATAGTTTATTTAAAAATAAACGATTTGGCACCTTCTTAAATATATTAGACTACATTTTAGTTTCACATTTGCTAAACCGAAAACAGCAATATATGAAGTTTCTATTGCGTCAATTTATAACGTAGATTCTAAAAAAATGTATGCCTTCCCTGGTCCACGCAAACCAAGAAACTATTTAGAAGTCCCCGTTAAAAAACTTTCAGATTCCCTGCTCTACAACCTGTATTGCACTCATTCACGTAACTAAAATAGGGTAATTAAAACTTCATTTAACCCACAATAGTAACATAATACGTGATTTAAAAATATTCCACCATATGCTACTCAACCTTTGCAATTTAAAATTGGACGCCCTATCAGTTTCGAATTTAGTCTGCACATGCGCACGCCGGACTCGGACTCTGGTAGTTGTCGTCTTACTCGAGTTCCGAGTCCGACTGATATGACTTCAGACCTTACTTGTTAAGTTTGATGACGCATTTTTTCAAAACGTGAGCAAGGGGGCAAATAATATGTTTAGAGCCAATGAAAGAAGGCCATCACTCACGAACGGTTAAGAACGTCTGTTCTAGACTATACAACAGTAGGATAACTAATACTCGGATTGTTTCCTTTCAAAAACGCTCGTTTGTTACGTCACACAGGGCGACATAGTGACGTGTGCGGGAGCGGACCTGTGCCTGTGGTCGGTGAATGGTGAGCTAATCGCCCAGGCCAGCGCCTTGTCGTTCAACTCGCGCCATCAGATGATCACCGCACTCGCCGTGTGCAGCCTCAACGAGTGGGACCCGGACTCGGTGGTTGCAACGGGTCATGCCGACGGATACGTTCGGGTGAGTTTGATTTTAACTCGAAAATTTTCACGCATTAGTTTTGTTTTTTTCTTTTAACTCGAAAGTTGGTGTTTTTTTTGTTCTTTTCCGCTGTTTAACGTTTTTGTATAGTTAGTATTATTTAATTCAAGCTTCACAATTCAACTTCACTATCATTTATCTGGAAATATTTGTTCTTCGGAAGCTAACTTCAACAAATATCATAAAATATTTGGTTTACAATGCTTCGCATATTATATATCTGCTTTGTATTACATGTACTGGAGTTTTGCTATGGAGTTTGATTGGTTTATTAAAAATGGCAAAAAAATATTGTTTTTTTCCGACGATTATGTGCATTTTAGTAAAAAAGTGTCACAGTTTAACTCTAAAGGTGTGCTTGGCGCCAAAAATATCTGTATTTTTATAGGTTAATTCTTAATATTTCTTGTGTTTTGTTAGTCGTTACCCTGACGTGCTGCTAAAAATTAAGTTACAAACATTTAAAATGTGCCAGTTTCTCTTTCAAATATACCGCAAAAAAACTTAACTTAATAGCTTAAATGCAATGCTTTGATATTTCACCCACAAACTGTAAAAACGTTGTCTGTTTAGTTTTGGTCGCTGGATCACCTCAAGGTCACCGACACTGTGACCTCTCTGATTGACGTCACTTCGAACCCCGGAAAGCCAAAGGTATTGGATTTAAAGAGAAATACTTTATAAACTCCAGCAAAAGTTGTAGTTATATTCAGGGGCGGATCCACGATTTTGCTGAAGATCGGAATAAGTTACACCATATTATGACGTCATAAACAAGCAACTATGGATGTCCGATACTAGTAGACCTTTAATTCCGATACCGATACCCGGTATTTTATACATAAGTGTAGCAAACCAATACGATACCAAATGACGTCATAAATATTCTAAAACAAGCGACCCAATATGACACCAAATGACGTCATAAATATTCTAAAACAAGCGACCCAATACGATACCAAATGACGTCATAAATATTCTAAAACAAGCGACCCAATATGACACCAAATGACGTCATAAATATTCTTAAACAAGCGACCCAATATGATACCAAATGACGTCATAAATATTCTTAAACAAGCGACCCAATATGACACCAAATGACGTCATAAATATTCTAAAACAAGCGACCCAATACGATACCAAATGACGTCATAAATATTCTTAAACAAGCAATATAAATGCGATTGAAACGTGCAAAGGCCATTATGTTTTCAAGTTGTTAGGCAAATTTTGCTTTAACGTTAGGAAGTTTTGTTAGTCAGTTAGCTAATCGAGTGTAAATATATTCAATTCGGTTCAGACAGGTTCGTGTGTTGGAGAGATAAATTTGACCATTTTTGTAGTTTCGAATATTAAGTAATCGACCTAAATGGAGTTGTCAATAGTTTGTGGGTTATTTTACTTTCTGTTTCGAAAAACCTAATTTTTTTTAATTTTTTGCGAGACGAGCTCAATTTAAATAACAGTTTTGTCAACTTGGACTTGGACGAAAAAGTAATCCCCCTTCATCAACTATTATGTACACAAACATATTTTATATATGACAACAGTAAGCGCTATTAAACTGTTTGCACTTCGGGCGACGTTTTTCCATTCAGCCTTACGACATGTTTATCAAAATCAACTTGATAAATGTTGACATTCAAGCACCAGCAATTTGTTGTGTTACTAATGCAAAAAGTTTATGTAATTATAACAGGTAATGGCTTCAGTTTGCAGTGTTGTAAACAAGTCATTTCAAAATGACTTCAGTCCCAGTCAAGTCATTTGAAAAATAACTTAAGTCCAAGTCAATAACAAGTCAAGTCCCAGTCAAGTCAATATGACATCAAGTCAATTTCAAGTCGTGTCACTGACATAAAAGTAAACTGTCAAACCATTTAAATTGGTAAACTCGTCCGATTACGAGCAACAATTTAACTAAAAAATAACACAAACGCAATATACAGCAATAAGAGTGTTTAATGTGCAAAACTTGAGATAAAATTGAATGAAAAACACTTCAATGACTAAAAGTCCAAGTCAAGTCATTTGTCCAAAAGACTTATATTAAGTCAAGTCATTTAAAAACAGTGACTTAAGTATACTAAATGATTTTAGTCTTTACAACACTGTCAGTTTGTTTATGATTAAACTGGAGTAACACGACCAAAGCTAATCGCTCTTGTCTTCAGGATGTGATCAGTCTTCGCGGCCTCAACCCCGACACCGTGTCTCTCACCTCGATTGGGGAAATCACCGAACTACCCTGGAACGACGTACCCCCGGTGGAGGTGGCGGCCAGCTCTGACCCCCCTGACCAAGCATCCCCCGAAAAGCCAGGCCTGGACGGCGGCGCCGATGCCAAAAGTAAATTTGCGTTAGGGTTTTGTGTTTGGAGTTGCTCAATCTGCGAAAATCCTGCAATGCGTTGACTTAAAAAATAGATTTTTGTGGATGCCACCGAACTGAAATCCAGAAAAACTCATCGGAAAAAAAGTCACAAAATAAAAACTTTTTTTTTATTGTCTCACTAAACAAGCAACACCAAGCTTGGTAATATTTTTTTTGTTTCACGTTTGACATTCCAGCAATTGTACCTTTGTTAGACAGGCAAAGCACTAAAATAATGAAAACTCGCCAATATTTGCTCCAGTGTTTTTGTTCCTCGCACAAATGCGGTTCGCATTTTTAAGCCGCGTCATGTTTTTTTTTTATTTTTGTAAAAAGCAGTTTCCCCGTTGCAGGTTTTGTTTGGAAAACGCAGCTTGTCCTGAAAGGAAAGCTCGAAGTTTCTCCTTTTCCCAATCAAGCCGGCCATTCGGTTCTGCCTAAAGTGACCAGCATTACTGTATCAAAGTAGGTGCTTTGAAGTTAGTTCATAAATATGTTTCATTTCTAAACGGAGTCAAGGATCGAAATGCGTTAGTAAAGTTAAGACAGGACTCAAAATCAAACTGATTAATTTCCTTTTTAAAACCGAGTTTAAGTTTTTTGTAAAGTAAATTCCAAAATATTGCTACGGCTAACGTCCAGGGTAAGTAATCACAATATTTATAGCCTGTTTTGCCATGAAATGACATTTTTCGAAATTTTACAAACCTCTAATTAAAATAAAATAAAAAATATTGCCCGGAACGGTCAAAGTTTTAAGGGAGCCTATTCGTCCTAATAATTTTGTTACTAAATTTAAGATCCTCTGGCTTAGAGTCTGGTATCCAGATAAATTTATAAAAGATAAGCGATTTTGATAAAGATTGGCAATTTCATTTTGCCAAAGCTTTGCCATAATTGGCTGTGATTGTTTTCAGAGCACAATAGCATCAAAAGGGTGGGGCTTCGGCTCTATTTTCCACATTTTAAATGTTGTTTGAAATTTCAGTCCCCTTTGAGGTATTTCAATGGACGTTGACCTCGCAGTATTACATTTTACTTCAAGTACTTGAAATAATGATCTATGTTTTTCAGGGACCATCAGAAATTTTACGTCGGCGACGAACAGGGCCGCGTATTTTCCTGGACTTCAAGTTAATCCGGCGCCGATCGGATTATCCCGCTCGCGTCGCCAAAAAAAAACTTTTAATACAACTCGTTCGAGGTGCAATAGCGGACTTTTTTTATTGTGAAAAAGTCACCAGATTCTGCTGTCCCAAAACTACTAGTCAAAAAAGCAAAACAAAGTATTTTAACCCGTTTTTTTACATTCAACAATGCAGTGGTATTGCTATTAAATAGAGTAACTAGTGTCAGTGTTTTTATGCAAATTGCTTCATTTTTTCCCGTGCCATGCTTGCTTGTATCTGCTTTTATTTATTCGTATTTTCTTTTTTCGCTATGCGTCGACGTCGTGCACTGTTTTCCCCAACTTTATTTTTCTCTCTCTCTCTCCCCTCTATAGTCCATTATCTTGTTGCGTCTCCTCGCCCTATCCATGATTTTCATATTACAATAAACTGTCGTGAAGATTTTTTTTCGAGTCGCGCTGTTTATGAGTTAAAAGAGGCTTATGAGCCGATTACAACATAAATGAGGCAGAGATTGTGTCTTCGAATTGAATTTAGAGTCTAATTAACTTTGCAAAAAATACCACTTCAGGTCCCAATCCAAATAATTAATTGGGGACACACACAATAAGACCTAAACAGCAGCAACACATAAAGCAGAGAAATCAATATAATGCCGTAGTATTAATACCAACGAAATAATAAATCCAAATACGTAGTAATATCCACGACAGAATAATAACTTAATCGTCTGAATAAGACATAAACCTGTCGGAATAGGTCCCAAATTCAATGAGGCCTCAATGGCCAAAAATGCCCGAAGCTGTCGGTACAGGGTACGTTACGATAGGTGACCATGCGTCTGGCATCGGCCGTTTTGGTGTCGACGTTTGGGAGCCCTAGTTTGAATGGCGACGGTATTACGACTTTACTAAGGCTTGGCTGTTTTGGTATTGATTTTTTTGGCTTAGGGTTGACATTTTTAGGGGAGTTAAGTATGGACTTTTAGGGGTGGAGTTTGGGGTTAGGAAAAGTGTTGTATAGGCTTGATTCTGGCCATTTAGTATAAAAAACAACTTACTCGCCAAATAGCTTTGCCGCGGGCCATTAAAACTACTATTTAGGAGCGCGCCAAAATGAACTTTCATCCAAAAACATCCTTAATTTGCAGTGAGAAAACTATTAGATATTCTATACACTACTCTATGGAATGATGCCCTTACAAAAAAGTAAAGATAATAATAACGCAAACAGCGAAAATTGGAATATGTATAGCTTGACTTATCAAAGTATTTGTAGTAGTTTCATGCTGAAGTAAGTAAACTGCTGTTTTGACAGGTTCAGGTTTGTTGTTTAACTATGTAGTGGTCAGCAACATACTTTCCAAGGGCATTCAACAAACCGCGTATGTAATGATTAAAGGAGACACTAACCCAATCTAATAAATTTAATAAGTCTAATTAAATAAAGGGTAAATGACGGATTGGTTGAACTTAGATAGATAGTAAATTCCGTTAAAATTTAATTATTCAACAATTTATGCCCATTTTTCACTGACAAGCCAACAACCCGACTGGTTTGTTTTTGTGTAGTGTTTACACCTGACAATTACAGTGTACAGTGTACACCCCACGCGCAGCAAGCGTGTTTTCACCACGTGATTTCTGGCATGATCGACTGATTGTGTAATGTCTAGCAATTACAGAACAATTGCGTCATGTGCTTCCTGCATAAGTGTAACCTGTGGCGTTCTGCGAGTACTGTGACTGCAAAGGGGTTTAAAAGAAAGTCTAATCATTTCACAACGACTTGATAAAGGTGAAAGCGCAGCAGAGTAGCTTTAATTTTAAGCTTTCCTTAGGTGAAGGTAAACACATTTCTATTGATTTAAGAACTACGGAACGAGCTGTTGGCAACGCAGTAGAGTAGCCCTGCAAAAAGCTTTCGTTAGTAACTGCTGATCTAGGTTGTGAAGTTTGCGTTAAAGCTCGTACTGCGTTCATTGGGTTTCATATTTCGACAGAGCAAAGTAATTCTTACCATAATCCTTGTTTAATCATCGGTTTGGTCATTTCACCATCTGTCAGTGTTGTAAACAAGTCATTTTAAAAAGACTTAAGTCCCAGTCAAGTTATTTGTAAAATAACTTAAGTCCAAGTCAAGTCCAAGTCTAAGTCATCAGTTGCGCAAGTCAAGTCCCAGTCAAGGCATAATTAGAGCAAATCAACTTCAAGTCATGTCCTTGTCATAAAAATAACACGTTAAACCCATTAGAATTTTAACTCGTATGATTATGAACAATAACTGAACTAAAAAATAAGAAAAAGGGAACATAGAGCAAGCAATTTGTTTTTTGTGCAAAAATTTGGACTTTATTTGAAAAAATACTTCAAGAAATGCTTTATTTCAACCCAAGTCATTTGTTTAAAAGACTTAAGTCAAGTTAAGTCATTTGTCCGAAAGACTTAAGTCAAGTCAAATCATTTAAAAACACTGACTTAAGTGCACTTAAGTCAAGTCATTGACTTAAGTCATTACAACACTGCCAACTGTCAGACAAAAAACAGACATTTTTGAGTATGGCCATCAATAAGGAAATGTAGATGTCTAACTCAAGATTGCTATAGCGACCTAAACTAGTGTTTCTCAAACTTTTTTCACGCGGAACAGATATCAAGCAAAAGTTTAACAGCGAAGCTTTGGTGAACTCATTCTCTTTTGTAAACTTTTTGCAAGCTTGAAGGGAACAAAACACAAATATGACTAAACATTAGTAAGTTCAAATTTATTTGATATAAGCCAAATCAACGTGTATATGTACGCCCCGGTAATCAAGAACGAATTTCGATTTTTATTGCGGGGTCAGGGGGGATTGGACATTTTCGTCAGAAACGAAGTCATGCAATTAAGTCATAATGTGACGTCGTAATACAAGTAGCCCGAGGAAACTTCTTGCTCCCTGCGGTAAACTCGTGCCACGTTAATAGGTCGTTGAAGCCCAAACGCCACGCAGTGCGTTTACCCTGCAATACTTGGCCGAAACATGCCGCCTAAAACCAAAACATGCTGCCTAATACCAAAACATGCCGCCTAATACCAAAACATGCCGCCTAATATTATCATAATGCAACTCTAACAGCTTAAGTTTACTTGCGATCGGAAACAACTAAAAATAAAATACTTTTTAAACGACTAATAGAAATCGAGCACATTACAATGGATCATATCATATAAATGGCGGAGTACATAATGCGAGGAAAATTGACCTTTATCCATTTAAGTCACCTGATAATTAGTTACACTTGACACTTACACCATTTTTTCCCTTCGTTATGGTGATACGAGAAACCGAAAACCAATGAAGGCAGTCGGGCTTTGGGAGAGCTTGAACATCATTTGGAGACTTTTGCAATTTACGTTCCAGCCCCTTTTTAGACGTTGGACGCTTTTTATTGATTTACGTATTTTATTGTTGTACTTACAGTTCGTTAATATTATTACAGTATCGACACTCCGTGTAGCGCTTGGCATTCGGCAGGTCTTTTAAGCTGTAGTTTTGGCGTAACAGTAACACCTCGGCAACGTTAAACTTAAACAAAATAAACAAACTGTCGACGCTTTTAAGGTTACTGCTTTATGACGTCACGTTAAAATGTAAATTTGTGACGTCACGTATGAAAATAACTGTTATGTCCCCTACTCCCCCCAAAAAGAAAATTCCTGAATCCGGGCCTGGGCTACTCATATTGTGAAACTCGACTAAACAGAATACCGAGAGAAAAATTAAAATTTAAGATTATTGCGTTGGATAGGGTTTGATAAAAGCCTAAATGGATCCTTGCACACTCGAAATCTGACTGTCTGTACAATACTATCTGCATTTTTAAAAGAAAAACTATACACGTTATTACTTGTAGGTTTTAGAGTGTTCTTTCTAGGAAACTTAGAGCTGATTTAAGATGAAAGTTATTGGAAGTGGCTTTATGAAAACGGGAACAAAGTCGTTAAGCCGTGCGCTAACGATTCTCGGCTACAAGACATACCATATAGATGAGCAGATGTTTTACTTGGGAGACCAGCTGCTGAAAGCGCTAAACGAAGGTTGCACGACCGAAGAGTTTCGCGAAATGTTTAAGGACGTTGATGCGATCACCGATCTACCTTCGGCCAAACTTTGGGAGCAAATTCACGAAGCTTTTCCCGACGCCAAGGTATACCTGGAGATTTTTTTCTTTTTTTGTCCAAGAGAAATCTGTTTTGTATAACTTGTACTTTGATTGCGAAGATCAAGGTTTTCAAAAAATAAAAGGTAACTGGCTTTAATATGTCATTATTACTGGTGGCACGCTAACCAGGGGTGTGGGGTTCGGACTCGGGTCTCCAAGGAGTCCGTTTATTTTGCTGGATTCAGATTCGGTACTTAAGTTAGACTGCGTAAAACTACCCGAGTCCGACGTGCGCATGCGCAGTACCAAGTTTCGAAATTATTGAGGCTGAAAAATAAATTGTGAAATAGCACGTGAAGGAAAAAAATATGAAAGATGAAATAGCACGTGGTAGAATATAAAGCACCTATTGTGGAGAAATGAATTATACGACACCCGTAGGAGTGGTTTGCCGAATATCCACCTTATTTTAGTTTTGTAAATGGTTGAAAATCAGGTGTACAGTCGGAGCCGGACTTATGGCTCGGTGTAACCGATTCATTTGGCCGGAGTCGTACTCTAGTCATTTTTAACCGACTTCACAGTCCTGACGTTAACAAAGTATATGGCGAATATGATCATTCAAATTACGAGTTGATTTAAAATTGTGTTTTTATTATTTAAACGAACGCCGATACGGATACGAAATATTACTCCGACTATACATTAGATTACACAGTTTCATTAACAACCACATCCTAAAGACTGCTAACCGAACAAATATGGATAATCTTCTCTTTTTTCTTTGCAGATAATCCACTGCGAGCGAGCAACTGACGAGGAGTGGACAAGAAGTTTCGAGAACCATATCAACTCTTTTAGAGAAAAAAGATTTTTCCAGCTGCTTACGCTTATTACACCCGCAGGATGGAGATTGAGAAACTTTATCGGTGCTACATGTAAGTAATCAATAAATTAACATCCATTAGGGCGATTGATGCATAGAAAAACAATGTAGACCAGCTGCATATAGAATTTGTAAAAGCCACATCCCACAATTGTTTACCTGTCTATTTTCGGTCTTTAACGCATAACATCTTGCTTTTTAAGTCAAACCCCTTTAGCCATACTAAAAACTCGGAAAAAAATGTCATTTGTTCTTATCTGTTTAAGACAGGGGTTCTTAAACTTTTTTTACCGCGGACCCCTAAAATATTTTTTTGCTTTGCATGGATCCCGGTAGGCAAGAAATTCTCAAAAATGACGTCACAATACAAATAAATTTCATAACTCTGTTTATTTCGGTCCGAAAAATGTGAAAGTTAAATGGAGTCTAACTATACATTCAGTGCAAAACCGTTTAATTTTTAATTAAAGTGTTTTCTTTTAAAAATTAATTACTTTAAGTATACACTAGTTCTTTAATTAGGCCTTCATGGACCCTCTTAAACTAGTTCATGGATCCCCAAGGGGTCCATGGACCCCAGTTTAAGAACCCCTGGTTTAAGATTCGTTGTCTTGTATCCGTTAAACTGCCTCAGCTGATATAAAATCATGCAGGGATTTCCGATACTTGACATTTTACTCCGTTACCGATACCCGATATTTTGGACAAAAAGTATCGCTTATCGATCCAACAACAAACGACGTTAAAAAAGATGAAATTAGAACGTATGGAGTTATTTTTTCCAGATTAGTTTGCAATGTTTAGTTACAGCTGTTAACCTATTAATTTTTAAAAAAATTCCTTTTAAAGATAAAAATACCGCATTGAATTTCGAATCCTCGCTGAGATTCCTATATTTATTTGTATCGGACTGGCATCGATACTATCCTACTATCGAACGAAGACCGATATTACCACTTGGCATCAGGTATCGGCTCCGATCCGATATTATCGAACATCCTTAATCACTAAACATGAAAAAAGTCACAATTCATACTTCTAAAGTTGTCTTTTTTTTGTTTCTAATGCTGTTGAAATCTCCACAGTTGACCTTCTCGAGGTGCATGTGCGCCGTTTGTAAATAGTCTTGGCTTCGTCGCGACGCTCAAACGCTTGTTCACTAATCAAATAACCATTGCACTTAATTGCACATAAAAATGGCGACCGCATCATAAGCATTTTGGCCGGATAGATAACTTTTACCATCGGGCCATTTTTTTTTCAGTGCGAGTGGCCGTTTCCGCGCCGGAACCAAGCTTGTTTTCAGGTACACCTCCTAATCTCCAGGTGGCCACGATGAGATACCGGGAACATAATTCCAGAGTGCGCCAGGTAAGATGAGTATTATAAACAGATATACGCAATTGATTCGGCCAATAAATGCTATGGCACTGTAGATCCCCTTCTATGAGGTTGCTTGTACTAACAGATTGAGCAAGCATTGGCGCATGGTTGTTTCTCGACTCGTTCCCTTCTGAGCCTGCATAGCTCAGTTGGTAGAGCGACGGTCCCGGCTTGACCGGAGGTCGTGAGTTCGAACCTCACTGCAGGCTAGTTGTTTTTCTAGTCTGCTCTGCTTGCATCATAGATCAACAGATTCGGTGAGTCTGCGATGGCTTTCGGTGTATTGATTCGGCCAGCTTAGAATTAATTTCATAACAACAAGTTACGTTAGAGAGCCGCGTTACAATTTTGTACGAAAACTTGCAACCATAGACCTTCAATGAACAAATTAGCAAACTGAAAGTATAATCATCCTATTATTTTAAAATTCCCGAAAACACATATTCTGCGTTGACAATCTGTCAATTCCTTTTACTGCTATTTGACTCTGGTAATTTCATATAAATGGTGTATTTTTGATATGTATCATTTCAATGCGTAATTGTTCGCATTTCAATGCGTAATTTGTTCAATTCTTAAGTTAGGTCAAATGTAATCTGAGTGTATCAGTAAAAAATAATTAAACGAAAAACGATTAAAAACAAGCGCTACAGCGCCTTTACATTTATTGGACTTTGACCTAATAAAAATTGAATATTTGCATGAGGTCATCTCAAGTAGGTTTTCACGTTTACTTGTTAAGTTGTGTTATTTTACAAAAAAGGAGGTGGAATATTTTAACAAATTTTCAGATCGCTCCGAAGAATAAAACGCTCTTCTTCGACCCCAAAGACGGTTGGGAACCTCTCTGCGAGTTTTTAGAAGTTGCTGTACCCCAAGAACCATTTCCACACCTCAACAAGAAAGGCTCAGTTAGTAAAGACATGGCCAATTCCCAACTGTTTAAACGGTTACGCAGAGAAATGAGTATTGCCGTTCCATCGCTGACAGTGTTATGTGCATTACTTGTTTACTATTTGTTGTGATTCTTTTTTGAACCGTTTCGCTTCATGATTAAACTTTGATGTTTTAAAAAATACAAATTTCGCCCAAATGATTTTGGTGGAAAAACAACATCATTCCAAGCAGCCTTATGCAAACTCTGGGCTATTCGCGTACCAAATGCAATTATTGAAATAAATAACAACATATTTCTTTCTAGTAAAAAAAACAGAGGATATAGCATTTTAAGAGGATCCAAAAAAACTTGCAAACAGCAACAATAAGTGGTAGTGACAAAATATTAAAGTTGCAACTACAGAAGAGCCACAAACAAATGGAGTACACCAATAACAGTTCAAGCAGTGCTGAATCATCTTTATTATGTGTGAGTTCAGAGTTATCACCACAAGAAGACACATCAAGCAATGTTTCTTTGGAACCCTGATTTTGTAACATTAAATGCTCCTAAAAAATTGATAGAAAATACTCATGTTTGCCAAGTTTTAGACGGGTTGACAACACTGCCACAATGATAATGGCTGCATTTGTTAAAACTTACAGTGGCAACAAACCCAATGATTTTCTTTTATATCGGTCTAGAAAATGCAGATCCAGAATTGCAAAAATATTACAAATATCTCAAGACATATTTTCCAAGGTTTCAGGAAATCCACCCAATTTCATTTCTCTCCATTAGGACGATAAGCTCACTAAAACAAGACTGGGCACCCAAGTTGAAGCTTTGTCTGCGATAACTTCAGGTTCACCAAATTATTCTGATGGAAAGCTGCTTGGGCTTGACTTTGGAAAAGCTGCTTTGGGCTTGGCTTTTGGAGTTATGGGGATTAACCGAAAAAAACGAAGCTTTTTTTTGAGTATTTAAAGTATGATAAGCAGGTTGCAGAGGTTGCCTACAACAAATTCAGAAAAAAGTATCATTTTTATAGATGAAGCCCCGAAAATTTAGAACCTCCTCCTTAAGCAGTTGTTCTTTTGAACGGTCGCATAGGGGACTTACGAAATATTGCCCTATAGTGCTTACGGGAAACTGTAGTGGCCTTTTCTATGGATCGCCTTTGGCAAAAATGCAACATGAGAAACGAAAAGCCGACGTGCCAAAACCAGTCACACGAAAAACAAATATACAAACATTTAAATTTCTTAACGACATGCATCGTTAACCATATTTAAATTACAAATTAAAACTTAACTGTAAATTTATCAAAGAGTATAAACGCAGTTGCTGACCTATTCTAGGTTCTTACGCAGACCCTAGGCCTGAAACAATCAATAACCCATAATATAATACAGAGACTATTTGCTGGAAATTATTCAATCTATTGCGCTTAAATGGTTTAAAATAAATCGAATCAAGCATTGGAGTTGTCGCTTTCCTTATTTTTTTCGCATTCGAAACATGCCCAAAGATTTATAGCATAACGCAGAAAAGCAACTATAGTTTTATGGGTGTTATTTTTCACTCAGTTTCTGTGTCTTAAAAACAATTTCCACCCGTCAACAATATTGTAGTTTCGCCATTTATAATTTTAAATCGCATACAACCGATTTAAGAATACGTACTCGAAAAAAACAAAAACAACAACAACAACAACAACTATGCTGTAAAACCAAATTTCCCAAATTGGCGATATAAGGCGTTATATTTTACGATTGGTCTGCTTAGCAAAAACGTTATAAAAACATGTTTAATGCAGCAGTCGTTATCAATCTCGACTGACAAAGCAAAACGCATAAAACATAAATTTAATTTTGTTCACTACTGTGTGTTTTAATCATAAGCCAAAGTACTAAACCTAAAAGTGGTCTACAGCGAAATTTATTTTTTTAATATCCTAAACATTTTAAAATCTCCACATAAGGCACTGTAGTTTGGGCACGTGTTGTTAACTGTAAATATGTTCACGCTTAAGGGATAAATTTAGGCTCTGTAGTTCCCCCACAACTCAACACTATTTTGAAAAAAGCGTTACGCTTGACATTATAGGATTTCAAGGTACGCCGCCATTTTTACCTCAAGATTTAGAAAGTATTCCACATCGTTGTTTTCACCATTTTTAGAAATTCAAGTTAATAATAGCGTATAACAAAACTTATGTCTAAAATGAATTGATTATAGCATTAACGGCCGCAATGTTTTTTTTAATGAAACAAGCTGGAATAGTGGTGTAGTTTAAAAAGATCATATTAACTGTTTTAATTAATAGATTCAACATGCTCAAGTAAAGACCATTTGGCAGTGTAACGTATCTTAAAAAATTCCTTAGCAAGTACCAATGTAAAACCTATACCATAGGATTGTATTGCAAATTGCAGAAAGGAATCACAATTTTATTTATCAATATATTTAGTAAGTCCTATGAAACTGGCAATTTTTTTTCAACAAAATATAGCTAAGTTTTGCACCAGAGAAATATTCTTGTTAATAAACTACAAATCTTAATTTTAGGAAGTATGCTGCGGACCAAAAGAGTTAATTAAACTGGCGGAACGAATTGAACTCACCGGCGGTAATTTGTTACACCTTGGTTTAGATTAACATATTTGTTAAATAGTTTTGTCTTAAATAATAAGGAAAATGTTTTTATGTTAGTTTTTAGGACAAAAGTAACAGTCCTAATAATGGAGCTCTTCACTTGAAGTCACATGTCACTTGCTTTTCCAGACACTCTTAACGCGATAATTTTAGTTTCAGAAATTCCCCATCAACTCTAATAGGCTATCGGTTTCGAAAAGGCGAGAAGGTCAATAATCTAGGATTTCAGAATAAAAAGCAATTTTTTTCCCGGGGTTTACAAAATGTATCGCGTCGCTTGATTTAGAGTCAGAATATACTTGGCCGGTTGCTATATAGTTAACAGTAGTTGTTTGTTTCCACCATTCTCAGGAATACAGGATAAAAAGAGTACAGTAAAGACTATAGAACAGGGGTGGGCAATTATTTTTAACCGCGGGCCGCATGAGAATTTTAAAATGTTGTGGCGGGCCGGGTCAAAAAAGAGGATCTCAATTACACGCAATGTGACGTCATACACTGACGGTATTCAGTAAAACAACTAAGCTAACGAATTTGTTATTATGTTTGGAGTTGTGCATAAATGGGCGATTTAAATAAATTTTAAAAAGCCACAATACGTCACGCGAAACGCGAAAAAATTGCGATTATATTTGTTTTAAAATGCAAACTTTAATTTAGATTTAGAAGGTTTGGAAAACGGTCGCTATTTCGTTCATATTTTAAAGACGAAATACTTCGACGCGCAAAAATATACAAATATTAGGCTAAGTTTGTTAAACTTTCATTGGAGAGAGTGTCACAGTGCAGAGGACGCTATTTGCCTGTAGAGTTGCCAAAAATCGCGTAGAACCTACGAGAAAGACAGAAGAGATTCGCGCTAAGCGCGAAAACAATTTCCGTTTTAGTTTTTAAAACAAGCTAAAAATCAAATTTGGCGGGGTCATGACTAGATCCGTCCCTGACAAAAATGTTTACGATACAACCAAACATGTAGAAACTCGCCCTTGTTTTCAGTTAGCCTATGTATTTTAATAAAAATAAGCCGCGGGCCGGATTAAACTGCTTGGCGGGCCGTATGTTGCCCAGGTTTGCTATAGAACCATGCAGACATGCGAAACAAGTTATTGGCTTATATTAAGACTTGAATGGTTTTCATATGGTTTTGTCGCAATTCTTTTTCAATAAGGTTAGTTAATAACGGTGTTTAAAAAGGCTATATTATTCGTGTCCGATGTTACTTGTCGTTTTACTCTGGTAGCGATACCAGATGGTTTACATAAAATATCACGATCTGATCCAAACCAAATGGCGTATCTACTATCTCCAAACAAGCGAGCGAGATCCAATGAAACCATTCAAAGGCAAAAATACTTTTCAATGTGGAAATTGCTGTTATAGCATTGCTTATCAAGGCTTAAGTTTCTATTGACCCTTATATCGTAGAAGTATCGATACTACCGCTTGATAAGGCTATTGACGCCGATCCGATATTATCAGACATCCCTATTTACTGTACTTTAGTACTATTCAGTAATAGATTTAAATTTTAAGGGTAGGCTTTATCTTAAAACTAAAAGCAGCGACAGTTTTGATTGCAATTACACTGCAAATAACTTATTAATTGGAAATTGTTGTTATTTCATTGATGATGATTTTACCATAACTTAAAAGTCTAGTACTTTTAGGAATGTTGGATATTTGAATAAAAGTTACAATCTGTATAGGAAAATGAACAACAGCCAGTTAGCGACGTTTAATTCAACAGAACCATGGCGAAAGTTTCTCGAGCAAGCCGCGTGGGCTGCACTGACCGCTTCATCACTTTACCTTGTTGTGGTTCTCGTAATGTTCGAGATTTGTGGTTCTCGTAATGTTTCGAGAAACAGTGGACTTCGTGTTTCGGCAAAAACCCGATGTGCATTCTGGCGGCGGTATTTTCGCTGCTTAGAAATGCCTCCTTACAAATTGAGCTGAGTTTTAGTACACAGAGCGACGCAGTCTGTCAGACATTCATGTTTCTGAATTTTTCGCTGAACAGCCTAAACCTGCTGGCGGTGTACTGCATGCTGTGGACTCGACAAAGGAACCTTTACAAAGATGTCGTACTTCGGTACCTCCTAACGCCTTGCTACCGAGTTCTCAATGTCGCCGTCTTGGTCGGGCTTACAGTTGCCATGGTTGTCCTGACGTCACTCGTATTCGTGGTACTCAAACTTGTGACGTCACCGTTAGGGTGCACGATCGTCACGGCGCACGGGTCTTTGCGCGTCGGAATCGTGGGGGCATGTTTTGGTGGGCTGGTGACAATACAATGCGCACTTCTGGGCCTTATGCTTTGTCCACTCTTCCGTCATTACGGAATCGCTAAGAGCTGCTGTTGCAGTAAAGGAACCATTAAAGACGGTAGCAGCAAAATACAGGTAAAATTGTTATATACTTTTTTTCTTTCGGTGTACTATTGATATGTAAGCCGTAATCGTTGGTCAAAAAGCAGCTTCAGAAGGGCTAGATTTCAGTTGTAAACACACATATGTATGTTCAGGTTTCATTGAGGTAAAATTGTTGCTAGAATTTCGATTTCTGTAGTGGGAAAAACTTCGAAATGTTTCAACCGAATTCGATCCAATCTGGCAAAAAATATAATAAAGTACATCCAGTGATAAAAGTAGGTCCAAATAAGGGATCGTAAAGGAGTTTCTGTAATATATTAGGTATGCCGAACCGGTAAAAAAATATTTAAATATTTCCTAAATTTTTTTTGTAAATTATTTTTTACCCAGCCACCGGTCATCTTCTAGAATTTATTTGAAATTTGATTTAAGTTGGACATTTGTGCACTACATTAAAACGATAATCTTAACTTTTCTACAAATTTACTTGATGTTATGGCTTGCTATGGTTTAACCTTTTTGAAAGTCTTCAGGCCTTCCGGCAGGAAATTATTCTGCATTAACTCCTGGTTACATCAAAAATAGATTGTATTATTGATTATTAGAATATCGGTTTATTCATTGGAGAAAAGTTGCCCCTAAAATTTAATAAAAGTACCGAAATTAAATATAGGTGACAGAAGAAAAATCTGTTTTCGACATAAATTACTTTTTTTTCAAAGGCTCTATTCTACAGCCTCTATTTATTTTAGCTATGTAACAGTGGAAGAAGCTTAATAGAAAACCAAAAATAAATACATTTTGCACTATTTTGACAATACGTGTGTTTTAAAATTCAAAATTTTAAACATTTCAGTGATTTAAAGTTTCAATGACAGCAACTACCTATAGCTTTTCCGCTTTTCGGACAACATACCTTAAAAAATTGACCCTGATTAAAACAAACAAACTGTATATATTATTAATGCAGAACGTTGTTACGCGCCTCTGCGTCAGCACGAGCGTCTGCGTCATATCTGACGTCATACTTGGCTTTGGTTCATCGCTGTTCGATTCTTTCGCCGAACAGCAACGACCATCACTCTCCTGGCTTCTCTACAATTTGGACATGATCATCAACACGTTGGCGATAGTCTGCACATTTCGTGATTGGACTGAGCGACTGTTTCCATGGAAACACAAGACAAGCTCTGGTACCATGGCAACGAATGTTACCAAGGCGACTGAGTCTCCAAACCTGAAAAATAAACAGGCTCGACATAAACCAAACGACACTGTTGCGAATACAACGAATTTTAACCTAGACTGGTCGCTTACTTATATTAAAATTATCAAGATCAGAGCAGGAGATAATAATACAGTTTAAAACAAGTTCGCTATATTATTATCTTGTAAAAAAAATGCCGACACCTAAAAGCTCAAACGCCGACACCTAAACGGCCGATGCCTGGCCGACGGCCCGCGATCGTCCCGTACCCTCTCCTACAGTTTCAGACGTTATTTGGGCCATTTAGGACTTATTCCGTTTTTTTTGCAGTTTTAATGTTGAAGTTGACAAAAAACAGAGTTTGTACATCTGTAGGAGTTGGTGCCCAACCCGA
The DNA here is from genome assembly GCF_963924565.1 of Ascidiella aspersa. Taxonomy (NCBI): domain Eukaryota; kingdom Metazoa; phylum Chordata; class Ascidiacea; order Phlebobranchia; family Ascidiidae; genus Ascidiella; species Ascidiella aspersa. The sequence continues at coordinate 22,314,347 of NC_139454.1, forward strand.
ATAAAACCATTAAAATCACTGTAAAAAAATTTAATTCTGAAGTATGGCTCGCGCCCCCCGGTTAAGAACAGCTGTTCTAGATATTTACCGCCAGATATTTCCTCGTAGGTGTTTTTAGATTAATTGTTGGATGAAGTAATTTTGTGACGTCATACATGAAAATGTTCATGCCCCCTAAACAAAAATACTGGATCCACCCCTGCGCATAACATACCGCTATGCCAAAACAACTTTCGAAGAAAGCTTGTCTTCTTTAGCAAGAAAATATGACGCTTCAAAGTAAATTGGAAGAGAAACATTTTGCCTTCTTTGATGTTGGTTGTTTATTTACAATATATTTGTAATAAACTGCTTGATATTTTGTGGTTCTTTTTTAAAATCGATTATTCAAATTTGGCTCAGATGCATACAAAGGTTGAGAACTACTGTACTAGATTCTAATAACATCTGGAACTTAAAATTTAGAAAAAAATATTTATGTGACGTCTTAACTATTTTAACAACATCAATGGTATAGTACTACAAGCATTGAATACTAATTATTAGTAGTATTCTATATCATAACTACTGAGCCATAGCCAAGTTATCCAGAGCGAATAGCAACTTGACGAAACCGCTCTAGAAAAATGACAAAACTGGTCTAGAAAGCGATTTACTGCGCACGTGCGACAAACGCAAATTGTTTATTATATTCCTTGACCCCACGTTTGAAAAGCCCTGCTTTATACAGCAATGCGTTGTTTAAATTAATGCATTCTTCGTATGTCAAAAAAGGAGTTTTATGGTAGAAATTTGTCAACATTTTTTAGGTCACCTTGACTTAAGTTATCAACGAAGTTAATTTAATTTTTTTTAGCTATATTGTGTACAGCGCAGAAGGCGAAAAAATTCACGAAGTATAGGAGGCAACAAAGCGTGACGAAAAGAAAGAAAGCAAGCGCCGGTTGGTAGGCATTCTGTGAACTCTGTAGTCTGTATGACTTAACTCTATGCTGTTTTTAGGATAGTACACAGACAATTAAATTTTAGAAAGATCCAAAGTCTAATAAAAGATGCTGCAGACTAGTTATCTATTGACTGCATCGTAGGGTAGAACTTAGTAAAACAGTACTTGGTTATTCATGCAGTTGACAGGAATAAGAAAGCATAATACTGAATAAGATAAGCCGCCAAGCCGATATATTTGAGCTCCTTATCCGGGGTCAGCTGACTCGATGAACCTTACGTGTTTTTCACTGACCTTTGGAAAAGTCGAATATAGCAAAACGTTGGTTTCGTTAGTTTTTTGAGGTTCCGAAGAAAACCCATGTCTATATTCATGTATTGTCTATTCTATGTCTTACGCCGCGCAAGCTGTGTAAAGTATCTTCTTTAATTCACCACCAGAATGTCAGTACATATTACCAGTTTACTTAGAGTTTAAGGTTAGATTTGATGTGTAGTCGCTCCTGGTGAGCTAATTGTTCTTGTGTTGCTCCAATGTTAGCGTCTTATACATAAACAATAAACAAATAACAGATAAACGTAAATTCTACAAATCAAAGCAATATTAACAATTGCAGTCCCTGCGAAGGATATATCTAATAAAATCAACCAATTGTTGTTAGTTTATCCTTGAAGCGATTATACAAGTTTGGAGATAGGAGACAAGGAAATAGGTCTTTCAGACATATTTTGGCTTTTGCCAAAAAAGGGTTGATTGTAAAACAAAAATTATTGGGATTTCCATTTGTCTGGTAAAAAGGTGAAGATGGTAGACTGGTTTCAACAATTCTGTAACACGCCGCATGGCATATTCTTTTGTTCGCGACTCGGCCAATTTTGACGGGTCCTGTTTATAAGCTAACCTGTTATGCGCACTCTCGTTGCGTTTCTATAGTGTTTAAGTACTTCAAAATGAAAGTCATAGGAAGTGGCTTTATGAAAACGGGAACAAAATCGTTACACCAAGCACTTACGATTCTCGGCTTCAAGACATACCATATAGATGAGCAGATGTTTTACTTGGGAGACCAGCTGCTGAAAGCGCTAAACGAAGGTTGCACGACTGAAGAATTTCGCGAAATGTTTAAGGACGTCGATGCGGTCACCGATCTACCTTCGGCTAAACTTTGGGAGGAAATCCACAAGGCTTTTCCCGAAGCTAAGGTAGACCTTTTTTCGGAACGTAAATGATGCATATTGCATATGGGGTCTACTATTAATGGCTTTGCTCTACTTGGGATTCCATTTTTTCAGATGTTGATAAGGGTTTTATCAACATTACAAACGAGAAGTTTTCTAAGCTGAAAGATGCGTGGATAGATTTGAATATTAAAATACTTTATCCTGAAAAAACAACTTAGATGGCAAAATGCTTAGTTGGATTGTATAACAGGACTATAATGCATAATTCAGTATGTTTACTGGATGGACACCAAAACACCCTGAGTATCGGACATTAGTATTGAAAAACATCACAACATCGTTCTTCTATTTTGCTTGCAGATAATTCATTGCGAACGAGCCAGCGACGAAGATTGGACAAGAAGTTATAAGAACCACGTCACCCTTATGAATCAGCAACCTTTCGCCCACCTGCTTGCACTGATTACGCCAACAGGATGCAGAATGTTGAACTTCATCGGTGCCACATGTATGATATTAAAAACATCACCGAGTTATTTGGTTATGGGCAACTCAGACCAAAGGAGGTTGTTGGTGACCTTTGTATTATGCTTTTCTAGAATGTGCAAAATTTTGGTAACTTTCTTATCGTTTTGGGGGGGACTCTGAATTCTATATACAGGAAATTATGCGAAAGCTTTTGTTTTCATCAGTTTATTTAGTAATGTTAGTATGATTTTCACTATTCATTTGACAACCCAGGACCGATTAAATTTAAATTGGAAGGCTGTATTGTTAATTGTTTTTTAGGGCCAAAGTTAATGTATTTACAAAGCTTTTTATGTGAAAAACACGCTGAGTATCATTTTTCGGAAACAGAGGCAAACAGTTCCGAGCTTTTATATAGTGTGTAATTCAATCACGCAATAAATTTAACCCACTATGTTATAGATAACCCAGTATTTCTATAACGCAATCTCGTTAGTACACGATCGGCGTTCTATTTGCAGAGCTTAATTTGTAAATGCGCTGTTTGCCTAGCCCTTCATTATAAAAGACTCGTGATGATGAGACTAAACAGCTTTCAGGGACAAAGTCTACATTAACGCTTCGTTGCCTGTGTCATAAATCAAACGAAATCTTGCTGGTCGAAATCACAGACGGATCAATTACATTATTTCAGTTCAATTACAATTACTATATATTAAAAACTGTAATTAATTTTATCAATTTCAATTTTCGGCATTGAAACTTGAATTTTCTCAATAACGTTGTACTGAGCCAAAATTTTAGCAAATTACAATTATAATTAAAATTACACAGAATGAAAATGCGTCAATTACAATTATATTAAAACCTGTAATTAATTACATCAATAACAATTACAAATTACAATTGATCCAACTGGTCGGAATGCCTTTATAATCTTCCACCTTTTTACAGTGAGGGTTGCAGTTTCCTTGCCCGAACAGAGTATTTTTACAAGGCAAATCGCTAATCTGGAGGTTGCAACAATGCGTTACAGGGAACACAATACCAGAGTGCGGCAGGTATGAGATGATCGTCAATTAGCTGGACGGGCGTTATACACTAAGCATTTTGAACCAGAATTTCCAAGTTTTACATTTGATCTTGTAACTTTTAGACAATCTGTCGTTTTTAAAGCTGCCGCTGGTGTTTGAACGGAGACTTGTAAGTTAAATTGAAAATAACAAATCCACACCACATTCGGCAAGAAAGCGCCTAATTGTTATATTTTAATCTGTCAAAACCGCAACAGAAAACCCAAACCATCTTGACCATCTTGATTTGTGTTGTTAACATACCTTTTTAACGGAAAATCGGCGTTGTCTTTAATGACCAGTTACATATGGTAAATTATATCCTAATCCTTTTACTGTATTTGCTGTCCAGATTGCTCCGAAACACCAGACGCTGTTTTTTCAGCCCAGAGACGGTTGGGGGCCACTGTGCGAGTTTTTGGGGGTGCCTGTGCCCGATGAACCGTTCCCCCATCTCAACAAGAAAGGGTCGATTGTCACTGAATCTATAAACGATTCTAAAATGTTTAATCAATTACGTAAAGAGTTGGTTATAACCGTTCCGTTGTTGATGGCCATTTGTGCGTTTCTTGTTTACTATATTATTCAATTATGTTTTTAGATATTTTTTAATAAATGTTGTGAACATATTTAAAAACTTTCCATAGCGGAGTGCCTATTAAATGTTGGCCGTTTTGCTGCCCTACCCGCACTATAACAGCAAACGGCAAGATTTGTCAAATAAACTAAAAAAAAAATCTCGTTTTCCATACGATGTTGTAATCTTTATTTACACTTTTTGTTCCGAAAGTCCCGAAGAGGTCATTCGTAACATTTTTCCAAAAACTAGGATTTCCAACGATCACGTTTAACGAAAAAAATTCGGAAGGCAGCTTTATGAATGCCTCTAAACTTTATTGCTAATGAAGAAGTATAGGGTCCAATAAACTCCCGACTAAGCTTTGCGTTGTAATGTGTGTACCAAACGATTAGGGATGACCGATACTTGACATGTTAATCCGATACCCGATATTTTAGACAAAGTTTATCGCGATCAGATCCAATACCGTTGAATCGATTGAAAGTAGTTGTACGAATGTTACACTGAAGACCCTGGTGGCAACAAATTACGACCAAATTCTAGATTTGTGGTTACAAGGTGTCCCCAAAGTTTTTAAAATGCCATCCTTCTGCATCTATCATCTTCCAAACAAAAATTTTGCAGACACAAACTTTTTACAACTTGAAATTGTTCTCGAGTTTGAGTACATATTAATAATAAGGTAAACAAATTTTTGTAGTGAAGCAGGTGTTTGGTTGCTTGTTCGAAAATCCTGCTGGTTAAAATATTGGTGAAAAAACTTGCGACCGAGTTGTTAATAAGAAAATCTACATGCAACTTTTTCACCATAAAAACCTACATTTTGTTTTGAAGTTTTTTCTGACGCTTCTAGTCATTATTGTGTGTTTTGATATTGAAGTAACTGACATAGTCAGAGGCGCGTAGCCAATGGTTGGTTTTGGGGGGTTCTAATCGACAAGTGTGCATTCGAACCATCAATGAATAAAAATTAAAAAAAAATAAATAAATAATTTTACGCCTTATGCTTTGATAGAGGATAGGCCTTGATTTGTAAATATTCCTCGGACGTTTATACATTCCTGGCGTGTTGTTTTTCCTTGCACGTCCGAATTTGTATTTTTTTTTCTAATAGCCTCAGGCATAAGTGGTTTAACATCTCACTAAAAACTTCGCAAAACATGCGATTGTCTTGGCAGATATGAAAGTCATACTGGATAATGGCAGCTTTATGGGTAAGTTAGATCCGTAACTTATCCTTGTTGGTCAGGTGGCTAAAGTTAAGTTAAGTTGGAAGCGGACTAAAGATTTTTTAGAACTAGAGATGGCTTTTTCACAAAAGCTCTCCTTTCTTAGTAAAGATAACATTTTTTTCCAATGCACTTTTTCTTAGTTTTACAAACATTCACTGCACGAAAGGAGAACCAAAACGACTCCAGTTAGTTAAAGTTCCATGCGCGTATAAATGTTTGACTTTTGAAATGCGGTCGTGGCGTTTGTTAGAGCCTTTCTAATATAGTTAGACAACTTCAGCCGGCAGAGCAATAGCAGGAGAGTCGAATTAAGAGGCACCTGGCCACTTCCCCCTCCTTAACTATACCTTTTTGCCAACTTTTATTATGTGTATGCCAATTTTCTTGCACTTGTTACGAACTTCCGTTCCGGTGTTATGGCTTGTGTCTGTCTAGAAAGTATAGCCTTACAGGGTCTGCATGTGGCTGCTGTGTTATTTTTCTAGTTGTCGCTTTTAGTCTTTTGATCTACGTATCCGTGACCCGATTTATCAAAGATTTCGTTCTGGCCCCGGATTTTTACCCCCGTTTGGGGTTATGGGCGGGTAGTTGGTGGTGCTAGGAATCGGGTTAGGGTTGAAAATATTCGGGGAGTTATAGTGATAGTTATTGATGCTGTTTGGGGTTAAATAAAGGTTGTATCTGGCCTTATTTTGACCATTTAGGTCTGATTCCGATTTCGTCATTATTACGACTATTATAGGTTTTATTCTTATGTACGCCTTATTCCTAACTGAATACTTCTTATGTACGCCTTATTCCAAACTGAAACATTATTTGTTCTATAGTGGTCATCAAAGCTTAGGAATCCCTGACTTGAAAGTAATAGGAAGCGGGTTTGCTAAAACCGTTACGAAGACCTTGTGTTCCATTACCGTCAAACTCGTGTGCAAATGTTAAACTGAAATTGTCCATTTTAGATTTATATATAGCTGTATCAAGTTTTCAATGGTTACTGAGAAATAATGCAATCGTGCTAAAGCGTAATACGTCGGCCAAGAGCGCACACTAAGTGCATCAATTATGTAGATTAATTTTGCAGATTTTTTTTCTGGGGAGAGTCGTCGACACAATGCTACACCTTATGGTAACACAAAAAGTTTGACATATGTACTTATGGGAAGATGAGATTATTTTTTTGGTAATGGAAGTTGAAATTGACTAACATTGTAATTTTAATGAAGGCAGCATTAAACTTTCTTTCATTTTCACCAGTTAAATAAACAGCTCCTTTTCACTAAAATGTCTGCATTTACGTCGATACATTTGACAAAAATATATATTTTCCTTCAAAGGGGACATGTCCTCATATTTGCAAGTGATTCAAATACATGCTAATACATATGTCGTACAACCGCTGGAATAATCTCACCATGACGAAAGAGTTTGAATCGATTTCCATTATTTGTTCCAGTTCTCATAAAAAGCTTAGGAAGCCCTGACATGAAAGTAATAGGTAGCGGGTTTGCAAAAACCGGTACGACGACGTTGTGCCATGCGCTACGAATCCTCGGCTTCAAGACCTACCACATAGAAGACCAGTTCTGGTACCTTGGCGACCAGCTGATAAAAGCACTGGACGAAGGATGCACGACTGAGGAGTTTCGCGAGATGTTCAAGGACGTCGATGCGATCACCGATCTACCGTCTGCAAAACTGTGGGAAGCACTGCACAACGCATTTCCCGACGCCAAGGTATGTATCGCACACCAGAGGTAAAAGCCGAACAAATTTCTTACCGGAACGAATGGAAGTTTTCATGGATGACGTCGCACAGTTACGTCACAACAGCATGTCTAAAACAAGTAATATAAGGAAAAACTGAGGACGGCGTTCGATGTTGTGCTCGAAATGCTACTGAAATCACTGTTTAGTTATACATTCAAGGGGATGGCGGGACGGACTTGTAAAAAAAGTAAAAAACAGAACATCTGTTTTTTTTAAAACAGAACATCTGTGTGTGTTTTTTTTTTGCCACTATGGGTCATATCTAAAAAAAAAATCCGGACAACGTTTCGTAAAAAGGAACTCTTTTGACCTGTACTTTCACCACTGATGTCGACCAACTTTAGAATATTATCTGAAATGTTTGTTATTAGTTGTTAAATGTTTTAATGAATAGCATATTATTTAAAATTCCCATTCATTTCAGTGCTATTGCACGAAAAATAAACTTAAAAAAAAAATAAAAAAAAATAAAATTCGAGCGGCCTAAATTTTCGGTGCATAGCTCGTTTAAACTTTATTATTTAACAGTGGTTTTATTTGAACATTTTACATTTTGCAGTTCAAGTTATTAAATCAGTGTTTCTCAACCTGTTTTTTTTTTCGACTTAAATGCTAAGCGACATTAATAAATAACGGTCTGGCGTGGATGGCATTTCTAAACTAATATAATTTTAGATAGTGCACTGTGAAAGAGACAGTGACGAGGAATGGACGAAAAGCTTCAAGCACCATCAGGAAACCATAAGGCGGCACCGATTTGGTCAATTTCTTTCTCTGATTACACCGACCGGAAGAAAACTTAGGGCATTCTATGGTGCACAAGGTTTGTACCAGGGCTGCCAAGTCAATTAAAAATAACCCGAATCCGACTCCGACCGAAAAATAAACCTGAGTCCGACTCCCGAGTCCCAAGTCCTACTCCGGCCAAATGTACGATTTTGTCGGGTGCGACTCTACAGCCTGTATTTTACACATTTACCTAACTTAGTTACGGCTCCGACTCAGCAGCCCTGGTTGTACTATTTTATTGTTTATGTTACAGAGCAACTATTGAGTGCAGAAAAACTAAAAAACCCTCGCAACAATGTCGTGTTAAACTCGAAATAATGTCCTGTTTATAATTACTTATTTTCTAAATGTACTATAGACCATGTCAATCGAATTGTTTTACGAGCTGCTATAATATTTTTTAATTTAATCTTAAAGAATGCAACTTTTAGCGCGTCGGCCAAGTTGTTAAGCAAATACAATAAAAAAGTTAAATATATTAAGGCTTAGTGCCAATGTGATATTTTTTCCGACAATCTATAAGGCCTTAATTGCCGCCGTAAACTGGGTATTATAATCCTTAACAACGAAAATGCAATGTCGTTCAACTTACATGTTTAGCGATTCTTTTGTGGTCTCTGTGTGACAATTGTATACTATAGAGTCAATCATATTCCAACATCGCTATCTTAACCCTGGTAATTGCTTTGCGACAAACCATTGGTGTAACCAAACTGAACGTTGTATACTTGATTTCAAAGCATTCCCTGAAAACAAATGTTTAGCTAAAAAAGTTTTTCATAAATCGCCAGTTTTGCTTTTAGAACGCGTCGGTGTCTTGTCCGTATACGCTGTTTACATTAATCTGAAATCCTGACCGTATATTGCAGATCATTCTACCCTAAAAGTACACGAGCTTTGTGGATACAAAACGTAATACTCAAACATATGGGTCGCGTAAAGGGGGTTTGATAACCCATGTGGATTAAGGGATCGTAAACATAACAAATTAATAGTCTATGCTTACCAAAATTTGATATCTTTTTCCAGTGAGAGTTGCCTACTCAGCGCCAATGCCAGGCATGTTAACGCTGCCAGCTCCAAATTACCAAGTCGCTACTATGCGCTACAGAGAACACAATAGCAGGGTAAAACAGGTAAGATGTCACGAGACGAAGCAACAGTGAGGCGGAGCCCCGTTCGTGTTTGAGAAAAAAATCAAACTATTCTTATTTGATCTGATTATACTCTTAAGGGCTCCGTTTATCATTACGCGTAAATCGTAGTCGTTGATTCGAATGAAAGACACACACATACATATGTGTTTCATAACAACTGTGATCATTTCCCTCGGAAGCTGCTTTATGACCAACGTCGTTGATTAGAAGGACGATTTCACAAGGGCTAGATCGCATTTGTTGGTGCACGAACAATTAAGCATTAATGTTTCAGCGTTTGGATGAATTCCTGTCCATCCAACCAACCTCCTACCAATCCTCCTGTGTTCACCTCACGGATTAAGAAACACTGAATTAAATGATTAATTATTTAGTTTGACGAGATAAATAAAACATTCTAATACACATGTCGTACACGTGCTTGAATTATCTCATCACGACTTTTCTTGAGGTGCTGTACTCAAAGTAATTGCTATGTAGCTGATCAAACTTGTGCGTTTGGTTTGCTAAATTACGGAAGTAAAAATAGTGGTTTAAAACAGTTTAATTGCTCGGAGCTTACAGCTACACCAGCCTGCGAACAGTTTTGAGTAGTTTACAGCTTATGTATCTCCACTGATCTTCTCTAATACTATAAAACCAGACGTTTGTGTTAAAAACAGCATCTATATTTTGCTTAGTTAACGACAATTAAACCTTATGAACAAAATACCAAGCGTCAATTACTGTTATTAGAGCAGGGGTTCTTAAACTTTTTTTTACCGCGGACCCCTAATAATTTTTTTTGCTTCGCATGGACCAGTGTAGGCAAGTAATTTTTAAATATGACGCCATAAATATACGTCATAATACAAACAGACTTCAGAAATTTGCTTTTCCCTAAATATGTGAAATTAAATGAAGTGTAAATATATACAGTGCAAAAACGTTTCATTTTTAACATGGGCTACTTTTTTCGTTAAAAAATTGATTGCCTAAATATACGCTAATAGATGAATTAGGCCTTCATGCATCCCCTAAAACTAGTCCACGTACCCCCAAAGCGTCCATGGACCCCAGTTTAAGAAACCCTGTATTAGACAGAATTGATGCACAATTGTGAAGAAAATTTTTACCTAAATTGACTCGACCTGCTTATGCCTAGCAGGCCTCTTAGGAAGACAACAACAGTATAAAAAATCGTGCATATAATGTGGACTTAGATTTAGAACAAAATAAACACCATTGATTTGCATCAGACGGAAAAATTTAAACGTGTTTTGTATATAACCTATACTGGTGTACATATTTGTTGTTGAAGCAATAAAGCGGTCTTTTAACTTTTATTTACGGATGAGTGCCATATAGAGCGCTCTATAGCATTTAAAGATTGGTTATTATAATTCGCCAAGATTTTTAAGACAGTATACAAAAAATTAGATTTATTTTATTCAGAAATTTCCTTTTACACTAGATAACCATAGAGGTAACAATTTATAATTCAACTTAGTTTTTCTAGTTTTAAGTTGCGACTTGTGAACTTGCGGTTACTTCTGTTTCGTTATTTATTTAAAAAAAGCGTTTTGCACGTGAACAAATATCACATGAAATAAGCTATTGTTGCCAGGCATAATATATAAAGGAGTGTTGTCCTTCCAGCAGAATATATAATAGATCGACGTTTCGACGTACTATACAGAACGTCTTCATCAGGATACTGACGTTACATGTCAAACAGATTCCTTAGAATCGAAAAAAAAAAGGAATCTGTTTTACATGTAACGTCAGTATCCTGATGAAGACGTTCTGTATAGCACGTCGAAACGTCGATCTATTATATATTCTGCTTGAAGAGCAACACTCCGTTAGATATCACATGGTTTTGCAATTAAGATATCATTTCACAAAGGTCTTCGCTCGCATTTTTCTTATAATTTAGGCCGCACCGAAGGATCAAACCCTGATCTTTCACCCAAAAGACGGTTGGGAACCCTTGTGCAAGTTTTTAGGGGTGCCTGTGCCCGACGAACGATTCCCCCACCTCAACAAGAAAGGAGCGATCGTACAAGAAATAGTGAACAACTCGCACATGTTCAAACAAGCACGAAAAGAACTGACTATTACCTTATCGTTGTTTCTATGTTTTTGTGCTTTTGTTATTTACTACTTAACTAAGGAGATTAATTTTTGACTTAAAAAGTCACAATTTTGTCAAAATTTACACGTTAGGTCAAAATGTGTCAACATTATTTAAATTCAAAATCATTCGTTCACGTAATTTAAAAAACTATAGTCGCTTTTTAAAACTGTCGTTTAGTTAAAATTTTATCGAAAACATTTGGTTTCAAGTTATATTCAACGACGTTTCAACTGTATTATATCTTCATTAGAGCAATATACGGTGCACAGGATCTAGCAGAATTAACCACCCAGGCATAGTTTATAACAGGCTCAGCTCGAACTTCCATTTTGCATTATAGAGTTGTTTATCTCTGATTTGGACAGATTTATTGAACAGTATTTGCTGTCTTTTTTCGCTTGTGATTTGCAATTATCCCATTTCCTAATTTGATAACTAGATCTTTTTACGTAGTATTTTAACTGTTTACACAATATTTTGCTAAAACAACCAGCGTCGTTTGCTTGTCTTTTTGAAATGACCAAAATATCAACTAAA